>NC_140171.1:148279370-148887682 GCF_963971535.1 Notolepis coatsorum | reverse complement strand
ATGGCAACACAGCCAGGCGTTTACCTCCCGCTCTGCTGCCCACGCTACGAAGGAACACGTCGTCACAGCCTCGAGCGCGTCGGGGAGGATGTGGAACTGCCATCCATACATTATGTCATCCTGTTACAAAAGTCATTCGTCAGACCAGAATGTTTTAAAGGTTCGATATGCAATCTAAATGTAAACAAATATAGGCAGCCGCATTACTGAAGACCAAATCATGGTGACTAGTGACGTGTGTTCTGATTGAATGAGCTCTTCATATGAGTATAGACTGTGTACACCTAAAACATTAGGGATGTGCATGAGTGACCAAAATAATACTGTTCTTAACTCATTCGGGGCCAACCACGTAATATTACGTGTTTGCCCGACAACCGTTGGGTGCCAGCTACGTAATATTACGTTTTTTTTTCTCGATATTAATATCCTATTCAATGTCACAGAGCTGTATTTTGCCTGGAAAAGGCATATTGGGACTCCGAAGGTGCAGTACCGGCCAGATCCTGGTAGTGGCGCTGTCTCGAGAATGCAGTAACCCCTGTTGCAGACCAGGTGTCACACTGAAATCTCTCCGGGCGGACTTTTCTGTTAGTCTGAAGCGAGGGCTTCACTCGATCGCATGGAATACTTTTTGGGATGCCGAATTCTTTATGCTGTAAAGGATTATGGCATGGGCCAATGGACATAGGATCTACCAGATGGTGATCAAATAATTGGAAAATTATTTTTGGAATCCAACCGGCCATAGGTAAGAGCAATTTGACGTCAATTTCAGCTTGATCGTGCAAGGATTTCATAGCCATCCCCCAGATCAGCCTATGTTGTGGTAATAACGAATGCAGTTATTGGCAAACAATTAATCAGAAACTACTTCCCCCCCCCCCCCCCCCCCTTTCATGCATTCATGATGCATTTGGATTTTTAACTGTGTCGTGTGTAGGGACGAAACGCCAATGGATTTAACGTTAGTTTGGATGCCAGCCATGCGGGGCGCTAAAGGGCTCCGTATGCCAGCGTCCACTTCAATGATAGAGCTCTCATATTTGCAAACGCATAAACTATGTCTTAAATTATGTGTCTAATCTGGCCGTCGCTTATCAATGACTTGTTTGCAGTCAACATTGTCGAACCGGACTGTTTTTTAATCAGTTCGTTTTATACCATTTTGAAAAACTCGTTTTTTTTTAAGTTTCAGGAAAATATAAAGATTCTGTGATAAACGCCCTTTACTGGAATATTCTGGAATACACAAAAAACGTAATTTTTCGGCCTATTTATTAATCGTTTTCAAATAAACACTAGATTATCGATAGTATATGTGTACTTATGCATGCTATATAAGCGGGCTGAAAAATCGAATCTCTTATTTCCTGATCGCACGCACACACACACACACACACACACACACACACACACACACACACACACACACACACACACACACACACACACACACACACACACACACACACACACACACACACACACACACACACACACACACACACGTATGGCACATGCTGATATCTCTGTGAAAAAAGTTCTGATTATCCTAAGACTGGTCAAATAGATTCCTTACCTCAGATCAGATGTTCTCCAAAAAGATTATTCCAATTCCTGATCGCCATTCCAAATATCGATCGCGTTTATTGATCCAACGCTGGATACTGGAAAAATGTATTCCACGCTGGTTTGGGGCTCGGAAATTAATCTGATCCTCTCGGGTGGCTTGCCCGAGAAGTAAAATGAGGAAGCTGGATTTCCCCCCCCCCATGTGTTTCATTCAGTCTAATCCAATGGGGTGCAGTACAACAAGGAGAGACGATAGGGGATGGTATTTTCCCAATGGAGCTCAGAGAGAGTTTGCAGCACTAACGTGAGACTAGATTGATGAAATATGAATTCAAATCGCTAATAAAAAGAAAAGCGAGATTTATCATCTCTGGCACTCAACGATTGTGTTAACATAGCGCCTTATAAATAGCCTTGCAGGAATTATCCCAGATCATTCCGATATAACACTCATATTCACCACGGTATAAAATGGGAACGTATTGATGAAAAAAATATTTCTTTCATGCATCTTGAACGGAAGGTTCTTACTGTCAATTGACAATGATATTGGATACATAGCTATAATATAAAATATAGATTTTATAGATTCTGATTATTTTGCTCATACCCGTATGTGACTCAGATCTGTTTTTTCTTTTCAATTCTGATTTCAGCCACTTTCACAATGTGGTCCTAATGAAAGTGCAATGCATTTTTTTGCAATGTATAACCTCAGTCAGAATTCATGTGACTTTTACGTCACTCTAGAGATTGATTTTCATCACAATTCTGCACTGGCGGGAGTCACTCTGTGAATACAAACATGGAAGCTGTGATAGAGGAGGGACAGTGAGGTGTTTAGACTGACCGACTGGGAATAGGGCACTGAGGAGATGAACTGACGTTTACTCTGGGTTGCCAGGATGTGCAGGAATAATTAAACGTAATGTATGTAGGGAATACGGTGGTTTCTTGATCTAATCTGGCAACACATATCCCCCATATGAAGCCAGATTTCATTCATATCATATACAACCTCATGTTTTCCAATTCACTGTCAGTAATTAATCATGCGCCACTGTCTAGACTGCCGTCATTGAATTATGCATGCAAGGTATTTGTTTAATATCACAACATTATTTGGCTATTTTTTAACTATATGCTCCACAGAGCTTACACGCACCTGGAGAAGCCGCGCAGCTCAGTGAGGATTATGTTCTTTGACTTCTCCAGCGCCTTCAACACCATCCAGCCGTCACTGCTAGCGGAGAAGCTCTCCGTGATGCAGCTGGAGCACAGCTTGGTGGCCTGGATCAAGGACTACCTCACTGACAGACCACAGTACATCAGACTAAAGGACAGTCAGTCCTACGTACTGGTGAGCAACACCGGCGCCCCCCAAGGAACTGTGCTGTCACCCTTCCTCTTCACCCTCTATACCTCAGACTTCTGCCACAACTCGAGCGGGTGCCACCTGCAGAAGTTATCTGATGACTCCTCCATCGTAAGCTACATCACCGACGACGATGAGGAGGAGTATAGAGCCCTAGTGGAGAGCTTTGTGGGGTGGAGCGACAGCAACCACCTCCAACTCAACACCAGTAAAACCAAGGAACTGGTGGTGGACTTCTGGAGGGTCAAGAAGAGCCCCCCCCCCCCCCCCCCCCCCGATTTATATCACCATCCGAGGGGATGAGGTGGAGGTGGTGGAGTCATATAAGTTCCTTGGGGTACACCTGAACAATAAACTGGACTGGTCAGAGAACACAGAGGCCCTCTACAGGAAGGGACAGAGCAGGCTGTTCTTCCTGAGGAGACTCGGGTCCTTCAATATTTGCAATAGACTGCTGCAGTCATTCTACCAGTCTGTAGTGGCCAGCGTCCTCTTCTTTGCTGTGGCATGCTGGTGGGGCTACATCAACTCGAGGGACACCAACAAACTGAACAAGCTGGTGAGGAAGGCTAGCTCTGTGGTGGGAGTCGAGCTGGTCAGACTAGAGGTGATGGCAGAGAGGGGGATGAGAAGGAAGCTGGCTGCTATCCTGGAGAATCCCTCCCACCCTCTCTACGACGAGCTAGTCAAGATGAGAAGCACGTTCAGTCACAGACTCATACTCCCCCCACACAAACGAACCGCCTCGACCAGTCCTTCATACCAGCGGCCATCAGGCTCCACAACAGTGGGCAGGGCCAGGGACTGCTGCCAGACATCCAACTACTATGAACCTAAAAGGACAATATACTACCTTATGCATACCGTACTTTATGTGAATACTGTATACTTCATCAGATCATATATTTAGCATTTTTTTTATTTTACTTTTTTTTATTATTTTTTAGCATTTTTACAGCTTTTTTATTGGCCATGCAGGACCGACAGAGGAGAGGGCGAGCGGGAGGAGAGGTGGGGAGGACATGCGACAAATAACGACGGGAGCTGGGATCGAACCCGGGTCGGCCGCGTAGGTGCGTGAGGCACTATGGTATGCGCCACGAGGGCGCCCTATGCGCCACGAGGGCGCCCATATATATTTAGCATTTTTAGATTATATATTAGATTTCGATTATTGGATTATTAGATTATATATTGCATATATTTAGCATTTTTTTTTTTTTTTTAGATTATATATTAGATTCAATTTAGATGATTGGATTATTAGATTATATATTGTAACTATTTATTGTAGGGCAAATATAACTGAGAGGGCATACATACCCTCATCTCGCACTTTGTTGCGCATATTCACATGTCCAGAGTTAATTATATTGTTTTGTTATATTGTTTACGCTGCTTTTTTACTACCTGTACCTCCCCTCCCCCCTCCCCCATGCTGCTATGATGCCTGCATTTCCCAAAGGGGATCAATAACGGAATATCCTATCTTATCTTAACTTACCAGATATTTCATACATTTGGAAATATATGGGAAATGCCAACAAAAACTGCCCAATCAGTTTCAAGCATAAGGCCAAATTTCCAATATTCAAAAGAGCATATCTCCTGACCCATATGTCATAAAATAAGATAAAATGAGATAAGATATTAGTTTATTGATCCCCTTGGGGGCTCATAGTGGCACGGGGGAGGGGAGCTACAGGTATGGGCAGGGGCAGGGCAATAGTAGAAGACATAAATAAAGGCAATACAAATATAGTACAGTAATACCTAGTATCTGAGGTTTCCTCCACGCCGCCTGTGGTGCTTTCCCCCCTATTGCTAGGTTTTTAGTGAGTCGTTCCATATCTTCATTGGGTAAAGATTTATCGTTTTTTATTACATTACATTTTACATTTATTTTGTCATTTAGCTGACACTTTTATCCAAAGTGACTTACAAGTTCTGTACAACAAGTCAGCAGGAAGGGTACAACTCTATCAGCTGAGTAACAATGTTCATCAAAGTGTTGAGTGCTACAGTGTAGGTTAGTTTATTAGGACAAGTGCATGACAGTAAGGTTAGTTAGGGTTAGAGATTTTTTTTCTTCTTTTTTTTCATTTCAGATAATGATTGAAGAAGTGCGTATTTAGTCGTTTCTTCTTGACTTGTACAGCCCATGGGGGCTATTCCATGTGATCTCGGGCTATACAGTACATACATTTGATTTGATTTGATTTAGTAAAGTAAAGTAAAAGTCATATGAAAATGACACCCAGAGATGCAGCACCTCATGGGCGAACAGATTTGTTTGAGGGACCTGTGAAGTCAAGCCATATCGGATTTTCCCACATTTAAAATCGTTTGAAGGGTCAATATCGCTGTAGGGTGCCTTTTGGTGTCCTGTACATAAATAATACATTTGTCATGTCAATTTAACATAAAGATTATTATGAAAGGGTTTGGTATATTGGGCTAAGTCTTTATATTAATAAAAAAGCATTACCTGGCTCTTTAAATACATTTTCCAGATTTTTTTTCAGTTTTGTATGAGAGGATGCATGCTGTTTTGCTATGTCCCATGCACTGCTCATTCAATTTCAATGTGCGTAAAAAATAGTCAAATCCAAAAAAAAATAATTAGTTTTCATAATATTATTTAGTTAAATAAGATATTACTCAACTTAAGTGTATTATCTTATTTAACAAAATTTATATTTGTATTTATACTAAAAAAATAAGAGTTTGTGTGTGTCCTTTAAATGATTGTCCACCCTGTCATATTGGGGAATCCGCCCCCTTAAGAAAAGGCCATCCACTCTAGTGACATCACAACAACAGTTTTTTCCTCTCTTCAGTGGCGGGAAATTCAATGGCTGAGGTGAATGAGTAGCTGACTTTCCTATTGACACATTTTCTTTCTATAAGTTTGCTTACTTGCTCTGACCAAGCTTAACATGTCCACCCTGTCAGCATAAAATATGCTGGAAGTGATTAGAATACAATATTTTCAAAATATGTAAGTTTAACTATACCAAATTCTCTTCAACAACCAGACTAGCTAGTTAGCTAGTCACAGTTTGTTGTAAGCTAATATGCTAACTGAAGCTCAAAATGTCCACCCTATCGTTGTCCCAAAATGTCCACCCTGTCGACCACTTAGACCCGACAGGGTGGACATACACATGACAGGGTGGACATATAGTTAATTTGTAATTTGTAGATGGATGTTAATTTATCATCCCTTTGATAATGGACTCAACCACACACACACACACACTAGGTCATATTAGTCTATATTATTGCTTATTCCTTGTTGGGTCAAGTTGTATATTAAGTGTAGCATCATTATGCATTAATAAAGCCTTAATAAACATGAAATAACTATTTTCTCTCTAACGCTCTAACTCTAATGTTATTAAGCATACTGTCATATATGGAAGTATATAAGATATACGTGGGTAGTTCTAAGGCCTGCGCATTGATCTGGAGTTATATTGTTACACTGAACGTGAATGAGTCAGTGGGTTACTGCATACGGAAGTTGTCAATAAATTAGCAGAGCTCGCACCAAGTCAAAGCCTCCAGACGATTAATCGAGAATAAATGGTGTCAGAAGTAAAGTAGACAGAAATGGCAAAATTTCACCCACCGGCGAGTTTTCCTTTCGACAAACCAGGAGAATGGCCCGATTGGAAGCAACGTTTTGTGAGATTCAGAACGGCTACCAAGTTGGATAAGAAAGATGGTGCCGTGCAGGTTAGCAGTCTGATATATGCTATGGGAAGCGAGTCGGAGAATAAGTCTCCCGTAAGTTGCAGCTGACAAGGGACTTGACACTCGCGCTGACCATAGAGACGGTCAGGCAGTCTGAAGAGGTTGCTTCGCAGATCAGCATGCAAGGAGAGACAGCTGGATGCCGGTCGATACACAAGGTCACTCACAACAAGCGCTACAAAGGCAATGGCAGCCAGGGTAAGCCACAAGGGGGCGACAGAGGACAATGTAGACAATGTGGGAAAGCGTGGCACAGTAGAGATGAGAACTGTCCAGCTAAAAAGTCCACATGTAATACCTGCGACAAAGTAGGGCACTGGAGCAAAGTGTGTAGGAATAGGAAAGCAGTATGTGAGGTCAGAGAACAAAAAGAAGTGCAGCAACAACAGCAGGACTCCGGGTCAGAAGATGGGTACTACATGCGGGAAGTGAGTAAAGCAGGTGGGTCACCAAAGAAGTGGGCCGTCAAGGTGTTGATGGGTTCCACACCGGTCAAGTTCAAAATCGACACTGGGGCGGATGTGAGCATCATTCGTGAGGAGACCTACCACTCACTCATGCCAAACAGACCGCTGGAGCCTGCGGAAATACCACTGGACAGCCCAGGTGGCGAGCTGCAGTGCATAGGACAGATCCAGAGCACTGTGACCTACAAGGGTAAGACACACCCACTTACAGCTTATGTCATCCGGGGGCCTACAGTAAACAACCTACTCAGCAGGCCAATATCAGTGAAAATGAATCTAGTGAGAAGAGTGGAGGAAATGGTGAGCAGCAGCGGGAAAAATTTACATTTGCAGGCAGGCATGGGACATTACAAACTGAACCAGTAAGAATACTGCTGAAAGGTGGCGCCCAGCCGTACGCTGTATACACAGCGCAACGTGTACCTCTCCCTATGCTGCAGAAGGTCATGGAGGAGCTCCAGAGGATGGAGGGGAACGACATCATCGAGAGGGTGACACAGCCTACCGATTGGTGTGCACCCATGGTGCCGGTCCTGAAGAGCACAGGCAAAGCCCGCATCTGTGTGGATCTCAAGAGGCTGAACGAGGCTGTTAAAAGAGAACAGTACACCCTGCCCACTACCGACGAGATCACAGCAAAGCTAAGCGGGGCCACAGTCTTCACGTCACTCGATGCCGCCAGTGGATTCTTCCAAATCCCGTTGCACCCAGACAGCTGTAAACTCACCACCTTCATCACGCCGTTTGGCAGGTTCAACTTCAAGCGACTGCCATTCGGGGTCACAAGCGCGCCTGAAATCTTCCAGAGGAAGATGATGGAGACCCTGGACGGGTTAGAGGGCGTCGAGATCTTTATGGAAGACATTCTCGTCTATGGGGCCACAGAAAAGGAGCATGACAGTCGCCTGGAGGTGATGCAGCGCATAGAGACGGCTGAAGCTGAATCGAGAAAAGTGCTCCATCAAGCAAAGTCAGCTACGGTTTCTCTGGCACATCATCGACCAGTCCGGGATCCGGCCTGACCCAGCAAAAGTGGAGGCTATCCGGCAGCTGGCGCCGCCAACAGATATGCAGCAGCTGAGGAAGGTGCTGGGAATGGTGAATTATCTCGGCAGGTACGTCCCAGACCTCTCAACAGTAGGACAGCCGCTGTATGAGCTCCTGAAGCACAAGAATGCATGGGCATGGAATTATGCCCAGCAAACAGCTTTTCAGAGGATCAAAGAGATATTGACCACAGCACCAGTACTCGCCTTCTACGACGTGAGCAAGCCCACCGTCGTGTCTGCAGACGCAAGCAGTTACAGGTTAGGGGGCGTGCTACTTCAACTTCATGGCGAGCAGTGGAAACCTGTGGCGTACTGCTCAAGATGCCTCACCGAAGCAGAAACGCGCTACGCCCAGATTGAAAAAGAAGGTCTGGCGGGCGTGTGGGCGTGCAAGAGGTTCGACCGGTACCTCAGTAGCCTGGACCAGTTCAAGCTAATAACTGACCACAAGCCCCTTGTACCTCTCATTAACACTCGCAGCCTGGACAATGTGCCTCTCCGATGCCAGCGACTCCTCATGAGGCTCATGAGGTTCAATGCGGTGGCAGAGTATGCTCCTGGAAAGACTCTGGTCGTCGCAGATACTCTGTCATGCAGCCCAATGGCCAACATAGGTGCAGACTTGGACACACAGCGTGAGGTGGCATGCTATGTGGTTAGTGTAATGGAGGGGATCCCAGCGTCCGCAAGCAAGATGGACGAGATCAGAGCGGCCACAGCAGCTGAGGCCGAACTGCTGTCAGTCGCCAGACTCATCAAAAAGGGATGGCCTGAACACCTAGCCGAGGTGCCTATCGAGGCGAGATCCTATGTCCCAGTGAAATCAGAGCTGTCAGAGCGAAATGGACTTGTCCTAAGAGGGAACAGGTTGTCATGCTGAGACTGATGAGAGGAGAGATCCTTCAGAGAGTGGTATATTCTATGGTATATTCTATGGTATGTTCTATGGTATGTGGTATGTTCTATGGTATGTGTGTGGTATATTCTATGGCATGTGGTATGTTCTATGGTATGTGGTATATTCTATGGTATGTGGTATGTTCTATGGTATGTGGTATATTCTATGGTATGTGGTATGTTCTATGGTATGTGGTATATTCTATGGTATGTGGTATGTTCTATGGTATGTGGTATGTTCTATGGTATGTGGTATGTTCTATGGTATGTGGTATATTCTATGGTATGTGGTATGTTCTATGGTATGTGGTATATTCTATGGTATGTGGTATGTTCTATGGTATGTGGTATGTTCTATGGTATGTGTGTGGTATATTCTATGGCATGTGGTATGTTCTATGGTATGTGGTATATTCTATGGTATGTGGTATGTTCTATGGTATGTGGTATATTCTATGGTATGTGGTATGTTCTATGGTATGTGGTATGTTCTATGGTATGTGGTATATTCTATGGTATGTGGTATGTTCTATGGCAGGGGTGGCCAACCCGCGGCTCGCGAGCCGCATGCGGCTCTTTGCCCGTCAATGTGTGGCTCTTCCATCCATAAAAAAAATAAAAATAAAAAATATTATAATTTTTTTTTTTTCCTTTTTTCTTTTTTTTTGTCACTCATTCCACAAGGACGTAGAATAAACATTTAATTTCTTTTTTAAATGGTCCATTTGCATGTTCTTGGTATCTGAATCTAGGGAATTTCTCCACCATTTTTCATCATATTGCAACACCGTTTTTTGCAAGACGTTCACAGAAAGGTAGAGAAACTAACTGCGTTATGTTTTATGGCAATAACGTTCAGGTTTGTGGGAGATAATCCCAAAAAATAAGAGAAATAAAAAAGTTAATCCAGAAGTCAGATGATTGACAGGGGCTGGTGTGAGCTGGGTAGGGTCGTTTTTCAAAATTTGAAAGCCCTGCGTCTCTTCCTTCAAAAGACTACACTCACTTTTGGATGTGCCACTTCCTCCTGTCAATATGCGCCGGTTTCCGACTCAATGCCCTGAGATTTCTATAATCTTATATTTCACTAATAACAGTTAAAATAATTGGTAAACAAACGTAATGCTGAAAATATACACTTTTACTGTATATCTCGGGCTTAAGAGGTTAACCTGGATGGCTTAGAGTAGACGACAGAGTACAACAACTTGCAATGGGCCTGGTCTACAAGATACACTACACGACCAAGGTACCCATGTACATGTCAAAATACTTCCCAAAGGTCAGTGAATACCACGATCACAACACCAGAGGGAGCTCCACAAATCATGTCAAACCCAGATTCGGCTCAAATAAGGGACTAAACACGTTTCGCAATTATGCCACATCAATGTGGAACGCCCTACCCAAAGCTGTAAAGGAATGTGGATCACTACCCACTTTCAAAACCTCTCTCAAGGGACACCTACGGGAGACTGCAATTCAACACTGGCCCCTGTAAATATCCTAACCCAATCATTCCAACCCCCTCCAATGTACAGTCATTTACCTAGTATGGTTTTGTCAATAGTTCAATGTACAATTGTGTTTGTTTGTACAGTGTCTCCTCCCCCCCCCCCTCAATGTACAGTGTTACTTGTTTATACAGTGTGCCCCCCGCCCCCCCCCCCCCCCCCCCAACCACCTCCAATGTAAATTACCCAGTATGGTTGTCAATATCCCAATGTACCCAACCCCCCCCACCCAACCTCCAATGTACAGTTTCTACGTCAAATGTATATACTCCCTTTTCTTGACTCCTTCTGTATCACAAACAGTACTGTATTTGCAAATCTGGTATGTCATAAATGTATAGATGTAGCAGTACTGACTATCTGTATGTCATGTATGTCATATATGTCTATATGAATTGAAAATGGGGGACCCTGATGGAAACAAGACAAACGTCTTTCTCAGGTCTGCATCCCCTTAACAATTGTATGTATTGAGCCGTACTGTATTGTACCCATTCTGCAATCTGTTAAATAAAGTTTTCATTCATTCATTCATTCAACCCTGTGAGGCCCAAATTAAAAAGACATTAGCAACTTCAGAGGCCAGAGGGTGGGACATATAAACACATTTACTATCAAATAGCATTGTGAGGCTGAACAACAGGACCAATTGACTATACATGTGCTTAAATGGGAACTATCTTATAAATGGCCTTTTCAGCGTTTAGCATTGTTTCCTAGCTATGTGGACTTATATTAATATGATCTATGTCTCTAATTCTCATATTGGCGCATTCTTCCAATTCTCCTCTCACAATATTCACCCTCACTGAACTGAGTCATCTGAAAATTTGCATATCTGTGATGTCAGAGATTTCTCAGCTGCATAATAATGTGGCAGTTGATGTGGCAGTTGGCACCAGGCCACACAGTGGTTGGAGCCCAGCCTGAGTCAAAACGGCTTAAGATCTTGAGATAGAAAAATGCGGTTTTTGAGTACTTGATTAGAAATACAAACCGTACGTTAAATCTAGAGGAAGGAAGGACGTGGTACTTACCTCACCATTTGGAAAAAACCTAGGTGTTCCATAGACTCACAGGAATTGTGTAAAAGTGCCCAAATAGTGAAAGAAATAGTCAAATAGTTCCCCTTTAACATTTTTTAAATAAACATTCTTTTTTTAAATGGCTAAAAATGATTTTGTAATTTTGCAACCGTGGGTCTCACAGGGTACTTTTAACCCTGTGAGGCCCAAATAAAAAAGACATTAGCAACTTCAGAGGCCAGAGGTGGCCATCGGCGTATTTAGACCACTATCAGTAGGGCACGTGCCCTACTGATGATCATCTGTGCCCCACTGATTAAAAAAAGAAAAAAAAAAATTTACAAATGTTTTTTATTTCCCCTTTTTTAACATGATCAAATGATCATTTAACATGATCAAATCATTATTATAATATTTTTTACTTCACTTTGAAATATTATAGTGAAATATTTTGCAATGTTGTCGCATTTATCTTGTTGAAATCCTCCAACAGGCTCTTTTTTGTAAGTTGACTGGTTTGCACACCAATAATACAGTGCAATAATAGAATAGTAGAATAGATAGTAAAATTATGCAATAGAATGGCCAGAGTAAAATAGTGCTACAGTACAATCAACAGCGGGGTGTATTAGAAGGCTATGGTGAAGAGGTACGTTTTTAGCTTATTTCTGAAAATATTAAGAGATCTAGCTTCCCTAATGTCCATAGGTAGTTTGATTGATTGATTGATTGAAAAGTTTATTAACAGATTGCAGAATGGGTACAGTACAGTACAGCTCAATACATACAATTGTTAAGAGGATGCAGACCTGAGAAATACTTTCGTCTTGTTTCCATCAGGGTCCCCCATTTTCAATTCATCATATGACACACATGACATACAGATAGACAGTACTGCTACATCTATACATTTATGACATACCAGATTTTCAAATACAGTACTGTTTGTGATACTAAAAAAATCCAGAAGAAGAGTATATACATTTGACATAGAAACTGTGCATTGGGGGAGGTTGGGTAGGTGGGGTGGGGCTGTACATTGGAGGTGGGGGGGGGGGGGGACACTGTACATTGGAATACTGACATACATTTGACATGGAAACTGTACATTGGAGGAGGTTGGGTAGGTGGGGTTGGGTGGGGCTGTACATTGGAATACTGACAAAGCCATGCTTGGTCTTTATTGTACAACTGGGTTAGGACATTTGTAGGGGCCAGTTTTGAATTGCAGTCTCCCGTAGGTGTTCTTTGAGAGTGTTTTTGAAGGTGGGTAGTGATTTACATTCCTTTACAGCTTTGGGTAGGGCGTTCCACATTGTTGTGGCATAATTGCGAAACGTGTTTAGTCCCTTGTTTGAGCCGAATCTGGGTTTTACATGATTTGTGGAGCTCCCTCTGGTGTTGTGATCGTGGTATTCACTGACCTTTGGGAAGTATTTTGACATGTACATGGGTACCTTGGTCGTGTAGTGTATCTTGTAGACCAGGCCCATTGCAAGTTGCTGTACTCTGTTGTCTACTCTAAGCCATCCTAGGTTGGCAAAGTGTGCAGGGGTGAGGTGGGTTCTAGGAGTCAGGTCAAGCAGTAGTCTGACTAGTTTGTTTTGAGATGTTTGTAATTTGGTTTTTAGTGCCTTTGAGGTGCTTTGGTACCATGAGGTGCAAGCATAGTCGTAGTACCCTTGAATGAGTGCTCCTGCCAGAGTCTTCAGGGTATTCTTGTTTACCAGGGAGGAGATCCGGTACAAGAATCGAGTTCGTTGATTGACTTTTTTTATTACATTGGATGCCATTTTGTCACAGGAAAGATTAGCCTCTAGGATGGAACCCAGGTAGGTAATTTCATCTTTCCTTGTGACAATATTGTCACCCACTGTAACTGAGAAGCCGTCTGTTTTGCTGAGTTTGTTATTTGAACCGAAGAGAATGGACTCTGTTTTGCCCATGTGTAATGATAGTTTGTTGTCGGCGAGCCATATGCAGATTTTGCCTAGTTCCGAGCTGAGGGTTTTTTCAACCTGTAACTTGTTCTTGTCAGAGACCAGCAGGGCTGAGTCGTCCGCAAACAGGAACAAGTTGCAGTCACAAGCTAGTGTGTTCCATAACTTTGGTGCATAGTTAGCAAAGGCTGCATCCCCGATTTTCTTTAGACTGTGGCTTGGAACCTTCAATAGTAGATGATCGCAATGTTTATACTTTGTATATAAGGAGGAGGACCTTGAAATCAATTCTAAATGTTACCGGAAGCCAGTGTAGGTTATTTACTTGTAACTTTGGGTTTGATCCAAGGAGTAAGTTGCCCCATATTGCTCTGTAACATTTCTCTTTTTGTTATAGGACCGACTAGTAGGATTTCAGTTTTGCCCTCATTTAATTTTAGGAAGTTGTTCGTCATCCATTTGTTTATTGCTAAGAGACAGGCGGAAATGGAGTTTATAGCTGTGTGATAATTTGGTTCAGTGGAGATGTACAATTGTGTGTAATCTGCGTAACTATGGAAACATACATTGTGCTTTCTAATGATGTCTCCTCAATGTTCAATGTTCAATGCAATGTTCAATGCAAGTAAAGCACTTTAAAGTATGACTAAATGCTTTCTTGACTATATATATAGTAACTGTTCCAAAATGCATAGATTTCTATGTATTTTAGGGGTTTGGGGGGCTAGCTCTTTTTAATATAAATGTCAGATTGTTTTATTTATTTCATAGATTTCTATGCATTTCAGGAGTTTGGGGGGCTGGCTCCCCCAGATAATTAAATAACATAACCCTAACCTAACCCTAAAATCAAAATAAAGTTTAAAAAAAATAGTTACAAAATCCACCCATTTTCGCCCACAAACTGGCCAAAACCGGTTCACCTATAAATACATGAAGGGTGCCGTGACTGAAAAAAAAGTTGAGAAACTTTGTGGTACCACAGTAATTTTTGTGGCTCTTAGTCTCTGACTGGTTGGCCACCCCTGTTCTATGGTATGTGGTATATTCTATGGTGTGTGGTATATTCTATGGGATTTGGTATGTTCTATGGTATGTTCTATGGTGTGTGGTATATTCTATGGTGTGTGGTATGTTCTATGGTATGTGCTATGTTCTATGGTATGTGGTATGTTCTATGGTATGTGATATGTTCTATGGTATGTTCTATGGTGTGTGGTATGTTCTATGGTATGTGCTATGTTCTATGGTATGTGGTATGTTCTATGGTGTGTGGTATGTGATATGTTCTATGGTATGTTCTATGGTGTGTGGTATGTTCTATGGTATGTGCTATGTTCTATGGTATGTGGTATGTTCTATGGTGTGTGGTATGTTCTATGGTATGTGATATGTTCTATGGTATGTTCTATGGTGTGTGGTATGTTCTATGGTCAATTATTTATTTCAAATAGATTGAGAATGTACCCATTTTCAAAGTTGAATAAATGTTTCATTTTCATATTTTGTGATGCTTTGTGTGTTCTGCTTTATGTGTCCACCCCGTCATGTGCTGGTCCACCCTGTCATGCACTGGTCCACCCTGTCATCTTGATATTTTTTAATAATAATTCAATCATACTGTGAGATATGTTTAAATAATCTAGTGTGTTCAATAGCTAAGTGGGGGGCAATAATATGCAAATAAAAAACTGCATCCAAATATCACAGTTTTCTCCTAATTATAAAATATATATATGTGCGAATTGTATGTGTGTCTTTTAAAAACAGATGGTTTACATAAAATCTTTTATTTATTTATAATTTAAAGCAAACAAATAACCCTGTTCAGGAAAGGGACATCATACCTTTCTGAAAAAGTAATTTTCATCTTAATATTGCAATGAAAACATATTTAACAGTAATGTATTATGTCCATGACAGGGTGGACATATCTCATGGTTTATTCAGCGAATATATGCCCATAAGTATCTGAAAATATGTGTGGGAGCTCAGCTTATATATATTTCTACAACTTGAGTATCTACTATTTATGATAAGACATAAAGGGAATGGGAAATTAAGATAAACATTTCTGAGTATTGTGAGGGTTGAAAGGCACTCTATGGTGATATTGACCCTGAAAATAACTTTTTCCCTACTCCCCCCTCTCTCTGCCTGTTCACCTGCTCCACACAATACCTGCTGTCTGGCGTCCAGGGATCAACACATTTAAATGTGTCATTTAGATAACTAGTGCCGGGCCCGTTCAGAACCCAGACCCGTTCAGAGCGCAGGCCCGTTCAGAACCCAGACCTGTTCAGAGTGCAGACCCGTTCAGAGTGCAGGCCTGTTCAGAGTGCAGGCCTGTTCAGAGTGCAGGCCCGTTCAGAGTGCAGGCCCGTTCAGAGTGCAGGCCTGTTCAGAGTGCAGGCCCGTTCAGAGCGCAGGCCCGTTCAGAACCCAGGCCTGTTCAGAGTGCAGGCCTGTTCAGAGTGCAGGCCCGTTCAGAGTGCAGGCCTGTTCAGAGTGCAGGCCTGTTCAGAGTGCAGGCCCGTTCAGAGTGCAGGCCTGTTCAGAGTGCAGGCCCGTTCAGAGTGCAGGCCCGTTCAGAACCCAGGCCTGTTCAGAGTGCAGGCCTGTTCAGAGTGCAGGCCCGTTCAGAGTGCAGGCCTGTTCAGAGTGCAGGCCTGTTCAGAGTGCAGGCCCGTTCAGAGTGCAGAGCTGTTCAGAGTGCAGGCCTGTTCAGAGTGCAGGCCCGTTCAGAGTGCAGGCCTGTTCAGAGTGCAGGCCCGTTCAGAGTGCAGGCCCGTTCAGAGTGCAGGCCTGTTCAGAGTGCAGGCCTGTTCAGAGTGCAGGCCTGTTCAGAGTGCAGGCCTGTTCAGAGTGCAGGCCCGTTCAGAGCGCAGGCCCGTTCAGAGCGCAGGCCTGTTCAGAGTGCAGGCCTGTTCAGAGCGCAGGCCTGTTCAGAGTGCAGGCCTGTTCAGAACCCAGACCCGTTCAGAGCGCAGGCCCGTTCAGAACCCAGACCCGTTCAGAGCGCAGGCCCGTTCAGAACCCAGGCCCGTTCAGAGCGCAGGCCCGTTCAGAGCGCAGGCCCGTTCAGAACCCAGGCCTGTTTAGAGTGCAGGCCTGTTCAGAGTGCAGGCCTGTTCAGAACCCAGACCCGTTCAGAGCGCAGGCCCGTTCAGAACCCAGACCCGTTCAGAGCGCAGGCCCGTTCAGAACCCAGACCCGTTCAGAGCGCAGGCCCGTTCAGAACCCAGACCCGTTCAGAGCGCAGGCCCGTTCAGAACCCAGACCCGTTCAGAGCGCAGGCCCGTTCAGAACCCAGACCTGTTCAGAGTGCAGACCTGTTCAGAACCCAGACCTGTTCAGAGCGCAGACCTGTTCAGAGTGCAGACCTGTTCAGAGTGCAGACCTGTTCAGAACCCAGACCTGTTCAGAGTGCAGACCTGTTCAGAGTGCAGACCTGTTCAGAGTGCAGACCTGTTCAGAGCTGCAGGCCTGTTCAGAGTGCAGACCTGTTCAGAGTGCAGACCTGTTCAGAGTGCAGACCTGTTCAGAGTGCAGACCTGTTCAGAGTGCAGACCTGTTCAGAGTGCAGACCTGTTCAGAGTGCAGACCTGTTCAGAGTGCAGACCTGTTCAGAGTGCAGGCCTGTTCAGAGTGCAGACCTGTTCAGAGTGCAGGCCTGTTCAGAGTGCAGGCCTGTTCAGAGTGCAGACCTGTTCAGAGTGCAGGCCTGTTCAGAGTGCAGACCTGTTCAGAGCTGCAGGCCTGTTCAGAACCCAGGCCACCAGAAGTACAGCTTGACTTGACACTGCACTCACTCCCTCGGGTCCTCAGTAACACACCTGCCAAATGTAAGGTTTGTTGTTATAGCGCCACCATCTGCCCAAATCCCCTAATCAAAGCCTTTTCAATTTTGCTAAATGAGATATTTGGTGCCCAGCCTTCAGGGGCGACGGATCTCTGTCCTGTGCCCCCCCCCCCCTGAATACTCAGGTTTTGGTTGCATGGCTCTATAGGGAGGATGGTTGCAGATACATGTTGGTGGATGTGGACAGTCCTGTGAGAACACTGTCACTCACTCTGTGCGGGAAGCATCATCTCCACGAATCCACGATGTAAACAAGACGAAAGCCTTTCTCTGGTCTGTGTATTGAGCCGTACTGTATTGTACCCATTCTGCAATCTGTTTATACAATTTTCAATCAATCAATCAAAAACGAGCGCGCGGTGGAGAATTGCGAATGGGCTGAGCATTACGTCATGCACTCCAGCACGCACGGTGATAGTAAAACGGACAAGGCGTGTGCATGTGTGTGTGTGCATGTGTGTGTGTGTGTGTGTGTGTGCATGTGTGTTTGCCTGCATGCATGGAAAGAGAGCAAGAGACACACAAGACTGTACGTGATTACAGAAATTAACGTGTCAAATAAATAATACAAGATAGACGGCTTGTATTATTATTATTATTATTATTATTATTATTATTATTATTATACATATTTAATTTCAATCCAAATAATCCAAGATTTATAGTTTATAATAAATCAGCACGCCCGCGGCGCTGACATTCTCCACAATATATCTGTCGTCATATACATTTAATTGGGACCAGTTCTTGTATTATGGACTCCCGGGATTACAGGCCGGTGCCGCTACAGACTGGAGACCTAATCATTGACAACAATAGCCAGTTAATGACGCGACTCACCGTCTCTCCGGTGCAGCGGGATGATGATGATGAGGTCCCGTTCTGTCCGTTATTACGGAGCGGCGACGGTCCTCATCGCTGTTCCCCCTGAGCTGACCACCGGGAATGGATGCAGCCTCGGTGGGAACGGTGCGGGGTGCGGGGGGTGCGGGGGGGCATGAAGACCGTCTCTCTGACTACAACCCTCCTCTCTCTGATCCGTGACGCACACGGACGCTAGTGAGCCCTGCTGCACGGAGGGAGATGGCCTGCTACACACTGTAAAAAATAAAAATAAAAAAACTGAAAAAAGAATAATAATAATAATGTAAATGTCTGGTAGTAGCAACGGTTATTGCCAAATATACTTACTGTCAAATTACCGTAAAATCAAAATACATTTACAGATTACAACCTTTATTTAACCCTTTCACTGCCACACGACAGAAGGTTAACCCTTTACTATCTCGCACACAACCGACGGCGACCGAGTGATAGTAAAGGCAAAGGGCAGTGTTGCGTTGCTGATTTCAAAGCTGGTTGCACAGTGTTTTAATTAATGACGCCACGGCCACGCGCATGCGCATAAATGGTCCCTCGCATAAGCACAGACTATAAAGACAATGCCTATAATTGCCTCTACGAATGGAATGTAACACATTATCTGAGAAGTTGTGAGAACGTATTTGAACACACCTGACGACCGGCGCTATTGTTATGCAAAGTAGCCAGGTGGGTATACTTAGCGAGTTGGCGCATCAGTTGAGTGCAGCGCATTCCTGTGTGCATGTGCGTGCACGTGCTTCTGCTCACAGAGCCGGCACCCCTGGTAAAGGGTTAACCTTCTGTCGTGTGGCAGTGAAAGGGTTAACCGGCTGTCGTGTGGCAGTGAAAGGGTTAACCTTCTGTGTATTGTCGCAGTGAAAGGGTTAAACGCTTTGGTAGCGTGGCAGTGAAAGGGTTAATGGTTAATATTTTGATAAAAGGTAATTTACTGTGCATTTTATGGCATTTACACTCTTACAGTAAAGTAGAAAAACAAAAGTAATCTGTAAAATAATATTTTTTATTATTATTATTATTCTTTTTTTTACAGTGTACCCACGGAGATAAAACATTGCTGTTGATGCATTGTGTTAAAAATGCAGCCATCTTACTTCGGTAAACTATTCTCAGAATATGAATCTCATTCTCATGACTATATATAACCAGTAATGTAATGCAACCGGGATTGCGTCATCAGATTACATAGGTTAAGTAACTATAATCAGCCCAGATTACATTTGGAAAATGTGTAATTATATTATAGTTACATTTGCCAAGGAAGCTTGATTACATTTTTGATTACATCTTTAAAATATGGTCATTTCCAGACTCCTGCCTCCACACCTCATCTTCTGACCAGACCCCTGCCTCCACACCTCATCTTCTGACCAGACTCCTGCCTCCACACCTCATCTTCTGACCAGACCCCTGCCTCCACACCTCATCTTCTGACCAGACCCCTGCCTCCTCACCTCATCTTCTGACCAGACCCCTGCCTCCACACCTCATCTTCTGACCAGACCCCTGCCTCCACACCTCATCTTCTGACCAGACCCCTGCCTCCTATCCTCATCTTCTGACCAGACCCCTGCCTCCTATCCTCATCTTCTGACCAGACCCCTGCCTCCTATCCTCATCTTCTGACCAGACCCCTGCCTCCACACCTCATCTTCTGACCAGACCCCTGCCTCCTATCCTCATCTTCTGACCAGACCCCTGCCTCCACACCTCATCTTCTGACCAGACCCCTGCCTCCTATCCTCATCTTCTGACCAGACCCCTGCCTCCACACCTCATCTTCTGACCAGACCCCTGCCTCCTATCCTCATCTTCTGACCAGACCCCTGCCTCCACACCTCATCTTCTGACCAGACTCCTGCCTCCTATCCTCATCTTCTGACCAGACCCCTGCCTCCTCACCTCATCTTCTGACCAGACCCCTGCCTCCACACCTCATCTTCTGACCAGACCCCTGCCTCATATCCTCATCTTCTGACCAGACCCCTGCCTCCACACCTCATCTTCTGACCAGACCCCTGCCTCCTATCCTCATCTTCTGACCAGACCCCTGCCTCCACACCTCATCTTCTGACCAGACTCCTGCCTTCCTATCCTCATCTTCTGACCAGACCCCTGCCTCCACACCTCATCTTCTGACCAGACCCCTGCCTCCACACCTCATCTTCTGACCAGACCCCTGCCTCCTATCCTCATCTTCTGACCAGACCCCTGCCTCCTATCCTCATCTTCTGACCAGACCCCTGCCTCCACACCTCATCTTCTGACCAATCTCCTGACCTCCTCACAGTGGCGATTTTACCACTGGGGCACCAGGGGCACATGCCCCCCCTGAAATCTCAGGTGCCCCTGAGGTGCCACCCCAGAAATGTTCTTTTATTTTAGATTTTTTCTTTTCTTTTTTTTTATAAAAAAATCTAACCCTAACTAACCTTACTGTCATCATGCACTTGTCCTAATATACTAACCTACACTGTAGCACTCAACACTTTGATGAACATTGTTACTCAGCTGATAGAGTTGTGCCCTTCCTGATGACTTGTCGCTTTGGATAAAAGCGTCAGCTAAATGACTAAATGTATGTGGCCCCATTGTGCCCCTGCCCATATTGGTGCAAGCTGATGCTAATTTAAACCAGTCCGTAGCACTCTGGTTACAGTAGTTACACAGGGGACTATAATTTGCCGGCTCGGAAGGAATAAAGGATACATAACCTCCCAAGTTCAATGTGGGCAATTATGCCACATCAATGTGGAACGCCCTACCCACAGCCATAAAAAAAATTTAATCCCACCTTCAAAACCGCTCTCGGGCGCCCCAGTGGCGAACCACATAACGCGCTCAGCCGCGACACGGCCGACCCGGGTTCGACTCCCGAACCCGTCGTTATTTGCCGAATGTCTTCCCCCCACTCTGTCTCCCATTCCTCCTCTGTCTCTCTCTACTGGACTGCCCAGTAGCAATAAAGCGATAAAACGCCAAAAAATAAATCTTAAAAAAAGAATTAAAACCGCTCTCAAAGAAAGACAAAGAGCACCTGGCCCCCGTAAATGTCTAAACCCCCCCTCCCACCCACCCACCCCCTCCGAAATAATGTACAGTTTCCTCCCCCTCATATGTATATATTTTCTGTTAGGATCTCTATTTAACAGTACTGTATATTTGCATATCTTGTATGTCACAAATGTAACAGTACTGTATATCTATGTCATGTAGATGTATGTCATAAATGTCATAATATATATCTGTATGTTGTCGTGTATGTCATTATGAATTGAAAATGGGGGACCCTGATGTAAACAAGACGAAAGTCTTTCTCTGGTCTGCATCCCCTTAACAATTGTGTGTATTGAGCCGTACTGTATTGTACTCATTCTGCAATTTGTTAATAAAGTTTTCAATCAATCAATCAATCAAAAAAGGTCAGAGCCGGACATCAAAGAGTCAATTATAGGTTGCTATACATGCCTGTATAGCAATATACAGAAGATATGTATATATGCCTCAAATTAATAATAATGCATAATGCTGGTTACTGGTTAGTTACAGAGCAGGGGACACAAACAGGCTGGATAAGCTGGTCAGGAAGGCCAGTAGCGTGGTTGGGGTGGAGCTGGACTCCCTAGCGAGGGTGGCGGAGAGGAGGAGCCTTGCTAAGCTCCAGGCCATCAGGGAAAACCCCTCCCACCCACTATATACACAGACTTGGCTGACAGGAGGAGCATGTTCAGTGCCAGGCTCACACTACCCAAATGCAGCACTGAACGGCACAGGAAGTCCTTCATTCCAACAGCCATCAGACTATACAATGCATCACTGTGCCTCACTGCATCACTGAGCATAGAGTGACAGTTACCATCTTCCTGGACTCTTAGTTTTGAAACAGCACTGTGCAATATTACACCTACTGTAGACCTCAGTATATTCTTACTGTATTTATTTACTGTATATTGTATATATCTCTCCATTTATCAAACTCAGCCCGTGCTTGAGCATTATCATCTGCAGCTAATGTATCTGACCATTAGCATACCCCATAGTCCTTTAGCTTTTAGCAAGTGCTCCATCTGAAACTTCCAGTTGCCCAGTTCTCTGGTCCGCTCAGCCGGTCAATAAACAGATGGTCATCCATTGTGAAGCTTCTTAGCATCGATCTGGGCCCATAACCTGTTGTATATTTACCAGAGCTTGTTGCACCATACAGCATTTACAAGCAGAGGTGGTTTAGTGATAGTGCCATCCAGTGGTAAACGTACTACAAGAGAAAAGTCTGATCTGCTAATGAGTGGTCATTTATGTTAATACTTGGAGAAGTAAATAGTTGTCTGACAGCAGTGGAGGCAATACAATATTATGTATGTACCTTGCATTCATGAAAATACTTGAATCCCTTTCATGTCATGGGGCAACTTGATAATTGAGTGAGAAAACCCTTGTTTAAAATACTTTGTTTGATTTGTAACCAGTTGTATAAATGTAAATAAGCACAGCACTCGTGGCAATACAATATTTGAAATGATGCACGTGCCTTTCACTCACATGCAAATACTTGAATTAATATGAATGAATAATTTCATGCCAAGGGGCAACTTGATAGAGTGATACAATTAATTTAGTTTATTATTAATTGAATTTATTGAGTGATAAAACACTTAAAATACTTGTACAGCACTACAATGGCTGCTCTGCTTCTGGTCTCCAGTCCAGTGGCCTTGCTGGCTATTGGGCTCTTAGACGAATGTTATTCTTAGAACAATAGACCCGTTACTGATATTGGGAGTTGTGCCTATAATTTACTATTTCGCTCTGACCTGGTGAATGACCTACAATGGCTAACATGTTTTAGGTTTGTTAATAGTAGACAGCCCTTGGGTGAACAATTATTGTTGTAATTAGGAATCTCTTTTGTAATGTCTATCAATATAATTAAGTTTTAATTTCTGTTTTAATTTTATTTATTAAATTTTTATCTCTATTGTCTTGTCATTATTGCAATATGTTTCTGTCCTGTGATGTCTTATGTATTATTATTATTATTATTATTATTATTATTATTATTATTATTATTATTATTATTATTATTATTATTATTATTATTATTATTATTATTATTATTATTATTATTATTATTATTATTATTATTATTATTATTATTATTATTATTATTATTGTGTTGTTGTGTCTTTCATGTGAAAAAAGAGACTTGTACAGCAGTGGTGCCAATAAAATATTGTCTATGAACCCCAATGGCTGAAGAGTTGTCTGATCTGCTATTGGTAAAATTATGTAACCTAATATACTTACCTTTATACCTTACCTGCTACACTTAGGCTACCTGTCTAGACAAACCCAACTTCCTTTATACTTACCGGTCATATGTAGCTATTTTTCTTTTTTTTAAATGCATGTCAAAAAACGTTTTTACTTCAGTTTTTTTTGGTGCCCCCCCATACTAGCTCACCCCCCCCCCCCTGTGCCCCCTTGTTTAAAAATTCCTAGAATCGCCACTCACAGTGGCAGTGATCTCAGTGCTTTTCCAACTGGGCTGTTTATATACCAAAGATGGGTATTTAGGCCCAAACTGAATGGAGAGAAAACACAATTAATTATTTTTCATGGTCAGAGAAAGAACTGGTGTTCCTGGTCAGAGAAAGAACTGGTGTTCCTGGTCAGAGAAAGAACTGGTGTTCCTGGTCAGAGAAAGAACTGGTGTTCCTGGTCAGAGAAAGAACTGGTGTTCCTGGTCAGAGAAAGAACTGGTGTTCCTGGTCAGAGAAAGAACTGGTGTTCCTGGTCAGAGAAAGAACTGGTGTTCCTGGTCAGAGAAAGAACTGGTCTTCCTGGTCAGAGAAAGAACTGGTGTTCTTGGTCCGAGAAAGAACTGGTGTTCCTGGTCAGAGAAAGAACTGGTGTTCTTGGTCAGAGAAAGAACTGGTGTTCTTGGTCAGAGAAAGAACTGGTCTTCCTGGTCAGAGAAAGAACTGGTCTTCCTGGTCAGAGAAAGAACTGGTGTTCCTGGTCAGAGAAAGAACTGGTCTTCCTGGTCAGAGAAAGAACTGGTGTTCTTGGTCAGAGAAAGAACTGGTCTTCCTGGTCAGAGAAAGAACTGGTCTTCCTGGTCAGAGAAAGAACTGGTGTTCTTGGTCAGAGAAAGAACTGGTGTTCTTGGTCAGAGAAATAACTGGTGTTCTTGGTCAGAGAAAGAACTGGTCTTCCTGGTCAGAGAAAGAACTGGTGTTCTTGGTCAGAGAAAGAACTGGTGTTCCTGGTCAGAGAAAGAACTGGTCTTCCTGGTCAGAGAAAGAACTGGTGTTCCTGGTCAGAGAAAGAACTGGTGTTCCTGGTCAGAGAAAGAACTGGTCTTCCTGGTCAGAGAAAGAACTGGTGTTCCTGGTCAGAGAAATAACTGGTGTTCCTGGTCAGAGAAAGAACTGGTCTTCTTGGTCAGAGAAAGAACTGGTCTTCCTGGTCAGAGAAAGAACTGGTCTTCCTGGTCAGAGAAAGAACTGGTGTTCCTGGTCAGAGAAAGAACTGGTGTTCCTGGTCAGAGAAAGAACTGGTGTTCCTGGTCAGAGAAAGAACTGGTCTTCCTGGTCAGAGAAAGAACTGGTGTTCTTGGTCCGAGAAAGAACTGGTGTTCCTGGTCAGAGAAAGAACTGGTGTTCTTGGTCAGAGAAAGAACTGGTGTTCTTGGTCAGAGAAAGAACTGGTCTTCCTGGTCAGAGAAAGAACTGGTCTTCCTGGTCAGAGAAAGAACTGGTGTTCCTGGTCAGAGAAAGAACTGGTCTTCCTGGTCAGAGAAAGAACTGGTGTTCTTGGTCAGAGAAAGAACTGGTCTTCCTGGTCAGAGAAAGAACTGGTCTTCCTGGTCAGAGAAAGAACTGGTGTTCTTGGTCAGAGAAAGAACTGGTCTTCCTGGTCAGAGAAAGAACTGGTGTTCTTGGTCAGAGAAAGAACTGGTGTTCCTGGTCAGAGAAAGAACTGGTGTTCTTGGTCAGAGAAAGAACTGGTCTTCCTGGTCAGAGAAAGAACTGGTGTTCTTGGTCAGAGAAAGAACTGGTGTTCCTGGTCAGAGAAAGAACTGGTGTTCCTGGTCAGAGAAAGAACTGGTCTTCCTGGTCAGAGAAAGAACTGGTGTTCTTGGTCAGAGAAAGAACTGGTGTTCCTGGTCAGAGAAAGAACTGGTGTTCTTGGTCAGAGAAAGAACTGGTCTTCCTGGTCAGAGAAAGAACTGGTGTTCTTGGTCAGAGAAAGAACTGGTGTTCCTGGTCAGAGAAAGAACTGGTGTTCCTGGTCAGAGAAAGAACTGGTCTTCCTGGTCAGAGAAAGAACTGGTGTTCTTGGTCAGAGAAAGAACTGGTCTTCCTGGTCAGAGAAAGAACTGGTGTTCCTGGTCAGAGAAAGAACTGGTGTTCTTGGTCAGAGAAATAACTGGTGTTCCCGGCCACAGGATCTGAGACAAAGAGATCACTAAATCAACTGCATCAAAAGAAAACAGCAAATTGTATATTAAAATTAAAACCATGAGCTATGGATAGAATTGAACTCCTTTCAGAACATTTTCTGGATATTCAGTTGTAAGAGTCACACCTGGCGTTCACATAGTTCTAATTGAGTCCCGTTCCATATTAGGATATCGTCAATATAAAGGGGCCGTCAGCAAACATGCATACGATGGTGAAGAGGACGGAAGGAAATATGATCCTGCATATTGAAAGAAGTTCTTCAAAATAATAAATTTGAATATGTACATGTTATTTTTTCTTTTCCTTTTGAAAGTCCACACGTGTGTGTTTTTGATTTATCTGTAAACAAAGACCGAAAATAAAACTATTCATCATCATCATCATCATGATGGTACCCATGATTCCATCCCAGAATGACATTTCATCTCCCAATGCTTCCTCCCTGTGAGCGAGACCCGCTCATTAGAACAAGCGCGTCCGTTTTCTTTGGCCAGTTGTACAAAACCAACTTCTTCTGATTTAAGATTTGGTTTTATTTTTCTTTAAACTGAGGAAATTGTCTAAGACGGTTGCAACATCTCGGACTGATTCCTTGGGCATCAGAAATACTAAACCATTTCATCTTAACCCTTTCACTACCACACTACAGGTTAACCCTTTCACCACCACACTACAGGTCAACCTTTCACTACCACACTACAGGTTAACCCTTTCACTACCATACAGAAGGTTAACCTTTCACTACCACACTACATGTTAACCCTTTCACTACCATACAGAAGGTTAACCTTTCACTACCACTACAGGTTAACCCTTTCACTACCATACATAAGGTTAACTCTTTCACTACCACACGACAGAATGTTAACCCTTTCACTACCACACTACATGTTAACCTTTCACTACCAC
Organism: Notolepis coatsorum; assembly: GCF_963971535.1. NCBI lineage: Eukaryota > Metazoa > Chordata > Actinopteri > Aulopiformes > Paralepididae > Notolepis > Notolepis coatsorum. Next base: position 148,860,962 of record NC_140171.1, on the reverse strand, counting down.
ACTACAGAAGGTTAACCCTTTCACTACCACACTACAGAAGGTTAAGCCTTTCACTACCACACTACAGAAGGTTAACCCTTTCACTACCACACTACATGTTAACCTTTCACTACCACACTACATGTTAACCCTTTCACTACATGTTAACCTTTCACTACCACACTACAGAAGGTTAACCCTTTCACTACCACACTACATGTTAACCTTTCACTACCACACTACAGGTTAACCTTTCACTACCACACTACATGTTAACCTTTCACTACCACACTACAGAAGGTTAACCCTTTCACTACCACACTACATGTTAACCTTTCACTACCACACTACAGAAGGTTAACCCTTTCACTACCACACTACAGGTTAACCTTTCACTACCACACTACATGTTAACCTTTCACTACCACACTACAGAAGGTTAACCCTTTCACTACCACACTACAGGTTAACCTTTCACTACCACACTACAGAAGGTTAACCCTTTCACTACATGTTAACCTTTCACTACCACACTACAGGTTAACCTTTCACTACCACACTACAGGTTAACCCTTTCACTACCACACTACAGGTTAACCCTTTCACTACCACACTACAGAAGGTTAAGCCGGTCAGGTGTGTGATCTCTCACATGAGAAGTGAACATGCTGGTGATCGTTACAATGACTCTCTTGACCATAGACTCTCAGGTGTTGCAGTAATTTAAAAAGATAAAGAAATAAAAGATCTCAAAGCTCTGGCTCTTTTTTCAGGACTGTTTTCTTAACTAGCTAGCTAACACCTCGTACAATAATGACGTTGTATTCTACCAATGTTATTAATTGGTAACAGTAAATTAATGCATTATGATCGACCCCTTCCAACACAGAAACAAGTGCCTGATGTAGGACAAACTACTAAAAAGTAAATGAATAAAATACCATTTAAATTAAAGTAAAATAATACAAACAAAATTGTATGGATCAGACCATTTTTATTTTATTTTCAACTGAATGAGGTGATTTACAAAACTTGTTGCAGTGCTGATACAGAGTGCATCCCTAACCCATACCGTACAACACGTCTCTCGTCAGCCGGCACCTGAAACAGACCGTCAGCCCCAGAGAGCAGCCACAGCACCACCTGGATCCAGCCACAGATCCGCTTCTTAATACGCTTATTAATTCATGATCACAAAACAGAAGAATACACATTTTCCCGGACACACAGCTGTAGTTTTGCACGTGAGATTTCCTTCACCCAAGTTTTGAAAACAAAGTGAAGAAGCGAGTCGTGTCGCTCCAGGTATCGGGGGAAGACAGTGGCAACTATTAATAAACACAATTATTTATTAATTTCACTAAAAAGTGAAAATGTTGTGCCGAGGTAAAATATTGCTCTATAGGACAAACCCAAAGCCACTCAGAAAACCACAATGCAATGTAGCAAGTGATTGAAGGGATTGTTGTTTGACGAGCAGCTGAAGGAAAAGACAAGTGTCTGGTGAATAAAATATCTATAACTCAAAATGTCCAAAGTATTCTTTTGCAAATGACAAATCTTCTGTAATTTGTGGGAAAAGGCTGCATGTGTGTGAGGGTTATTATACCGGTGTTGAAGGCTCAGTTACAGACACAGGGAACAAATGTATGTCAAATTCCATCCACGTTTTGTTATGCATATTCAATATTACTTTGTGGTTATATTGTTTTTCCTTCTCTAAATAGAATCAGACCATGCTCAAATGATATCCTCCCAAGTAGAAAACCTGACATTCCATTGACAATCCAAACAATTTTGTATATTTTCACCTTTCAATGGCTTAAATGTTTTATTTTATTTTTTAACCTAGCTCTGACAAGTGGCTTTCAACACCTCCAGGGTTTGTAAATTACCTAAATGCATCTTGCTGCTAAGAATTTACTAGTAGTGTTGCACCCAGGGCAAGTCAGAACTGGGACGTTTATGATTCAATGACCTTAGAACTCTTGAGTTCCAGTGTTGGAGCGTTCAGTTAGAGACGGCTCTACAATGATGTCCTTCCCGTTTGAAGGTGCCAGTTCAGTGGCCGCTCCCAAGAGAGTGGTCTGACCTGGAGGGTCAGAAACCACCCAGTTACAACTTGAACCATGGACACACACAAAATGGGGGACCCTGATGTAAACAAGACGAAAGTCTTTCTCTAGTCTGCATCCCCTTAACAATTGTGTGTATTGAGCCATACTGTATTGTACCCATTCTGCAATCTGTTAATACAATTTTTAATCAATCAATCAATCAATCAATCAATCAATCATACTATTAAAAAGATGCAGGGCCAAGGTAATGTTAGCGTTATGTCCGGGGTTCTTCTTCAGATTAGGAGCACAATTTTTTTTTTTCTGGATTTTATCTCGTTTTTTCATCTCCTGTTTTACATTTCTTTTTATTCTATGATACATGTGTTTCCTCTATTCTAGGATAAATTTTCTTTGTGATATATGCTTTTCTTATGTTCTATCGGCGTATGTTATCTCGTGTGTATATGTATGTTGTTGGACCCCAGGAAGACTGTAGCTGCCGCTAAGGCGTCAGCTAACGGGGGATCTGTTTAAATAAACAAATAATTAGAAACGTTGTGTCTTGCCTTGGGGACCCAGGGCCATTAAAACAAACCACAACTCAACAAGATGTAAGCCGGCAACCAATTCAAAACCTTAATACAAATGCTTTTTTATAAAAAAAGAAAAAAAAACCTGCCCCAGTCTGGAGGGAGTGGAAGTCAGCAGCACTGCCAGTCACACAGTAAACCAGTCAGCTGATGAACCAGTCAGTCGGTCAGTGGTCCCGATTACACCCGGTGTTAACTAAAGGTCTCGGGTGATGTGATCACAAGTGGACAGCTGTGTAAGTGCAGGTGTGTGAGCGCACCCGAGACGCATTTAGGATGTATTGAGACCCGATCGCTCGGACCACATTTTGGTTAGCAGTGTGTGTCCAGGGGCCACAGTGTGTTGTGTTCTGGAGTCGGTGTGTCCAGGGGCCACAGTGTGTTGTGTTCTGGAGTCGGTGTGTCCAGGGGCCACAGTGTGTTGTGTTCTGGAGTCGGTGTGTCCAGGGGCCACAGTGTGTTGTGTTCTGGAGTCGGTGTGTCCAGGGGCCACAGTGTGTTGTTGTGTTCTGGAGTCGGTGTGTCCAGGGGCCACAGTGTGTTGTGTTCTGGAGTCGGTGTGTCCAGGGGCCACAGTGTGTTCTGGAGTCGGTGTGTCCAGGGGCCACAGTGTGTTCTGGAGTCGGTGTGTCCAGGGGCCACAGTGTGTTGTGTTCTGGAGTCGGTGTGTCCAGGGGCCACAGTGTGTTCTGGAGTCGGTGTGTCCAGGGGCCACAGTGTGTCGTGTTCTGGAGTCGGTGTGTCCAGGGGCCACAGTGTGTTCTGGAGTCGGTGTGTCCAGGGGCCACAGTGTGTTCTGGAGTCGGTGTGTCCAGGGGCCACAGTGTGTTCTGGAGTCGGTGTGTCCAGGGGCCACAGTGTGTTCTGGAGTCGGTGTGTCCAGGGGCCACAGTGTGTTCTGGAGTCGGTGTGTCCAGGGGCCACAGTGTGTTCTAGAGTCGGTGTGTCCAGGGGCCACAGTGTGTCGTGTTCTGGAGTCGGTGTGTCCAGGGGCCACAGTGTGTTCTGGAGTCGGTGTGTCCAGGGGCCACAGTGTGTCCTGTTCTGGAGTCGGTGTGTCCAGGGCCCAGGGGCCACAGTGTGTCCTGTTCTGGAGTCGGTGTGTCCAGGGGCCACAGTGTGTCGTGTTCTGGAGTCGGTGTGTCCAGGGGCCACAGTGTGTCGTGTTCTGGAGTCATCGCTAAAGACGGAGAAAGTATCTGCTCTACCATTGTTCCTCCTTTCTTGCGTCTCTACTTGGTTCTCAAATAGCTGGTTTTATCCACGATGTCTGAACTGAAACACCCCTATATTATGGCTATATTACACGATTATATGACAAGTCTCTTATTAGAATGGGGGCTTGCCGTGCCCCTTTGTAGCCTTGTGACTTTTCATAACCGCAAAACATATACACTACAATTATCAATCAAAGCCGCCTCCAGGGTGCCCACAGACATTGCAAAATGAAATTCAAGGACTTTTAATTAAGTACTTTTCCAAACACAATTTTTTTTTATTGTCAAGGATGTCACTCGAAGGATACAATTCACTTTTAAATGCTGTTTTTTTTTTAAAGAATCTTCTTGGCCTGCTTGCCAGCTAGAGCAAGCTAGAGCATCACACACGAAGAAATGAGGAAAAGCAGTTGGAGCACGCTAACAGAATTTTTTTTTTATTTGATTCAGAACAATTTGATCATGGATGAACAAAACATTCAATGCGAATGGTTTTTAAGCACCTTGTTAAGAAATTGGCTGTTTTCAAGGAATTCCAGGCCTTGACTTATTATTATATATTTTTTTAAATCAAGCACTTCAAGGACCTTGTGCGAACCCTGCGCTTCATACCAATGACTAATTGACGTGGACGCAGATCACCTTGCAGTCTTTCCAAAGGGTTCCGAGTCGCTCAGAGCACAGGCTCCCCACTGTTCACACATTAGTAGATACATGCATATGGGGCACTACTGAAAGAAAGCTGTGAGGAGGGTGTAAAGGCCGCTCAAGTTAATGTTGAGTATGGAATGAATATGCAAGGAAGTGCCATGTGATTTTACGAGATAGGCCTGATCAGCTTTTGTAGACAGCCATCATCGCTGGAGACAATGGTCATCCTGGTCATCCTTCCATTGCTTGGAAATAAAATGTCTGATCATTCCGATGTTCTCTATTGGCATCACCTGGAGAGTGGTTTTATTATCTGGCATCACCTGGAGAGTGGTTTTATTATCTGGTATCACCTGCAGAGTGCTTCTATTATCTGGTATCACCTGGAGAGTGGTTTTATTATCTGGTATCACCTGGAGAGTGGTTTTATTATCTGGTATCACCTGGAGAGTGATTCTATTACCTGGTATCACCTGAAGAGTAGTTTTATTATCTGGTATCACCTGGAGAGTGGTTTTATTATCTGGCATCACCTGGAGAGTGCTTCTATTATCTGGTATCACCTGGAGAGTGCTTCTATTATCTGGCATCACCTGGAGAGTGCTTCTATTATCTGGTATCACCTGGAGAGTGCTTCTATTATCTGGTATCACCTGGAGAGTGGTTTTATTATCTGGTATCACCTGGAGAGTGGTTTTATTATCTGGTATCACCTGCAGAGTGCTTCTATTATCTGGTATCACCTGGAGAGTGGTTTTATTATCTGGTAGTCACCGCCCACAACAACAATCAACAATTCGCTCAACAACAGAGCGAGTGGAAATACTGACACTTCCTCAAACGGGTTGACGTGACGCGAATGCCGACAGAGAGAGAGAGAGAGCAGAGAACGAGCAAGCAAGCGAGAGAGAGAGAGAGAGAGCACACGCACACTCCCACGCGTATTCCGATCCGTGCAATAATATTCACAGGGTATATATTGTCATTTGAAAAAAGTTACCAATGCATTGTCCCGTGACATCTCGCCTCCTTTATTCAAATGTGAAGGTCGTTGATAAGAGAGAGAGAGGGAATCAAGATGAACACAGTGCATATGACAATCATAACTGGCCAGCAGGTTATTTAGTGCGATGCCTCTCCATTCTCACTGTCGGGAAGCATTAGAAAAAAGTGTGTAGTCTCTCTTAAATTAAATTAAAGGGATTTCACAGTAACATTGTAATAGAAACACAGCACGCGTTCCATTCCATCGTCTACTTTGCATGCGTCACTCTTTAGTGATGTAGGCCTACGTGTTTATTTTCACATTGAGCAGGGAAGTGAGATCCGATTATAAATGGTCACTCGAGACGCATGTGGAGACGCATTCCAATGCCGTGTGTGTGAACAGACGTACTTAGAGCCGTCCCACTTGTGATCGGATCACCCAAGACACATGTTAATGCCATGTGTGAACAGGGCCAGTCAGTCAGACAGCAGTCCAGAGAGAGAGACTCGCCACACCATGCGCAGGCTTCGTTTGCAGGGTGATGGAGGGAGGTTAAAGCCAGTGGTGATGGAGGGATGTTAAAGGCAGAGGTGATGGAGGGAGAACTCATCACTCTGCTTTAGTGCGCTTTATGGCCCCCGGCAGTTTATCTTGGAGCCTGGGGAGAGAAACAGAGAGGATAAAATAAGTCGTATTTTCTATCCATATTTAAACAGGGTTCCCACAGACTTTCAAGTACTTTTCCAAGCACTATTTTAAAAAGGGCATTTAAAAAGGATACAATTAACTTTTAAATGTTATATATATATATATATAAAAAAAATGGCTTAAAACCAATTTCCCACAATTAGTTACACTTTAAATAAAACATTTAGATTTCTTGATTCAGAACAATTTGATCATGGATGAACAAAACATTCAATGTGAATGGTGGGTTGATTTGAATTTCAAGGACTTTTTAAGCACCTTGTTAAAAAGTGGGCTGTTTAAGGAATTCCAGGCCTCGACTTTTTTTGTAAAAAATCAAGCACTTGATATACTCGTATACTCCCGTTTCACCGCCAACGCTTGAGCGCCAAAAACGAGTATACTAGAGTATACTCATTTTTGGATCCTTTGATATTTTTCCTTTGATCCCTGTTCTAAACACTCAGCCGGTGCTCTCTAGGTCTCCCTGGCTCATCTGCCTATGTTGGAATTGCAATGACGATCGAATCTCGCCAGTGGCAGTATCGCCTACCTTTTGAACTGGGAACTGGGGATATCACTTGTCTTGTGATCCACTCCGGCTGTTTCCGCCTAGGAGTGGATCACAACATAGCAATCGGTGGAAGATTTGGTGCCTCAGAGCTATTATTTCCCGTATGGTAGCCATGCCCAATATACACGAGTAATTACGATTGCCATGGGATCGACTGGGATTTATTCATTTTAGAGTACTCTCTGACTGAGGTAAGGTCCATCTTAGGTAACCTGCTTGTATTTTTTTGACGTAAAACATGCTTCTGTACCGATCACAGTGTCGTAGTTTACCGGATGTAAAACATGCTTTTTGTAACGATCGCAGTTTCTAGTTAAAACGACCCCCCGCCCCCCCCCCCCCCCCCCCCCCCCCCCCCCCCCCCCCCCCCCCCCCCCCCCCCCACCCCCTTGATGATTTTGTGAAGACACATATGTAAATGGTATATATACCTTTGATTTGGAAGTATTTGGTGTTTCAGGAGAGCAACCAGAACGATTTGGGCATAATACATATAACGCGCCATATCTTGCGATCTATGAAAAAATACTGGATTATTTAGGAAAGGGCCGATGTTTAGCGTGTAATAGAGCACAAACTACAGTATGTAGAAATTAACTGGTTAGTCACTCTTGGACTATAAACAATGCCTGTCAAATGAGCCATACTATTGTCTCCATAGCTATAATACATAACACACGATGGGTCTGGAAACATTGCTAAAATGGTCAATAACGCTGGCGCCATTGAGTGAAGATGGAAAAGAGCGTGGTGCTCAATGAGTTAAGCACTTCAAGGACCTTGTGCGAACCCCATTTAAACCTGATCAAGGTCGACAAATCCTGCTTCACACTCATTCAGTTACTAATATTCACCCTCACCCTGAACACCGGCGTTCTGCAAGGCTGCGTTCTGAGCCCCCTTCTCTACTCCCTCTTCACCCACGACTGCACTCCTATACATTGCAAACTTGATAATGGTATTTGGTGCCAGACGACAGGGGCGGCTAGGTGGCGCAGTGGGCAAGGCGCTCGCCACCAACGCAGGATATGCTGGGTTCGAGCCCAGCTCTCGGCGTTGCTACCAGCTTGGCTGGTCGTTCATACTAATACAATTGGCAGTATTAGGGGGTGGGAAGCTGGTGGGTGGGGATCGGACGTTGTGGACAGCGACTCCTACAGGTCGGTTGGTGCGCCTGCGCAGTAGAATCAGGAAGCGACGGGGGCGGCGTGTCCCTCCCACGCAGACCCTCGCCGCTGAGAGATCGCGCTGTGCAGGTGAAAAGATGCGACGGCTGCCTCCTCGTGTACCGGAGGGGACACGTGATGCAAGGCTTCGTCCACATTGCAGCCGGCTTGTGGATCGAGACAGGGGAGGGTAGAATTGGACGATACGAAATTGGGGAAAGGAGAAATATAGAAAATGGAGAAAAAGTAGATACAAAAAATAAAAAATTTGCATACGACACAACGGTGGTGGTGGGCCTCATCAAAATCAACAATGAGTCTGCCTATAGGCAAGAGGTCCCAGCACCTGTCGACAACAACCTGGCCCACAGCACCAAGAAAACCCAAGGAGCTCATCGAGGACTTCAGGAAGACTAGAGCTGGCCTGCACTCCCCCATCCACATCAATGAGACGGAGGTTGAGCGTGTCTCCAGCTGGGCGTGTCTCCAGCTTCAAATGCCTTCACATCTCCAAGGACCTCTCTTGGAACCTCAATACCTCATCACTGGTCAAGAACCCCCCCCCAAACTCAGAGCTCAAAGGTTTATGGAGATACGAGGTTCCTGTACAACAGCAGTGATGCTAGTATATTCCATCTCCCCACAGCAAGTCACCTTGACCTTGTTCCCTACTTCAGAACTCACTTTTCAAGCGTCTCATCGACTCTGGAGCGAATCAGCTCGACCTTTTGATCGATCAGTGTCTGAAACACACAGGAGAACCAAGCACACTTTTAGCAATCAGTTACAAACTGAATTTGCATACGGCATCATTATTATTAGTGGCCTGCTCATAGTGGCTGCCCAGACAAAGTGCAAGTCAATCTTTTACCTTGTTTTTCTCGTATACCAGCGGTGTGGTGAAGAAGATAATATCAGCTGAAAAGGAGAGAAAAAAGGGCAAATCAGTTAACAGTTCTGGATTATTATACAAGATTATGAAGATTATGCAAATGCATAAATGCAATCCATGTACTACAGCCACTGGTTACCCTCTCATTTAGCTGCAATAGCAAACCATCAGTCAGCAGACCAATAGTAATATATCAGTCAGCAGCCAATAGTAAACCGTATATCAGTCAGCAGACCAATAGCCAGTGAGCAGTTCAGTCAGTCATTAGGTGGCCCAATAACCAGTCAGTAAAGAAGTCTTACCAAGGATGAGGATTGTGATTCCGTTGAAGACCGCTCCAATGTATGTCATAACCCACATCACACCTGCAAGCTGCAACACACAATCACTACTTTTTACTTGTGTGGTTGGTGACTAGATGATGAGATGCCACAAGGTTTAGTGAGAATCACAGGGATGGAAGCTGCTGTTGAGAAATGTAAATGCTAGTCACACAGTACATGTATATGCATGCATGTATTATTATATTATTATTATTTCTTTTAGAAAAAAATAACTATAAAAAACAACAACTGATAAATCAACCTTCCTGAAAGAAACTAAACATTAAAACTTGTGGAAAATAAACCTAAATAGAACATTTGAAAAAAAAACACTAAATGCCAAATCACAAACCCATTACTGTGCCACCCTGGTGTATATGTGTTTATTGTGTTGTATATCATTTCACACCTTCAGTGAGTCCACTAGATCCTCCACCAATATGAGCCTCCTAATGTACCCCACCAAGCGGTTCAGGTGGCACAGCGCGTGGTCCACGGACCGGCGGAAGGTCTCCTGAGACACGGAGATGTCCCGCTCCAGCAGAGACCTGGAGAGAAGAGAGGGAAGGAAAAGAGAAAAGGAGAGAGGAACGGAGAGTGATACTAGGTGACTACTCGCATACAAATAGGAGAAGCATGTCCACGGTCTGTCTGAAGAGAAGTCGGTTCATTCGAGGGATGTGGAGGAGGGGTGGGCACGGTCATTATGGAACCGTCTACTCGCCGACGGAAATACTAGTTCAAATTCACTAATTGTTTTATTGTCTGAGACAGGATAGAAAAAATAAATTTTTACACTAACTCCCTCACCTTAAATTTGCAGTTACAATTGCATCCACGGGGTGGCACTGTTGTTGTTATGTTATGTGTTGGTACTAGGGATGCACCGATATGAAAATTTGCCACAGATACCGATTGTTCAACTAACACAATCGGCCGATACCGATATTTGTGGCAATTTTTATATATATATATATATATATATATTTTTTTCTTTTGTAATATTTTTATTTTTTTTGTATTTATTTTTATTTTTTTATGAAACTACTGTATATTTGTGCTCACCGATATGAACATAGGCCCTCTTTACTTACTTAAAAAAAGGAAACATCAAGAAATAGCACTATCTCTCTCCCAGTATGTTCTGCAGGGCTGCAGCTAGATACTAGTTCTCCCAGTATGGTCTACCGGCTGGGCTGCAGCTGGATACTATTGTCTCAACCAGAGCTCTCAACCAATGAAATTTTGATTGACAGTCGATTCTGCCAATTACGTCACACACCGCTTGCACCCGCCTCTGCTGTTACCAATCGGCAAGCGCGTATACATTTTTTACTTCCGCTTTTGTCCGCCATTGATTTTGACGAGAGGTATTCTACAACACACAACAACGGCGGCGCGGTCGACGTTTAGCTCCGCAGGATGACTTAAACGAGGCATAATGATTTTACTGCAATGAATGTTATAATAAAACAAAGCCTTTCTATTAGGGATGTCCCGATCCGATCACGTGATCGGGGCCGATCACGTGATTTTCCGAAGATCGGGATCGGCAAAAAAAAAAAAAAAAAAAAAAAAAAAAAACGATTTTTTTTTTTTTATTCAACAAACATGACCATGTTCACGTCTTAAACTCATACTGAGGCCTTAGTTTTGGTTTTAAATTGCATATCATCATTCATTTATTTATTGTCACAGAGCAGAAGAATTTTGCCAAAACAAACCAATAGTATCCAGCTGCAGAACGGCAGACCAGCCACAATCTCAGACCCAAATAATTTTTATTTAAATTTTTTTTATCCCAATTTCTCACATTACATTCACCCTGAATGTTGACGTTATCCAGGTGAAAAGTTAACTTCATAAATCATTTGATGTATAATTAAATCAAAGGAAATGCGTTTGGGTCTGAGAGTGTGGCTGGTCTGCTGTTCTGCAGCTGGATACTATTGGTTTGTTTTGGCAAAATTCTTCTGCTCTGTGTGACAATAAATAAATGAATGATGATATGCAATTTAAAACCAAAACTAAGGCCTCAGTATGAGTTTAAGACGTGAACATGGTCATGTTTGTTGAATAAAAAAAATAAAAAAAATAATTTTGATCGGATCGGGAAATATCGGTATCGGTAGATACTCAAAATCACATGATCGGGATCGGATCGGGAGCAAAAAAACGTGATCGGGACATCCCTACTTTCTATACATGTGTCTGATTGAAAACTTTATTAACAGATTGCAGAATGGGTAAAACTCAGGGCTCTATGAGCAACGGAAGGAACTGAGCTAGTATGGACGCGTAATGCTTGCTACGTTCGGGTAAATAATATGCTGATGTTATTGAACGTGTAACACTAACTATATAACGTTAATGCCACAAAACGAATGCCTTGTTAATCATAAGTAGTAACTTTGATGCAGTAGCTTGTGTGTGTGTGTGTGTGTGGGGGAATGGGGACGGCGTTGTGCAGGTCGCGAGTGAACTTTTTTTTGTCTTTTGACGCTACACAAATTGATGGATATTTATCGGCTACTGCCATCGGCACATTCAAGCTTATCGGCCGATAGGCCGATTGCAGTCAACAAGGCACTTATCGGCCGATACCGATACCCGACCGATACATCGGTGCACCCCTAGTTGGTACACATTAGACATCTTCCGGTCTCTGTCGACATAATTATGTCAAACTACTCAAATGCTTTGCATTACTTGGGCTGTTGAATAAATTGTCAAACCTATGAAATAAAAATCGACATACATTAAATTAGCACCTGCATTTAGGGCTGGGCGATATATCGAGTATACTCGATGTATCGCGGCTTGTTCTACATGAGATGTAGTAAATGACTATATCGTGAACATCGAGTATATGTTGTCACGTCGCGGCTGAGATGAGACTTGCTTTAGCGCAGAGCTGTCCTCTTGTTTTCATTATAGACAGACCAGCGCGGACCTTAAATTACATGCATTTGTAATTTCATTAGACAGACTAGCGCGGACCTTTAATGACATGCAATTTAATTGACACGAGCAATGGGCTAACGTTAGCTGCTAACTAAGTTATCCCACATAACTAGGCTAAGCTAACTAGCGTTAGGTGCTAACCCTGGAAACGCTCAAAGCGGACTCCACAACACTAGTTCCATTCGTGAGGAAAGGGGGTGGGGTAATATTGATGAGGCTTGACAACAGAAGTTCAAACATAACTTCATATTTATTGGTTATTCGTTTCTTCATATCGGGCATCCAGTTCGCATCACCGTGTGTTCAACTTCCTGTGTTGACATTCCAGTGTGGCATCAATACCTACGGCAGCTTATACGCTCAAAACGCAAACCTACAAAACCCGAGGGGGGGGGGGGGGGGGGGGGGGCTGGCTCTCTCACGCGTTCTCGCTCTCTCTCTACATTCAATGATTTAAAGTAGCCAAACGTTACAGTATAAATACTAACTGGATAGTTGATGATATAAACATTTAATTTCATTATCTGAAATATTCTAAAATCATTAAGTCTGCTATAAGCCATTATCCCTTTGTGTGTAGGCCTGCCGCGATAAGCAATAAATCGATTAATTGCCGCGATAATTAAAATTAATGCAATGATTTTGACGGGCGCGATTAATTGCTATTTGCGCGTTTGTTTTAATGAGGCGGAACCAGTACCCCTCGTCAGTCACTCCGTGTGGGGGGCCGCTGGCCTTACTACAGAGCACAGCACGGGAGCTCCGTGGGGCACTAGCAACGCCACATATAGCTTAACTACATTTCTCAATAGTGTTGCTCCTTTTAACCAAATAGCGTTCTTCGTAGTGTAACGTTAGCTATTTTTAGACCCAAGTAGTTACTCGCTACTGCCCGGAGAAACTGGACTGCTAAATAAAGATTAAAGATCTAGTGTTGATGCTCATTCAATGCCAACAACATTAGCTAAATAGCCAACAAACGAAATACAACGTATAGCATAGCTACAACACAGAATAACGTTAATACAATTACATGCATCATTGTTTACAATGAACGGGTGGGACTAGTCAAAGGACTGGACACGGGGACAAGTTAAACATGAATTAATTTATTATAACAGGTAATCGAGTTGCGCTCCCGTGCCTACGCACCACAGCTATTCTATTCTATACGGCTTTGACGCTTCCTCCTCATCGTTGATTGCCTGTAGTAGCTGCATCTAACGTTAGTAGCTAACGTTAAAACTAACCTAAAGTTAGTTGCTCACCAACAATCTCAACATTTGTTTTATGATCATTAGCTCAAAAACACAGAACCGGACGATACAAGTTGGCCGCTCATAGATGCTGCTAGGATAATAACAACAATACTTCCGCTCCGGTCGGTGGGCTTCAAAATAAAAGTCTAAACACCGGAAAAGACGGAGCGGTGGGCTTCAAAATAAAAGTTTTGGGAAATAAATTTCTCAAAAAAAAATTCTCTAACCGGTCGCAATAATATCGCTTATCGCGATATTTTCGGGGGCAATTAATCGCCCAGCAAAATGTGTTATCGTGGCAGGCCTATTTGTGTGCGATTATTATTTTCTCACAGTGTGTATATATATATATATATATACATATACCGGTATATATATATATATATGTGTGTGTGTGTTTGGCTAAAGTGGATAGAAAACACAGTACTGTGCAAAAGTCTTAGGCACCCAAGAGTGTTTATATAAATAGTCTTAGATGTAAATAATTTTTTTTATTAGTTCGTCAGTAGACTACTCTTAGTACATTTTCATTAATTTTATTTTTTAAAGCATCTTCATGGTTTAATAATGCAAACATATGTTGCAGGGACTTATTATAATCATCATATTGGCGTGACTGTATGCATCAAAGGGTTAAATCAAGCATTTGTAAGTGCTTTAGAGGAAATATCGCGATATATATCGTGTATCGTGATATGGCCAAGAAATATTGCGATATCATTTAGAGGCCGTATCGCCCAGCCCTACCTGCATTCACTTTACATGGAGAGGTTAGCGCCGTTAGCGCTAGCTAGCTTGCGCCAGAAGGTTATGTTCAGAAACAATATCATTCATTGTGTCTGAGTTAATACAACTTATACATTTCCTAAAATGAGAGAATCCCTTATCACAGACATGAGCACAGTTAGATTGAATGCTTATATTTGAGGAAAAAAGGGTGAAATATTATTCTCACATTTCAAATCTAACACAGACTGCTTAAATTAAATTAAATATTTAAAGGGGAACTATTTTACTATTTCTTTCACTATTTGGGCACTTTTACACAATTCCTGTGAGTCTATGGAACACCTCTGTAATATATATATTTTTTTTATTCATTGTTTTGTATTTCTAATCAAGTCCTCAAAAACAGCATTTTTCTACCTCAAGATCTCGAGCTGTTTTGCAGCCGCAGCTGCAGGGCGGCTCCTAAACCACTGTGCACCGTCGGCCCCGCCTGAACATTAACATGCAGCAGCGACTATATGACATCACATATAGGCACATTTTCAAACGACTCAGTTCAGTGAGGGTGAATATTGTGAGAGGAGAATTGGAAGAATGCGCCAATATGAGAATTTTGAGACATAGATCATATTAATATAAGTTCACATAGCTAGGAAACAATGCTAAACACTCAAAAAGGCCATTTATAAGATAGTTCCCCTTTAAATAATATTTAAGTTTTTTATAAATGACTCAAAGTGCCCATCCCTGGTTGAAAGACACACAGGTAGATACTTTAGCAATAGCTCAAGACAGGCTGTAGTCTATGGTTACTGTGGTCTATGGTAAGACAGGCTATAGTCTATGGTTAGTGTAGTCTATGGTTACTGTAGTCTATGGTTACTGTGGTCTATGGTTACTGTGGTCTATGGTTACTGTGGTCTATGGTTACTGTGGTCTATGGTAAGACAGGCTGTGGTCTATGGTTACTGTGGTCTATGGTTAGATATGCTGACTATTTACTGTACCAAGGCCGACCGCTGTTTTAACGTACGACCTAGGACCATTATTATACAGTTTTAATATATTTTTCAGGCGAGAATGCAACCATTTCGATTCCAAATGTGTGGTCAGATCTGACTGTAAATAAACACGGACAATCCTTCATTGAATTTTTAAAAGACTCAAAATGCTGTGTAGTAAATGGGAGATTAAACGCTGACAAAGATAATTTCACTTCAATTTCTATAAAGGGGAGAGCTGTTGTGGACTACATTGTAACTCCTCACGTTGACTTGAAATCATGCATTGAATTTAGTGTTTATACACCATCTGAACTTGTTGGCTCTGAAGGTGCAAATCTTATTGATATCCATAGTAGATTACCTGATCATTCAGTACTATGCTTACACTTTCGGGCCGGTGACTCAGTTAATATCCAGAGCATGGTTGAACCCCTGCAGCAAATCAAACCATGTAATAGACACCTGCCAGCTAATTTTCTTTCCTCTGAGATTTGCCAGGGGGCTTTACTAGATGTCATGGAGCTCTTGAATAACGGTCCGAAAAACCAGGAGAATATTGATCTCTGTTACAATAACTTATGTAGTTTTCTGCATAAAGAAATTGGTCGACACTGTGCTACAAAGAAAGGCGGGTCGCCCAAAAAGTATTTTAAGACCAAACAACCTTATTGGAATAATGAATTAAATGGGCTATGGCTTAATTCAAGGGCAGCCGAAAAATCTTTTCTAAAATGCAAGGAACAGAGTGTGAGAAGAGACTTACTGAATGAATTTAAAGCTTGTCAAACTAAATTTGATAAGAAACTCAGATTTTTCAAACGACGTTTCAAGAGAGGACAAGCTCTCCATATAGAACAACTACAAGTCAGTAATCCCCAGAAATTCTGGAAAGAAATAAATAAACTAGGCCCCAAAAAAACCCAGACAGTCCCAATGGAGATTGTATTGGATAACGGTGAATCATGTTTTGAAACTGAGCAGATTCTGAAAAAGTGGGAAACCGACTATAGTAGTCTGTATGCTTGTAGTAGTCACCCTTTATTTGATGATGGTTTCCTGACAGAAATATGTAAGTTAAAATGTGAGGCCGAACTTGGGATGAGCAATAGCCCTACAGGTTGTGAATTATTAAATAGTGACATTACGTTAGACGAGGTACAGAGTGTAGTGGACAGAGCGAAACTGAAGAAAGCTATGGGTATTGAGGAGTTGTCGAACGAGGTCCTTAAAACTCCCTATCTGCTGAATGTATTACACTGTTTATATCAAACTTGTTTTAACACAGGCACCATCCCCTCGATATGGAACAAGTCCATTATTAAGCCCATCCCCAAATCTGCAAAAGCTGACCCTAGAGTCCCACTAAATTACAGAGGTATTAGTTTGATCAGTACAGTTTATAAATTATACTCAAGTGTTCTTAATAATAGATTAAATAAATACTTAGAATATAATGAAATGTTGGTGGATGAGCAGAATGGGTTTAGGGCTAAGAGAGCTTGTATTGATCATGTTTTTGTTTTATCATCGGTGGTGAGAGCCAGATTGGACGAGGGCAAGAATACATTTGTTTGTTTTGTTGACTTTAAAAAAGCCTTTGACTGGATTAATAGAGAGCTTTTGGACTATAAATTAATCTGTTCTGGTATTGATGGACTATTTTATAAGGCTATCAAAAGCCTGTATAAGGCCCCATCTGCCTGTCTGCAGCTGAATGATGTTAGGACCGGCTGGTTCCCCACACCATTCGGTGTAAAACAGGGAGATGTGCTTTCTCCTACTTTATTCGCCCTTTATGTTAATGACCTGGCGCAAGAAATCAAGCAAGCCAATCTTGGTATTCCAATAGATAATATAATCCTAAGTATTTTATTGTACGCTGATGATATTGTTTTGTTTGCAGAAAATGAAGCAAATTTACAAAACATGTTGAATATTATGAGTTCTTGGTGCATGAAATGGAGACTTGCGATTAACAGTGAAAAAACACAGATTATGCACTTTAGGAAAAAACACGAACAGCAGAGTAGTCATAAGTTTCAATTTGGACCAACGCCTCTGATTTACACACATTCTTATAAATATCTTGGTTTTACCTTTAATGAGTACATGTGCTTCATAGAAGGAAGGAAAATAATGTCTGAGTCAGCAGGAAGGGCGCTAGGGGGCGTGTTGAGTAAAATGAAAGTGTGCACTGACCTTGGGTTTTCAACATATACACAATTATTTGATTCAATGGTGGGTTCTGTTTTGTTTTATGCTGCTGGAGTATGGGGTTTTGATGATGCTCCTGAATGTAATGCGATCCAGAACCGGGCCATAAGATACTTTTTAGGAGTCCATAAATACACACCAAAAGGGGCTATAGAAGGGGACATGGGGTGGGATTCTTGCTTGGTCAAGCAAAAGGGTGAAATGGTGAGGTTATGGAACCGCCTGGTCCAGCTGCCAAATGGCAGGGTGACTAAAAAGATTTTTAATTGGGACAGAGCACACGGTCATCCCTGGTCAAGAGAGATGTCTATGATTTTTTCTTCTACTGACTTGAGTATGATTTTTATGAACAATTTGCAGTGTAAGGTTCACATAATTAAAACAAAATTATCAACAATCCATCAGGATAAGTGGAAGGTGGAGATTTTGAAAAAACCTAAACTTAGAAAATATATTGCAATTAAAAATGAGTATTTTACTGAACCTTATGTAATGTTAAACTTAAAGAGAAGACGGAGGTCTCTGTGTGCCCAGTTGAGGTCTGGCACCCTGCCATTGGCTGTGGAAGTGGGTAGATTCCAGGGTAAACCTGAGGAGGAGCGGCTGTGTGTTCTGTGTGATCTGGGAGTGGTGGAGGATGAATATCATTTTGTTTTTTATTGCCCTTTGTACACCACTTTGAGGAGGGCTTTATTTGAAAAAATTCAAATTGCAAACCCAGATTTGTTTTGGCAGTCTGAGAGCTGTATGTTGAGTTGTTTTTTTGTGGAGGACATCTTCGGTTTTGCAGGATTTTTGGAGAAGGCATGGCACCTGAGACAAAACACACTGTATCCTATATAATTGTATTTGAATTCACCTTGTTTTTCTGTTTTTCTGTTTATTTACATTGAGTACAGCTTGTGTTATATTACGTTTTATTGTATTTTCTTGTATTTTTCTTTTTTTATGGCCATCTTGGTCTATGTAATTTGTTAAGTAATTGGTAAAGTATATTATTATATACTTATTGTTATGTGTCTTGTAAGCCCATATGGGCTGGGCATACATCTGTATGTAAGACACGAAAATAAAAAATATCAAATCAAATCAATCAAATCAGTTCAAATTCACTAATTGTTTTATTGTCTGAGACAGGATAGAAAAAATAAATGTTTACACTAACTCCCTCACCTTAAATTTGCAGTTACAATTGCATCCACGGGGTGGCACTGTTGTTGTTATGTTATGTGTTGGTACTAGGGATGCACCGATATGAAAATTTGCCACAGATACCGATTGTTCAACTAACACAATCGGCCGATACCGATATTTGTGGCAATTTTTATATATATATATATATTTTTTTTTCTTTTGTAATATTTTTTTTTTTTTTGTAATTTTTTATTTTTTTTTATGAAACTACTGTATATTTGTGCTCACCGATATGAACATAGGCCCTCTTTACTTACTTAAAAAAAGGAAACATCAAGAAATAGCACTATCTCTCTCCCAGTATGTTCTGCAGGGCTGCAGCTAGATACTAGTTCTCCCAGTATGGTCTACCGGCTGGGCTGCAGCTGGATACTATTGTCTCAACCAGAGCTCTCAACCAATGAAATTTTGATTGACAGTCGATTCTGCCAATTACGTCACACACCGCTTGCACCCGCCTCTGCTGTTACCAATCGGCAAGCGCGTATACATTTTTTACTTCCGCTTTTGTCCGCCATTGATTTTGACGAGAGGTATTCTACAACACACAACAACGGCGGCGCGGTCGACGTTTAGCTCCGCAGGATGACTTAAACGAGGCATAATGATTTTACTGCAATGAATGTTATAATAAAACAAAGCCTTTCTATTAGGGATGTCCCGATCCGATCACGTGATCGGGGCCGATCACGTGATTTTCCGAAGATCGGGATCGGCAAAAAAAAAAAAAAAAAAAAAAAAAAAAACGATTTTTTTTTTTTTATTCAACAAACATGACCATGTTCACGTCTTAAACTCATACTGAGGCCTTAGTTTTGGTTTTAAATTGCATATCATCATTCATTTATTTATTGTCACAGAGCAGAAGAATTTTGCCAAAACAAACCAATAGTATCCAGCTGCAGAACGGCAGACCAGCCACAATCTCAGACCCAAATAATTTTTATTTAAATTTTTTTTATCCCAATTTCTCACATTACATTCACCCTGAATGTTGACGTTATCCAGGTGAAAAGTTAACTTCATAAATCATTTGATGTATAATTAAATCAAAGGAAATGCGTTTGGGTCTGAGAGTGTGGCTGGTCTGCTGTTCTGCAGCTGGATACTATTGGTTTGTTTTGGCAAAATTCTTCTGCTCTGTGTGACAATAAATAAATGAATGATGATATGCAATTTAAAACCAAAACTAAGGCCTCAGTATGAGTTTAAGACGTGAACATGGTCATGTTTGTTGAATAAAAAAAATAAAAAAAATAATTTTGATCGGATCGGGAAATATCGGTATCGGTAGATACTCAAAATCACATGATCGGGATCGGATCGGGAGCAAAAAAACGTGATCGGGACATCCCTACTTTCTATACATGTGTCTGATTGAAAACTTTATTAACAGATTGCAGAATGGGTAAAACTCAGGGCTCTATGAGCAACGGAAGGAACTGAGCTAGTATGGACGCGTAATGCTTGCTACGTTCGGGTAAATAATATGCTGATGTTATTGAACGTGTAACACTAACTATATAACGTTAATGCCACAAAACGAATGCCTTGTTAATCATAAGTAGTAACTTTGATGCAGTAGCTTGTGTGTGTGTGTGTGTGTGGGGGAATGGGGACGGCGTTGTGCAGGTCGCGAGTGAACTTTTTTTTGTCTTTTGACGCTACACAAATTGATGGATATTTATCGGCTACTGCCATCGGCACATTCAAGCTTATCGGCCGATAGGCCGATTGCAGTCAACAAGGCACTTATCGGCCGATACCGATACCCGACCGATACATCGGTGCACCCCTAGTTGGTACACATTAGACATCTTCCGGTCTCTGTCGACATAATTATGTCAAACTACTCAAATGCTTTGCATTACTTGGGCTGTTGAATAAATTGTCAAACCTATGAAATAAAAATCGACATACATTAAATTAGCACCTGCATTTAGGGCTGGGCGATATATCGAGTATACTCGATGTATCGCGGCTTGTTCTACATGAGATGTAGTAAATGACTATATCGTGAACATCGAGTATATGTTGTCACGTCGCGGCTGAGATGAGACTTGCTTTAGCGCAGAGCTGTCCTCTTGTTTTCATTATAGACAGACCAGCGCGGACCTTAAATTACATGCATTTGTAATTTCATTAGACAGACTAGCGCGGACCTTTAATGACATGCAATTTAATTGACACGAGCAATGGGCTAACGTTAGCTGCTAACTAAGTTATCCCACATAACTAGGCTAAGCTAACTAGCGTTAGGTGCTAACCCTGGAAACGCTCAAAGCGGACTCCACAACACTAGTTCCATTCGTGAGGAAAGGGGGTGGGGTAATATTGATGAGGCTTGACAACAGAAGTTCAAACATAACTTCATATTTATTGGTTATTCGTTTCTTCATATCGGGCATCCAGTTCGCATCACCGTGTGTTCAACTTCCTGTGTTGACATTCCAGTGTGGCATCAATACCTACGGCAGCTTATACGCTCAAAACGCAAACCTACAAAACCCGAGGGGGGGGGGGGGGGGGGGGCTGGCTCTCTCACGCGTTCTCGCTCTCTCTCTACATTCAATGATTTAAAGTAGCCAAACGTTACAGTATAAATACTAACTGGATAGTTGATGATATAAACATTTAATTTCATTATCTGAAATATTCTAAAATCATTAAGTCTGCTATAAGCCATTATCCCTTTGTGTGTAGGCCTGCCGCGATAAGCAATAAATCGATTAATTGCCGCGATAATTAAAATTAATGCAATGATTTTGACGGGCGCGATTAATTGCTATTTGCGCGTTTGTTTTAATGAGGCGGAACCAGTACCCCTCGTCAGTCACTCCGTGTGGGGGGCCGCTGGCCTTACTACAGAGCACAGCACGGGAGCTCCGTGGGGCACTAGCAACGCCACATATAGCTTAACTACATTTCTCAATAGTGTTGCTCCTTTTAACCAAATAGCGTTCTTCGTAGTGTAACGTTAGCTATTTTTAGACCCAAGTAGTTACTCGCTACTGCCCGGAGAAACTGGACTGCTAAATAAAGATTAAAGATCTAGTGTTGATGCTCATTCAATGCCAACAACATTAGCTAAATAGCCAACAAACGAAATACAACGTATAGCATAGCTACAACACAGAATAACGTTAATACAATTACATGCATCATTGTTTACAATGAACGGGTGGGACTAGTCAAAGGACTGGACACGGGGACAAGTTAAACATGAATTAATTTATTATAACAGGTAATCGAGTTGCGCTCCCGTGCCTACGCACCACAGCTATTCTATTCTATACGGCTTTGACGCTTCCTCCTCATCGTTGATTGCCTGTAGTAGCTGCATCTAACGTTAGTAGCTAACGTTAAAACTAACCTAAAGTTAGTTGCTCACCAACAATCTCAACATTTGTTTTATGATCATTAGCTCAAAAACACAGAACCGGACGATACAAGTTGGCCGCTCATAGATGCTGCTAGGATAATAACAACAATACTTCCGCTCCGGTCGGTGGGCTTCAAAATAAAAGTCTAAACACCGGAAAAGACGGAGCGGTGGGCTTCAAAATAAAAGTTTTGGGAAATAAATTTCTCAAAAAAAAATTCTCTAACCGGTCGCAATAATATCGCTTATCGCGATATTTTCGGGGGCAATTAATCGCCCAGCAAAATGTGTTATCGTGGCAGGCCTATTTGTGTGTGATTATTATTTTCTCACAGTGTGTATATATATATATATATATACATATACCGGTATATATATATATATATATGTGTGTGTGTGTTTGGCTAAAGTGGATAGAAAACACAGTACTGTGCAAAAGTCTTAGGCACCCAAGAGTGTTTATATAAATAGTCTTAGATGTAAATAATTTTTTTTATTAGTTCGTCAGTAGACTACTCTTAGTACATTTTCATTAATTTTATTTTTTAAAGCATCTTCATGGTTTAATAATGCAAACATATGTTGCAGGGACTTATTATAATCATCATATTGGCGTGACTGTATGCATCAAAGGGTTAAATCAAGCATTTGTAAGTGCTTTAGAGGAAATATCGCGATATATATCGTGTATCGTGATATGGCCAAGAAATATTGCGATATCATTTAGAGGCCGTATCGCCCAGCCCTACCTGCATTCACTTTACATGGAGAGGTTAGCGCCGTTAGCGCTAGCTAGCTTGCGCCAGAAGGTTATGTTCAGAAACAATATCATTCATTGTGTCTGAGTTAATACAACTTATACATTTCCTAAAATGAGAGAATCCCTTATCACAGACATGAGCACAGTTAGATTGAATGCTTATATTTGAGGAAAAAAGGGTGAAATATTATTCTCACATTTCAAATCTAACACAGACTGCTTAAATTAAATTAAATATTTAAAGGGGAACTATTTTACTATTTCTTTCACTATTTGGGCACTTTTACACAATTCCTGTGAGTCTATGGAACACCTCTGTAATATATATATTTTTTTTATTCATTGTTTTGTATTTCTAATCAAGTCCTCAAAAACAGCATTTTTCTACCTCAAGATCTCGAGCTGTTTTGCAGCCGCAGCTGCAGGGCGGCTCCTAAACCACTGTGCACCGTCGGCCCCGCCTGAACATTAACATGCAGCAGCGACTATATGACATCACATATAGGCACATTTTCAAACGACTCAGTTCAGTGAGGGTGAATATTGTGAGAGGAGAATTGGAAGAATGCGCCAATATGAGAATTTTGAGACATAGATCATATTAATATAAGTTCACATAGCTAGGAAACAATGCTAAACACTCAAAAAGGCCATTTATAAGATAGTTCCCCTTTAAATAATATTTAAGTTTTTTATAAATGACTCAAAGTGCCCATCCCTGGTTGAAAGACACACAGGTAGATACTTTAGCAATAGCTCAAGACAGGCTGTAGTCTATGGTTACTGTGGTCTATGGTAAGACAGGCTATAGTCTATGGTTAGTGTAGTCTATGGTTACTGTAGTCTATGGTTACTGTGGTCTATGGTTACTGTGGTCTATGGTTACTGTGGTCTATGGTAAGACAGGCTGTGGTCTATGGTTACTGTGGTCTATGGTTAGATATGCTGACTATTTACTGTACCAAGGCCGACCGCTGTTTTAACGTACGACCTAGGACCATTATTATACAGTTTTAATATATTTTTCAGGCGAGAATGCAACCATTTCGATTCCAAATGTGTGGTCAGTTCATCCAATAACAGTCGAGGTACCCGTTTTATAAAGGACGTTTGTGTGTGTATGTGTGCACGCCCATGTGTTAGTGTCCTTCCTTATGAATATGAATATGTTCTTGAGTCACTTTCCAAGTAAAAAAGGGGCAAATCTGTTTACATTTTCAGAACCTGCCATTCGTTTTTTGATTGGTTGAAGTTTATTTCAAATATGCAACATAAACAAACATCAAGTACAGATATAGCCTTAAGCTGTTCAAATAATAAATGTATATAAAAAAAATTAAATAAACAAAGAACAAACAAAAAAGTCAAACTCAATTTTTTTCTTTTTGTCATTTACATATTTGAAAAGGAGTGGGAGGACGCATACACTTATTTAATCCCACCCCTATTTACTCATCAGAACATACTATATTATATTTACTAATTCATACATTACTAGACTTAAATTGAAAAAATTAACTTAGTTAACACTTTAATCGCCGTTGACGCTGGAACACGTCATTCCCCGCCATGCTTATTCTGCCGAAGACGCTGGACAGCGTCTTTGATATCAATATTTCAAAAATCTGTGATCGAAATCATATTTCTCCCCCGGAGACATGAGATGTACTGGTGAGCCCCTATCAACTCTCTAACGGTTCAAGAGCGCCATCTGGTGGCGGATCGGCGGATCGCCCAGGGAAGAAACAGGAAGTGGAAGCTGGTGCTCATTTCAATTTGGTCCGATCACTCGGTAATAGTCCCAGGACTCGAGCTGATCACGACGGATAGTGATCCGTTACCAATAACTCGATAAACAACATGATTTGGACGTATATACTATTATACAACCTGGAAATGGATCGGATATTTTCGACATCCCATAATAGAAAAAATTCTGTTCCACGCTCATCTCCCAACGGCGAGAGGAAGCTACGGTGAGTTTCAGCGTTATTTTGTAATGTCTTCTATACTAACTGCTCTAATGATCATATCACCCACACTAGATGAATGATATAACGTTGCCCACGGAATTATAAACGACCCCCCCCCCATCCGGTCATCATCAGATCATACGTAGTAACTTCTAGAAGTACGTCCATTTGAAAAAAAATTTCTCGCACAGATTCCTACCAAACTGTATTTGATCATCAATATAATGCATTTAGGGCTATAAATCAAGTTCTGGAGAAAGCTGCAGAAAACGATAAAAACATACTTATACTTTAGACCGTATTTTAGTATGAATATGTGAATGAAAAAGTATAACGTTGCTACACCCTGAACAATAGATATAAGACGTTGAATGGGCCATAGTAATGTCAATTTAGCAATACAATTTAAAAAGTTATAGCCCTGCAAAGAAGGGGAACTTCTCCATGTTAAATAGGGCTGGCGAGGGATGGTATATGAATTTAACCCCGGCGAACAATTTTTTTTTTAATAATACCTTATTAATATTTGCCAAAACTGTGTTACCCTGTATAGTTCCTCTAGCCATTTTTTATACATATATACAACTACATGTGCACATACCGTAATTCCTCTAATAGTAACCCCGGCTTGTATTTGTTTCAACTGTAGCGGATACCAGGCTTGTATTAGGAGGAGGCATGTATAAGAGAGAGGCCTATATTTCTAATTTTCAAACGGATCATAATGAATAAATCAACATTTTGTGTCAGTTTGAACCCAGTAAAATGTACTGGGTTCATTTATTGAAACCAAGTACTGTATGAAATACGGTAGTAAACAGTGCAATTACAGGTGGTCAAAAAAAGTAAAATAAAGTAAAATAGTGCAATCACAATACTGGTATAATAATAATAATAATAACTTCGTTTTATACAATTCTGAGGTAGGCTTACTCTCTTGGTAAACATTAACACCATACCATTATATGGTATTTACTGCACAGCCAGGCCAGCATATAACAACAATAACAAAATATATTGCCTATGGTAAATCCGTTGAGGGAAATACCGTAATTCCTCTAATATACATGAAACCCGGCTTGTATTAGGAGGCCGGCTTATAATTGCTTAGCTCAACAGCGCACCCGGTCATTAATAGAGACCCGGTTTTTAATTGAATACCGGTTACTGTTAGAGGAATTACGGTATATACATTTATATATACATACATACCGAGATGTCCCACCATGTTACCTGTTACCTGTTTATTGCACAATGTTGTTTTTATTGGATTCTATTATATGTTGTACCACTGTATTGCACATCGTTGCGGGCAAGACCACCCGCATTTCATTGTATACTTGTATGCCGTGACAAATAAAACTCTTGACTTGACTTGATACATACATACATACATACATATACACACACACACATACTGCCAGTTATCAAACCCCTTCGTCATCTCTGTACCTCAGGAAACCCATTAGACTGTATTTTATGTTAAACTGTTTTATGTTTAGACATTGCTTTAACTCCACAATCAGACCGTTCCATAATTTTACTCCGCAAATTGAAATACAAAGACTCTAGTTTACAAAAACACACTTTACTATAAATGTAATTCTTACAATTATTCCATCTTTTGTTATCATAAATCAAAACTAAATCATTTTGAGCCACTGTGAGTGAACCAAAGATAAGCATTTTATATGAGTCACTGTGAACCAAACATAAGCATTGTATATGACTGTAAACGTGGTCCCTGTCTTTGTAAACAACAACAGTTAAACCACATGTGTGCGTGTGTCTGTGTGCGAGTGTGTGTCTGTGTGTGCGTCTGTGTGTGTGTGTGTCTCTTACTTGAACGGATGGCCGTCATCTGATTTCTGGACAGCTTGGATGACAGACTTGTAGATCCTGGAAGCAAGAGTTTGATATTGTTATGATTTCATCATTTCTGGATCATTCATTTTGCACAAAGATTTAATAGCTGGTTTCTCAGATTCAAGCCGTTTAAAACATCTTACCAGTAAACTCAAATGATCATGCAATTTCTAGTAGTAAAATAAAAGGATTAGCAAAGGAACCCTATTGTAAACATGTTCCCGTGTTTTGCATTGTTTCTACAGAATGAGGGGTTGTCTCAACACTGAGAACATGTTAAATATGTACATTGTTGTTACAGAATGAGGGGTTGTCTCAACACTAAGAACATGTTAAATATGTACATTGTTGTTACAGAATGAAGGGTTGTCTCAACACTGAGAACATGTTAAATGTGTACATTGTTTCTACAGAATGATCTTGAGTCATATTTAATCTGCAATGTCTAGTTGACAGTTTGATCTGAATTTAATTTGTACAATAAAAGCGGCTCACTCATTATAGGCACAGAAACAGCCCATTGAGAACAGGCTTGAAACAGAGGGTTATAGAGGCTGCTAGAATGCATAATCAGTGTGTGTGTGGGGGGGGGGGGGGGGGGGGGTTAGGAGATCTCAAAAACCTATATTAACTCGTTGAGAGGGACTACAATAATGTCCCCTTTAATAAAAACAATAGGCTTCTAATACACTTGGGCAAAACTATGTCCATCTTGTTTGCCTCGGTTGAATAAGGAATCAGCACGGAATCCATTACATCAACATCCCTTAACCCTTTCACTACCACACTACAGAAGGTTAACCTTTCACTACCATAGTGAAAGGGTTAACCTCCTGTAGTACGGTAGTGAAAGGGTTAACCCTTTGTCATGTGGCAGTGAAAGGGTTAACCTTCTGTATTGTCTCAGTGAAAGGGTTAACCCTTTGGTCGTGTGGTAGTGAAAGGATTAAGGACTGGTGTTGCATCCTTGACTTAGGGGCGCTTCCATGGCTTGGTGAAGGTAAATGCCAGAACGAGATACCAGGCCAGGAGGGGCGGATAGGGAATCTCTACGACTATTGGCCTCCTGCATAGACATAGTCCAATGTCACTTAGATCGCTTTCACACCTATTAGGGAGGTGTAGTGGTTACGTCATTGTTGTTTCCGGCCGGTCCACCTTGTGGGGCGGCGTGGCTCAGGGGTAGAGCGGGGCGTCCAATGATCGAAGGGTTGGTGGTTCGAATCCCGCTCAAGCCCATGTCCATCCCATTGCCGTTGTGTCCTTGGGCAAGACACTTAACCTACTTGCCTCGTATGAATGTGTATGCATGTGAATGAATGTTGGTGGTGGTCGGAGGGGCCGTAGGCGTTGATTATTCGCCACGCTTCCGTGAGTCTGCCTCAGGGCAGCTCTGGCTGCAATTGTAGCTTACCACCACCGGTATGACTGTGTATGAACGAATAATGGATTCTGTGAAGCGCTCTGAGTCAGAGCAACAGTCAATCAGAGAAAAGCGCTATATAAATCCAATCCATTATCATTATTATTACTTGAAATTGCAATGTATTTCCAATAAGACACATTTCTAAAATAGTCTCGTTTAAAACAAATAAAGCATGAACATTGGCATGGTGTACCTTTCTGTATGTATTCATCCACAATCTGTAGCTCGACATGAAACAATTCGCAATTAAAATCGTAAAATAATTACGTTTAATTTTATTTCAACCAAAAATGCTTAAACAATAATGTTAGTGATAGAAGGGAACTCGTTTTGTGCAAAAATGGAAAGCTTGCCAATGTTCACGAGGCAGAATTATTACAATAGCCGATAATACATTTTCCCCAATGATAAATCCCTGTACGGGTGGACCGCGCGGGGAAACTAGTGACGTTAGACTACACCTCCCTATAGTCTGATAGACTTGGTGCGATTCAAGGGTGAAGTTGCAACATTGTTGCATTTTTCTTTTTTGGTTCAGTTAGCTTTCACACTGCACTTTGTCAAGCGCACCAACCTCTCTAAACAAAGCCATGTGAGCACGCAGGTCAGCCAGTTATTGGGACATCCCATAATAATCCCATACCTGCCAACATTATGCTGTGAAACAGGGGCATCAAATTTGCACGAATATTTCGTTAATTTTGGTCGTTTTGTCCTCCTTCCTTTTCGTCTGAGGCCAACTGCGCATAGGCACGAGAAGATTTACGTTCACTCTGGGTTGTGCGGGAGTAATTAAACGGAGATGAAACGACCTCTTTGCGGTGGTAAAAGATTATATAACCTCAATGGCGTGTGGTTTTGCTCTATGGCTGGTAAATTACAGAGGCTACTCAGAATCAAATCAAATCAAATCAAATTTATTTATAGGGCCCGACAACACACGTTAATGTCCCCATGGGCCGTACAGATCTTCTTTAAACAAGTCAAGAAGAAAACATAACAATAAGTCAAGAACAGAACAAGAACACCATAAGGTGCAAACATTTTTAGATGGATGCAAATAAATGAAAGAATGCAAGCACTCCCAGACATACCCCACGCGAAGGTAAGGAAAAACTCACTAAAACCTAACAATAGGGAAAAAAGCTCCACAGGCAGTGTGGAGGAGAGAAACCTTAGAAGGGCCATTCAAGGGGGGATCTCCCTTCTTAGATGTTGGTGATAGTAGTGTTGCAGACGGACAGTTGGTAAGCATGCACTCATGTGTGTAGTGGAACACAGATGAGTGCATGCAATAGCAACTGTACATTTTGAAAAATTAAAGATAGAGCTGATAGCAATCTATTTGAGGCACAGGGGCGGCGCAGCCGCTCTGGCATGTCAGAAAAATTATTTAGGAAAGATTATCCTACAGGTTGACAGTTGACCTAAACTAACGTTAGCTGCGGATGTCAACTAAGCTGGTCCCAAGACAGTTCAGCTAACCCTGGAGCTGCTCTTCTGGGCGAAGTTAGTTTGTTTTTGTGATAAGAGTTAGCACACAGAGCTCTAACAGAGCTCCCTTGATGTGGCCGTCCTTGATGTGGCACACAGCAGCCGCTATTCTTCCTCAAACCGGTTCTGACTACCACAAGCACGATGGTTCTGACTACCACAAGCACGATGGTTCTGACTACAACAAGCACGATGGTTCTGACTACCACAGGCACGATGGTTCTGACTACCACAAGCAAGATGGTTCCGACTACCACAAGCACGATGGTTCTGACTACCACAAGCACAATGGTTCTGACTACCACAAGCACGATGGTTCTGACTACCACAGGCACGATGGTTCTAACCATCATGCTACCACAGGCGTGATGGTTCTGACTACCACAGGCGTGATGGTTCTGACTACCACAGGCGTGATGGTTCTGACTACCACAGGCACGATGGTTCTGACTACCACAGGCGTGATGGTTCTGACTACCACAGGCACGATGGTTCTGACTACCACAGGCACGATGGTTCTGACTACCACAGGCACGATGGTTCTGACTACCACAGGCACGATGGTTCTGACTACCACAGGCGCGATGGTTCTGACTACCACAGGCACGATGGTTCTGACTACCACAGGCACGATGGTTCTGACTACCACAGGCACGATGGTTCTGACTACCACAGGCACGATGGTTCTAACTACCACAGGCACGATGGTTCTAACTACCACAGGCACGATGGTTCTGACTACCACAGGCACGATGGTTCTAACTACCACAGGCACGATGGTTCTGACTACCACAGGCGTGATGGTTCTAACTACCACAGGCACGATGGTTCTAACTACCACAGGCACGATGGTTCTAACTACCACAGGCACGATGGTTCCAACTACCACAGGCACGATGGTTCTAACTACCACAGGCACGATGGTTCCAACTACCACAGGCACGATGGTTCTAACTACCACAGGCGTGATGGTTCTAACTACCACAGGCGTGATGGTTCTGACCACCACAGGCACGATGGTTCTGACCACCACAGGCACGATGGTTCTGACTACCACAGGCACGATGGTTCTGACCACCACAGGCACGATGGTTCTGACCACCACAGGCACGATTAGGCCTGCCGCGATAAGCAATAAATCGATTAATTGCCGCGATAATTAAAATTAATGCAATGATTTTGACGGGCGCGATTAATTGCTATTTGCGCGTTTGTTTTAATGAGGCGGAACCAGTCCAGTACCCCTCGTCAGTCACTCCGTGTGGGGGGCCGCTGGCCTTACTACAGAGCACAGCACGGGAGCTCCGTGGGGCACTAGCAACGCCACATATAGCTTAACTACATTTCTCAATAGTGTTGCTCCTTTTAACCAAATAGTGTTCTTTGTAGTGTAACGTTAGCTATTTTTAGACCCAAGTAGTTACTCGCTACTGCCCGGAGAAACTGGACTGCTAAATAAAGATTAAAGATCTAGTGTTGATGCTCATTCAATGCCAACAACATTAGCTAAATAGCTAACAAACGAAATACAACGTATAGCATAGCTACAACACAGAATAACGTTAATACAATTACATGCATCATTGTTTACAATGAACGGGTGGGACTAGTCAAAGGACTGGACACGGGGACAAGTTAAACATGAATACATTTATTATAACAGGTAATCGAGTTGCGCTCCCGTGCCTACGCACCACAGGGCTATTCTATTCTATACGGCTTTGACGCTTCCTCCTCATCGTTGATTGCCTGTAGTAGCTGCATCTAACGTTAGTAGCTAACGTTAAAACTAACCTAAAGTTAGTTGCTCACCAACAATCTCAACATTTGTTTTATCATTAGCTCAAAAACACAGAACCGGACGAGATGCTGCTAGGATAATAACAACAATACTTCCGCTCCGGTCGGTGGGCTTCAAAATAAAAGTCTAAAACCGGAAAAGACGGAGCGGTGGGCTTCAAAATAAAAGTTTTGGGAAATAAATTTCTAAAAAAAAAAAAAATCTCTAACCGGTCGCAATAATATCGCTTATCGCGATATTTTCGGGGGCAATTAATCGCCCAGCAAAATGTGTTATCGTGGCAGGCCTAGGCACGATGGTTCCGACTACCACAGACACGATGGTTCTGACTACCACAGGCACGATGGATCTAACTACCACAGGCGTGATGGTTCTAACTACCACAGGCACGATGGTTCTAACTACCACAGGCACGATGGTTCTGACTACCACAGGCACGATGGATCTAACTACCACAGGCGTGATGGTTCTAACTACCACAGGCACGATGGTTCTAACTACCACAGGCACGATGGTTCTGACTACCACAGGCACGATGGTTCTAACTACCACAGGCACGATGGTTCTAACTACCACAGGCACGATGGTTCTAACTACCACAGGCACGATGGTTCTAACTACCACAGGCACGATGGTTCTAACTACCACAGGCACGATGGTTCTAACTACCACAGGCACGATGGTTCTAACTAACACAGGCACGATGGTTCTAACTACCACAGGCACGATGGTTCTAACTAACACAGGCACGATGGCACGATGGTTCTAACTAACACAGGCACGATGGTTCTAACTACCACAGGCACGATGGTTCTAACTAACACAGGTACGATGGTTCTAACTAACACAGGTACGATGGTTCTAACTACCACAGGCACGATGGTTCTAACTAACACAGGCACGATGGTTCTAACTACCACAGGCACGATGGTTCTAACTACCAGTACCACAGGCACGATGGTTCTAACTACCACAGGCACGATGGTTCTAACTACCACAGGCACGATGGTTCTGACTACCACAGGCACGATGGTTCTGACTACCACAGGCACGATGGTTCTAACTACCACAGGCACGATGGATCCACTCTACATCTCCCTCAGTTTTCCTATGCTTTCTTTTTTTTGTCCTTGGCTCTATTTTTTATTATTATTTTTGTTATGCTCTTATGTACCTTAGATACTACTGCTACCATGTATGTATGTATATATATATATTTCATTACATGTATACATTCATACAAATTATTCGCCTGTTCTATTCTCCATCATCCATAGCAACACTATATTATCCCCTTTGAACAGCCCATCGGAGGTTTCCCTCCTCCACGCCGCCTGTGGTGCTTTTTTTCTTCTTCCTATTGCTAGGTTTTTAGTGAGTCTAGGTTTTTAGGGAACGTCTGGGAGTGTCGCATTGGATTTTATGGTGGTTTTTGTTTTTGATCTATTGTGATGTTTCTTCCATCTCCCATGGGGGCTATTCCATGTAATCTCGGGGTTTTACATTTGATTTGATTCCAACGCAGAGCTCAGACACAGAGCCCCGACGCAGAGCTCAGATGCAGAGCCCACCTGAAGGTGATGGTGACACACAGGGAGGCCAGGAGGAGGTAGGAGACCACGCTGATGACGGAGCAGGTGGCCAGGGAGAACAGCACCAGCAGGGACAGGCCGAACGCCACCGCCGACTTCTTGGGCTCCCGCCAGTACACCAGCTCCAACGCTGCAGACCGAGAGAACCACAGTCAGTACAGGGAGAACCAGAGGGAGAACAGAGAACCACTGTCAGAACAGAGAGAACCACAGTCAGTACAGAGAACCACAGTCAGTACAGAGAGAACCAGAGTCAGTACAGAGAACCACAGTCAGAACAGATAACCACAGTCAGAACAGAGAACCACAGTCAGAACAGATAACCACAGTCAGAACAGAGAACCACAGTCAGTACAAGTTTCAAGTTTCTTTAATAGTTGTCATACAGAAGTACAGAATACTTTTGTACAAAATGCTTCTTACTGTTGCGCTCCAGAGACTGTGCATGACAAGATAAGTATGAAATAAAAACATAGTAAAAATTAGAAGAAAAAAAAAGAGGTCACAGTGTTCAGTTTAGACATATGTACAATGTTCGTAGACGTAGTTACCATACAATATACAATACTGTGCAGTGTACTAATATACAATACTATATAGTGCAAGGCATAAATGGACGAGGTGCAGTTTAGGTACAATTCACAGTAGGTGTACGAGTTGTAGTGCAAATCCTTAATCAATAAATATAAAGTGTAAGTGTGTTTGTGTGATCTACAGAGAGAACCACAGTCAGTACAGAGAGAACCACAGTCAGAACAGAGAGAACCACAGTCAGAACCACAGTCAGAACAGAGAACCACAGTCAGAACAGAGAACCACAGTCAGAACAGAGAACCACAGTCAGAACAGAGAGAACATTTGAAATATGGCCCGTGTAGACTAAACTATGCACAGAATTATGCATAGTTGGATGCCACTCACGAATAAAGTCGGGTTAACTCGCCGATGATTGAGTGCCAAACCCGAGAAAAGTCGGGTTTTCTATCGTTATTTCTTTTATTCGATATTCCCATTCATAATCCATCGAGGGAGCCTGTGTTATCATTGGGAATGAGTCTGAGATCGCAAACGTCCAATACCGCTGCCTTGCGGCCGGTATTGCACATCCTTTGAAACCCTCTGGCTTGGGCTGTGCGTCGATCTAAAAAGTCTGGGCTGGGTTTTCCTTGTCGGGCAGGACAAGCGGTTATAAAGCATGGATTGAGGAGAATCAAGCACTCCCGGTGCATGTTCTTTGGTCGATTATGTTGACAACACGATCTACATCAATACTTGGAATGGCGATCAGATAATTGGCATATTCTTTTTGGAGTACATCCTAGTCATGGTAAGGGCTATATGGTATCAATCTTGCGTTGATCCAATAATCCATTCACTGCGATAATGTGTGTAATGTGTAGGGCTGACCTTCGAAGCTTTTTTTGGCAATCGAAGCTTCGGGGCCGAGCTTCGATTTTAATTAGAAGCTTCGAGAAAAAGAAATATTTTAAGTAAGTTGAAATATGGCCTGTGTAGACTAAACTATGCACAGAATTATGTCAGTTTACAAGGTCCGGATTCTACATAGTCCGGCAATGTAGACCTTGTAGACTCCACTACAGACCAATTATCAGTGAATGTTCATGCATTTTTAAGAAGGGCTACTTCCACAAAAAAACAAAGAACTCACCAAAACATCTCAGTAGCACCTTATCTAAATGTTCTATTTCATATATGGAGATTCATATTTATTTATGTATTGCATGCATTTCTACATTTTATTTCCTATTTTGTTTATTCATCCCAGTATCTTTCTTTCTTATGTGTGGAATTCTATTGTAGGTGTATATGTGTTTGAGGATGATATCCTTCAAACAGGCAATAGTGATGATATAATTTGGGCAGTGCTGAGCTGGGTTACTTTCCTCCAGTGTATTTGTCCAATGGCCCCACGCGCACGCACTCACACACACAAAAATCGAAGAATTTTTTTTTTATTGTTTTTTAATTTTTTTTACTTCGATTTTTTTTTATGTTCGAAGCTTGTGCCATCGAACAAAGCTTCGAAGTATTTAAGACAGCCCTAGTAATGTGTGTGTGTAACGTATTCCGTTGGTGATGATCAAAGCATAGAAAAATGACCCCCTCCCCACCCTTTCATGCATTCATGATGAAACATAACACCGATAATATAGCGTTGATTTCAGATTGGTTGTTGATACAGGCGAGGAAACGCCACGGTTTCTAGTGAAATGCACGTTGGCTGGGGAGGGAAGTGGGTGGCTGGGCTGGGGAGGGGAGTGGCTGGGCTGGGAAGTGGAGTGGCTGGGCTGGGGAGGGGAGTGGCTGGGCTGGGAAGTGGAGTGGCTGGGCTGGGGAGGGGAGTGGCTGGGCTGGGAAGTGGAGTGGCTGGGCTGGGGAGGGGAGTGGCTGGGCTGGGGAGGGGAGTGGCTGGGCTGGGGAGGGGAGTGGCTGGGCTGGGGAGGGGAGTGGCTGGGCTGGGAAGTGGAGTGGCTGGGCTGGGGAGGGGAGTGGCTGGGCTGGGGAGGGGAGTGGCTGGGCTGGGGAGGGGAGTGGCTGGGCTGGGGAGGGGAGTGGCTGGGCTGGGAAGTGGGTGGCTGGGCTGGGGAGGGGAGTGGCTGGGCTGGGAAGTGGGTGGCTGGGAAGTGGGTGGGTGGCTGGGGAGGGGAGTGGCTGGGCTGGGAAGTGGGTGGCTGGGAAGTGGGTGGGTGGCTGGGCTGGGGAGGGGAGTGGCTGGGCTGGAGAGGGAAGAGGGTGCCTGGGCTGGGGAGGGGAGTGGCTGGGCTGGGAAGTGGGTGGCTGGGCTGGGGAGGGGAGTGGCTGGGCTGGGGAGGGAAGTGGGTGGGCTGGGCTGGGGAGGGAAGTGGGTGGCTGGGCTGGGGAGGGAAGTGGCTGGGCTGGTGAGGGAAGAGCGTGGCTGGGCTGGGCTGGGAGGTGGGTGGCTGGCTGGGCTGGGGAGGGAGGTGGGTGGCTGGGCTGGGAAGTGGGTGGCAGCTTGGCTGGGGCAGTGTCGCCTCCTACAGCACAGATCCATAACTGCATCAGCCAATGAGAATGTTTCCGTTGAAAGCATTGAAAGCTGCTCCACTGCCTGCATTGCGCTCAAGAATCAGCTCGGTTTAGTTCCTGATGGCTGACGTACCTGTAGTTTGTTTCAGCTCAGTGAGCTAATCATGCATTGGCTTGTATTCTTTCCCCAGAGTGTGTTCTGTTCATTGCTTATGAGACACTCTTCCCCATCTCCTTCTGAAAGTCAACACGACACGCTCTGCGGAGCAGGTAGAAGGGCAAACTGCTGCGACGGCAACACTTCACATTGCTTGTCGTAATGCTCGTCTAGGGAGGGTGGGCGTTGTTAGCATAGCCCAGTGCTGGGTAGGGATGGGGACCGAATCCGGTACTTTTAAGGGTACCGACCGAATCACATCGGTACTACAGAGTACCGATTCACGCGAGATCCACCGGTGCCACATTTCGGTACAAAAATAAAATAAATATTTCGCAAGTGTGGTTACACTTTACAAAGCTAGATGCAGACAATGCTCGCTGCAATATATATTAACAAATGTTCTAAATAAATGATAATAAATTATTTGAAGTTTGGACTCATTTTACAACTGAGGTAGGTAGATTACATTTTTAGAGACTAAAGTACCCGGGGGAAAAAAGGTACCGTTGGGTACCGGTATCGGTTCTAATGTGAACGGTACCCAACCCTAGTGCTGGGGGGTGAGGGGGTGATGTAGAGGAGAACAGGACCAGGATTGGATGCGGGGGTGCAGGTAGGCTGCTCCCTATAGTACTCTATACGCAGAGACAGAGCCTGTAGGCCTCTGTAACAGTGCAGGCCTTCAGAGGCCTTTTTTTTTGTGTCACGAAGAGGAGGATCCCCAGGAAACTAATGGTGCCATGATGCCCACTCCCCAGGTGTATCACTCGATGGCTTGGCTATGCCCCCTCACACACACCACCGCAACTAGCATAGCAATGCATCGTCAGGATGACAAGGATGTACCAGTGATTGTCCACCCGTGAACGACTGACAGGCTAAACTAGCTGTGAAATGAAGGACACCGTGTGACTAACACTTGGTACAGCATTGACACAACAACCCAGCCTTAAGTAGGAGTCTTGCGTTACATTTGTTCAACTTAAAAGCAATAGAAAGGCTGCCAACAGGTCCTCATTTAGGCCTACCACTTGTCCTTTAATAGCAGCTAATGACTAATACATGGGTTAAGAGCAGAGCTCAATCGCATCGGCGACCCTGAGAGACAATTGCATGTGTGTGTGTATTCCTCTGTGTGTGTGTGCGCCGCCCATTGCATGTCGTTGTGTCGTTGCATGCGGAATAAAGACCTCTCTCTAAAGAGGTCCTGCATTATTATTATTATTATTACCCGATAGCTGACAGACACGGAGGTTGCCATGTCTTTTCTAGACCTGGGTGCAGTCAGTTACAGATTAAACAACACTTTCACCGGCGGACTGGCTTATTAATTGTCTCTAAAAATCATATCAAATTATTATCCCCCCCCCCCCGCCCCCCCCCCCCACCCCCATCGCTGTGCGACCTTGCAGTATTTGAAGCCACAATAAGCTGCCTAGTTGCAACATCATCTTAACACAATGGCCTTGCATAAGGGAGTCAGCTGAGTGTGTGAGCCAGCTTAACAGCAGCAGCACAGGACAATCGACCATTGTATCATGTACCTTATGATGAATAAAAAATGGGGGACCCTGATGTAAACAAGACGAAAGTCTTTCTTTGGTCTGCATCCCCTTAACAATTGTGTGTATTGAGCCGTACTGTACTGTACCCATTCTGCAATCCGTTAATACAATTTTCAATCGATCAATCAATCAATCAAACCTTTGAGCTAGGTGGCTAGCTGCTGGCAGGCTATTTACATTGTGGCTCAAACTACTAACGTCACTGCGAACTACTAACTTACCACTATCAGAAATAGCGAGGTTATCATCATGTGGATGTGGGATTGATTGATTGATTGATTGGTGATGCGCACACTTGGAACAGACATGATTAATGGTTGCTGGTTCAGCCCATTTGCTCCATGAGCATCATCCCTATCATGACAATTCAACACCATCATCATGCTAACTAACGCTAATCTGGCTAGCATCATAATAATAAAGGATAACGTTGGTTAGTTAGAGCCAAACGTGAAATGAAACCGGTGTCCAATGAAATGCTCATCCTCAGATAGTTCGATAACGTTATCATAATAAAAAATCTGCATTAACATTTCCGACATTTTTAAATAGTTACACACCCACACCACCAGTACTCAGTACAGCTATGTTCGTTGATATTATATAATTAAAAGCAA
Source organism: Notolepis coatsorum (assembly GCF_963971535.1). Classification (NCBI taxonomy): domain Eukaryota; kingdom Metazoa; phylum Chordata; class Actinopteri; order Aulopiformes; family Paralepididae; genus Notolepis; species Notolepis coatsorum. The sequence goes on along the minus strand of NC_140171.1, from coordinate 148,822,826 downwards.
CTCACACACTAATGTTAATTTACTATTATTATTACAATAATTGAATAGTGGAGAGAGTTGGTTTTCATCATACCTGACCATGTGGAGTCATTCAACGACGATGTGGAGTTTGATGCCATTTTCTTCTACCGATTCCTTCTCTGACAGAATAGCCTACACAGTATAGATATAAGCACAAGACGTTCAGCCTATATAACGGAAAGTGAACACAGTTAAGTTCACTAATAAGTTAAACAAACCCTGAATGTCGTCTTGCAGGATGCTGCTGGAGTAAGTAACGGTGACTCAGCTGGAGCTGGGGAGTGTCTAGTGAGGGGGGGAGTGTCTAGTGAGGGGGGGAGTGTCTAGTGAGGGGGGGGGAGTGTCTAGTGAGGGGGGGGGGAGTGTCTAGTGAGGAGGGGGGGGGGGGGGGTTGTGAATGCTGAATTGATTGATTGATTGAAAATTGTATTAACAGATTGCAGAATGGGTACAGTACAGTACAGCTCAATACACACAATTGTTAAGGGGATGCAGACCAGAGAAAGACTTTCATCTTGTTTACATCAGGGTCCCCCATTTTCAATTCATCATAACATATATGACATACATGCAGGGCTTGACGTTGACACCTGCCCACCTGCCCAGGGCTAGTGAAAATGCTGAGTGGCTAGTGACTTTGGAAAACCACTAGCCACAGTGGCTAGTGAGCCAAAAAGTTAACGTCAAGCCCTGCATAGGTGTGTCAATGATAATGTTCACGGCGTTTGGAGCAACAATGTAATTGCTAGGTTCAACACAACTCTTCCACATCTACACCCTCCATCTTGTCCCAGTCAGCCGTTGCCCCAACTGGAGCTCCTTTTGCGGCTGAGTCACTGGTCGCAGGCAGTAGTAAACAATGGAGTAAACAGTCAGAAGCACAGTTGTACAGTTGGCGTGTAGCAGTATGATTACAATGATACTGTCCCCAGCAGGGGTTAGTGAAGAAGAAATTACCTATATTTATAACTTTTTGGGTGGGGGCGCGAGTGCGGGGATTTTTGGCTAGTGAAAATGCTGAGTGGCTAGTGACTTTGGAAAACCACTAGCCACAGTGGCTAGTGAGCCAAAAAGTTAACGTCAAGCCCTGCATACATGACATACAGATAGACAGTACTGCTACATCTAGACATTTATGACATACCAGATTTACAAATATACAGGGGGTCGGGTTTGTGGAGGTTGCGACATGGTGCACAGCATACCGAACGCCCCTTCCGCCGGGGTACTGTTCTCACAGTAGACCCCTTAGGCGCCTGTCTAGTCCGCAGTGCTCCGGGCACAGGTCGAGTTATGCTCTTGGGGCCTGTTGCCTGGATTGAGGGATCAACCTCTTTGAGGGTTGTCTCCCCGGCGCGCCGACTGGCCCTACAGTGTTGTGGGGGTGTAGCCTCTTGTGGAGTGCTTCAGAGCGGCGTGCCAGGGGGGAAGGGCCTGATCTTGGTTTGGGCCCTGTCCGATACGCTGGCGATGTGGGGGGTGGTGTCACCAGTGACCATCTGGTGGGGTCCCGATGCTACGGCATCATTGGCCTCACCGGGCCCCCTTTTTCGGGGGGTCCTGGCCCTCAGGTTGTTCCTGGGGCTGGGTCCTCCTCCGCGCTCCACTGCTATGGTCTTGCCACAGGGTTGGGTCCTTGACCTTCGACCCCGTGATGTTGGGGACTGTGACGGGGGTGTTTTGCTTCCTGTCCGTTCCCTGGTGGCATGTGGGATGCGCGCCTGAGTGGTTGCGGGTCCTTCTGTGTGAAGGTAAGTCCCACGGTCTGCTCACCCTGTGCGTTTTGAGGTGCTAAACCCTCTTCGGACAGTCTGATCCGATTCCCTCCCGTCCTCCTCTAGGGGGGTCCTGGGGGCTTGGGTCCTCCCCGGTTCTGATGGTTGTGGGGGGCCTCAGCGGGTACATCTGTCGAGCTTCCTCTCTGCTCAGCTCCTGTGTTCCACTACGAGCAGAGCGTAAGCTATTACGATATATAACATACGGTTATTCTATAACCATAGTTATATGAGTATAGCGAGCGCTCTGCTCGTAGTGGAACTATCCCTTTAGCCAGTCTAATAATGAATACTTTTCTCCACATGCACACACCCATCTGCCTGGCCACACCCACATCCGCTCCTCTACATAAGAGGGGTCGTGGCCACACCATCAGCTCCTTCCCAAGTCTTTAACCGTATGTTATATATCATAATAGCTTACGTTCTGCTCGTAGTGACGCGCTGCCCCTCAGCCGACAGGGAGACTGACAGACAGGAAGTCCCACCTCCCGGCCAATCAGTAAAGGGGGGGGAGGGATTTATTAGTCCACCCCTTATGAGCCCTCACCCCTGATACGATGCAACAACAAAGCAGAGCCATGACACCAGTCGTAGCGCGCTACATGAAGCGCATTATACCTGTTAGGGTAACAGCTTCACATTCTGTAAGCCAGCCACAGACGATAACCTCGTTTGTGCAAAAACTGGCTTTATACACGGCTTCAGGCTCATGTGCGAACTTGCCACCTGAATTTTTTCACCTTTACCCTAAAGTAAGAAAAACACAGACCAAAGAGAGGGGCCAAGGCCTTGGTACAGGAGCTACACATGTAAACTTCTGTAGGCCAACACCTAACCCAGTTGTGGATTCAATGCCACGTTTACTTAAACGTGAAACACGATACACACAACCCTCTATCACAATAAAAAAGTGCAAAAAGTTCACTCTCACTACTGCAAGAGGAACGCCGTTTTCTATGATGAGAGAAGACATAAGTTCTCGATCAAGTGCTTGTTACAGGCCTTGCTAAGTCTACATGACAGCGACCAAACAATTTTCAGAGAAAACTGCCTCTCTCTAAGAGCACAACCCCAGCAGTAGCAGAAAATATAGTTAATCAACACACATTTTGTAAACAAAATCATATTTGAGGTGAGGGGGGGGGGGCAGGGGCAAACCGCGGAATAATTTCACCCACCCCCTCACCACCTCACCCCTGATACGACGCCAAATGAAAAAACAGAGCCGTGATACCAGGCGCATGGCGCGCCAGATGAAGCACATACTTCTACCTGTAGAGTAAAAGCTTTACATCATGCACGCCAGCCACAGCCGATAACCTTGTTTGAAAACACGTTTCCAACAGCTGTGCTTATGTGTCAAAACTTGCCACTCGTTATTTCTATCATTACCCTTAAGTAAAGAATAACAAGCCAAGAGAGGGACTCAGGCCCTCGATCATATGCCACTATGTATAGCGTTGTAGGGTAACACCCAGCCAGTTGTGCACTCAGCCATGTTGTCTAAACGTTACAGTACATGAACACACACAACTTCTCATCATACAACAAAAAACCCAGTTCATTTTTACTAACGTAAAAAACAACGCTGTTTTCAGGTAGTGAGAAGACATAAGCCTTGGCCAATGCTAACCTAAGCTATACAGAAGCGACCAAGACATTTTTCACACCACACGTCGTATCTCTAAATGTAGTGAAGTAACATATGTTTTGTTAAACAAAGACATCGTTATTAACCAAAAACATTCGGGAGGGGGAGGAAGGAAGAGTGGAGCAATGTCCTATGGACATCTCACCTGCACCAACGAACGCAGGACGAAAGGCCGCAACACAGGTTGGTCTACCACGTTGACGAAGGCCTCTCACTGGCAAGGCCAGAAGAGGCAATGGCTGGAGCCTTGCTCTGGCGTGACGCCCCTCTCCTGCAGCTGGTCATGGCGCAGGCCCGACGACATCTTCTGCCAGAGATGACGTCGTAGTCAGAGTGCCAGGGCCCGCTATCCTCATGGCTATGGTTGTAGCATAAGCTAACAGCTAACTCCAGGCTAACTGATAGCATCAAGCTAACGTTCCTAGCCGAGCGTAGCCCCCAGCTAACGCAGTGGCAAGCTAAGCGGCTACTACTGAAGCTGTACAACGTGAGAATAGCAATACAGGCCAACACTTCAGACAGCCGCTGTCTTTTCCTCTTCTTACCCGAAGAAAAAGGAAAAAAGGCAACACACGCCCCTCTTCAGAACGGTGTTTACCAGACACAGCGGTATCGGCAGCAAGCCCCTCGTTGTACGCGGGCTGCAGCCGACCTGAGCTCGGAGACATTCTCATAATGAAAAACACCAAGCTCACCCCCCTCGCGCCGGGTGTTTTTCGTCTTGAAAAGCGGGGCCAGCGCGGCGGCAGAGGGTATCCGTTTGTCCAGAGACCCGGGGAATTGAACCGCAGATTCGGAATCACGGTCCCAGGAAAACAAAGCTATGACTTCACTGAGGATGACTTATGTTATCGTTGGGCATCAGACTACCCCCTCCACGCCGCCAAAAGGCAGCGAAAAGGATTCTAGCCTGGAGCCGACCTTCACACGCTGTGCAGTTGTCCCCCCATAACTGACACACCTGAAGCTCGCGTCGCAAAAAACATCACCCGCCCAGAGAGGCCGTCAGCCCTCACACAGCCGACTGCCTCCCAAGCATAGTACCCAGCTGCAGAGCCAGAGACAATGCCGGCGGGGATTGCTCAGCGACGCGCGCCCCTAATGCGAAGCGCCGGTGGAGGTCAGAATGATCATCATCTTCTAGACACTCCGGTGGCGAAGACATTATCGCTTTATTTCCTCTAAAAATAGTAAGAGAGAAAACAAAGATACAATGTCAACGCAGCTCCTCCTCTCCAATAACTATTTCGGCACTAAACATAAAGTGGTGTTGTACAGACACTTTTCGGTGGTGAAAATAGGGAAGGAGCTGATGGTGTGGCCACAACCCGCTTATGTAGAGGAGCGGATGTGGGTGTGGCCAGGCGGATGGGTGTGTGCATGTGGAGAAAATTATTCATTATTAGACTGGATAAAGGGATAGTTCCACTACGAGCAGAGCATAAGCTTTACGATATATAACATACGGTTATTCTATAACCATAGTTATATGAGTATAGCGAGCGCTCTGCTCGGACTCACTGAGGGCCCCGTGGTCTTTGCCTTCGGTGGTGAAAGACTTGGGAAGGAGCTGTTAGTATGGCCACGTCCCCACTTATGTAGAGGAGCGGATGTGGGTGTGGCCAGGCGGATGGGTGTGTGCATGTGGAGAAAATTATTCATTATTAGACTGGATAAAGAGACAGTTCCACTACGAGCAGAGCGCTCGCTATACTCATATAACTATGGTTATAGAATAACCGTATGTTTTCCCTGGCCGTGTCTCCTTGTGTTTTCCCTGGTCGTGTCTCCTTGTGTTTTCCCTGGTCGTGTCTCCTTGTGTTTTCCCTGGCCGTGTCTCCTTGTTGTAGCAGTCTGGAAAATATGGTATATTATTCAGAACTGCTGACTGTGTTTATATCCCTTTTTGTACACAAAGACATTCTAACTAGTGTCATTGATTCACACGAACAATCACACAAACGTCCCCGTCCAAAGAGCATGTGAATACGGATCATAAATGACAGTATTGATTCATATTTTACAGTGCGTCTCCCCGTGTGACTGGCAGGCGGGACCAGCAGGGGGCAGTAGCAGGCAGAGAGTGGCGGAGAGAGCTGAGAGATGATAAAGGGAGGAGTGCAGCGGAAGTCGTTCTCTTCTGCAGTGAACTTGACAACGAGAAGTCACGTCTAACGGGGGGGGCTCTGGATAGCCCCGTTGCTGACTTTACGCCGAAGTGCCCCGTGGAACAGTGACGGGTGATAGGAAGTACTGGCTAGTGGATACGATATCCTAGCAGTACCAGTGTTATGATATGAACAATAAGTGCAGAGTCAGGCACTAACAGTCGAGTTATACCTAGTTACAGTGAGCGGTATAGGTAGCGTGCGGCTAAGGATCACAGTAGCATTGCTCGTGTTATACCTAGTTACAGTGACGGTATAGTCTGCGTGCCAGAGACGTGCGGGACCTCCAAGCAGTCTGCCCGGGCGTCAACAGCTGTTTGCACCGGAGAGCAGCAGCACACCTGCTCCAGGCTGCCTGCAGGACACGGGGAGTTCTTTACCACCAGCAGAGGTCGTCATCGCCGGCACCAGCTCAGCCAGCGCTGTCTCTCTGCTAGCTCCGCCTGCTGACATCCTAGCGAGAGCGTTCAACGCCATCTTGCCTCCCGGACAACAGTGGAGTGGCGAGGCGGCCATTTCGGATGAGTACAAACGAGCATTGATGCTCCCGACTCCATATACAGTATACAGTGTGGTGCTGCCCGCGGGCGAAGTTAACGTTGTTAACCACAGTTCAATAGGGGTACCCCAGACAATATATACCGGTATTAGCATAGGACTTTTGCAAGGTATTTTGTGGGCTCACTCTTTTATTTTATTCCTTTTCTTTGAGCGTGATAAGGCGTGTATTTCCTAAATAATTCCCGTTCTGTGAATCCCTTTATTCTCTTCCCTATGCTTCCCCCTTCCTTCCCCATATTCTCAACCGGGGACAGTAAGAGTGTAATTCCTTAAAGAAGGTGAATACTGTGGTCCGCCCAGACGTGGGCAGCGTTTAGTCTGGGTACCTGAGAGCACTTGGTGCCTGTGTGTGATACTGTAATTGACTTATGCTAATAATTCATGCCAGTAATTATTGTATGGATACCCATGGTGCAGTAATCACCAGCCGTAGCTTTGTTGTAACTAGGCTGAGTTACAATACAGTCATCCAGAACGGGAGCACTGTGTGTGTCTTTCATTATTTCTAACCCTAACCCTAACCCTTTGCTACGGGTAATATATGTAATCGTAACCCCTTGCTATTCTACCTTTTCCATTTCCATTGTAAGGGTTCTGGTGTCACTAAGGGAGGGTACTGCTTGCGGGGGGAACCAAGTTATTTCTCTACCATCCGGTCATTAGGTGTGGGAGGGAAAAAGGGGCAACTGTGGAGGGTGAGGGTGTGTTGGGGAGTACTGCTGACTGCTCCAGAGAGAGGGAGGAAGACCAGAGTACCGGACCAGGTTTGTAAACCCTGGGCCTCATCCACCCCCACTGCCAGCCTCCAGTTGACGCTCCAGACCCCAAAGACGGAGGTGCAGCTGGCCAGAGTGCTACTGTGTCTCGCTACCTATTGACTGCACCCCACAGTTCCCACGAAGCAGGGATAATCCACCCTGCTACATTTGGCGTCACGAACAGGATCAACATCCTACTCCACTCCCTTGTAAGTGACGACCCAGAGACCTGAGATGTCGGACAACGACACCCTGAAGCCCGAGGCCAAAGCCGGGCCGTCCCGGGTGACGCAAGGAGGTGACTCGCCGGCCCCGCTCAAAGAGGAAGGGAGGGAAGCCGAGACGGTGCGGACCTTGACAGCCGAAATGGAGTTCCTAAAGGGTCAACTCCAAGACCAGGCGGAAGCCCTAGACCACCAACACGAACAACTGGAGCAGGCCAGGCACCGAGAGTCGCTTGCCTTGGCCCAGGCCATGATCCAACAGCTTCCCCCAGCGCCCCTCCCGGTGGTGTACGTCCAACGAGAGCGGAAGTGCAGCGAATTTGGAGGTGAACAGGAGAGGGGGGAACTGCCTGTAGAGGACTGGATCCAGGCAATGAGGGCCCATCTCCGTGCCAGTCGAGTGCCCGCGGAGGAACAAGCGGAGGTCGTACAGCTCCACCTCAAAGGCGAGGCGAAGCAGACGGTACGCTTCCTGACGGAGGGAACCGTCCCCGACACGGAAGCCTTGTTCAAGATACTCGAAGAAACCTATGGGGACAAGGTCCCGGTCAGCGTCCGCCTGGGGGAGTTCTTCGACCGAAGACAGGCCGCCGGAGAGACCGTACGCCAGTTCGCCTACGACCTGCAGGAGAGGATCCGTCGCCTACGACGTCGGGCGCCCGCGCTGGTCGCCGACGCCACCGCCCTGCTGCAGGAGCGGTTTGTGGTGGGCCTCAGGGACGATGCCCTGAGGAGAGAAATGCGGAAGTACATGAGGGAGGACGGGACGCGGCCATTTCCCCAGGTACTGCAGGCGGCGATCGATTGGACGGAGGACGAGCTGGTCCACCCCGCCGACAAGGGTTCCCCCCGGGGTTTAGTCCACGCCGCGGCTGGAGAGGGACGGGAGACCCCGCCGAGCGTTGACTCACTGCGGGAGACTATTCGGCAGATCCAGGCGGGAATGGAGCAACTAGGCGCGCGCCAGGAACAACTGGCTCAGACCTTCTCACGGGAGCGGGACGCGCCCCGGAGAGGCGCCACCGGACGGCGACGCCGAGACGACGCGACGCGAGAACCCCGCCGAGACGAAGACGGCCGGCTGATCTGCTATGCCTGCAATCAGCCGGGCCACATCAGCAGAGACTGCCCCCGCTCGGCCGGCGAGCCACGCCCCGCCTCTACTCCCAACCCCGAAGCTCCGGGCTCGTCAGGGTACCGACCCGGAGCACGAAGGACAGTCGACGCCGTCGTAACCGGAGTCGCCGGCTCGGCCGCGGAGGGCACCGAGACGCAAGACGCGCAAGGGGAATGCCTCACACTAGACGTCCAGATCGACGGGGTCGAGACCCGCTGCCTCTTCGACACCGGCGCCGAAGTCACCACCATGTACGAGAGCCACTTTCGAAGACACTTCCCGAAGTCGAAGTTGACCCCCGCCAACTGGATCACTCTCATCGCCGCCAACGGGTTGGAGATCCCAGTGGTGGGGTGTCTCTACGCCGAAGTGAAGTGCCTAGATATGACATTCACGGGGAAATGCATATTCATACTAAAAGACGACCCAGGCCGAGGGGACCTAGGAGACGCTGTCCAGGGACTGCTGGGCATGAACGTGCTCGGCGGGGTAGACGGCCTGTTCGCAGGGATCAAGGGGATGCGGCCGGTGAACCGAAGACGTGTCGAAGCTAGAAGCATCGCCATCCGCCGTGTGGTCGCCGTCCTGGCCCAAGAAGGCCGAGAGTGTACCGCCCCGGGAAAGATGGGGTACGTCAAGGTGGCCGGCAGAGAGTCTGTGGTCATTCCCCCGCACAGCGAAATGGTCGTCTCAGGCCGTTGCGCGACGACAGCGGGGATGCGGCGTCCCGTGATGCTGGAGAACACGCCGAGTGCCAACCTGCCTCCCGGACTATTGGTGGCGAACGTGGTGACCTACGCCCGACAGGGGACAGTGCCTGTGCGGGTGTTGAACCCGACCGACGTCGAGATTGTGCTCCGACCCCGGTCCAGACTGGCAGAGATTCACTGCCCCCGTCAGGTACGGCCCCAGGAGAGGGTGACCGTAGAGGAAGTAGACGGAGGCGTCCGAGTGACGGCGATTGAGACTCGAGCCAGCCCGCCAGAGGCAGAGCCGGACGGGAAGACCCACAGGCTCGCCGTGGACGTACAGGCGAACCTGCAGGATCTCACACCGGCCCAAGTGAGCCGGCTGAATCAAGTATTGGAGAAACACAAGGCGGTGTTCTCCGTTGACGACGGGGACTATGGTTACACAACCACGGTCACACACTACGTCCCCACTGGTGACGCACACCCGGTCAAGCAACGGCACCGCCGAATACCGCCCCACGTGTTCCAAGAAGTAAAGAGACACGTGCAAGATCTGGTGAACCTGGGTGTCCTGGTAGAGAGCTGCAGTCCGTGGGCGTCACCAGCCGTGATCGTCATAAAGAAAGACGGCTCCGTGCGGTTCTGCTGCGATTACCGCCGCCTAAATAACGTGACACACCGGGATGCCTACCCCCTACCTCGTATCGAGGAGTCCCTAGACGCCTTGGGGCAAGCCAAGATCTTCTCCTCGCTCGATCTCACCGCCGGCTACTTCCAGGTGGCGGTGAAAGAGGAAGACCAAGAGAAGACGGCTGTCACGACGCCCTTCGGCCTCTACCAGTGGACTCGTATGCCCTTCGGACTGTGTAACGCACCAGCGACGTTCCAGCGGTTGATGACCGCCGTGCTGGGGGACCTGGCCTTCGACGTCCTACTCGTCTACCTAGACGACGTCTTGGTGTTCGCCAGCGACTTCGAGAGCCACTGTCAGAAGCTGGACCTGGTGTTTGGACGGCTTCGGGAGCATGGACTCAAGCTCAAGCCCCGGAAGTGCTTCCTTCTGAAGACCGAAGTCAAGTTCCTGGGACACGTTGTCTCCGCGGCCGGCATACAGGTCGACACCGACAAAGTGAAGGCGTTGGAGGACTGGCCGGCGCCACGCTCAGCGAAGGAAGTGAGGCAGGTGATCGGGTTCCTGTCCTATTATCGGCGGTTCGTGCCCCACTTCGCCCAGGTGGCCCAGCCACTGCACGCCCTGATGGGGAAAGAAAAAAAGGGGTTCGCCAAGGGCCGGCCCGAGGCCTTCAAGTGGACGCCGCAGTGTCAGACGGCCTTCGACCATCTGCGGCAGTGCCTCTTGACACCCCCGGTGCTGGCCTACCCCGACCTCCAGCTCCCCTTCATAGTGACCACCGACGGGAGTTACTTGGGACTGGGAGCGGTACTCAGTCAGAAACAGGAGGGCGTAGAGCGAGTCATCGCCTTTGCGAGCCGAGGCCTGCGTGGGTCCGAAAGGAATGACCAAAATTATAGTGCGTTCAAGCTGGAACTCCTCGCCCTGAAGTGGGCGGTCACCGAGAAGTTCAGAGACCTCTTGATGTACGCCCAGTTCACCGTGATCACCGACCACAACCCGTTGAGACACCTCGGCACGGCCAACCTGGGAGCAGTGGAGCAGCGGTGGAACGCTCAGCTCGCGGAGTATGACTTCGTGGTGCACTACAAACCTGGTCGACTCAACCAGAACGCAGACGCTCTGTCTCGCATGCCGATGCGATCAGAACCTGAAGTGGAAGACACTGAGAAAGACTTCCTAATGATAGCCGCGGCTGGCACCCACACCCGTCAGGGTCTCCAGGAACGGGCCGCTCCATTGTCCGTCCCCGCCCCAGTCGCCCGCGAGGGCTACGTCATGGTCCCAGCGGAGGAAGTGCGGGCCCTGCTATGCCCTGGGAGACCGACAGAGACGCGGGAGGTCTCGAGTGTCGGCGCACGACGGATAGCGGCACAGAAGGGGAACAGCGGATATGACTGGGCGGAAATGCGGCAGCTCCAGGCGGACGATCCCGAGTTGGGTCCGGTGTGGCGGGCGGTGACACAGGGGGTCCCCCCCACTAAGGTACAGCTGAAGGAAGGAGACCCGAAACTCTGCAAGTTATACGGGCAGTGGGAACGACTCCGTCTGCATCAGCAAGTGCTGTTTCGGCGCGTAAGCGATCCCCGGGATGGAGAAGAGGTTCTCCAGCTGGTGGTGCCCACAGCCCTGCGAAGGAGGATCTACGAGACCCAGCACGAAGACGCGGGACACTACGGGGGACAAGGGACGGTGGTCCTGATGAGGCGAGGTTACTACTGGATCGGAATGGCAGAAGAGGTGAAGCAATGGGTGAAGCGATGCAAGCGATGTGCATTAGCCCGCGACGTGTTCCCTAAAGCCCAGGCCCAGATGACCTGCACTAACGTGACGGCACCCATGGAGGTCCTGGCCATGGACTTCACCGTGTTGGAGAGGTCGGTGGGTGGCTACGAGAACGTACTGGTGCTGACCGATATGTTTACCAGATTCACTATTGCCGTACCGACCAAAGACCAGACTGCGAAGACCACCGCCGCTGCCATCATCAAGTACTGGTTCGTGTACTACGGTTGCCCTGCCCGACTCCATGCTGATCAAGGGCGAAATTTCGAGTCGAGCGTCATCAAGGAGCTCTGCCGACTGTATGGGATTTCAAAGAGCCGCACCACGCCCTACCATCCCCAGGGGAATGGGCAGTGCGAGAGATTCAATCGGACAATGCACGACATGCTGCATAGTCTGCCCGCAGAGAAGAAGCGGGACTGGAAGGAGCACCTACCCGAGTTGGTACTTACATACAATTGCCACGAGCACTCCTCCACTGGATACTCTCCCTTCTACCTGCTCTTCGGGAGGGACGCTAGGATGCCCCGAGATGTCCTAGGGGGCAGAGACGTCATTGAGGAGGGGGCGGCGGACCTAGATGAGTGGGTGCAGAGTCACCACGAGCGACTAAAGGCCGCCGCGGAGGCCGCTGAGGCCACGGCGAAGCAGGCATCCCATCGACGCAAGAGAATTTACGACAGGAAGAGCAGAGGTGCACTCCTGCGGGCCGGAGACCGGGTCCTGATACGCGACCACCGAATCCGGGGCCGTAATAAGATACAAGACAAGTGGGAGCCTACGTCATATGTGGTGGTTAAGCAGAGCCACGAAGGGACGCCCGTGTTCACGGTCAGGCCCGAAGCAGGGGGTCCAGAAAGGACCGTGCATCGAGACCAGCTCAAGACCTGTCCCTTCCCGGCTTCTGACCCGGAAGTGCGGGGGAGGGCCCCTCGACAGATCCCGGTGGCACCGCGGAGCTCGTCCGAATCAGACATCGGAGGTGCTTTTTCGGGCACCGGCGGGAACCGCATCCTAGGGCGTGTAACCACCCCGGTCCCCTGCGGGACGCCCCTGAGGAGGCCGTAAGCGCCGAGTCAGAGGTGGAGTCGACCCCTTCAGGAGAGGAGGGGGAAGGCGGCGGAGACGGAGTCGAAGAGGAGGCCGCGGGCGGTCCACCGATGGCCCCGGAGGGTGAGGCCGTGGTCCGTGACCCGCCGACGGACACTGAGGAATCCGACACGGAGTCGGAGGCGGGGGAGGTGGAACCCCCCAGAGTGGAGGCCGCTCGGCCCCAGAGGAGCACCAGAGGTCGGCTACCCGCTCGGTATCGCCAGGACTACGTGCTCAAGAGCGTGTTCGCGGAACAGTGTGTCCAACTCCTGAGGGAGTGTGTAAAACTGTTGGCATAATGTGTAATTGTCAACCGATGTGTAAAACTGTTGGCATAATGTGTAATTGTCGACCGATGTGTGAAACTGTTGGTCTCAGGACCGTTGTCATACATGCGTGGTTTTGTTGTTAACTTGCAGAGGACTTAGCAAGTTCAAAGAGGGGGGAAATGTAGCAGTCTGGAAAATATGGTATATTATTCAGAACTGCTGACTGTGTTTATATCCCTTTTTGTACACAAAGACATTCTAACTAGTGTCATTGATTCACACGAACAATCACACAAACGTCCCCGTCCAAAGAGCATGTGAATACGGATCATAAATGACAGTATTGATTCATATTTTACAGTGCGTCTCCCCGTGTGACTGGCAGGCGGGACCAGCAGGGGGCAGTAGCAGGCAGAGAGTGGCGGAGAGAGCTGAGAGATGATAAAGGGAGGAGTGCAGCGGAAGTCGTTCTCTTCTGCAGTGAACTTGACAACGAGAAGTCACGTCTAACGGGGGGGGCTCTGGATAGCCCCGTTGCTGACTTTACGCCGAAGTGCCCCGTGGAACAGTGACGGGTGATAGGAAGTACTGGCTAGTGGATACGATATCCTAGCAGTACCAGTGTTATGATATGAACAATAAGTGCAGAGTCAGGCACTAACAGTCGAGTTATACCTAGTTACAGTGAGCGGTATAGGTAGCGTGCGGCTAAGGATCACAGTAGCATTGCTCGTGTTATACCTAGTTACAGTGACGGTATAGTCTGCGTGCCAGAGACGTGCGGGACCTCCAAGCAGTCTGCCCGGGCGTCAACAGCTGTTTGCACCGGAGAGCAGCAGCACACCTGCTCCAGGCTGCCTGCAGGACACGGGGAGTTCTTTACCACCAGCAGAGGTCGTCATCGCCGGCACCAGCTCAGCCAGCGCTGTCTCTCTGCTAGCTCCGCCTGCTGACATCCTAGCGAGAGCGTTCGACGCCATCTTGCCTCCCGGACAACAGTGGAGTGGCGAGGCGGCCATTTCGGATGAGTACAAACGAGCATTGATGCTCCCGACTCCATATACAGTATACAGTGTGGTGCTGCCCGCGGGCGAAGTTAACGTTGTTAACCACAGTTCAATAGGGGTACCCCAGACAATATATACCGGTATTAGCATAGGACTTTTGCAAGGTATTTTGTGGGCTCACTCTTTTATTTTATTCCTTTTCTTTGAGCGTGATAAGGCGTGTATTTCCTAAATAATTCCCGTTCTGTGAATCCCTTTATTCTCTTCCCTATGCTTCCCCCTTCCTTCCCCATATTCTCAACCGGGGACAGTAAGAGTGTAATTCCTTAAAGAAGGTGAATACTGTGGTCCGCCCAGACGTGGGCAGCGTTTAGTCTGGGTACCTGAGAGCACTTGGTGCCTGTGTGTGATACTGTAATTGACTTATGCTAATAATTCATGCCAGTAATTATTGTATGGATACCCATGGTGCAGTAATCACCAGCCGTAGCTTTGTTGTAACTAGGCTGAGTTACAATACAGTCATCCAGAACGGGAGCACTGTGTGTGTCTTTCATTATTTCTAACCCTAACCCTAACCCTTTGCTACGGGTAATATATGTAATCGTAACCCCTTGCTATTCTACCTTTTCCATTTCCATTGTAAGGGTTCTGGTGTCACTAAGGGAGGGTACTGCTTGCGGGGGGAACCAAGTTATTTCTCTACCATCCGGTCATTAGGTGTGGGAGGGAAAAAGGGGCAACTGTGGAGGGTGAGGGTGTGTTGGGGAGTACTGCTGACTGCTCCAGAGAGAGGGAGGAAGACCAGAGTACCGGACCAGGTTTGTAAACCCTGGGCCTCATCCACCCCCACTGCCAGCCTCCAGTTGACGCTCCAGACCCCAAAGACGGAGGTGCAGCTGGCCAGAGTGCTACTGTGTCTCGCTACCTATTGACCGCACCCCACAGTTCCCACGAAGCAGGGATAATCCACCCTGCTACATTGTGTTTTCCCTGGTCGTGTCTCCTTGTGTTTTCCCTGGTCGTGTCTCCTTGTGTTTTCCCTGGTCGTGTCTCCTTGTGTTTTCCCTGGTCGCCCCGTGTCTCCTTGTGTTTTTTTGTCATAAAAAGGGATTTACTATCAAACAAACAGGAAGTTAAGTGGTTAAAATTCGGAAATAGTTGTAATCTTTTACAGATATATTGATGTTATGCTCTTAGTGCTCTAGCTGAAAAGATTTTTTTTATATTAAAAATTAAGAATTATATGGCCTTGAACTTGATGCAAACATTTCCTGCTTAGCATTATAACTCTGCTAACTCGTTAAGGGGGCATAAGTGAGTGTGTACATGTGGATGTGTGCGCAGTGGGTGTAGATGATGGGTTGTTACATAGTGTCAATGGGCCTCATTCAACAATACTCTCTTATTATTTTTCTTATATTCTTGCTTACCTGTCTGTTAAGAGAACAATAAGAGAAGCCACCGCCACATTCATCAAGCCCTTCTTAAAGTCCAAATTTGTTCTTACCCAGGTTTGTTGAATGATGAATCCCACTTATTCTAAACTGGAATGCGCGTTCTTGCGCAAGTCATTTGCATACAGAGACACGCCTCGCGGGCTCATTATAATACGAGAGCCGTGTGCAAACTTGGGTCTGCATTGTATGAGTGGATCCCCCGGCCGTATTCAAGCGCTGGAGCGATTTGTGATGGATAAAAATTAGATAGGAATCAAATGTATTGTCATCATACAGCACCTATAGCTATATAGTGGAATAGACTGTATTAATATATTAGTAATATAATAGTAGTTGCGCGCTTCTGGCCACCTCCCGCAGTGCGCGCACACACACGTACTATATATACTGTACAGTACGTGCAAAATGTATCGTTCCAGCAAAGTAGGATTTGTCAATACTGAACGACTGTGGGCTTGTCAAGAGCCAATCGCACAGTAGGTTGGGAAATACTTAACGGTTAAGCAGCCACTCATCTGGCTCTGCAAATAGATCTAGAGTCTGAATATCTCCGCATATAAGCCTGGCTGGCAGTGTGGATATACAGTGCATGCTCCAAGTCAGACTGGATGGGCGGCACATCTCTCTCAAATCCATTCTGAGAACAGAACACAGTGCCCACGACGTGGGTCAAAGTCAGTTTTTTATTTTTATTTTTTTTACTGTTTGCATACGAGGTGGTCCGCAAATGTTCTTGATAACAATCTAGTGGTCCGCATAAACAAGAAGTTTGGGAACCACTGTGTGACATACGTGGGTTGGTCATTCAAGTTTCAAGTTTCTTTAATAGTTGTCATACGGAAGTACAGAATACTTTTATACAAAATGCTTCTTACTGTTACGCTCCAGAGACTGTGCTAGACAAGATAAGTATGAAATAAAATAGTATAGCATGTAAAATAGAAGTAAAAATAAAGGTCACAGTGTTCAGTATAGACATATGTACAATGTTCGATGCAGAATAGAAGTAACTGAGTTACCATAAAATATACAATATACTATGCAATGTACTAATATACAATACTATATAGTGCAAAGCAGAAATGGGATGAGGTACAATTTAGGTACAATTTACAGTAAGGTGTACGAGTTGTAGTGCAAATCCTTTACCAATAAATATAAAGTGTGTTTAGGTGAAGTGTGGAGAGTGGGTGCTGCAGTGTGTTGTTTGTTTAAAGTGAGTGTGTGCGTGTGGATGTGTGTGCTGTGTGCATTTGATGGTTGTTGCATAGTGTTTATTGTTCGTTGAGCAGCCTGATGGCCTGGGGATAGAAGTTTCTTCTGAGTCTTTCTGTGCTCGCCTTGAGACTCAGACTGTATCTGAATTTTTTCAGACACCGAATTTATAGCATTGAAAATAATTACTTTGAAAATCATGTATCTGAATTTTTTTGCTCCAAATTTACCTATGTGAAATACAAATTCAGTGTTTAAAATTCAATGTAAAAAATTCGAATGCATATATAAGAGAATATATACATACGGTGGGGAGGAGACTGTCTATTATATGTATATTTCTCTCCCACCCACCCACCCCCTCCTAATGTACAGTCTCCTCCCCACCGTATGTATATATTCTCTCCCCGCCATATGTATATTTCTCTCCCACCCACCCCCTCCTAATGTACAGTCTCCTCCCCACTGTATGTATATATTCTCTCCCCACCGTATGTATATTTCTCTCCCACCCACCCACCCCCTCCTAATGTACAGTCTCCTCCCCACTGTATGTATATATTCTCTCCCCACCGTATGTATATTTCTCTCCCACCCACCCACCCACCCCCTCCTAATGTACAGTCTCCTCCCCACCGTATGTATATATTCTCTCCCCACCGTATGTATATATACCGCCATCTTTCTCCCGGGTTGGTGTGATCACATGACTGACAAAGCCGTGCAGTGATAGGCCAGAAGTCAGTTCGATTGCATCCAGGCTCGATTGCTTATCCTGTCTGGGTAGCCCGGATGATGGTTTTTTACATCGAAATTTGTACACCGCAATTATGCATCGACTTTTTTACATTGAATTTTATACACCGCAATTATGCATCGAATTTTTTACATTGAATTTTATACACCGCAATTATGCATCGAATTTTTTACATTGAATTTGATTATGCATTCGAATTTTTTACATTGAATTTGAAACACTGCATTTTTATTTCACATACTGTAGGTAAATTCCGAGCAAAAAAATTCAGATACATGATTTTCAAAGTAATTCTTTTCAATGCTATAAATTCGGTGTCTGAAAAAATTCAGATACATGTTTTCAAAGTAATTATTTTCAATGCTATAAATTCGGTGTCTGAAAAAATTCAGATACATGTTTTCAAAGTAATTATTTTCAATGCTATAAATTCGGTGTCTGATAAAATTCAAATACTTCTGTCACTCATTTGCTTCCATAGTTTTTACGTAAAATGTATATACTCTCTTTTCTGGACTCTTTGTATCACAAACAGTACTGTATTTGCAAATCTGGCATGTCATAAATGTATAGATGTAGCAGTACTGTCTATCTGTATGTCATGTATGTCATATATGTCCTGATGAATTGAAAATGGGGGACCCTGATGTAAACAAGACGAAAGTCTTTCTCTGGTCTGCATCCCCGTAACAATTGTGTGTATTGAGCCGTACTGTATTGTACCCATTCTGCAATCTGTTAAATAAAGTTTTCATTCATTCATTCATTCATTCATTCATTCATTCATACATTCATTCATTCATTCATTCATTCATTCATTCATCCATTCATTCATTCATTCATTCATTCATTCATTCATTCATTCATTCATTCATTCATTCATTCATTCATTCATTCATTCATTAATTCATTCATACTCTGTTTATTATTTGTATAGTACTCTGTTTAATACTCTGTTAAGTAGTTGGAAGTGGTATTGGCAGTGAACACGTTGTGGTATTATTCCATCTAATAAATACACGTCCCTTCTCCAAAACACTTCACAGATCCCTCTCTTTGATTCATACGGAGACAATGTGCATTGAAACAGACAGGGCCTTGTTCTACACGATGTGCCATGGGATCATCAGATGACATTCTACGTAGCCGTCAGTCGCAGTCTAGCCCACAGCCAGACACACTGCTATGTATAGAAGTCAGTTAATTAATTTGACTTTTTGACAAGAGATTCTTAATTACCGTGCAAGGCGGGGTGCGAGGCGCGGCCCAAACACTGACCGTATGATGTGAAGGTGTAAACCAAGGCTCGGGGCGTACGCATCAGCGCTCACAGACACGTGAATGCACACACGGGCATGTACACACACACACACACACACACACACACACACACACACACACACACACACACACACACACACACACACACACACAGACACACACACACACACACACACACACACACACACACACACACACAGACACACACACACACACACACACACACACACACACACGCACACACTGTGTTATCCTCACTCACTCTTTCTCTGTCACATATACTGTAACCCTTTCACTACCACACTACAGAAGGTTAACCCTTTTCACTACCACACTACAGATGGTTAACCCTTTTCACTACCACACTACAGTAGTGTGGTAGTGAAAAGGGTTAACCTTCTGTAGTGTGGTCGTGAAAGGGTTAACACTGTGCATGGGATCGCTTTCGAAACGCAATAATCAATATGATTTCGGCGTGTATTGCGTCATACAAACGGGAAATGGATCTAGCAGATCGACGTCAAATAATTGGAATATTTTTCCCCCAGTCTCATCGGCGAACGGTAAGAGGAATATAACGTTATTTTCAGCCCGATTGTTTATTCATTTCACGGCAATCCATCTGATCAAGATATCAACCCATACTAAATAAAGCCGTTACTGACGATCAAGGAATTATAAACGACCCCCCCCCCTTTCCTTCACGCATGATGAAGCATAATGTATACCGATCATATACATTTGAATTTTTAAATATAGCGTGTATAGGAAAGAAACGCCAATCGATAATCTATCATATGCGTCAGGGCCTATAACTTGCGTTTTAGGAATTACTGCAGAAAACATACTTATATTCTCGACGGTATTAACACGACAATGTATGAATGAAAAAATATAACGTTCCCACATCCGGAACGATAGATACCCGATGTGAATGGGCCATAGTAATGTCGATATAGCTATAATATTTAAAAGGTTATAGCCCTGCAAAGAAGGTAAACATCTCCATAGGGTTACAACACTGGCAGACTGGGCATAAGGATGGGCATACTGCGTGGCAGACAATGTGTTTTCCAAAAGGAATGTTGTTGTTTACATGTTGCATGTATCCCCTCCCTACTTCCCATTTCCCCACGTGGAATGCACCTGATTGGATACATTACATACTGAGGCTCTAGTGCAACATCTAGTGGCTGAATGTCATATAGCACCTTTAAAAAGGTATATCCTGCTGTGTTACTTTAGTCAAATAATACCTTGATGGTAATTTGTTACGTTATGAAAATAAGTAATATCCTGATAGAATAGTAATTTGTAACTTTAAAGAAATTATACTTAAGTGAAAGTATGGGTACCGTCTCAAAATCTGACTCAAGTAAAAGTCAAAGTATCTGGCTAAAAACACACTTGAGTAAAAGTAAAAAAGTCCTACTTTTAAATGTACTTAAGTACTAAAAAGTCAAAGTAATTTTTTTTAAAGGGATAGACCAGGGGTCTCAAACTCATTCCATCGTGGGCCAAGTTTTAATTTTAACTACACATTGTACCAGGTGAGTTAGTTGAAGAGGTGAGCCAATTAGTGAAATCATCAGCTGGTGTTTAGGCAAGGCTGGAATGAAACCAAGTGTAGCAGGGTGGATTATCCCTGCTTTGTGGGAACTGTGGTGCACGGTCACTAGGTAGCGAGACACAGTAGCACTCTGGCTAGCTGCACCTCCGTCTTTGGGGTCAGGAGCGTCAACTGGAGGCTGGCAGTGAGAGTGGATGGGGCCCAGGATTTACAAACCTAGTCCGGTACTCTGGTCTTCCTCTCTCTTCCAGGGTAGTCAGCAGTACTCCCCAACACGCCCTCACTCTCCCCAATTGTCCCCTTAGCACCCCCCCACACCTAGGGACTGGATGGTAAATAAATAACTTGGTTCCCCCCGCAAGCAGTACCCTCCCTCATTAACACCAGAAACCTTACAGTGGGAAAGGGAAGGTTAAATAGGAAGGGGTTAATAATATATATGTTACCCGCATCAAAGGGTTAAGATTAGGCTCAATAAAAGACACACACACCGTGCTCCCATTCAGTCTGATTATTATTGCAGCATTGTTCTAGTTACACAATAGCTACGGTCTGGTGATTATTGCACCATGGTTATCGTCACACAATAGTTACAGTCTGATCATTATTGCACCATGGTCATCATTACACGATAGTTACAGTCTAGTAATTATGTAATTACGCCCTAGGCACCAAGTGCTCTCGTTGTATCCAGACTAAGTGCTGCCCACGTCTGGGCTAGACACAGTATCAATACCTTCCCTAAGGGTTTACATATACTGCTCTAGTACTCCGTAATATGGGGAAAGAAAGGAGGACATAGGGGAGGAATAGAAGGGTTCACTGAATGGGAAAATATTATTACAACAACACGGTATCACACTCAAAAGAAATAAACAGAAAGCAAAAGAGTGGGCCCACAAAATACCAGTAAAAGTCCTATCTTAATGCCGGCATGTATTGTTTGGGGTACCCCTATGGAACGGTAGTAGCAACGTTACTTTCGCCCGCAGGCTGCACCACACTGTATACTGTATAATAGCTCGGGAGCATCAATGCCCATTTGTACTCATCCAAAATGGCCGCCTCGCCGCGCCACTGTTGTCCGGAAAGCAAGATGGCGTTGAACGCTCTCGGTGAGGATGCTAGCAGGCGGAGCTGGGGCAGAGAGGCAGCGCCGGCTGAGAGCGTGTGCTGAGTGATGACGACCCCTGCTGGACGGGACGAACTCCCGTAGGCTGCAGGCAGCCGGGTGCAGATCTGGTCGCAGGTACCCGGGGCAGACTGATTGCAGGCAGCCGGAGCAGACTGATTGAAGGCAGCCGGAGCAGACCGGTTGTAGGCCCACGCGCGTCTCGGGGCTCGCACTCTATACCGCACACAGTAACTACTATAACTCGATTGTTAAGGACTTTGATATGTTGTTAGCCGCACGTTACTTATACCGCACACAGTAACTATTATAACCCGATTGTTAGTGCCTGGCTCTGCACTGTTTGCTCACACACTATCGCTGGTACTGCTAGGATATCGTGTCCACTAGCAAGTACTTCCTATCACCCGTCGCTATCCCACGGGGCCCTCCAACATAACTTCTGCAACAGGGCTCTCCCGAGCCCCTGTCCGTTGCGACTGTTCGTGTTCAAGTTCACTGCCGAAGAGGATCTCTTTCCGTCTTCCGCTCCCATATATCACGTTCCATCTCTCTCTGACACTCTCTGCCAGACACCGCCCCCTGCTGGTCCCGCCTACTAGTCACACAGGGAAGGATGTTGAATATGGTCCAGCGATACTGTGTATGGTCCATACTCCAGCCGATAGAAGGAAGAGAAACTCATATCATTGCTCGTGGGAATATCAATGATGTCTTTGTGTACAAAGGGGATATAAAACACACGTCAGCAGTTCTGAATAATAGACAATATTTTCAGGCTGCTACACAAGCATACACTCTGCCCACAATGGAATGTGTTCTGCGATAGACAATGCTGAAATGAAAGAACAGAGGACACTTTTTTTGCATTAAAATTATTTAATGCACTTCTCCATTGAAGGTAAACTTACATGGACGGCATTCACATCACAGCATGAATAATATCACAATATTAAAAACAGAATGGTGTATCCTGAATAATATCACTGTTACGATTAGTCCTACGCTTCTTTGGCATGATGGACAGATGGACCCAGATGGCAGAGTATAGATGAGACCGGAGACAGAGCGTGACGATGAACAGTTTACTAACACACAAGGTACATACACGACACAGGTAACATTTAACAATGACCGCGCACAGCAGGGCAGGACAGACAGGACTATATACACAAGACTAATTGACAAGACACAGAGGGTAATTTACAAACAAGACACAGGTGTGGTAGACAGAAACAATAGAGCACAGAGTACTGGGAAAACAATAACAAACAACCAGACTAAAACATAATTACAAACCACAGACAGGGGAACACAAGACTAACAAAGTGGAGACAACAGATAATAAACACAACAAACACAACTGACAATAAATAACAATAAGTTGGTGTGTGAGCTGATGCCAGATTGGCATCAGCCCACCGGGTGGCAATGTAGACTGAGGGTTATTGTTAATGGGAGGTACTTGTGAATACTGTCTGAGTCCTGGTCCCACAGGGCCAGGACCGGAGGAAGTGTTACAGTACCCCGCCCTCGAAGGTCGACTCCCAGGCGACCCAACAGGCCCCCCGGGAACGGGGAGGGTGGGGGGGACGGAAGCCGCATCGGCGAAAAGAAGAGGGGGGAGGATGGGGGTTCGAGGGACGGGGCCTGCGGGAACAGGAACGGGGGGAGGGGGCTGACGAGGAGGGCTGGAGCAGGGAAGGATGGGGGGAAGAGACGACGGCTCCGGAGCGCGACCTGGGGCTGGGGTCTCCACGGTGGCGAGACCCCCCGCCGAACCCCGAACCGGAGGCTCCCTGGCGACAGGACGCGGTGCAGGACCCCCAACCGGGGTCCCTCCGGCAGCGGAATCCGACGTCTTCCTCCAGGTCTGCCATGGTGGTGGCTCGTCTTCTGGAACCTCCCAGGGCGGAGGAGACCTCGACCAGGCCGGCGAGGAAGACCTGCGGTCCTGGAAACCCCCTCCCCTGGGGCTGTGGCGTCGGGATCCGCGCCCCGTCCCCGACGCTCCCCTGCGGACCAGGCGACTTCCCACCCAGGGATCCAGCACCGGGGTGGCCGCGGCGCAAGCACCCGATATCATCGGTGCCGCTGGCCCAGCCACTGCGTCCCATGGTGCCAGACCCAGAGCGGTCGCCTGGTCGGCACGCAGGACGGAAGCGCCCAGGATCCCGAGCGCGAAGCTGGCTCCGTCTCTCCTCTCTGCCGGGTCCAAGTTCGGCGCGGTCATTCTGTTACGATTAGTCCTACGCTTCTTTGGCATGATGGACAGATGGACCCAGATGGCAGAGTATAGATGAGACCGGAGACAGAGCGTGACGATGAACAGTTTACTAACACACAAGGTACATACACGACACAGGTAACATTTAACAATGACCGCGCACAGCAGGGCAGGACAGACAGGACTATATACACAAGACTAATTGACAAGACACAGAGGGTAATTTACAAACAAGACACAGGTGTGGTAGACAGAAACAATAGAGCACAGAGTACTGGGAAAACAATAACAAACAACCAGACTAAAACATAATTACAAACCACAGACAGGGGAACACAAGACTAACAAAGTGGAGACAACAGATAATAAACACAACAAACACAACTGACAATAAATAACAATAAGTTGGTGTGTGAGCTGATGCCAGATTGGCATCAGCCCACCGGGTGGCAATGTAGACTGAGGGTTATTGTTAATGGGAGGTACTTGTGAATACTGTCTGAGTCCTGGTCCCACAGGGCCAGGACCGGAGGAAGTGTTACAATCACAATATTAACCACAGCATACTGGATTATCCTGAATAATATCACAATATTAAAGGCAGAATACTGGAGTACCCTGAATAATATCACAATATTAAAGACAGAATACTGGAGTACCCTGAATAATATCACAATATTGAAGACAGAATACTGGAGTACCCTGAATAATATCACAATATTAACCACAGCATAATGCGGATCTGACTGTCTATTCTTCTGATAGCAGGTGTTTAATCAAAGATCCCCGCTTTCTAGTGTTGCACAAGGACCAATCAGCATGGGTATGGGCGGGTTCATTTTCCATTGATGGGGATTTGATTGGCTGTTTACCTGTGGTCGCAGGATTAATAACGTTAACGTTAGTTCGGCCAGATAAACAATTACAATATACTAATTAAAATGGTTGGACCTGTGAGATTTGTACTTTGTACTTTGTAGGTCTGTATTTTAAATGTAAGGAGTAAAAAGTGTTGTTTTTTTCTTTGAAATGTAATGGAGTAAAAGTACAAAGTATACAAACCTAATAATACTAGAGTAAAGTACAAATCCCCCACAGTAAGTATTGTAACGAAGTACAATTACTCAAGTACTTTACACCCCTGAAAATAAGTAATACCCTGATGGCATATTAAGTTGCTACTTTTGGAAAATAAGTAACTTTTACCTTGATGGAAAAGTAATGTTACTTTAGGAAAATAAGTAATATCCTGATAGAATAGTAATTTGTTACTTTTGTAAAAGAAGTAATACCCTGATGGCATATTAAGTTGCTACTTTAGGAAAATAAGTAATACCTTGATGGGATTATAATCTTTACTTTAGTACAAATAAATAATATCTTGTCAGGAGATACAGTAATACTCAGATGAAATAGTAACGGCAGGTTTTAGTTGGAAATGTAGTAAAGGTATTAGGTTCAATACTTGCTCTTAATAATCCATTACTTTTGTTATGGGGGGTGTCGGGAGAACCCAAGAGCAGAACACAAGGCACAGGAGAATGAGGCGGTTTAGGGTATTTCATGTGAAAACCCAGAGAATGACAAGGAAGGCAGGTAGTGAATTGCTGGAGTGAGAGAAGACAGGCGGGTGACGTCTGTTCCAGTGGAGGTTATTGCTACTAGTGAGGCAGTGCTTCACTAGTATACAAAAAGAAAAAATTAAAATATTATTATTAATATACATAATCATTTTTTATTTATTTATTAGAAATGTTTTCCTCTGTGAAAAAAAATTCCAGTGATTTTTCTTATTAAAAAAAAAGTTATAAATGTTTTATTTGATTTTTTAAAACTTTTAAAATGATTTTATCTGGGTTGAACATGATTTGTGGAACTCCCTCTGGACGACGGAGATGTCCCCTGTGGGGGTTCTCCAATGTCCCAATTATTGTCCAACATTGTTGATAGAATCCGGCTATAGGGCGACAATAATGTGGTCAAGAGGCATGGTTTCTATCTTTAGCCTTTAACTGGCGTGGTTTATTTATTCACATGGTATGAGCAGCAGTTCTAGAGTTCTCCTCTCACTGAGAGGCTGGGGGGAAAGAGGAAGAGTGGGAGGAGACATCTCTATTTATACTCGCCACCTGGTGGTGTTCCTGAGTGGCTCCACCTAGAGCGCCCTCTAGTGGAAACAGTTATATATGCAGTTAGACAGTTACTAACAATCCTACACAGAACCTCTGACTTCAACACTCCCACTTAGTATTACACCCATTTCCCTCCCACTGTCTGTCTGCCCTCTGGTAACTTGGTTGAATACACCCATTTCCCTCCCACTGTCTGTCTGCCCTCTTCGGGGGACAATGTGACCTCTTTAAAGGTCGGGGTTACCCCACTGACTACCCTGTAGCAGTAATCAACGGGGGTAGGTGTACTGTCCTCCTCGTCACTCCCTTTCCGGGCATAGTCTGTCAGATACTTTGGGGGTTTGTGTTCCCTTGAGGGATACCTCCCACTGCTTGGGGCACTTGACGTCACCCTCGGGTGCTCCTCGTCATCGCCCTCTGGGGGTGGCTGACTGTCTGTCTGCACGACCGTACTAAGTACACTGGGCTGATGTGTCTCTGTTTCTACACACCTTACTCTGGAGTCCAGCTCTGGCTCCTCTGTCTGTGTCTCGCTCTCACATGTTGCCTTTGTGACAAACTTGGCTAGCATGTGTTTCTGCACTCTCCCTTTACCGGGATGATAAACTAGGAAAGCGGGGCTTCCCTTGTCGTGTCCTACAAAAAGTCCTTTTACACATCTGGACTCGGGCTTTCCCCTGTCCTGCAGGTACGCATAACACACTGATCCAAATCGGTGCATTCTGGCTAGATTACACTTCTTTCCTGTCAGTGCTGTATATGGGGTGGTGCCCGAGTGCTTATTAAAGCACCTGTTTCTGGTGTAAGCGGCTTCTTGCACCGTGTTAGGGTTGGTGACCGACCCCAAACGCACGGCACAGACAGGTAGTTCAGAGTTAGCCAAATACTAGGGCGTATTTATTTTCAGAGTCAAAAAGGAGCAAGTAACAATCTTGAAACAAAGGGAGACTGCCTTCAGCAGAGTTATCTGCGGCTCTGCAGATCCTCTTGGTGTTCGAGGTTGGGAAACGGTATTGACGCTGAAGCGGCTCTGCAGATACTCCCAGCTTCAACTCGAGGTGGGAAAGAGAGAGAGAGAGAGGTAAATAACAGTCCACATCACACAGAGGCAGTGCGGTCTCCTCCTCCCTTAGCTGAGTCAGAACAAACAAAACGATATCTTTAGTGTTAACCACAACACACAATTTAGCTGAGGGTCAGTGCAAAACAAAACGATAAACTTCTGTGTCTCTTCCAAACACACACCCCAGCTGAGTCCAGTGCAAGCAAATGATAATCTTCAGTGTCTCCTTTAACACACAACTTTAGCTGAGTCAAGTGTAAGCAAAAATAGAACTCTTCAGTGTTCTTCAAAACACACAAAACAGAATCGTCCAAAAAAGGGTTTGGTTCAAACTCACCAAAGCGCAAGAGTAAAGCGGGTAAATGAGGCGCAGCTCAAAACGGGGGACAAGGTCTTCACCAGCGGCAATCCACAGATGTCCTGGAGGGAGAGTAGACGAGGCACAGCAACGGGGAACAACAGGCAGAAACAGAAGTATTCAAAACGACCCGACATCGATTGAAGGGAAGTCCCAGTATAAAAAGCCTCTGGGGCGCTAATCAAAAACTATGACAGGTGCGCGCTGGAATTGATACTTGCTCCAAAAGCGTGTGGCGGGGAATGCACCAATCAACACAGCACCTTAAAGGAGCGGAGCGTGTGGCGGGGAATGCATCAATCAACACAGTACCTTAAAGGAGCGGAGCATGTGGCGGGGACTGAACCAATCCTCACACACCGTATAATGCCATAGGCTCTTAGGTAAGTTACTATCTACTAGCTTACACCTAGCCATTTCGAAAAAGGTGCGCCATTCCCTCTCTGCCACTCCGTTCTGGTGTGGGGGATATGGACGTGACGTCTCGTGTCTTATCTTGTACCTTCTCAACAGTGATTGGAACTCTCTGTTTGTGAACTCGGTTTCGTTGTCGGACCTCAAGCATCCTATGTTACCATAAGGGGCTATGTCTGCCAGGAATTTCTCCGTGGCCTGGTGTGTGTCACTCTTTGCTTTGAGAAAGTAAACAAACACTGCCCCTGTGCACACATCTGTAAAAGACTGTACATATCTAAAACCTCCTATGGACTCGTTGCTTACTGGGCCGGCTAGGTCCGTGTCAACTAATGCAAGTGGTACCCTTACTTTTTCTGTGGGATTTCTGTTTCTCGGTTGAGTAAACTTCCCCGCTTTTCACCTTCAATGTGCATGCCTTCTGTCACTGCTTGCAGTTTCAGTAAATCCTCATAATTACAATGACCCATAATCTCATGCCATGTCTGAATATCGTGACTGGCCGTCACGCTACACATATCATTATTATCATTACACTTGTCGTTGTCATTACACTACGTTTGCAGATAATATATTCTCTGGTACATCTCTATGTCAAACCGTGTACCGTCAGGTTCTACAAGAACATTTTTACCTTTATCGAAGAATACCTTGGCACCGCTTG
Organism: Notolepis coatsorum; assembly: GCF_963971535.1. Classification (NCBI taxonomy): domain Eukaryota; kingdom Metazoa; phylum Chordata; class Actinopteri; order Aulopiformes; family Paralepididae; genus Notolepis; species Notolepis coatsorum. The sequence continues at coordinate 148,794,796 of NC_140171.1, read as the reverse complement.
CAGTAGCAGCTATTACAGAGAATAGTCCTTGTGGGAACGATGGTACGTAGAGAGCGTTCTTTAACGTCACCGTACGCCAGCGCCCCCTACTGTCCGTGAGGCATACCTGTGCGTCTCCTCTCTCCTGCGCCAACCCGTAGGTGCGCCTCCCGTCCGCCAGCTCCATGCTGTGCCTCTCCAGGTGGAAAGTGTCGTCAAAGTTCTTGAACCAACTCCTGTCGTTGATGACATGGGACCACGCACCTGTGTCCACGATAAGTCCCCTCCTCTGGGCCCGCTGCAGCTGCGCCGGCCCGGCGATGCACGCCGTCCGCGCCCCGAAAGCGCAGTCTTCCTGTCCCGTTATTCTCCGGGCGTCGTCTCGATCCGTCTCACGTCGACCGTTGCTGCCGTCGTGTCCGCTGCCGCCATCTTGTCCACAGTCGTCATGTTGTCCATAGCCGCCATCTTGTCCGTAGCCGCCATTTTGTCCGTGGCTGCCGTCTGGTCCATGGCCGTCATCTTGTCCATGCGCGTATCGCGCGCTCTGGTCGTGTTTCTTCATGCACGCTCTGTCTGTGTGCCCCGTGGATTTGCAGAAGCTACACCAGACAGTCTTTGTGCAGTCGCTTCTCCGATGGCCTTTCTCTCCGCATTGCCAACACGCCAGTTCCGCCGTGGTCCTGGTCCTCTCCCTTGGCGTCGCTCGGGCCTTCAGCACCCTCTCTCCCGCCTCCGCGGTGGCTGGGTGGGTATCTTCTGAGGCCTCGAATTTTCTTAACTTGGCCTTGAACTGTCCCAGCGTCATGTCCGCTGAACCGTGTGTTACCAGGAGTGTGAACGGTTTGTACAGCTCCGGTAGTCCTCTCATCATCATCGCCATCATTAGCCCATCGCTTGGTGCTTCTCCGGCACTCCTCAATGGCGTCGTGATCTGCTCTGCTCTGTTGACATATTCGGTCACAGTCTCGGTGTGCCCCTTCCTCAGGGCCGTTAGTGCTATGTAGAGGGCCACGACTCTGGGTCTTCCTTGCCCGATGTAATGCTCTCTCAACACCTCCAGGCTTTCTTGGCCTTTGTCTTTAGTGTCGCGGAATATCAGCCCCAAGCTGGTGTCGTCGAGCAGTGGCGCTAACTCACAGTACGCGTCTGCGTTACGCTGGTCGTCCAGGGCTTGCTCTTCCGCCGTCAGGTCTCCCATGGGGGCTGCCAGGATCGTCTCCTTCAGTCCCACACCGTGCATGCAGCATAGCATGCGCTCTTCCCAGAGCTCGTAGTCCTCTGCTTTTCCATTGAATGAGGGCCAATTGCTCCTTCCCTTGGTTTCCATCCTCTTCGTTGATGGTAGGCGTAGCTTTAGCTCTTGTTGGCCTAGCGTCTAGCCACGCGGTGCTCCCGGCGCTAACCTAGCCTATACTTTAGCTAAGCTTGCTACCCTTATTATTTCACACCGATGTTATCTGGGCCCATAACCCGTTGACAGAATCCGGCTATAGGGCGACAATAAACTGGTCAAGAGGCATGGTTTCTATCTTTAGCCTTTAACTGGCGTGGTTTATTTATTCACATGGTATGAGCAGCAGTTCTAGAGTTCTCCTCTCACTGAGAGGCTGGGGGGAAAGAGGAAGAGTGGGAGGAGACATCTCTATTTATACTCGCCACCTGGTGGTGTTCCTGAGTGGCTCCGCCTGGAGCGCCCTCTAGTGGGAACAGTTATATATACAGTTACTAACAATCCTACACAGAACCTCTGACTTCAACAAACATTTTATTTGAATTTGTATCTTTCATATGATACTGATAGTACATTTCCAGAGCTCCCGATCAGGTCTCCGAATGTGATTCCCCATGTTCCCCGTCCTCTTAGCTGTGTGTCCTGTGTGTTAGTGTCTATAGTTTAGTCTAGTACGTATTATTTGTATTATATGTCCCGAATCAAGTCCCAATTTCCCCAACTAGCGTATTTACCTTGTCTGTATTCCCAGTGGTCTGTGTGTTGTCTGCAGTGTGCCTCGAATCATTGCCTCCATTCACTATCTAATAATATGCATATGTGATATTGAATCTTGGTCGGTGTGTATGACCTCAGTGCTCGAGTCCTGCTTGGTGTGTGAGACTTCGTTATTAGAGTTCTAGCTGGTCCGGTTGATCTCGGTGCTCGGGTCCCGGTTGGTGTGTGTGGCCTCCGTGTTCGCATCTTGGCCGACCCGGGCGACCTCCGCGCCTGCATCTCGTGTGCGGATGGTCCGGCCAACCTCGGTGCCCGAGTCCCGGTTGGTCCGGTTGTATCCAGCGTCTCCCTGTCCCTCCCCCGGGGGCCGTCCGTTTCGCCTCTCCCGAACCAGCCTCCATGCTCCTCCGAACACCCCACCTTGCATCGAGTCCAGTCTGCGCGCCGGCCTTGTTAGCTTGTAGCTCCCTCGCCCACCAGGCCTCGCTGTGGTCCAACGCCACGTTAGCTTGTATTCCCCGACCCTTCTCCAACTCCTCCCCGAGTCCATCGCTGTTGCCCTGGATGTTCCGCGTGTTATCTTGGATATCCATTGCGTTAGCCTGTTTGCTAGCTTGTAGCTCCTGGTTAGCTACTGCACTAGTCTGTTGGCTAGCCAACGCGCTCTGCATTTCAGCTTGGATGCCGGCCCATATGCTAGCTGCCCACTGCGCCACGCTAGCCTGTAAGCTAGCTTCCCACTGTGTCATGGCAGCCTGCATGCTAGCTTCCCACTGTGTCATGGCAGCCTGAATCATCTCCTGCGCCCTCCTTTGTACTTCTTCTGGGGTCGTTTTTCTCTCGCCTTTTCTCGTGTTCCTCCTTCCTCCCCTCTTATATCCTTGGATTGTCACTTTTTAGTTCGTTTTACTTCCTTTTTTGATATTCAATGACCGGGAGCTCTTTCATGTGGCTGTTCACCAGAACGTTGCAAACCGGAAGTCTCTGCGGAGTTTATACTACGGCCTTGCCAAGCGCGTTGCATGACGGTTAGAATGTTGTCCGACTTGCTCTGGAAATCTGACTAGGCGAGCCGCGGAAATCTCACGGGAGCGAGCCACGCACAGCCTTCAGAGCCAGGCGCCACAGTACCTCTCACCCGACTGCTCGACGCAAATGCATGATGGGTGATGGGAAACGACTTGCGACGTCTGCGCAAAGCGCCCATTGGCTCAGAAAAAGTTTAAAACTTTATTAACCGATTGTAGAATGGGTACAATACAGTACGGGTCCCGTCTACCCGTCTATCAGATAGATTTATTATTATTAATATTGGATTTATAGTCATGAGTCATGACTCAATGAGCAATCTGAGCATTACCGCTCTATGTACAGTACTCCTCTAAGCCATCTGGCTCTCAGTTAACCCAATCGCTAGATAGATTAACGAATTCCATATAAATCTATAGTTCATTAACGATGCAGCAGCTGAGCTGATACTGTATCCCGCACACACACACACACACTGTTAGGGTAGGGGTTTGGCGGAGCCCAATTGCAGAACACAGGAGGAGAGAGAATGGAGCGGTTTGGGTGGGTTTTAATTATGGTTCCCCAAGCAGACAGTTTCACAGCAGGAATGTGCGACAGACAGGTACAAGAAGGTTCTGGGATGAGGAATGGTGCGTTCCATGTGCCGCACGGGGCGTCCAGGTGAGCGGAGTACCGGGTGGTGGTCCTGGGGCACAGAGAGAACAGGATTAGCGATAAGGCAATTCAACAAGGTTTTGAGTAGCAAGGCTAGAGCTAGTCGTCGTACCTAGAAAGTAAGGTTAACACTCCGACGAGGGTAGAACAGGATCCGTGGCCTGAAGTACCATCTCGCTGATGAGGGGATCCCTCTCAGTCGTGTCAATTAGTGTGCTGGCAGCGTGGGAACCCGGGGATCGGATGCTGCCCATATAAGGGTGTGAGAGGACGAGGGGTGAGGAAGGCTTCCGCCGTGATGGTGATGGTGAGGAAGGAGGAGGGGTGAGGAAGGCTCTCGCTGTGATTACAACACACACACGTCGTGCGCGCTACAGCGTGAAAGCGATTTGCAACTCCAGATGATAATAATAATAATAATAAATGAAGACTTGATTCACATCAATTTGTGTGAATGAGTGAGTGACTTATAGTATTTAATTTTCTACCGTTCTCATTATACCCCCCACATAAAATCCAAAGGATAATTAGCTGGTCATATATGGTTAGATATCTCGTTGCACACATCTTACATGATAAAGCGTCTGCTGAATAATTCTGTTTTGCCTCAATATATACTGTATATATAATTCAGTTTTGCCATATATATTGATGCAAAACAGAATTATTCAGCAGTGTGTGTGTAAGGGTTCCCCCGGTCCTGCGGGACCGGACGGCAACCCTCCTCCCGGTTCGGTTGGTCCAGGTGTCGGACCTTCTCAACTCCCCTTCCATACACCCCTTGATACTACAACATTGCCAACCGGTGGGCTGATCCAGATGTGGCAGATCTGGCATCAGCTGACTCACTTGATTAACATTATTTGCTACCATTTATGTTTGTTATGTTCATTGTCTATGTTGTCGTTGTTATTTCCATTTTGTTAGACTTATGTTCCCCTGTCTGTGTTTTGTAAATGTGTTTTAGTCTTGTTGGTCTCAGTTTGTTCAATTGTTATTGTTTTCCCCTGTGTGCTCTGTGTTCTGTTAGTTCTGTCTACCACACCTGTGTCCTGTTAGTAATTACCCTCTGTCTCTAATTAGTGTTTGTATATTAGGTGTTGTGGGCCAGCAGACACTTGCTGGTTCATTGTTTCATGTTACCGTCAGTCGTGTTCCTTGTTTTCTGTTTTGAGTAAAGTCTTATTATCGTCACTACGCCGTCTCCTGCTTCCTGTTAAGTATCTCTCCGTTGTCTGCTGCAAACTGGGTTCCACTCTCCACCATGCTATCGAAACACGCCATTCGTAACGTGTGTGTGTGTGTGTGTGTGTGTGTGTGTGTGTGTGTGTGTGTGTGTGTGTTGTGTGCGCTGCGGTGGGCAGGAGCGCGCAACAAGATGGTATATAAATATGGTATATTAATATAGTCTAGTGTGCTCTGTGATGACAATACATTTGAATCTAATCTAATTTTGCTGGCCCTCGCATTATAATGAGCTGGACAGGTGTGTATGTCTGTGTGGTAACGTGAACGCGATATCTGCCGTGCAAGACTAGGCGAGAGGCTGTATTCAAATCTGAAGTGTCCGCCTTTTTAACTCCTCCCCCGACTGCACTCGTCTACTCTCGTCTACTTTCGAGGCGAGCCAAAATCAATCTTGAACACGCCTATGCTCACATAGGCAGCACAGCCACTTACCAGCTCACATACTATAGGCAGCACAGCCACTTACCAGCTCACATAGCTACTTACCAGCTCACATAGGCAGCACAGCCGTCTGCAGGAGGCCAAACATAAACATGTGACACAGTTTTGGTTGTGCTGACAAGTCCAAGATCTCCAATAAAGGGGTTATAGCATGCGGGTTAAGTGATCATTATATGATATTCTGTACCCGCAAAAAGCTAAAACAAAAGGCCGGCTGTCACAAAACAGTCACATCTAGAGACCTCAAAACCTACTCTAGTGAGGCCTTTAACCTTGAACTGGAGAGCCTGGACTGGTCAGATGAGCTCAATGGTACACTGGTTGAAGAAACATGGCTTGGTTTCAAAACCAAATTTTCAACAATACTAAACGACATGGCCCCCCTAAGAACCACCAGGGCCCTGTTTCTTGTACCTGGTTCAACTAAGTCGATCAAGATGTCATTATCCAGCTTCAGTTAACCCGATGTTTGAAGCCGGGATTTTCCTGTTCCTCGAAGGTGGATTCAGTCTCGTTAACTCAAGCCAGACTTGCGACCCAGGCTAAATGCGCGCGGCCGCTTCAGTTGAAAAGCCAGCACGTATCGATAGCAGAGAATCTGATTCTCTAGCGGCATTGATTGATTAATTGATTTAGAACTTTATTAACATATTGCAGTACGGCTCAATCGCCTCGCCGACAAGTTAAATGCGTTATCTATAGGCTAATTTCAAGTCCCTCATTACCTCAATCAATCAGATTATATTTCTTTAAACTTGCCTGCTGGATTGAATAATCAAATGAGATCTTGCTAGCGAAAATAATTAGTAAAACTGTCATACAGAATAACGATACGGCTCCCTTACCCATTGATTGATGTATGGTCGATCTTTTACTTGTCTTCTCTGTGGTCTAACGGGTTGTTCTTCTGACTTTCACGCAGACGACCGGGGTTTGAGACCCAGTCGTCTCCTTCTTTTTGCAATATAGGAATAATTCAATTTGGTGCACGTTGAGAGCTATATAAAGAATGACATCCTCAATGCATGTAGATTTATAATATTTTAACTTAAAACTATGCTACCTTTGCGTATAATCATTAATATTATATTCCAAAAATTTATATTGGAAAGACAGGGATTCGAACCCCGGTTGCCAGGTTGCCAGGATTGAGCACTACCGCTGAGCCACTGTGCCAGATGGGATAAATTCATTGTTTATACATTAATGAACGAGAGACCCGTGTTTAGAATATTCTTTGTTTTGAAGGAAGTTTTATCTCTTTATCCTCATTCATTAATGTGACGTCAACGGCTCATTCAATTTCTCAAATCCGTCAAACAGCGCATCTCATCAGACATCTTAATCCCAGTTACAATTAAAATAACCACATAATGTGTACATCGCACGAGCGAGCGCCACAGTATATATAACGTGCATTATTTAGGACAAAGTGAATTTAGTATCAGCATTTTGGGTCTATTTTACATTTCAAAAGCCCCCTCTGGAAGAATGGAGCACAAAAACGTAATTCAGAATGGTATAATGCAGATCGTAGACTGTGGGAATAATTTCAGGAAACGGGCTGTCACTTCTTTGCGGGGGCGTGGCGATGGTTCAGGCTAACTTGAACTTAAACTCTGCTTTCGACCAGGCTCAAACTTTTGGATCTGTTGTCATGGTGATTTGGAAAATCCAGGTACGGGGAACCGGAAAGTCCGGCTAACTCAGTTATCCAGTTAAAGTTATCCGGCTAACTCAGTTATCCAGGTACGGGGAACGGGGCCTGGGTAAAAAATCGCGCTGAGCCGTGGATGCACTCCGAAATATTGGCTGCTATGAAAACTAGAGACAAAAAATGCTCTGAGTTTCGTAAAAGTCAGTCAAAGCTTACCAAAAGCACGAGCGGTGAACTCCAAGCCCACGTGACTGAACTCAAACTGGAAAGAAACAGACTAAGAAATTACGTGAAAAAACTGCAAAAAATAATTTCATCAATGACAAAACTGAGGAAAACAAAAACAAACCACGTGAACTTTGGAAATTATTCAATAATCAACTAGGCTGCAGTAAAAAACTTAAAACCAGATTCTCAAACATAAACATAAAGACGGACAACACGCTCATCACAGACAAGCTGGATGTAGCCAATTACTTAAACATTTTCTTCACAAACATAGCCACAACACTGGTAAACAAACTACCCTCCCACTCAGGGCATTATGGGGTAGAACACATAGTAGCATACTACAAAAACCTAGGGGTCCGCAAAGACGACTTCAAACTGGAAATGGTAACAACAGATGAGGTACTCAAAAAACTGAGCAACATCCAACCTAACAAGGCCACTGGCCATGACAACATCCCCTCCAAATTCTTCAGAGACTCAGCAGCCGCCATCACCCCAGTCATCACACCCATAATAAACCTCTCCATAAAACAGGGACACGTCCCCAAGGACTTAAAAATTGCAAGAGTGACCCCTCTGCACAAAAAGGGCAGCAAATTAGACCCAGGCAACTACCGCCCTGTTTCTATTCTTACCTCCATCTCGAAAGTCATGGAACAAATTGTCTACGAACAGGACGAAAAGTACCTAGCGGAAAAAAATCTAATCTATGAATTCCAATCTGGCTTCAGAACATCCCACTCCACTGACACATGCCTTCTCTATTTGAACGACCACATCGAACAAGAGGTGGACGCGGGCAAATACTGCGGCATGGTCATGCTGGACCTACAAAAGGCCTTCGACACTGTCAATCACTCCATTCTGATTGACAAGCTAAAAGAAATTGGTTTTGATAGTCTATCAGTGAGCTGGATGCAATCCTACCTTGAGGGGAGAGAACAGATGGTGGAGGTACCCTACCCCCCCCCCCCCCCTCCTCACAGTGAGCTGTGGTGTTCCACAAGGAAGCATACTAGGACCGCTACTGTTCCTAATTTATGCAAATGACATGTCGTCAGCTTGTGCTTGCAACTTGTTCTTGTTCGCGGACGACTCAGCCCTGCTGGTCTCTGACAATAACAAGTTACAGGTTGAAAAAACCCTCAGCTCAGAACTCGGCAGAATCTGCACCTGGCTCGCTGATAACAAACTATCATTACACCTGGGTAAAACAGAGTCCATTCTCTTCGGATCAAATAACAAACTCAGCAAGACCGACGGCTTCTCAGTTACAGTGGGTGACAATATTGTCACAAGGAAAGACGAATTACATACCTAGGTTCCATCCTAGAGGCAAATCTTTCCTGTGACAAAATGGCATCCAATGTAATCAAAAAAGTCAACCAACGAACTAGATTCTTGTACCGGATCTCCTCTCTGGTAAACAAGAATACCCTGAAGACTCTGGCAGGAGCACTCATTCAAGGGTACTACGACTAGTTCAAGTTCAAGTTCTTTAATAGTTGTCATACAGAAGTACAGAATACTTTCATACAAAATGCTTCTTACTGTTACGCTCCAGAGACTGTGCTAGACAAGATAGTATCAAATAACATAATAACATAATATAGCATGAATTTAGAAGAAGAAAAATGAGGTCACAGTGTTCGGTATAGACATATGTACAATGTTCTGAGTTACCATATAATATACAATACACAATACTATGCAGTGTACTAATGTACAGTACTATCTAGTGCAAAGCAGAAATGGGATGAGGTACAATTTTAGGTACAATTTACAGTAAGGTGTACGAGTTGTAGTGCAATCCTTCATCCATAAATATAAAGTGTGGGGAGTGGGTGCTACAGTGTGTTTGTTTAAAGTGGGTGTGTGCTATAAAGTGTGTGGAGTGGGTGCTACAGTGTGTTAGTTTAAAGTCAGTGTGTGCGTGTGGATGTGTGTGCTATGTGCGTTTGGTGGTTGTTGTTGTGTAGTGTTCATTCATTGTTCGTTTAGCAGCCTGATGGCCTGGGGATAGAAGCTTCTTCTGAGTCTTTCTGTGCTCGCCTTGAGACTCCGGTATCGCTTGCCTGACCGCAGCAGTTCAAAGAGGCAGTTGTTCGGGTGACTGGAGTCTTTAATGATTCTCTTAGCCTTGCCCTTGCAACGCTTGTAGTAAATGTTCTGGAGGGTGGGGAGCCCCCCTCCAATTGTGCGTTCGGCTGAACGTGTCACTCTTTGTAGTCTGCTTCGGTCTTGTGCAGTGCTATTCCCAAACCAGGAGGTGATGTTGCCGGTCAAGATGCTCTCTATTGTACATGAGTAGAAGTTCTTAAGGATCTTCTGGCTGACTTGGAACTTCCTTAGGCGCCTGAGGAAGTAGAGGCGTTGTCGTGCCTTCTTCACAACACTGTCAATGTGTGTGGTCCATGTCAAGTCCTCGGATATGTAGGCTCCGAGGTACTTAAAGCTGTTGACTCTCTCAACCGGTGCCCCGTCGATGCTGAGGGGGCTGTAGTCCTTGACCCCCGACCTCCTGAAGTCCACAATCATCTCCTTTGTTTTGCTGACGTTCAGGGAGAGGCTGTTTTCCTGGCACCATCCCGCCAGGACCTTGACCTCTTCCAGGTAGGCCCTCTCGTCGTTGGCAGAGATCAGGCCCACCACCACTGTGTCGTCAGCAAATTTGATGATTGTATTGCTACTCCGCTGACTATGCTTGCACCTCATGGTACCAAAGTACCTCGGTACCTTCCCAAAGGTCAGTGAATACCACGACCACAACACCAGAGGGAGCTCCACAAATCATGTTAAACCCAGATTCGGCTCAAACAAGGGACTAAACACGTTTCGCAATTATGCCACATCAATGTGGAACGCCCTACCCAAAGCTGTAGAGGAATGTGAATCACTACCCACTTTCAAAACCACTCTCAAAGAACACCTACGGGAGACTACAATTCGAAACTGGCCCCTGTAAATGTCCAGTAAATGTCCTAACCCAAGAATACACGAGACCCTCCTCTTGGTATGGTTTTGTCGATATTCCAATGTACAGTTTTGCTTGTACAGTTGTACAGTTTCCCCCACCCCGCCTACCCAACCCCCCCCCCCCAAGTTTCTTTAATAGTTGTCATACAGAAGTACAGAATACTTTCATACAAAATGCTTCTTACTGTTACGCTCCAGAGACTGTGCTAGACAAGATAGTATCAAATAACATAGTATAGCATGTAGTTTAGAAGAAGAAAATGAGGTCACAGTGTTCGGTATAGACATATGTACAATGTTCTGAGTTACCATATAATATACAATACTATGCAGTGTACTAATGTACAGTACTATATAGTGCAAAGCAGAAATGGGATGAGGTACAATTTAGGTACAATTTACAGTAAGGTGTACGAGTTGTAGTGCAATCCTTCATCAATAAATATAAAGTGTGGGGAGTGGGTGCTACAGTGTGTTTGTTTAAAGTGGGTGTGTGCTATAAAGTGTGTGGAGTGGGTGCTACAGTGTGTTTGTTTAAAGTGAGTGTGTGCGTGTGGATGTGTGTGCTATGTGCGTTTGGTGGTTGTTGTTGTGTAGGGGAGGATCTATGGTGGTTGTTGTTGTGTAGTGTTCATTCATTGTTCGTTTAGCAGCCTGATGGCCTGGGGATAGAAGCTTCTTCTGAGTCTTTCTGTGCTCGCCTTGAGACTCCGGTATCGCTTGCCTGACCGCAGCAGTTCAAAGAGGCAGTTGTTCGGGTGACTGGAGTCTTTAATGATTCTCTTAGCCTTGCCCTTGCAACGCTTGTTGTAAATGTTCTGGAGGGTGGGGAGCCCCCCTCCAATTGTGCGTTCGGCTGAACGTGTCACTCTTTGTAGTCTGCTTCGGTCTTGTGCAGTGCTATTCCCAAACCAGGAGGTGATGTTGCCGGTCAAGATGCTCTCTATTGTACATGAGTAGAAGTTCTTAAGGATCTTCTGACTGACTTGGAACTTCCTTAGGCGCCTGAGGAAGTAGAGGCGTTGTCGTGCCTTCTTCACAACACTGTCAATGTGTGTGGTCCATGTCAAGTCATCGGATATGTAGGCTCCGAGGTACTTAAAGCTGTTGACTCTCTCAACCGGTGCCCCGTCGATGCTGAGGGGGCTGTAGTCCTTGACCCCCGACCTCCTGAAGTCCACAATCATCTCCTTTGTTTTGCTGACGTTCAGGGAGAGGCTGTTTTCCTGGCACCATCCCGCCAGGACCTTGACCTCTTCCAGGTAGGCCCTCTCGTCGTTGGCAGAGATCAGGCCCACCACCACTGTGTCGTCAGCAAATTTGATGATTGTATTGCTACTCCGCTGAGCCACACAGTCGTGTGTGTACAGGGAGTAGAGGAGGGGACTCAGAACACAGCCCTGGGGGGCCCCTATGTTGAGGGTGATGGATGAGGAGGTGCAGTTGCCTGCTCTCACCACCTGGGGTCTGCCAGTCAGGAAGTCCAAGACCCACTGGCAGAGGTCATAGTTCAAGCCCAGGTCCCTGAGCTTGGCTATGAGTATGGAGGGGACTATGGTATTGAATGCCGAGCTGTAGTCGATGAATAGCATTCTCACATAGTTCCCCTGCCTCTTGTCCAGGTGTGATGCTGCTGTGTGCAGCACATGGGCTATGGCGTCCTCCGTGGACCTGTTGGGGCGGTATGCAAATTGCAGGGGGTCCATGTTGATGGGGAGGGAGGTGCAGATGTAGCCCTTTACTAGCTTCTCAAAGCACTTCATGGCTATGGAGGTGAGAGCTACAGGGCGGTAGTCGTTGAGGCAAGCAGGCTTGGATTTTTTGGGTACAGGGATAATAGTGGACTTCTTCAGGCAGGTGGGGATGACAGCCTGTTCTAAGGACAGGTTGAAGATGTCAGTGAATACTGGGGCCAGTTGGTCGGCACAGACTTTTAGGACGCGGCCGGGGATGCCGTCCGGACCTGCTGCCTTCCTGATATTCACTTTTTTAAAGGTCCGCCTCACCTCATGCTCTGTTACCCTGAACACTGCGCCTCCATCAGCAGCCGACCCCCCCCCCCCCCTTGCCGTGGCTTGTGAGCTGGTGTTGTTATTACCAGCATCAAACCTCGCATAGAAGGTATTGAGGTAATTTGCTAAGGAGATGTCACTGTTCAGTTTGAGGGAGGCGCCTTTGTAGTCTGTCATCGTTTTGAGCCCCTGCCACATAGCTCTAGAGTCAGCTTGTTTAAACTGGAGTTCAATTTTATCCCTGTAGCGCCGTTTGGCCTCTGACACTGTCCTCCTTACGTTGTATCGCGCCACCTTGTGGTCATTCATGTTGCCTGCCACTAGGCCGTCGTTGTATGCTTTGGTGCGCTCTCTCAGAGCTTCACGGACGGATTTGTCTACCCAGGGTTTTTGATTTGGGTAAACTCTCATTTTGGTAGTGGGGATTGTTTCTTCCACCATAGTACAAACATAGTTCAGCACTGTTTCCGTGTAGACATTAATGTTATCTGTGTCGCGGAACACATTCCAGTCTTTGCAGTGAAACGCAGACCGGAGCGTCTCCTCTGACGTCAAATCCCATTTCTGCACCTCTCGCGAGACTACAGGAGTACTTTTGATTCTCTGTTTGTACATTGGTGAAAGAAAGATTGACGCGTGATCTGATTTACCAAAGCCACTATCAGAATGAGCCTTGTAGCCACCTTTAAATTGCGTGTAACAGTGATCTAGGATGTTACCGCCTCTGGTGTTGCAAGTCACATGCTGATAGAAGTCAGGTAATACCTTTCTCAGATTGGCGCTATTGAAATCACCCAGAACCAAAATGGCGGTGTTAACGTTCGTCGCTTGTATTCTATTTACCTCGTTGTGGAGTCTGGAGAGCGCGACGCTGTTCCTGGCTTGCGGTGGAATATACACTCCGATCAGGATGATCGCCGTTAACTCCCTCGGGAGGAAGAAAGGACGACACTTGATGGTTATATATTCCAGGTCTGGGCAGCAGTGGCTCGATAGTTCCTTCACGTTGCCTGGATCGCTCCAATTGTTGTTCAACATGAAGGCTATTCCACCTCCACGCTGTTTGCCGGATTCTGCTGTTCTATCCTTGCGATGAATGAAGAAGTGATCGGCCGGTTGGATAGCGTGGTCTGGGACTTCTGGCGCCAGCCACGTCTCGATGAAGCAGAGAACGTTACAGTCCCTAACGTCTCTCTGGAATTGAATCCTTGCTCGGATGTCGTCTAGTTTATTGTCTATTGATTGTACATTGGCTAGCAATATACTGGGTAGTGGTGTCCTGTGCCGCCTGGTTCTCAGCCTGTTACGGACTCCAGCTCTCTTTCCTCGCCGTCTGGGTCCTTTGTCCCTGGGGGAGAGATCCGGTCCTGATGTCCTCAAGATCTCAACGGGCCATTGTTGCGGTTCAGAGAGCTGATCCAGAGAGTAATCCAGTCGGTAAGTTTCCCGTAATCCAATGTCTATAAGTGACTGATGGTCATACACATTAAATGCACCTACTGTTGGTACAGACAAAACTCTTAAAACTATAAATATTAACAAAAGTATGCACAGTCTCGACGGAGCGCACAGACAGGCAGCCGGTCGTAGCGGCGCCATCTTTTTTACTCTATGTAGTTAACAACCTCCAATGTACAGTCCCCCCCATGGCCCCACCCAACCCCACCCCCCCCCCCCCGCCCCGACCCCACCTCCTCCAATGTACAGTTTCTACATCAAATGTATATACTTTTTTTTTTTTTTTGTATTTTTGTATCACAAACAGTACTGCAAATCTGGTATGTCATAAATGTATAGATGTAGCAGTACTGTCTATCTGTATGTCGTGTATGTTATGATGAATTGAAAATGGGGGACCCCGATGTAAACAAGATGAAAGTCTTTCTCTGGTCTGCATCCCCTTAACAATTGTGTGTATTGAGCTGTACTGTACTGTACCCATTATCTGCAATCTGTTAATAAAGTTTTCAATCAATCAATCAATCAATGCTCTTGTTGTTGTTGTTGTTGTTGTTGTATGAGGTCACCTGCGAAAAACGGATGGGAACCCCTGGGGCAAGTGGATGAGAAGACCCATAAGACCCAATATGTGCACACACACACGTGCGCACGCACACACACGCATACAAACACACACACACATACACACACGCTGACGAATCAGGTGAACGTGGCTACATGTACAAGCTCGCCCTCTAGCGGCAGTCTTAGGAAAAGGCGGCATGGATATTTCAATCGAGATGTATCACTCAGACTCGTCTGTTTTATTTTTTTATTTAATCAAAGACCAGAGCGATAGCATTCATGTGTATGTATGTGTAGCATTCATATGTGTATAGTATTATGTATAGCAGTGGTTCTCAACTGGTCTAGCCTCGGGACCCAACATTTTCCTTAGTCATTAAGTCGCGACCCAAAATTTTGAACCACTATGATTTATGTAAAAAAAAAAATTTGCAGTAATACGCAATCTTTCAAAACATGAAATAAACACAAAAAAGTGCAACAAGTGCAACTATTGCTAAAAACCCAATGAAATAAAAGAATAATAAATATATGCTTCTTAGCAGATTTCTTAGCTTAACATAACATACCTAAATTTGGGGGAACTAATGGGATAACTGAGTTTGCAACAAAAGTGCAACTAGGGCTAAAACCCAATGAAATAAAATAATAATAAATAATATGCTTCTTAGCAGATTTCTTAGCTTATCATAACAGACCTAAGTTTGGGGGAACTAATGGTAAATGGCTGCTTTTTTATATAGCGCTTTTATCCAAAGCGCTTTACAATTTGTTACTCACATTTTACCCATTCACACACCGATGGCGGAGGCAACCATGCAAGGTGCCAACCTGCTCATCGGGAGCAATTAGGGGTTAAGTGTCTTGCTCAAGGACACATCGACACGCTGCCTGGGAGGAGCAGGAATTGAACCGGGAACCTCCGGATTGCCAGACGACTGCTCTACCTCCTGAGCCACTGTCGCCCCTAATGGGATAACTGGGGTTGCAACAAAAGTGCAACTAGGGCTAAAAACCCAATGAAATTAAATAATAATAATAAATAATTATGCTTCTTAGCAGACTTCTTAGCTTAACATAACAGACCTAAGTTTGGGGGAACTAATGGGATAACTGGGATTGCAATAAAAGTGCAACTAGGGCTAAAAACCCAATGAAATAAAATAATAATAAATAATATGCTTCTTAGCAGATTTCTTAGCTTAACATAACAGACCTACGTTTGGGGGAACTAATGGGATAACTGGGGTTGCAACAAAAGTGCAACTAAGGGCTAAAAACACAATGAAATAAAATAATAATAATAAATAATATATCCTTCTTAGCAGACTTCTTAGCTTAACATCCCAGGGAACTAATGGGATAACTGGGGATGATGTTTGCTCCTGACAAGAGTCTCAAAGTCTGGGGTGATGGTAGACAAAGCAACTCTGAGGTCATGCTCAATGTCCAATCTGTTCCCCCGCTTTGTCTTCAGCTGGACCAGAGCTGAGAAGCCACTTTCACAAAGATAGGTAGCGAAAAAAGAAAAAAAGAATTTTTTTTTTTTTTTTTTTTACACACACATCCGCGACCCACTCAAAATGGCCCCGCGACCCACTTTTGGGTCGCGACCCACCAGTTGAGAAACATTGTATAGTACTTAGTACTCTGTTTAGTACTGTCTAGTCATCTGTATAGCGCCATGCTCTGTGGCTCTGCAGTTGGATACTATTGCCTCCGAGCTAGAGGGGGGTGTAGAATGCAGGGGGAGGGGCTGTAAGCTGAGTGGGGTTGGTCTTTGTCATTCTCCACCAATCCTCGCAGGCGGACGCAGCCTCATCTACATATGTCCCAGACTTCCTCTCCAGTCCTTCAGCGTGAAGCTTGTGGTTGACGGTATATCTTCATGGTCTCTTTGTCGAAGCTTCGGCTAGACATAATATACTAAAATTGGAACGATACACAGAAGATTAGCATGGCCCCCTACACGAGACATTATACTTATACATCGTCTCTGGATAAACCATGGCCGAGAGTGAGCTTTCTGGGAAGCACCCCGCTGTGTCCGACGGTGGGGGTGGTTATCGCTTTCTTTGCCTTTTGGTTAAGATCAAGTGTGGTCTCCTCTGCGCCTCCTCCGATCTCTGCTTAGAGACTTTACTGCTATTACTGAGTGATGACCTCCACCTCCACCCAATACACCAGCTAAAACACCTGTATAACAAGGTGAAGTGCTGCCATTACTGAGTGATGACCTCCACCACAAGGTGATGTGCAGTGGACCTGCATCTGAATCAAACAGAAGAACGGGGAGCTTAACCTCTAAAGTATAGTCTATACTAACGAGGAAGCCCAGGTGCAACGGAGAGGAGGCGGCGCAGAGGAGAAAACACTTGATCTTAGCCAAAAGGCCGAGAAAGCGATACCCACACACCGTCGGCAGAGCGGGGTGCCTCCCAGAAAGCTCACTCTCGGCCATGGTGTATGCAGAGACGATGTATAAGTATAATGTCTCGTGTAGGGGGCCATGCTAATCTTCTGTGTATCGTTCCAATTTTAGTATAATATGTCTAGCCGAAGCTTCGACAAAGAGACCATGAAGATATACCGTCAACCACAAGCTCCACGCTGAAGGACTGGAGAGGAAGTCTGGGACATATGTAGATGAGGCTGCGTCCGCCAGCGAGGATTGGTGGAGAATGACAAAGACCAACCCCACTCAGCTTACAGCCCCTCCCCCTGCATTCTACACCCCCCTCTCGCTCGGAGGCAATAGTATCCAACTGCAGAGCCGCAGAGCACGGCGCTCTCAGGCACTGTGCGGGCACAGCTGTGAGATCCGCACGAGGCCAGATATCTTGAATGAATGCGTTTATTTAAACTTTTATTAACAGATTGCAGAATGGGTACAGTACAGTACAGCTCAATACACACAATTGTTAAGGGGATGCAGACCAGAGAAAGACTTTCGTCTTGTTTACATCACCAGGGTCCCCCATTTTCAATTCATAATGACATTTATGACATACTCAATATACAGATATAAAAATCTAATCTAATCATCTAATCTAAACTAATCGTGACATTTATGACATACATATATGCAGTACTGTTACATTTATTGTATTGTATTGTACAGCCAGTAACTATACTTTTGCTCACACAATATCTTGAATTAATGAGTTTATTCATTTCGAACATAAATTGAAAATAAATGATAATAAAAAACAAGTAATAAACAGATAAAATAACAAACATATTTGCATATCTTGTATGTCACAAATGTAACACTACTGCATGTACAGGTTGAAAAAGCCCTCAGCTCGGAACTAGGCAAAATCTGCATATGGCTCGCCGACAACAAACTATCATTACACATGGGCAAAACAGAGTCCATTCTCTTCGGTTCAAATAACAAACTCAGCAAGACCGATGGCTTGTCGGTTACAGTGGGTGACAATATTGTCACAAGGAAAGATGAAATTACCTACCTGGGTTCCATCCTAGAGGCTAATCTTTCCTGTGACAAAATGGCATCCAATGTAATAAAAAAAGTCAACCAACGAACGCGATTCTTGTACCGGATCTCCTCTCTGGTAAACAAGAATACCCTGAAGACTCTGAGTCTAGCAGGAGCACTCATTCAAGGGTACTACGACTATGCTTGCACCTCATGGTACCAAAGCACCTCAAAGGCACTAAAAAACAAATTACAAACATCTCAAAACAAGCTAGTCAGACTACTGCTTGACCTGACTCCTAGAACCCACCTCACCCCTGCCCACTTTGACAACCTAGGATGGCTTAGAGTAGACGACAGAGTACAGCAACTTGCAATGGGCCTGGTCTACAAGATACACTACGCGACCAAGGTACCCATGTACATGTCAAAATACTTCCCAAAGGTCAGTGAATACCACGATCACAACACCAGAGGGAGCTCCACAAATGTAAAACCCAGATTCGGCTCAAACAAGGGACTAAACACGTTTCGCAATTATGCCACATCAATGTGGAACGCCCTACCTAAAGCTGTAAAGGAATGTGAATCACTACCCACTTTCAAAAACACTCTAAAAAAACACCTACGTGAGACTGCAATTCGAAACAAATGTCCTAACCTAGTTGTACAGTAAATGACCAAGTAAGGCTTTGTCAGTATTCCAATGTACAGTGTAAAATGTGTGTGTGTCCCCTACCCAACCCCCCCCCCCCACCTCCAATGTACAGCCACCCCCCACCCACCCAACCCCACCCCACCCACCCAACCTCCTCCAATGTACAGTTTCTACGTCAAATGTATATACACTCTTTTACTGGACGCTTTTGTATCACAAACAGTACTGTATTTGCAAATCTGATATGTCATAAATGTATAGATGTAGCAGTACTGTCTATCTGTATGTCATGTATGTCATATATGTTATGATGAATTGAAAATGGGGGACCCTGATGTAAACAAGACGAAAGTCTTTCTCTGGTCTGCATCCCCTTAACAATTGTATGTATTGAGCTGTACTGTACTGTACCCATTCTGCAATCTGTTAATACACTTTTCAATCAATCAATCAATCAATCAATCAACCAATCAATCAATGTATGTCATAAATGTCATGATTAGTTTAGATTAGATGATTAGATTTGTATATCTGTATATTGAGTATGTCATAAATGTCATTATGAATTGAAAATGGGGGACCCTGATGTAAACAAGACGAAAGTGTTTCTCTGGTCTGCTGCTCCTTAACAATTGTGTGTATTGAGCCGTACTGTACTGTACTTGCCCCCCCCCCAACCCCTTCTACCCAACCCCCCCCCCCCCACCCAACCTCCTCCAATGTACAGTTTTTTATGGAAGCAAATGAGTGACAGAAGTATTTGAATTTTATCAGACACCGAATTTATAGCATTGAAAATAATTACTTTGAAAACATGTATCTGAATTTTTTCAGACACCGAATTTATAGCATTGAAAATAATTACTTTGAAAATCATGTATCTGCATTTTTTTGCTCCAAATTTACCTATGTGAAATACAAATTCAGTGTTTAAAATTCAATGTAAAAAATTCGAATGCATATATAAGAGAATATATACATATGGTGGGGAGGAGACTGTCTATTATATGTATATTTCTCTCCCACCCACCCCCTCCTAATGTACAGTCTCCTCCCCACTGTATGTATATATTCTCTCCCCACCGTATGTATATTTCTCTCCCACCCACCCACCCACCCACCCCCTCCTAATGTACAGTCTCCTCCCCACCGTATGTATATATACCATCTTTCTCCCGGGTTGGTGTGATCACATGACTGACAAAGCCGTGCAGTGATAGGCCAGAAGTCAGTTCGATTGCATCCAGGCTCGATTGCTTATCCTGTCTGGGTAGCCCGGATGATGGTTTTTTACATCGAATTTTATACACCGCAATTATGCATCGAATTTTTTACATTGAATTTTATACACCGCAATTATGCATCACATTTTTTACATTGAATTTTATACACCGCAATTATGCATCGAATTTTTTACATTGAATTTTATTATGCATTCGAATTTTTTACATTGAATTTTAAACACTGAATTTTTATTTCACATAGGTAAATTCCGAGCAAAAAAATTCAGATACATGATTTTCAAAGTAATTATTTTCAATGCTATAAATTCAGTGTCTGAAAAAATTCAGATACATGTTTTCAAAGTAATTATTTTCAATGCTATAAATTCGGTGTCTGATAAAATTCAAATACTTCTGTCACTCATTTGCTTCCATACGCGTCACCAGTGTTTGCTTGCGGTGGAATATACACCCCGACCAGGATGATCGACGTTAGCTCCCTCGGGAGGACGAAAGGTCGACACTTGATGGATATATATTCCAGGTTGGGGGAGCAGATAGTTCCTTCACGTTGGCTGGATCGCTCCAATTGTTGTTCAACATGAGGGCTATTCCACCTCCACGCTGTTTGCCGGATTCTACTGTTCTATCCTTGCTGTGAATGAAGAAGTGTTCGGCCGGTTGGATGGCGTGGTCTGGGACGTCCGGCGTCAACCACGTCTCGGTGAAGCAGAGAACATTGCAGTCTCTAACGTCTCTCTGGAATTGAATCCTTGCTCGGATGTCGTCTAGTTTATTGTCTATTGATTGTACATTGGCTAGCAATATACTGGGTAGTGGCGTCCTGTGCCGCCTGGTTCTCAATCTGTTACGGACTCCAGCTCTCTTTCCTCGCCGCCTGGTTCCTTTGTTCCTGGGGTCGAGGTCTGGTCCTGATGTTCTCAAGATCTCAACAGGCCATTGTTGCGGTTCAGAGAGCTGATCCAGAGAGTAATCCAGTCGGTAAGTTTCCCATTATCCTTATTACCGTATTTTTAACACCATGTAAACATCAGGTTAGTACAGGTTAGTATAGGTTAGTATAGGCAAGTAGTTGTGGTAGTTGTTATTTGTATATGGTGTGTGTCATCTTTGTATTTACCCCTTTTTCTTTCTCCCTTTGCCAGGTGCCGCCCATCTCTCTGATTGTGCTGATTGCCTGAGGAGTGGCACCTGCGGGCAATCAGCCTCGGTAGACAGGTGGTTAAAGCCTGGCATGTGACACACATCCTGGCGCCTTACTGTGTCATTGCCACTGACCAGAGTGCAGTGTGGAGGTTGCCTATTTGCCACTGTGTGTGGATGCTTTATTGTGTACTCTCTGTGCCTATTGCCACTTTGTGTGGATTGGAGTATTGTGTGGGATTGTATGTATATTGTTGGCCTCTGTGCCATTCACCACAATTGCACTGGGTATATACAGTATATATTGGCCTCTATACCATTTGCCACTGAGTGGAACTATATATATTGTTGGCCTTATTGCTAATACCTCTGTTATCTTACTGTATTTTCCCTGTTTGTTCTCCCCTACCTTTTACCCTGTGTGTTGTTGTGGGGTTTCATTCCCTGTTGCAATAAATATCAATTTACTTTGGAAAACGCCTTATTACTTCCTCCTACCGGGACCTGTGTGCACACACTGGACGGGCTGGCTTCACAACAGCCCGCTCCAGGTATAATTCGTTTTGTCATCAGACCTTTGGTTGTGACACACTGATACAGATGATCTCTAAATATGCGTTCTATGCTACGTATACAGTACTGTATATCTGTATGTCATGTATGTCATGAATGTCATGATATATATCTGTATATCTGTATGTTGTGTATGTCATAAATGTCATTATGAATTGAAAATGGGGGACCCTGATGTAAACAAGAAGAAAGTCTTTCTCTGGGCCCTGTTTCTTGTACCTGGATAACTGAGTTAGCCGGATAACTTTAACTGGATAACTGAGTTAGCCGGACTTTCCGGTTCCATGTACGTGGATTTTCCAAATCACCATGACAACAGATCCAAAAGTTTGAGCCTGGTCGAAAGCAGAGTTCAAGTTCAAGTTAGCCGGATCACGCAGAGCCACGCCCCCGCAAAGAAAGTGACAGCCCGTTTCCTGAAACTATTCCCACAGTCTACGATCTGCATTATACCATTCTGAATTACGTTTTTGTGCTCCATTCTTCCAGAGGGGGCTTTTGAAATGTAAAATAGACCCAAAATGCTGATACTAAATTCACTTTGTCCTAAATAATGCACGTTATATATACCGTGGCGATGGTGGCGCTCGCTCGTGCGATGTACACATTATGTGGTTATTTTAATTGTAACTGGGATTAAGATGTCTGATGAGATGCGCTGTTTGACGGATTTGAGAAATTGAATGAGCCGTTGACGTCACATTAATGAATGAGGATAAAGAGATAAACTTCATTCAAAACAAAGGATATTCTAAACACGGGTCTCTCGTTCATTAATGTATAAACAATGAATTTATCTCATCTGGCACAGTGGTGCAGCGGTAGTGCTCAAGCCTGCCAACCCAGCGACCGGGGTTCAAAACCCGGTGTTTCCAATATGATTTTTTTGAATATAATATTAATGATTATACGCCAAAGTAGCCTGGTTTTAAGTTAAAATATTATAAATCTACATGCATTGAGGATGTCATTCTTTATATAGCTCTCAACGTGCACCAAATTGAATTATTCCTATATTGCAAAAAGAAGGAGACGACTAGGGTCTCGAACCCCGGTCGTCTGTGTGAAAGTCAAAAGAACAACCCGTTAGACCACATTGGAGATAAGTTAAAGATTGACTATACATCAATCAATGGGTAAGAGAGCCGTATCGTAATTCTGTATAACAGTTAACTAATTATTTTCGCTAGCAAGATCTCATTTGATTATTCAATCCAGCAGGCAAGTTTAAAGAAATATAATCTGATTGATTGAGGTAATGAGGGACTTAAAATTAGCCTATAGATAACGCATTTAACTTGTCGGCGAGGCGATTGAGCCGTATTGCAATCTGTCAATAAAGTCTTAAATCAATTAATCAATCAATGCCATTAGAGAATCAGGATCTCTGCCATCGATACGTGCTGGCTTTTCACCTAAAGCGGCCGCGCGCATTTAGCCTGAGTCGCAAGTCTGGCTTGAGTTAACGAGACTGAATCCACCTTCGTGGAACAGGAAAATCCCGGCTTCAAACATCGGGTTAACTGAAGCTGGATAATGACATCTTGATCGACTTAGTTGAACCACGTACAAGAAACAGGGCCCTGGTCTGCATCCCCTTAACAATTGTGTGTATTGAGCCGTACTGTATTGTACCCATTCTGCAATCTGTTAATAACATTGTCAATCAATCAATGGCCTGGGCGGCCAGAGCATAACTGTTCTAACAGCAATATATAATCCATTTCAGACAGAATGCACGCAATAAGTTATAATAATAATAATAATAATAATAATAATAATAATAATAATAATAATAATAATAATAATAATAATAATAATCATCATTATTATTATTATTATTATTATTATTATTATTATTGAAAAGTTCTGTATTTTTAAAGTCGTATTTGGGGGCAATTAACTAATAGTAGGATTTAAATTTTTTTTTTATTATTTTCTTATATGGGTAAGAGTGCTCTCGACCACTCTTAGAATTGGTCTTGCCTGAGAGAAAAGCAACAATAAGAAAACATTGCTGAATCCCGGGTAAGAACAAAATATGAAGAAATGCTAGTTAAGAACGAAATCTGTTCTTATATCGCTTCATGCATGAGGCCCATTGTCATTGAGCATCCTGATGGCCTGGGGATAGAAGCTCCTTCTGAGTCTCTCTGTACTGGCCATGAGACTCCGGTAGCGCTTGCCTGACCACAGCAGTTCAAAGAGGCACTTGAGTAAAAGTAAAAAAAAAGTTTCTACCTTTAAATGTACTTAAGTACTAAAAATTTAAAGTAAAAACTTTTTTTCTGACTGTATATTCTTCTGATAGCAAGTGTTTAACACATTGACCGCCAGCAGCAGGGGCTGATCCCCCTTCAGCGCCAGGTATTCAATGGATATAGTTTTAGAATGCCAAACTTGCGAGTCCTAAAACTATATTTTATATTATAGCTATGAATCTAATAACGTCGTCGACGTGAGTTGCTTCTGGTCAACATGCAAAAAACTGATTGTTTTTCCATCCGTACATTTCCGTTTTATACCGTTTTGAATATGAGTATAGTTTGAGTGATTCTGAGTAATTCCAGGAAAAGACGAGAGAAAGGCATTTGAGTGTAATCCAGTTATCACGTTGTACTTTTTCGGCTGATTATCTAATCATCCTGAAATCAACACTAGATTATCGTTATTATCCTTCCTCGTGCATACATAAAATGGGCCTCGTAGCCGGGCGCTCGCCCCCCCCCCCCCCCCCCCCCCCCCCACCGCAGCCAACGGTACACAGCACAACACAGTCCACACAGATAGCTTTGATCGCGGGAGAACGAAATATCAGATAAATGCAAGATAGGGCGGCTGGGTGGCGCAGCGGACATTGCGCTCGTCACAAACACAAGAGACACCGGTCTCGAATCCGGCTGTCAGCGTTGCCTCCGGCTTGGGCCGGCCGTCATACTAACTCAATTGGCAGAGTTAGCGGGACAGCTGCACAGCAAAGACAGGAAAATGGCAGGGGCAGTGTGAGCCTCCTACACGTTACTCCTCGCCAATGAGTCCGCACTGGCAGGTGAAAAGAAGTGACTGGCTGCCTCCACATGTATCGGAGGGGACATGTGATGGGCTTCTATCTTCCCTACGACCGGCCAGTGGGGGGAACATGCGAGCAACGATCAGGACAGGGGAGGGAGAATTGGCACGAGAGGAAATTGGGATGGGAGAAAAATCACAGAAAAAGTAGATAAAAAAATACATAAACGCGAGATTTTATATATAGTGTTCTTACCTTGTCTCTGATGTAATGCAAAAAAAAAATCCAATTATCTGATCGCCATTCCAGTTATCCACAGCGATCCTGTCCCCGACATTACCGAGCATTACACATGAACGGGCGGGCAGGGTTAGTGTTGCATGCCATCGTTGTAAAGGCCTGCCTCGCCTGAGTATTTAAACGCCGCCCCCACGGCTCAGATCGTCTCAGAAAACACACCAGACCGTTTCCAATGGAGTGCAATAGCTCCGCAAGGCAGTAGAGGGCGGTGTTGACCGTCTGCCAGCTCAGACACATTCACCAGGGTCTGCAGAGGCTGCAGCCATGAATTATGAATAGATATAGCGAATAAAAGAAATAACGATCATAAAAACGAGTTAACTCGTTTTTGGCGATATTCGCATGGCGGGCAATAACGAGTTAACTCGTTATTGGCGCAGATTGTGTTAATCAAAGATCCCCGCTGTCTAGTCTTGCACAAGGACCAATCAGCATGGGTATGGGCGGGTTAATTTTCCATTGATGGCGATTTGATTGGCTGTTTTTAAATAAAGAGCGGCCGCAGTATTAATAACATTAACGTTCGTTTCGCCAGAGAAACAAATATACTAATTCAAATAGTTGGACCTGCGAGATTTGTACTTTGTAGGTCTTTAAATGTAAGGAGTAAAAAGTATGTTTTTTTTCTCTGAAATGTAATTGAGTAAAAGTACAAGTATACAAACCTAATAATACTTGAGTAAAGTACAAACCCCCAAAAACAGTACTTCAGTATTGTAACGAAGTACAATTACTCAAGTACTTTACACCCCTGTATTCTACACATATTAACAAGAGGGCTCTGATTGGTTGTCAGCGACGTTGTTGACCTCATGGGAGACATTGCTTGGTTTGATTATTGATGTGTCATATATATTGTTATTGCATTGCTTGTCTGTAACAGGAAATTGGAGCTCAATCTTTGTTTAATTACTTTTATGATCAAATAAACATATTCTTTACGAGTGAATAGGCCTGTTTGTCTCAAATTAATCTGAAGAATGCCTGGACACATAAACAATTGTTCTCAAAATGTATTTTCCTGTCCCATGCTCTCAGAATTATGTGTGTGTGTGTGTGTGTGTGTGCGTGTGTGTGTGTGTGTGTGTGTGTGTGTGTGTGTGTGTGTGTGTGTGTGTGTGTGTGTGTGTGTTAGACAGAGAGAGATAGCCAGGCCGGGCCTCTTGATAATTGCCATGTCTGTGACGTATGTGGGAAAGAATGAAAAGACAAGAGCTGGACCAGAGCCGACACAGCCTGCTCCCACCCAGCATTTAGAAACCACTTACCCCTCTTTAAAGCACTATCTTACAGGCTGCTCTTATAGGCTCACAGATTGCAGGTGTGTTGGCCTACTAGACTACTTTCTATGACTGCAAAGGTGCAAGCTACTTAATTGCAAGGCTAATTAAACTACAGATTGCGCCATACATTCAAGGCTCCATTTCAGGCCTGGACACTTCAGCCTCTGCGACCAACCATCCGACTGGACGATGACGTTGTCTCTGCCTGCTGTCGCCGCCGTCCTGCTGTTCCTGCTCAGACTGGCGTCTGCGACTTTGATTCTTCTCAATGTGTCGACGAGCCCGGTAAGATATTGATTCTTTTTTTTAAAGTACCAAAAGTAACTTGTAAGTACTTGTTCAACATTGGGTCATTATGCCCTTGTGTTTAAAGAGGCAGCACAGCATTCTTCTCGGATGCACTGACCTGTATGAAGTTATAGGGTTAATGATCCAGTTCAGTGGTGACTCGCAGGGAGAGACAGAGAAGGAAAGGGTTAATGATCCAGTTCAGTGGTGACTCGCAGGGAGAGACAGAGAAGGAAAGGGTTAATGATCCAGTTCAGTGGTGACTCGCAGGGAGAGACAGAGAAGGAAAGGGTTAATGATCCAGTTCAGTGGTGACTCGCAGGGAGAGACAGAGAAGGAAAGGGTTAATGATCCAGTTCAGTGGTGACTCGCAGGGAGAGACAGAGAAGGAAAGGGTTAATGATCCAGTTCAGTGGTGACTCGCAGGGAGAGACAGAGAAGGAAAGGGTTAATGATCCAGTTCAGTGGTGACTCGCAGGGAGAGACAGAGAAAGGGTTAATGATCCAGTTCAGTGGTGACTCGCAGGGAGAGACAGAGAAAGGGTTAATGATCCAGTTCAGTGGTGACTCGCAGGGAGAGACAGAGAAAGGGTTAATGATCCAGTTCAGTGGTGACTCGCAGGGAGAGACAGAGAAGGAAAGGGTTAATGATCCAGTTCAGTGGTGACTCGCAGGGAGAGACAGAGAAGGAAAGGGTTAATGATCCAGTTCAGTGGTGACTCGCAGGGAGAGACAGAGAAGGAAAGGGTTAATGATCCAGTTCAGTGGTGACTCGCAGGGAGAGACAGAGAAGGAAAGGGTTAATGATCCAGTTCAGTGGTGACTCGCAGGGAGAGACAGAGAAGGAAAGGGTTAATGATCCAGTTCAGTGGTGACTCGCAGGGAGAGACAGAGAAAGGGTTAATGATCCAGTTCAGTGGTGACTCGCAGGGAGAGACAGAGAAAGGGTTAATGATCCAGTTCAGTGGTGACTCGCAGGGAGAGACAGAGAAAGGGTCACCTCCTCTGCCTGGGTTTAACTCTGCTGGTGTGGCTGAATTAGGTCAAACACACACACACACACACACACACACACACACACACACACACACACACACACACACACACACACACACACACACACTTGGTCTGACCAGAGGGCACGGTGTAAAGTACTTGAGTAATTATAATTTGTTACAATACTTAAGTACTGTTTTGGGGGATTTCTACTTTACTCAAGTATTATTGGTTTGTATACTTGTATTTTTACTCAGTTACATTTCAGAGAAAAAAAAACATACTTTTTACTCCTTACATTTAAAATGCAGACCTACAAAGTACAAAGTACAAATCTCGCAGGTCCAACAATTTTAAAATGTTAAGCTGTAACCCTATTTTCAGAAATTTCGCCTAAAGGTACATGCCCAAGTAAATGGAAGATTGCTCCACTTCTACAAGGTCCGTTTGCATTTTCTTGTATTCTTGTAATGTACTTGTAATGTATTCCCAGTGTCAGAAATATTGTGTCTGTTACTAGGCTTGAGTAAATTGTGATGAAAGAAAGGAGAATATAAATTATGAATTTTTGTTGCATCTTTGCCGGTGAATAACACCATGTTACAATTGTGCAGCCACCGAGCTCGCTCACTGAGCTCATTCACCACCTTCTTGAGATCACGTTTACAGAAAGTCTAAGCAAATGAATAAAGAAGAAGAAGTTGCCTTTGAGAAACAATGGTTCTCGAGCTGTAACGGCACATGGGGCAGGAGCCTATCTCCTGTTTCCGTAGCGTGAGGCAGCTTGATGTACAAGTACACCCCTTGGACATGACGCTAGTATGTCGCAAGGACTTCCCCCCAAACCAACCCTTGATGCTGAGTGTCAAGCAGGGAGGCTATGGGTACCATTTTTAAATAGTTTTTGGTATGACTCGGCCGGGGCTTGAGTTCCCAGCCTCCCAAACTCAGGGCGGACACTCTACCCACGATGCCACTGAGCCGGTGGATAAATGAATAAAGGGAAGATGATTAAACCGAAGGATTTGTAGATACAGTAATAAATTATAATACATTTTAATTATAAATTCATATTTGACCTTGAACTTGCTTGACCTTGACCTTATTATGGCCAAATCATTCATCTATGGATAGGGGAAACTCTCCTCTTTCCAATGGCAGTGTTAAATCTGGATTTAGTTTTCCTCTCGGTTTTACGATAAAAGAGATATAATTAGCATTTTTCTGATGAATTCTTATTTTCTGTAAATTTTAAAAACATCGGTAAAAATGAAAATATACACTTTGGGCTAAATCCACAAAGAATGGATTGCACAGAGCAAGTTGCACCCTTACTTACAATTCATTATGAAATGAAAATGGCGACCCTGATGTAAACAAGACGAAAGTCTTTCTCTGGTCTGCATCTCCTTAACAATTGTGTGTATTGAGCCATACTGTATTGTACCCATTCTGCAATCTGTTAATACAATTTTCATTCAATCAATCACCGTGCAGATTGATTGATTGAATGAACATTTTAATTCATCTACAAATCCTTCTGTTTAATCATCTTCCCTTTATTTATTTGCTTAATTTTTTTTACACATGATCTCAATAAGGTGGTGAATGAGCTCAGTGAGCATTTTCTCGTAGCCCGCAGATTTAACATGGTATTATTCACCATCAAAGTAAATCATAATTTATATTCTCCTTTTCTTCATTACAATTTACTCAGCCTAGTAACAGACACAATATTTCTGACACTGGAAATACATACCCCCAGGTCCCTAGATGTTCCTAGATACCAAGAACATGCAAATTGACCTTGCAGAAGTGGAGCAATCTTCCATTTACTCAGGCATGTACCTTTAGGCGAAATATTCCTACAGCTTAATTAACAGGTTAACTCTAACATCCTCTTGAGGACGATTCGTGACGCGTCACTAGCGGCTTGGGTGTGCATTTCTTTTAATACAATAGAATTAAAGCCCTATTCGTTGCCTGTCGATTGCCTTTTCAGGCGACCGTTCAGCCGTTCTCGAGTTACATGCCGATATGTGAGGCGTGCGCCAAAGTACACATTACCTAGCTCTAGCTCCGTCAATCATTTGGTGATCTCGAAAAAATGTTGACAGGGTTGTAGCCAATGAGTGTGGCTTTCCAATGATACCCCACAGGGGGGATCTAATACGGTCTGTATTGATTGATTTATGATCAAAACAGCAGGGTCGCCTTATAAGGAGAACTTACAGCTATTTGTTTCTCTCTGGCCGAACTAACGTTAACGTTATTAATCTTGCGGCCGCGCTCTATTTCAAAACAGCCAATCAAATCCCCATCAATGGAAAATGAACCCGCCCATACCCATGCTGATTGGTCCTAGAAAGTGGGGCTCTTTGATTAAACACCTCCTATTAGAAGAACAGACAGTCAGAAAAAAAGTTTGTACTTTAACTTTTTAGTATTTAAGTACATTTCAAAGTAGAAACTTTTTTACTTTTACTCAAGTGTGTGTTTAGCCAGATACTTTTACAGTACTTGAGAACGATTTCGAGACGGTACCCGTACTTTCACTTAAGTATAATTTCTGGGTACTTTTTACAGCCCTGCCAGAGGGTCACTTGGGCCAGGCTTACCCTGGTTAGATTAAAAAAAACGTTCTCTCTCCTAACACAGTGTCTCTCTCTCCTAACACAGTGTCTCTCTCTCCTAACACAGTGTCTCTCTCTCCTAACACAGTGTGTCTCTCTCTCCTAACACAGTGTGTCTCTCTCTCCTAACACAGTGTGTCTCTCTCTCCTAACACAGTGTGTCTCTCTCTCCTAACACAGTGTGTCTCTCTCTCCTAACACAGTGTGTCTCTCTCTCCTAACACAGTGTCTCTCTCTCTCCTAACACAGTGTCTCTCTCTCCTAACACAGTGTCTCTCTCTCTCCTAACAGTGTCTCTCTCTCCTAACACAGTGTCTCTCTCTCTCCTAACACAGTGTGTCTCTCTCTCCTAACACAGTGTCTCTCTCTCCTAACACAGTGTCTCTCTCTCCTAACACAGTGTGTCTCTCTCTCCTAACACAGTGTGTCTCTCTCTCCTAACACAGTGTCTCTCTCTCTCCTAACACAGTGTCTCTCTCTCCTAACACAGTGTCTCTCTCTCCTAACACAGTGTGTCTCTCTCTCCTAACACAGTGTCTCTCTCTCCTAACACAGTGTCTCTCTCTCCTAACACAGTGTGTCTCTCTCTCCTAACACAGTGTGTCTCTCTCTCCTAACACAGTGTGTCTCTCTCTCCTAACACAGTGTCTCTCTCTCTCCTAACACAGTGTGTCTCTCTCTCCTAACACAGTGTGTCTCTCTCTCCTAACACAGTGTCTCTCTCTCCTAACACAGTGTCTCTCTCTCCTAACACAGTGTGTCTCTCTCTCCTAACACAGTGTCTCTCTCTCCTAACACAGTGTGTCTCTCTCTCCTAACACAGTCTCTCTCTCTCCTAACACAGTGTCTCTCTCTCCTAACACAGTGTGTCTCTCTCTCCTAACACAGTGTGTCTCTCTCTCCTAACACAGTGTCTCTCTCTCTCCTAACACAGTGTCTCTCTCTCTCCTAACACAGTGTCTCTCTCTCCTAACACAGTGTGTCTCTCTCTCCTAACACAGTGTGTCTCTCTCTCCTAACACAGTGTGTCTCTCTCTCCTAACACAGTGTCTCTCTCTCTCCTAACACAGTGTGTCTCTCTCTCCTAACACAGTGTCTCTCTCTCCTAACACAGTGTCTCTCTCTCCTAACACAGTGTCTCTCTCTCTCCTAACACAGTGTCTCTCTCTCTCCTAACACAGTGTCTCTCTCTCTCCTAACACAGTGTCTCTCTCTCCTAACACAGTGTGTCTCTCTCTCCTAACACAGTGTCTCTCTCTCTCCTAACACAGTGTGTCTCTCTCTCTCCTAACACAGTGTGTCTCTCTCTCCTAACACAGTGTGTCTCTCTCCTAACACAGTGTCTCTCTCTCCTAACACAGTGTCTCTCTCTCCTAACACAGTGTGTCTCTCTCTCTCCTAACACAGTGTGTCTCTCTCTCCTAACACAGTGTGTCTCTCTCTCCTAACAGTGTCTCTCTCTCCTAACACAGTGTGTCTCTCTCCTAACACAGTGTGTCTCTCTCCTAACACAGTGTCTCTCTCTCCTAACACAGTGTCTCTCTCTCCTAACACAGTGTCTCTCTCTCCTAACACAGTGTGTCTCTCTCTCCTAACACAGTGTCTCTCTCTCTCCTAACAGTGTCTCTCTCTCCTAACACAGTGTCTCTCTCTCCTAACACAGTGTCTCTCTCTCCTAACACAGTGTCTCTCTCTCTCCTAACACAGTGTGTCTCTCTCTCCTAACACAGTGTGTCTCTCTCTCCTAACACAGTGTGTCTCTCTCTCCTAACACAGTGTGTCTCTCTCTCCTAACACAGTGTCTCTCTCTCTCTCCTAACACAGTGTCTCTCTCTCCTAACACAGTGTGTCTCTCTCTCCTAACACAGTGTGTCTCTCTCTCCTAACACAGTGTCTCTCTCTCCTAACACAGTGTGTCTCTCTCTCCTAACACAGTGTGTCTCTCTCTCCTAACACAGTGTCTCTCTCTCTCCTAACACAGTGTCTCTCTCTCCTAACACAGTGTGTCTCTCTCTCCTAACACAGTGTGTCTCTCTCTCTCCTAACACAGTGTGTCTCTCTCTCCTAACACAGTGTCTCTCTCTCTCCTAACACAGTGTGTCTCTCTCCTAACACAGTGTCTCTCTCTCCTAACACAGTGTCTCTCTCTCTCCTAACACAGTGTGTCTCTCTCTCCTAACAGTGTCTCTCTCTCCTAACACAGTGTGTCTCTCTCCTAACACAGTGTGTCTCTCTCTCTCCTAACACAGTGTGTCTCTCTCTCCTAACACAGTGTGTCTCTCTCCTAACACAGTGTCTCTCTCTCCTAACACAGTGTCTCTCTCTCCTAACACAGTGTGTCTCTCTCTCTCCTAACACAGTGTGTCTCTCTCTCCTAACACAGTGTGTCTCTCTCTCCTAACAGTGTCTCTCTCTCCTAACACAGTGTGTCTCTCTCCTAACACAGTGTGTCTCTCTCCTAACACAGTGTCTCTCTCTCCTAACACAGTGTCTCTCTCTCCTAACACAGTGTCTCTCTCTCCTAACACAGTGTGTCTCTCTCTCCTAACACAGTGTCTCTCTCTCTCCTAACAGTGTCTCTCTCTCCTAACACAGTGTCTCTCTCTCCTAACACAGTGTCTCTCTCTCCTAACACAGTGTCTCTCTCTCTCCTAACACAGTGTGTCTCTCTCTCCTAACACAGTGTGTCTCTCTCTCCTAACACAGTGTCTCTCTCTCCTAACACAGTGTGTCTCTCTCTCCTAACACAGTGTCTCTCTCTCTCTCCTAACACAGTGTCTCTCTCTCCTAACACAGTGTGTCTCTCTCTCCTAACACAGTGTGTCTCTCTCTCCTAACACAGTGTCTCTCTCTCCTAACACAGTGTGTCTCTCTCTCCTAACACAGTGTGTCTCTCTCTCCTAACACAGTGTCTCTCTCTCTCCTAACACAGTGTCTCTCTCTCCTAACACAGTGTGTCTCTCTCTCCTAACACAGTGTGTCTCTCTCTCTCCTAACACAGTGTGTCTCTCTCTCCTAACACAGTGTCTCTCTCTCTCCTAACACAGTGTGTCTCTCTCCTAACACAGTGTCTCTCTCTCCTAACACAGTGTCTCTCTCTCCTAACACAGTGTGTCTCTCTCTCCTAACAGTGTCTCTCTCTCCTAACACAGTGTGTCTCTCTCCTAACACAGTGTGTCTCTCTCTCCTAACACAGTGTCTCTCTCTCCTAACACAGTGTCTCTCTCTCTCCTAACACAGTGTGTCTCTCTCTCCTAACACAGTGTGTCTCTCTCTCCTAACACAGTCTCTCTCTCTCCTAACACAGTGTCTCTCTCTCCTAACACAGTGTGTCTCTCTCTCCTAACACAGTGTGTCTCTCTCTCCTAACACAGTGTGTCTCTCTCTCCTAACACAGTGTCTCTCTCTCTCTCCTAACACAGTGTCTCTCTCTCCTAACACAGTGTGTCTCTCTCTCCTAACAGTGTCTCTCTCTCCTAACACAGTGTCTCTCTCTCCTAACACAGTGTGTCTCTCTCTCCTAACACAGTGTGTCTCTCTCTCCTAACACAGTGTGTCTCTCTCTCCTAACACAGTGTCTCTCTCTCCTAACACAGTGTGTCTCTCTCTCCTAACAGTGTCTCTCTCTCCTAACACAGTGTGTCTCTCTCTCCTAACACAGTGTCTCTCTCTCCTAACACAGTGTCTCTCTCTCCTAACACAGTGTGTCTCTCTCTCCTAACACAGTGTCTCTCTCTCCTAACACAGTGTCTCTCTCTCTCCTAACACAGTGTCTCTCTCTCCTAACACAGTCTCTCTCTCTCCTAACACAGTGTCTCTCTCTCCTAACACAGTGTGTCTCTCTCTCCTAACACAGTGTCTCTCTCTCTCCTAACACAGTGTCTCTCTCTCCTAACACAGTGTCTCTCTCTCTCCTAACACAGTGTCTCTCTCTCTCCTAACACAGTGTGTCTCTCTCTCCTAACACAGTGTCTCTCTCTCCTAACACAGTGTCTCTCTCTCTCCTAACAGTGTCTCTCTCTCCTAACACAGTGTGTCTCTCTCTCCTAACACAGTGTCTCTCTCTCTCCTAACACAGTGTCTCTCTCTCCTAACACAGTGTCTCTCTCTCTCCTAACACAGTGTGTCTCTCTCTCCTAACACAGTGTGTCTCTCTCTCCTAACACAGTGTCTCTCTCTCTCCTAACACAGTGTCTCTCTCTCCTAACACAGTGTGTCTCTCTCTCCTAACACAGTGTCTCTCTCTCCTAACACAGTGTCTCTCTCTCCTAACACAGTGTCTCTCTCTCCTAACACAGTGTCTCTCTCTCCTAACACAGTGTGTCTCTCTCTCCTAACACAGTGTCTCTCTCTCTCCTAACACAGTGTCTCTCTCTCCTAACACAGTGTCTCTCTCTCCTAACACAGTGTCTCTCTCTCCTAACACAGTGTGTCTCTCTCTCCTAACACAGTGTGTCTCTCTCTCCTAACACAGTCTCTCTCTCTCCTAACACAGTGTGTGTCTCTCTCTCCTAACACAGTGTCTCTCTCTCTCCTAACACAGTGTCTCTCTCTCCTAACAGTGTCTCTCTCTCCTAACACAGTGTCTCTCTCTCCTAACACAGTGTGTCTCTCTCTCCTAACACAGTGTGTCTCTCTCCTAACAAAGTGTGTCTCTCTCTCCTAACACAGTGTGTCTCTCTCTCCTAACACAGTGACTCTCTCTCCTAACACAGTGTGTCTCTCTCTCCTAACACAGTGTCTCTCTCTCCTAACACAGTGTCTCTCTCTCTCCTAACACAGTGTGTCTCTCTCTCCTAACACAGTGTGTCTCTCTCTCCTAACACAGTGTCTCTCTCTCCTAACACAGTGTCTCTCTCTCCTAACACAGTGTCTCTCTCTCTCCTAACACAGTGTCTCTCTCTCTCCTAACACAGTGTGTCTCTCTCCTAACACAGTGTCTCTCTCTCTCCTAACACAGTGTGTCTCTCTCTCTCCTAACACAGTGTCTCTCTCTCTCCTAACACAGTGTGTCTCTCTCTCTCCTAACACAGTGTGTCTCTCTCTCCTAACACAGTGTCTCTCTCTCTCCTAACACAGTGTGTCTCTCTCTCCTAACACAGTGTCTCTCTCTCCTAACACAGTGTCTCTCTCTCTCCTAACACAGTGTGTCTCTCTCTCCTAACACAGTGTCTCTCTCTCTCCTAACACAGTGTCTCTCTCTCCTAACACAGTGTGTCTCTCTCTCCTAACACAGTGTGTCTCTCTCTCCTAACACAGTGTGTCTCTCTCTCCTAACACAGTGTCTCTCTCTCCTAACACAGTGTGTCTCTCTCTCCTAACACAGTGTCTCTCTCTCCTAACACAGTGTGTCTCTCTCTCTCCTAACACAGTGTCTCTCTCTCCTAACACAGTGTCTCTCTCTCCTAACACAGTGTCTCTCTCTCCTAACACAGTGTGTCTCTCTCTCCTAACACAGTGTGTCTCTCTCTCCTAACACAGTCTCTCTCTCCTAACACAGTGTGTCTCTCTCTCCTAACACAGTGTGTCTCTCTCTCCTAACACAGTGTCTCTCTCTCCTAACACAGTGTGTCTCTCTCTCCTAACACAGTGTGTCTCTCTCCTAACACAGTGTCTCTCTCTCCTAACACAGTCTCTCTCTCTCCTAACACAGTGTGTCTCTCTCTCCTAACACAGTGTGTCTCTCTCTCCTAACACAGTGTCTCTCTCTCCTAACACAGTGTGTCTCTCTCCTAACACAGTGTGTCTCTCTCCTAACACAGTCTCTCTCTCTCCTAACACAGTGTCTCTCTCTCCTAACACAGTGTCTCTCTCTCTCCTAACACAGTGTCTCTCTCTCCTAACACAGTGTCTCTCTCTCTCCTAACACAGTCTCTCTCTCTCCTAACACAGTGTGTCACTCTCTCCTAACACAGTGTCTCTCTCTCCTAACACAGTGTCTCTCTCTCCTAACACAGTGTCTCTCTCTCCTAACACAGTGTCTCTCTCTCCTAACACAGTGTCTCTCTCTCCTAACACAGTGTCTCTCTCTCTCCTAACACAGTGTCTCTCTCTCTCCTAACACAGTGTCTCTCTCTCCTAACACAGTGTGTCTCTCTCTCCTAACACAGTGTGTCTCTCTCTCTTAACACAGTGTGTCTCTCTCTCCTAACACAGTGTCTCTCTCTCCTAACACAGTGTCTCTCTCTCCTAACACAGTGTCTCTCTCTCCTAACACAGTGTCTCTCTCTCCTAACACAGTGTCTCTCTCTCCTAACACAGTGTGTCTCTCTCTCCTAACACAGTGTCTCTCTCTCCTAACACAGTCTCTCTCTCCTAACACAGTGTGTCTCTCTCTCCTAACAGTGTCTCTCTCTCCTAACACAGTGTCTCTCTCTCCTAACACAGTCTCTCTCTCCTAACAGTGTCTCTCTCTCTCCTAACACAGTGTCTCTCTCTCCTAACACAGTCTCTCTCTCTCCTAACAGTGTCTCTCTCTCCTAACACAGTGTGTCTCTCTCTCCTAACACAGTGTCTCTCTCTCCTAACACAGTCTCTCTCTCTCCTAACAGTGTCTCTCTCTCCTAACACAGTGTCTCTCTCTCCTAACAGTGTCTCTCTCTCCTAACAGTGTCTCTCTCTCCTAACACAGTGTCTCTCTCTCTCCTAACACAGTGTCTCTCTCTCCTAACACAGTGTCTCTCTCTCCTAACACAGTGTGTCTCTCTCTCCTAACACAGTGTCTCTCTCTCCTAACAGTGTCTCTCTCTCTCCTAACACAGTGTGTCTCTCTCTCCTAACACAGTGTGTCTCTCTCTCCTAACACAGTGTCTCTCTCTCTCCTAACACAGTGTGTCTCTCTCTCCTAACACAGTGTCTCTCTCTCCTAACACAGTGTCTCTCTCTCCTAACACAGTGTCTCTCTCTCTCCTAACACAGTGTCTCTCTCTCCTAACACAGTGTGTCTCTCTCTCCTAACACAGTGTCTCTCTCTCCTAACAGTGTCTCTCTCTCTCCTAACACAGTGTCTCTCTCTCTCCTAACACAGTGTCTCTCTCTCCTAACACAGTGTGTCTCTCTCTCCTAACACAGTGTCTCTCTCTCCTAACACAGTGTGTCTCTCTCTCCTAACACAGTGTCTCTCTCTCCTAACACAGTGTCTCTCTCTCCTAACACAGTGTGTCTCTCTCTCCTAACACAGTGTGTCTCTCTCTCCTAACACAGTGTGTCTCTCTCTCCTAACACAGTGTCTCTCTCTCTCCTAACAGTGTGTCTCTCTCCTAACACAGTGTGTCTCTCTCTCCTAACACAGTGTGTCTCTCTCTCCTAACACAGTGTCTCTCTCTCCTAACACAGTGTGTGTCTCTCTCCTAACACAGTGTCTCTCTCTCTCCTAACACAGTGTGTCTCTCTCTCCTAACACAGTGTGTCTCTCTCTCCTAACACAGTGTGTCTCTCTCTCCTAACACAGTGTGTCTCTCTCTCCTAACACAGTGTGTCTCTCTCTCCTAACACAGTGTGTCTCTCTCTCCTAACAGTGTCTCTCTCTCCTAACACAGTGTGTCTCTCTCTCCTAACAGTCTCTCTCTCTCCTAACACAGTGTCTCTCTCTCTCCTAACACAGTGTGTCTCTCTCTCCTAACACAGTGTCTCTCTCTCCTAACACAGTGTGTCTCTCTCTCCTAACACAGTGTCTCTCTCTCCTAACACAGTGTGTCTCTCTCTCCTAACAGTGTGTCTCTCTCTCTCCTAACACAGTGTGTCTCTCTCTCCTAACACAGTGTGTCTCTCTCTCCTAACACAGTGTCTCTCTCTCTCCTAACACAGTGTGTCTCTCTCTCCTAACACAGTGTCTCTCTCTCCTAACACAGTGTCTCTCTCTCCTAACACAGTGTGTCTCTCTCTCCTAACACAGTGTGTCTCTCTCTCCTAACACAGTGTCTCTCTCTCCTAACACAGTGTCTCTCTCTCCTAACACAGTGTGTCTCTCTCTCCTAACAGTGTCTCTCTCTCTCCTAACAGTGTGTCTCTCTCTCCTAACACAGTGTGTCTCTCTCTCCTAACAGTGTCTCTCTCTCTCCTAACAGTGTGTCTCTCTCTCCTAACACAGTGTGTCTCTCTCTCCTAACACAGTGTCTCTCTCTCCTAACACAGTGTGTCTCTCTCTCTCCTAACACAGTGTGTCTCTCTCTCCTAACACAGTGTGTCTCTCTCTCCTAACACAGTGTCTCTCTCTCCTAACACAGTGTGTCTCTCTCTCCTAACACAGTGTGTCTCTCTCTCCTAACACAGTGTGTCTCTCTCCTAACACAGTGTCTCTCTCTCCTAACACAGTGTCTCTCTCTCCTAACACAGTGTGTCTCTCTCTCCTAACACAGTGTGTCTCTCTCCTAACACAGTGTGTCTCTCTCTCCTAACACAGTGTCTCTCTCTCCTAACACAGTGTCTCTCTCTCCTAACACAGTGTGTCTCTCTCTCCTAACACAGTGTGTCTCTCTCTCCTAACACAGTGTGTCTCTCTCTCCTAACACAGTGTGTCTCTCTCTCTCCTAACACAGTGTGTCTCTCTCTCCTAACACAGTGTCTCTCTCTCCTAACACAGTGTGTCTCTCTCTCCTAACACAGTGTGTCTCTCTCTCCTAACAGTGTGTCTCTCTCTCCTAACACAGTGTGTCTCTCTCTCCTAACACAGTGTCTCTCTCTCCTAACACAGTGTGTCTCTCTCTCCTAACACAGTGTCTCTCTCTCCTAACACAGTGTGTCTCTCTCTCCTAACACAGTGTGTCTCTCTCTCCTAACACAGTGTGTCTCTCTCTCCTAACACAGTGTCTCTCTCTCTCCTAACACAGTGTGTCTCTCTCTCCTAACACAGTGTGTCTCTCTCTCCTAACACAGTGTGTCTCTCTCTCCTAACACAGTGTGTCTCTCTCTCCTAACAGTGTGTCTCTCTCTCCTAACACTGCCACAGTTGACCCAGATCTTGGCACGCAGGACAGAAAGACAAAAAACAGGTGTGTGCGGCAAAAAAAAGGGTTCCGGCCACATCTGGTCAGTCCCACAAGGTTACAAGGTCCACCTAACAAAGGGAAAAGGGATCAGTGGTGTGTTGTCCACAGTTCAACATCCAACCATATGCATGCGGAAGCAGAGAATAGCATTTAACTGGAGGGGAAGGAAGCTGGCTGCTATCCTGGAGAGTCCCCCCCCCCCACCCTCTCTCTACAATGAGCTAGTCAAGATAAGAACCACATGTGTACAGTCACAGACGCATACGGTCCGTGTACGTTTTGATAGTTCGTTTTTCCGTTTCTAACGGAAATACGAAAAAACGAAAAAATAGCGGAAATACGAGGTGTTTTCCTATTTCCGTTTGAAACCAAAATCGAAAAAACGGGGGGAAACTGAAATACGGAGCTGTTTTCGTATTTTGGTGTCAGAATCAAATGGAAAAAAATTGTAAATAATGGGCAGATTTTGGTCCGTGTACGTTTTGATAGTTCGTTTTTAGTTTTTGATGTGAAGAATGGAGAACGGAACCACGTGACAAGTACGTTTTTCAATGTAAAAGCCATGCACGATCTAACGTTAACGAATATGTATAACGTTATGAATAAATACATAAATACATGCATACAGATCTATACCAGGGTAACGTTATGATACATACATTTTTTGTTTTGTGCATTTCATTTAGACATGATATTTTATGTGAAGTAATAGCAGTGGCGGACTGGGACACAAATTCAGCCCGGGACATTCAGACGCACCAGCCCACACACCGGCCCACACACGGGCCCCGAAACCGGCCCACACAACGGCCGTTATGAAACACTTGTCCAGTATTAAACAACCCAAGGCTGTGGCTAAGGAGTCAACATCAGGGAGACC
Organism: Notolepis coatsorum; assembly: GCF_963971535.1. NCBI lineage: Eukaryota > Metazoa > Chordata > Actinopteri > Aulopiformes > Paralepididae > Notolepis > Notolepis coatsorum. The sequence goes on along the minus strand of NC_140171.1, from coordinate 148,755,153 downwards.
AAATCTACACCCCGCCCCTAGATGTGCACTCGCGCAGTGCACAGTGCACACACATACACTGGGCGCTCTCTCTCCCCTCAGGGTCAGCTGTGCTGGACTGGGCGCTCTCTCTTTCCTCAGAGTCAACTGCATAAGAAGAACATCAGCAATCAATAATAATGGCTTGAATTCATACAGCGTTTTTCAGCCTTTTGAAAACACCCAAAGTAGTAGTAGTAGTAGTTTATTCAGTCATCATCTCACACAATACAATATACACCATCATTTAACAATATTTGATTTTACAGTGACTGAAAAGGTACAGACTGAAGCATAATGCTTATATATGCCTGTCCTATATTCTTTACAAAAATTACAAAAATTAAGACTCCAAAACAGTATTCTAAAAGAAAATAGCTAAAAAAAAACAGTATTATTCACCCTTGTAGTTTTCAAAAATAGCTTTACAAACCCATTTTCTTAAAAACCAAAAGCGAATTACTCATTCTTAACTGTATATCAGCATTGTTCAACAAAGCGCTTCACAGAAACCATCAAGCATTCACACTCACACAGTAATACGCTACTGGTGGTCGTGAGCAGCATCAGCAAACACAGCTGCCCTGTGGCAGACTGACGGAATCATGTCTGCTATTCAGCGCCAACCACCATCAACAACCTTCATAAATACATTCAACATTAATGGAATAGGCTAACTACCAACTTAGCTGTAGCAGTTAGCTGTTATATGCAATCACATTTGTTTAACTACGGGGTAGTAGTTGACCTAGTTGTTAGCTTAAGCTAGTTAGCTGTGGTTATTTACAAACATGTAGATCAAATGATGAGATGAGACTAATCATATACAGATCGAGAACATGGCTAACAGTTGGGAATTCTAAGGTACATGTTATTTAAGCATGTAAAATGGCAACTAATGAATTCAATCAATTAGATTACCAATATTATATCAACATGAAAATTTGGAAGGGAAGATAATAGTATTTTATTTTAGTATTTACTATTATAATATTAGTAGCCGATTAATTTGCAGCCCGTCCTAGGTTCTGATTGGCTCTCTAGGTTAGCACTTTAGCTTCTGATGCTGTGGTGGGCACTAGTCCTAACATTGCTAACTAAACTTTTAGTCAGAGAAAAAACTTCACGAGCCACAACTATTTACATCCACGTGCTGTAAGGAATCAGGAATACGGAAAGCACATTGTCTTGTAATAGAATGACTGAAATCACTGCAAGATAGTGATAGGCTAGCTAGCCCTCATGAACCGGCAGACACCAACAGTAGAATATGCACTAGGCTACTGCACGCACCTGTCATGTTACTGTTGGTTCCTTCCACTTGAACTTCATCATCATTAGCAGCAGCAGCTACTCTAACGCCAGCCCTTCCTCTACTAAACATGTCTGTAATTTTAGAACATTGTTCTGCGTCTTTTACTAGCAATTTTTGTTTTTTAATTCTAGCTTTTTCAGCTCCACCCTTTCTTTTTTTTGCGTTCTCCGTTTCTGTGCTTCTAGGCCTACTCGCGGTTGGGAGGAAACGTGAATCTCATTCACTGATGTCTCATGTCTCATTCAAGACTGGCTAACAAAAGCATGTCTTTCACTTAACACCAAGAAAACAGTGTGTATGATGTTCACAAAGTCACCAGTAAAGGTCACTCACTCTAATGTGTTTCTGGGAGAGGCGGAGCTGGACATTGTACATTAATTCAAGTATCTATGGGGTCACATTGGACTCTACATTGACCTTCAAAAAGTCATGTGAAGAAAGTGACAAACACAGTCAAGTTTAACATCGAAAACTTCAGGCAGATCAGGCCCTGCCTGCCAGTTAATGCTGCAAGGATGTTTCTGCATTCAATGATTTTATCACACATCGAGTACTGTTTTATCAACTGGTCTCTTTCATATGTCACTACTCTTACACCAATATAATTACTCTACAAAAAAGCCATAAAAGTATTTGATAGGAAACCAATTAAATTTCATCACTGTAATGTTTTAGAAAAACATAACATGCTAAGTTTAGAGAATTTTCAAGTTTTAAAATATACTTGCTTCATGTACAAGGTTCTGCATGGACTTGCCCCTCCCCCATTGAATGAGTTCATCCAACAGAAAGCAGACACTGGCATTACCACCAGGGCCATCAGTAGAGAGGACTGTAAGGTGCATTTTCAGTATACTACCTTTGCAAAAACTGTGTTCTCTGTTAAAGGTTATATATATTTTTTTTCTTTTTTATATTTTAAAATAGTACACTCATTTGAGTAGTGGAAAGGGGTAGGATTAAATAAGTGTTTTTTGACGTCTCCAGGGATGGTTAAATGAAATACAGAGACAAGAGATTGGCCTTAAATCAGAGTGCAAACCACCAGGTTCTCCACGGACATCCAGCAGCCTAAAACAGTGTCACACTGCGAATTAGGCATTCTGAAATAATCAAACAGGAGCAGAAAGAGACAGCCGGATTACTCACGTTAAATGAATACAATACAGGTTTATTGGAAAAGAAAATAATACAGTACGCCCATACGGACGGACTTTCAGTCTGTCAGAGTGCATATTCACAGGTCTGTCAGAGTGAAAGTGACGACAAAGCAAAGTGTCATGTGTTTTAACACAGTGGAATAGAGACGCCTTGCTCGTCTCTGATAGGGTTGGCTTTATATGGTCATTTAGGGAGTCAAATGGAATGGGCTTTTGAGGAGGGCTCGCTGCGGCCTTGGATGCAAGCGTTATCTGGCCTGCTCTGAATATAATGAATGGATATAGTGTTTTAACAGTTTTTGAGAGAAGGATAACATGACTTCACGATCAACCCTGTTGTGGGGATTAAGAATGTGAAATTACCCTTCACATTTAAACAGAAATCCTGACCTCACAAATAGAGGAGGGGGGGGAGGAGGAGGAGGAGGGAAGGAGGAGGAGGAGGTTATAATTCAACCAGGGTTGAAACTTATCGTAGTGTCACCCAATCCCTTTAAGCACGTATGTAGCTTATCTTAACACAGATAGTGACCAAAGCCCACATCAAAGTTGAGCTTCTCGCAGTGTCACGTATGTAGCTTATCTTAACACAGATAGTGACCAAAGCCCACATCAAAGTTGAGCTTCTCGCAGTGTCACGTATGTAGCTTATCTTAACACAGATAGTGACCAAAGCCCACATCAAAGTTGAGCTTCTCGCAGTGTCACGTATGTAGCTTATCTTATCTTAACACAGATAGTGACCAAAGCCCACATCAAAGTTGAGCTTCTCGCAGTGTCACGTATGTAGCTTATCTTATCTTAACACAGATAGTGACCAAAGCCCACATCAAAGTTGAGCTTCTCGCAGTGTCACGTATGTAGCCCTTTAAGCACGTATGTAGCTTATCTTAACACAGATCTGTGTTAAGATAAGATAAGATAAGATAAGATAAGATAAGCTACATACGTGACACTGCGAGAAGCTCAACTTTGATGTGGGCTTTGGTCACTATCTGTGTTAAGATAAGCTACATACGTGACACTGCGAGAAGCTCAACTTTGATGTGGGCTTTGGTCACTATCTGTGTTAAGATAAGCTACATACGTGACACTGCGAGAAGCTCAACTTTGATGTGGGCTTTGGTCACTATCTGTGTTAAGATAAGCTACATACGTGACACTGCGAGAAGCTCAACTTTGATGTGGGCTTTGGTCACTATCTGTGTTAAGATAAGCTACATACGTGCTTAAAGGGATTGGGTGACACTACGATAAGTTTCAACCCTGGTTGAATTATAACCTTCTCCTCCTCCTCCTCCTCCTCCACCTCCTCCTCCTCCTTCCCTCCTCCTCTCCAACCTCCTCCTCGCCCTCCGCTCTTTGTGAAGTCAGCAGTTAGGCTTTGGTCACTATCTGTGTTTATCTCTATCAAGCTTTTCCAATGTTATACCTGCTCTGCCACTGCACAGCAGTTAGAGGCAGTTAGGCCTCTATTCCAAGCACTTTTGAATATATAAGTGCTATTCAAATGTTCTAAATTCCATAGACACTGTCTTATACAGCTTATTGAGGCACTTGTCTTTCCGCCATCACAGCGTTTGTAATACCAGCGTCCTAAAGTTGGATTTGTCATTCCTTTTGATATTTGATTGTAATGTTACAACTTGTAACCCCTGGTGGTCACTATTTCCACATGTTTCAACTTGGGCGACAGCTAACTGTAAACAGTTTTTTTCTTTTCTTTTTTCTCTTTGTTTCCAGCCAGTACAACTATGAGGGAGTCCCTACCTCCCTGTTGTATATCCAGACATGTAACACACTGACCATGTTTGAAATTGTTGTTGTTTTTTTAGTTTTTTTATTTATTTTCCTTTGGCCGGCGCAATCTCATTAACGCAACGCATGACATCCAAGATGCAGTACTAGTCAATGCTGTGGAACTCAGATCTATGGAATGTGAGGGGGAGGATGGTGCGTTTCTCTCAGCGCAGGAGAAAGAAGATAACGAATATGCACCAGGGCCGTACTTCCCACTGCAGGGCCACGCTGTCCCTGGGCAACCACACCATAGGGGCCCCATCTCCACCGGCACACCAGCCACCATACCCATATGAACCCGCGGAGGACGACGACAACCTAATCAGGTTCAGTCCCAAGTCCAACAGGAACCGCCTGCTCAACATCTCGCATGATATGGCAACACCACAGCAGGGCCGGTGCTACGGAAGCGGGGCCCAGGGATCAGTGGAGGCCCTGGGAGGGCAACTGGGACAGGAACTCCAGCTAAGCTCCCTGTGCAATAGCCCCGCCCTGCCACGAAGATAAGAACGCACCGCTGCTGGGATCCACAGGAACCCCGACCACGCACCCCAGTCGGCAATACAAGCCCTTTTGCATAAGTAGGACCTACCCCACCACGCCAACGACGGCCCCGGCCTGTACAAACAACGAATATCCTACCTCCCTACTCCCTGCACCTGGTGTGCTGCTGTATTCAACTATGGGGAGATGACTGCTACTGTACTCAACGGCATCCAGCCTCCTTACAACAGATATATCGTTCTGTGTGTGAAGGAGTGGGAAGACACCTGACTGCTACTGTACTCAACGGCATCCAGCCTCCTTACAACAGATATATCGTTCTGTGTGTGAAGGAGTGGGAAGACACCTGACTGCTACTGTACTCAACGGCATCCAGCCTCCTTGCAACAGATATATATCGTTCTGTGTGTGAAGGAGTGGGAAGACACCTGACTGCTACTGAGGACGACAACAAGGGAAGCCAGTGTGCATATTAAAAAGTCAAATTTCTGATTTAGATATGGGTACATATTCAGAGTTTGAAAATACTACTTATATTAAGACTGCCATTTTCTTTTCTTTGTTCTTTGTTTCCTATTAACTGCTGTCGGCGCTTCGGGTCACTGAGAAGCGCTTTATAAGGCGCCAGCGACCAATCTGTCCCAGGCCTGGGACTCCTCCCCTTTTCAATTTGCACCTGAACTTTTTTCCCCCTCTTCTTTCTTTCTCAAGAGTTATTGTTCTACCTTATTATGTTTTTTTTATTTTTTTTTTGTACCTGTATTTTGCAATTACCTGCTTGGAATTATCGTCCTACTTAGCCAAGTATGACATTATGATGTATTAATGTTGATTGATTTCTGTATGGTGTCTTGAGACTGTGGTTTAGTGATATTGATGGTTGAAATTACCAGGATGTGCCAAAAATGGCACAAAGTGGGGAATGTGAAGGGTAATTTCACATCCCCTCCTCCTCCACCTTCCCTCCTCCTCCTCCTCCTCCTCCTCCTCCTCCTCCTCCTCCTCCTCCTCCTCCCCCCCTCCTCTATTTGTGAGGTCAGGATTTCTGTTTAAATGTGAAGGGTAATTTCACATTCTTAATCCCCACAACAGGGTTGATCGTGAAGTCATGTTATCCTTCTCTCAAAAACTGTTAAAACACTATATCCATTCATTATATTCAGAGCAGGCCAGATAACGCTTGCATCCAAGGCCGCAGCGAGCCCTCCTCAAAAGCCCATTCCATTTGACTCCCTAAATGACCATATAAAGCCAACCCAATCAGAGACGAGCAAGGCGTCTCTATTCCACTGTGTTAAAACACATGACACTTTGCTTTTTGTCACTTTCACTCTGACAGACCTGTGAATATGCACTCTGACAGACTGAAAGTCTGTCCGTATGGGCGTACTGTATTATTTTCTTTTCCAATAAACCTGTATTGTATTCATTTAACGTGAGTAATCCGGCTGTCTCTTTCTGCTCCTGTTTGATTATTTCAGAATGCCTAATTCGCAGTGTGACACTGTTTTAGGCTGCTGGATGTCCGTGGAGAACCTGGTGGTTTGCACTCTGATTTAAGGCCAATCTCTTGTCTCTGTATTTCATTTAACCATCCCTGGAGACGTCAAAAATCCACCACAGCATACTTCTTCCTACTCCTTTTCGAACATGTAGATTGAGTTGTGTTTTGCTTTTGTTATTGTTTGTTTGTATTCATTGCATGTTCGAAATAAAGATTTCAAATCAAAAGGTGGTAACTACTGGAATAGCCTACCAGTTGTGATTAGAGAGTGCCCTACATACTCCATGTTCAAGACCCATCTTAAACTGCATCTTAAGGCAAACCAGAACTGTGATCATTTTTAATCGGATTTAGTTTATGCAACTTGTTTATTGTTTTATTGCCGGCCCACACACTGGCCCACACACCGGCCCACATAATGGCCCACACACGGGCCCACATACGGCCCACACACTGGCCCACACACTACACCAGCCCACACACTACACCGGCCCACACACCGGCCCACATTAGTGGCCCACACACCGGCCCACACACTGGCCCACACACTGGCCCACACACTGGCCCACACACCGGCCCACACACTGGCCAACACACCGGCCCACACACCGGCCCACATACTGGCCCACACACCGGCCCACACACTGGCCCACATTAGTGGCCCACACACCGACTCACACACTGGCCCACACACCGGCCCACACACTGGCCCACATACTGGCCCACACACCGGCCCACACACCGGCCCACATACTGGCCCACATTAGTGGCCCACACACCGACCCACACACTGGCCCACATTAGTGGCCCACACACAGACTCACACACTGGCCCACACACTGGCCCACACACCGGCCCACATTAGTGGCCCACACACTGGCCCACACACTGGCCCAAAAAAAAAGTAAAAACAAAATATATATATATATATTATAATGTCCCGATGGCCAGTCCGCCACTGAGTAATAGCCTAATATGGTCTGTCCCAAATAGTGTTGTCTAAACGCACGTTATACAGATATCCTAGTTCAGTGGTCGGCAATAGGCGGCTCGCAGGCTGAAATAGGTCCGCCAGCAATAATATCTGCCCGTCAGATTATTTTGAGAATATGATTTGTGATGAAGATTAGCTTTATTGTATCGCAATCGGGAGACTTAGGTAAAGTTAGAAAGATATTAACAGATTCGAATTTCCGCTGTCAATAATTCTTAAGCGAAATGTTTTAAAACACAAAGGACACCTCTTTCCTATCATGGTAAGGTAGACAATGAGCTACAACCTTATTTTCACCTAAACGAGGCGTCATCGGAGCTGTACATTTAATAATATTGATCTCTATGTGCAGTCGGCTGTGAGGCAAGTGCGCAGCCAGGGACCGTCTAAAAAGTGCAACACCGAAAAGAGACACTACAAAAAGATTCAATAACTTCACTGTCATACAATTATGACATCATACTGTGACATCACAAATGTTCTAGAATGTTTTATTATGACATCATACTGTGACATCACAAATGTTCTAGAATGTTCTATTATGACATCATACTGTGACATCACAAATGTTCTAGAATGTTCTATTATGACATCATATATTTTTTATATCCTCAAACTAAATCCTCAATTTGAATAAAGTGATTAATCTGATTAAATTAGTCTTTTTTCTTTTATTATTTTGTTAGTGATGTAATAAAAAATAACACTTGGAACAAAAAGAAAAGATAATATACGATTGGTAAACACTCTGATTAACCAAAACACTTAAAAGAAAACTGGATGAATTATTATAATAATATGTGGTTGGCACTTCTTTATCGTTGCTATTGTACATGTGGCAATTCTAGAGTTAATACATGTAAAAAATATTATTCATTGATAACCCAAAAAAAAACATTATCTACTTGAGGAGAGAATGTGTATATCTGTGTTTTAACTTTGTGTACACACTTACCGCCCATAATGGGAGTAGGTATGCGTTACTCATAAATTGTTTCTGCTTGGGGAGAAGTCTTGGTTTTGGGTTGAGTAATACTTAGGGTTTCCAACCTGCTCTACTTCTAAACACATTAAAATGTGTATTTTAGCAGCTTTAGGGGCTACAGGCATGTAGTTCACCAGTTTGATAAGAATCTATTATTTGGGAAACAGAAAATACTCTGTTACACTAACCACTTGTAGGGCTGGGCGATATGGCCAAAAATTATATCGCGATAACGATATTGATAACAATATCATATCATGCGATATCCATAATTATCGATATTGTTGTGTTCGAATCCAGCTCTCCACATTGTTTTCAGTTTAGCTGGTCGTCCGCAGTAATACACATTGGCCGTATTACGGGGAGGGAAACTGAAGGGTGGGGATCGAACGTTGTGAACAAGCGACTCCTACAAGTCGGTTGGTGCGCCTGCGCAGTAGAATCAGGAAGTGTCGGGGGCAGCGTGAGCCTCCCACGCGTTACTCCTCGACACTGAGAGATCGAGCTGCGCAGGTGAAAAGATGCGACTGCTGTTACCTCAAGTACCGGAGGGGACTTGTGCTATGTATGACTTAGTCCACATTGCAGCCGGCTTGTGGGAGGCAAGAAACAGCGTTCGTGACAGGGGAGGGTTGAATTGGATGATACGAAATTGGGATGGGAGAAAAATATAGAAAAATGGGAGAAAAAAGTGGATCAAAAAAAATTATCGATATTGTTATAAGTATTAAAAATATATATATATATATTTTTTTTTAAAACAACAGATGTATGTTTATTTTGCAGCAATTCTTTGTCGTTGCCGCCATCTTTAGTGTTACATCCCCTCACACTCCAGTTCTCAGGCTGCAGCTGGTTTAAAAGCTAAAGTAAACAGGCTTCTCTGCTGGCTGTGGCTCCAGAGGAGTTGAACAGTTCTGGCTCTGCTAGTTTCTTTTCTATCTTTTGGCGCTTTTTTGGTGGACAAACCACCGCACATGTGCACTGTCACTCGTGACTGGAGTCTAGGTCTGCTAGCACACATAGCCTACTGTGTACAGACGGTTTCAAACTGTATTTTACATTAGAAAGCAAACTAAATAAATCTATATTAATTATAATAAAAATAAATCTCAATTTGGTCAGTATTGTCATTTGGACAAGCAAAGCCATTACTTTAAGTTGCAGGCAAGAAAGACAAGTCTGTCCACTGTCTCTGGGTTTAACACACACAACAAAAATCGATATTATTTTTTTCCGATATCGATTATTAAAATATATTGCGATAATTATCGTTATCGTTATATCGCCCAGCCCACTTGAATCTGTAAACACCATGTCTTATGCCTCACCATAGTGTGAACAATATGTATATATATATACCATCTTATATATCTTTACATATTGTTTTCAAAGGAATTTTTTTGGGTCTTGAGTGTTTTACAAAGGTGTGAGAGAGAGAGAGAGAGAGAGAGAGAGAGAGAGAGAGAGAGAGAGAGAGAGAGAGAGAGAGAGAGAGAGAGAGAGAGAGACAAACAGAGGCGATATAGACAAATGATCAACCATATATCCTTTGCTATTTTAAGCTTGTTCTGGAAGAAATTACTGTGAGTGTCAACTTTTAGTAAAGTCCTGTCTTTAGTTATCCTAAATAAATCTTATACAATTGATATCTTAATTATAACTTATTAACCTTAGTTGTATAGTGCATAATGAAACATTTGTCAATCTGTATTGTTCTCCAAGCTGTGAGAGAGAGAGAGAGAGAGAGAGAGAGAGAGAGAGAGAGAGAGAGAGAGACACACAGACAGAGAGAGAGAGACACACAGACAGAGAGAGAGAGAGAGAGAGAGAGAGAGAGAGAGAGAGAGAGAGAGAGAGAGAGAGAGAGAGAGAGAGAGAGAGAGAGAGAGAGAGAGAGACCTGGAAAGCGAACAGGCTGTTGGAATGGGTGTCTGGGAGGAAGTGGGGGGTCTTTCGATGTTGATTAAACGGCAAGCAACTAATGGCATGAGTGCAAAATTAAAGGTGTGAGGAGGGGATTTGGCGGAGCCCAATAGCAAACACAGGAGGAGAGAGAATGGAGCGGTTTAGGGTTGTTTAATGTAGTTCCCCAAGCAGACAGTTTTGACAGATGGAATGTGCAACAGACAGGTATGGAAAATGTTCTTGGGGGGTAGTTCAGGTGCACTCCTCGTGCAGTCCGGGAGAAGGTAGACACAGGCTGTGTCGGGGTTGAGAGCAGGGGCACTCCTTTGTGCAGCATCAGCCAGCACAGGAAGGTACTGGAACAGGAGGTTCTGTATCAGCCAGCACAGAAAGGTACTGGAACAGGAGGTTCTGTATCAGCCAGCACGGGAAGGTGCTGGAACAGGAGGTTCTGTATCAGCCAGCACGGGAAGGTGCTGGAACAGGAGGTTCTGTATCAGCCAGCACGGGAAGGTACTGGAACAGGAGGTTCTGTATCAGCCAGCACGGGAAGGTGCTGGAACAGGAGGTTCTGTATCAGCCAGCACGGGAAGGTACTGGAACAGGAGGTTCTGTATCAGCCAGCACAGGAAGGTACTGGAACAGGAGGTTCTGTATCAGCCAGCACAGGAAGGTACTGGAACAGGAGGTTCTGTATCAGCCAGCACGGGAAGGTGCTGGAACAGGAGGTTCTGTATCAGCCAGCACGGGAAGGTGCTGGAACAGGAGGTTCTGTATCAGCCAGCACGGGAAGGTGCTGGAACAGGAGGTTCTGTATCAGCCAGCACAGGAAGGTACTGGAACAGGAGGTTCTGTATCAGCCAGCACGGGAAGGTACTGGAACAGGAGGTTCTGTATCAGCCAGCACAGGAAGGTACTGGAACAGGAGGTCCTGTATCAGCCAGCACGGGAAGGTACTGGAACAGGAGGTCCTGTATCAGCCAGCACGGGAAGGTACTGGAACAGGAGGTTCTGTATCAGCCAGCACGGGAAGGTACTGGAACAGGAGGTTCTGTATCAGCCAGCACGGGAAGGTACTGGAACAGGAGGTTCTGTATCAGCCAGCACAGGAAGGTACTGGAACAGGAGGTTCTGTATCAGCCAGCACGGGAAGGTGCTGGAACAGGAGGTTCTGTATCAGCCAGCACAGGAAGGTACTGGAACAGGAGGTTCTGTATCAGCCAGCACAGGACGGTACTGGAACAGGAGGTTCTGTATCAGCCAGCACGGGAAGGTACTGGAACAGGAGGTTCTGTATCAGCCAGCACGGGAAGGTACTGGAACAGGAGGTTCTGTATCAGCCAGCACAGGAAGGTACTGGAACAGGAGGTCCTGTATCAGCCAGCACGGGAAGGTACTGGAACAGGAGGTCCTGTATCAGCCAGCACGGGAAGGTACTGGAACAGGAGGTCCTGTATCAGCCAGCACGGGAAGGTACTGGAACAGGAGGTCCTGGGCACACGGAGAACAAGGGTTAGATCAGGAAATAGCAATGAGTACAGCAAGGCTTAGGTTCAGTCTTCTTACTTGGAAGGTAGATTAACACTCCCACGACGAGGAGACAGGACCCGCCAGCTGAAGTACTTTCTGGCTGATGAGTGGATGAGTGACAGCTGTGTTGATGAGGGGATGGGTGACAGCTGTGTTGAATGGAGCGTTGGCAGCGTGCAAGGGTGTGGGAGAGGATGAGGGAAGAAGGTGTGTGGAGGGATGATGAGGAGGAATGAGGAAAGCCCTCGCTGTGATTACAACAGGACCCCCCCCTCTATGGGCGCCTCCTGGCGACCCCCCCGGGCTTGCCAGGGTTGGCCCGATGAAAATCCCGGACGAGGTCTGGATCCAGGATCAACCCGCGGGAGACCCAGCTGCGCTCCTCCGGGCCGTAGCCCTCCCAGTCAATGAGGTACTGGAAGCCGCGGCAACGCACGTCCAGCAGCTGCCGGACAATGTAGGCCGGGTGGTCGTCGATGACCAGCGGAGGGGGAGGCTCCGGAGCCGGGGGAGACAGGGGACTGGAGACCACGGCTTCAACTGGGAAACATGAAACGAGGGGTGAATGCGCATGATGGAGGGAAGCTGGAGTTTGACGACCAAGGGGTTAATAACGGAAAGTATTTTATAGGGACCAACAAAACGGGGGGTGAGTTTACGGGACACAGACTTGAGCGGCAGGTCCCGGGACCATCTGACCTGGTTGATAGTCGGGAGCCGGGGTCCGGTGGCGGTCGGCGAAGCGGCGGTTCTGCTCAGCGGAGCGGAGCAGCGCGGCCCTCGTGTCCTCCCATATCCTCCTGCAGCGGTGAAGGTGGTCCTGCACCGACGGAACAGCGATCTCCTCCTCCTGTGCAGGGAACAGTGGGGGTTGATAGCCCAGAGAGGACTCGAAGGGGGACTGACCTGTGGCCGCGGAGGACAGAGAGTTGTAGGCATACTCAATCCACGGCAGGAAAGCACTCCAGCCGGAGGGGTCCCGGGTCGTCACGCAGCGGAGGGCGGATCCCAGGTCCTGGTTGGCCCGCTCCGACTGGCCGTTGGTCTGCGGGTGGTATCCGGAGGAGAGACTGACCGTGGCCCCCAGGGCCCGACAGAAGGCCTTCCAGACTTGGGAGATGAATTGCGGGCCCCTGTCGGAGACGATGTCCACCGGAATCCCGTGGAGGCGAAAGACGTGGAGCACCATCAGGTCCGCGGTTTCTGAAGCAGAGGGGAGTTTGGGGAGAGCAACAAAGTGCACGGCCTTCGAGAAACGGTCAACGATAGTGAGAATGTTACAGTGTGAGAGGGGCAGATGGGACGTGCGACCAGGGCCGACCGGGAACAGGGAGTGGACGGAGGAGCCCGGCGGGTGGTCGTTGGGAAGCCTTCCCACGAGCACAGACGGTGCATGCAAGGACGAAGGCGCGGGTGTCCTCCCTCATGGAAACCCACCAGAAGTGCCGCCTCAGCAGGGAACGAGTCGATGGTGGTCGATCCCAGGATGACAGGCGAACCGGGAGGCGTGGACCCACTGGAGCACCTGGGAGCGGACAAGGTCGGGGACAAAAAGCCGGTTAGGTGGGCCGTTACCTGGATCAGGCTGGACGTGCTGGGCCTCCCGGACGACGGACTGGATCTCCCAGATGGCGGCGGCCACCAAGCAGGAGGAGGGGAGGCTAGTGTCAGGGTGCGTGGGACCCTCTTCGGGGACAAACTGCCGGGAAAGGGCGTCTGGCTTGGTGTTCTTGGAGCCAGGCCTGTAGGTCAGGGTGAAATTGAACCTGGTGAAGAACAGTGCCCAGTGGGCCTGGAGGGAGTTCAGGCGCTTGGCCGTCTGGACGTAGGCGAGGTTCTTATGGTCCGTCCAGACCAGGAAGGGGATCTCTGAGCCCTCCAGCCAGTGCCTCCATTCCTCCAGGGCCAGCTTGACTGCCAGGAGCTCCAGGTTTCCAATATCGTAGTTGACCTCCGCTGGGGTCAGGCGGCGAGAGAAGAAGGCGCAGGGATGCAGTCTCTGGTCGAGAGCGGAGCGTTGGGAGAGGACTGCCCCTACTCCGGGACTAGAGGCGTCTACCTCCAGCTGGACGAGGATCGGTGCGGAGGTGAAGCGCCAGCGCAGCTCGGCGAAGGCGGAGTCCACCTTGTCAGAACAGACGAAGGGCACGGAGGGCGAGGTGAGTTGGGTAAGGGGTGCAGCGATCCGGCTGTAGTCCCTGATGAAACGCCGGTAGAAGTTAGCAAACCCCAGGAAGCGTTGGCGCTGCTTGACGTTGGTGGGACGGGGCCAGTCGGACACCGCCTTGATCTTCTCGGGGTCCGCCCGGATCCGGCCGCTCTCTATGATGTAGCCGAGAAACTCGATGGAGGAGACGTGGAACTCACACTTCTCCGCCTTGACGAACAGCTTGTTCTCCAGTAGGCGTTGGAGGACCCGGCGGACATGCTGGACGTGCTCCTCCATAGAGCGGGAAAAAATCAGAATGTCATCCAAATAAACAAAAACAGAGCGGTTAAGGACATCACGGAGTACGTCATTGACAAGGGCCTGGAAGCGTGTACCTGTTCCGCAACAGTAAGTGACTTCCGGGGTAGGCCTGATTGGCCCCGACAGGCACGTGACGCGGCAAACTCAGGACGCGCAACGAGGCTGCTGAGAGCTGTCGCGCGGAAATAGGCTGTCTATTGCCATTCTCTAACACAAACTCTAACCTTAACCAGCTCCTTAACAGCGCCTAAACTTAACCGTTCTAACCTTAACCAACTCCGAAACAATGCCTAACCTTAACCTTAACCTTAACCATGCCTAACCTTAACCATAGAAAGAATATTGCCATTCTCTAAGACAAACTCTAACCTTAACCAGCTCCTTAGCAGCGCCTAAACTTAACCGTTCTAACCTTAACCAACTCCGAAACAATGCCTAACCTTAACCTTAACCTTAACCATGCCTAACCTTAACCGGCGAAAGAATACACGGTAAAAAAAAAATCACGTAAAAAAAAAAAGATTTGATGGGATTCGAACTCACCAACAACGGACCGCAGGATCGCAGGACCGGTGCTCTGCCAGGTGAGCTATAGCGCCGAATGAGAGTCATGGCGTATTTGGACGGTTACGTAATTCCGTAAGCTCTGCCGCTCGGCTCCGCGGAGCGTGCCGCGCGGCAGAGAAAGTTGCGCGTCACGTGCCTGTCGGGGCCAATCAGGCCTACCCCGGAAGTCACTTACTGTTGCGGAACAGTTACACGCGGCCTGGAAGACAGCAGGGGCGTTGGTCAGCCCAAAAGGCATTACCTTGTATTTTATTTTTTTTATTTTTTTTTAAACAAACACATAAACAAACATGACAACACACGATAAGATATACAAGCATTAGTTGACAGTGCACATCCAATGAAATCACATTTTGGTTAATTGTCTTATATAGGATATACCCTTAATACCTGTTATCTAAAAACCTACACACATATGCTCTAGCTCGTACCCCCCCTCCCGGACCCCCCATTGGATAATCCATCCATTTTCCCTCGCTCCTAACCAGACATTACCATTATATGCTAGCTTTTATTTTCTCCACCACTTCTAACCACAATGTCATTTTGGATTCATTGAGACCCAAAATTCTTGCTGTAGATATTTCTTGATAGATCACATCGAGATATGTAATAATCCAGACCTTTCGGCACATTTTTTCCGGTTGGAACCTTCGTGATGCTATCAGCTTTTTAGCCACTGTGATACCCGATAAAACCAATCTCTTTAGCTGTGGATGATGTACTGCACACTCAAAAACATCATTCAGCAGTAATACAGAGGGGTGTACAGGTATATTCCAAGTTAAGAGATTTGATAATTGCTGGGTCACCTCTTTCCAGAATATCTTAACTGGTGGGCAGTCCCAGTACATGTGCATAAATGTCCCCTCGTCCCCATTTGTACATAAGGAGCATTTGGAGTCTTGTATAAGACCCATTTTTTATAGGAGTCAAGCAGGCCCGGACTGGCCATCGGGAGCACCGGGAGTTTTCCCGGTGGCCTGGCCTGCACAGATTAAAAAAAGATTATATAAAAAATAAAAATAAATAATTAATTTTTTTTTTTATTATATATATATATATATATTTTTTTTTGTTGCCAGGCCATTGTTTCTAGTTGTGGCGGCGGCGCGGCGCGATAGTTAGATAACCTAGGTGGGTGGGGAACAACCAGGATTTCACTGTCTGAGTTGGAGAACTATCTGACTCTCTCCCTCACGCGGACACACACACACAATGGAGCCGTGCTGCCGCTTGTGATTGGTGGAGGCGGGACCAGGCGATACAACTGATTGACAGCGGAGGCGGCGAATGGAATGGCAGACGGCACTCAGATGCAGAATAACAGCCAGGCAGTGAGCCAGGTAGTGAGGGACTCGGGAGAGATACAGTAGAGCGAAAGTCAATTAACGTTGATGTCAAGATGGACAGTGGAAGAAAGAGAAAGGGTGGAGGAGAGAGGGATAAAACAAAGAAAAAGAAAGGCCCTCACAGGAGAGAGTGGTTAACTGTATTATAATAGTAAATAGAAAAATATGTTGTGCTCTTGCTTTTTTCTTTTTGAAGGTGGAGAGAGTAGCATTGCTAGTGCCACAACAGTTTTATGTGAGGTCCATAACAGTACATTGTACTAAGCAATTGTTGGCTCATTAGTTTGTGATTCACATGCACTAAAATTCACCAGAATGCAGGAAATGAAGTCTTTGTAACAAAAAAAATCCTGGTGGGGGACCCCCAGACCCCCCGCTTAAAAGGTGGCCTGATTGGGGCTATATTTCGCGCTATATCTCCCGGTATGAATTATTTCCCCAGTCCGGCCCTGGAGTCAAGTATGTCCTGTCCTGTGAATATAGTTAAGATTGATTTGTTGATGGTCCGGGTTCCTCGAACATTTGCCCAGGCTTCTTGCCAATCAAAATCACTTTCCAGGTCTGGTATATCCCTCCTCCAGACGGAGTCTAGGTGGAGGGTTTCATACGAGGACGTTAGTAATTGATGGTAAAAATCTGAAACAAAACCTCTCGATGTCTCTCTTTCATAGAAGAATTTGTGGTATCTGTGGTGTTCAATTGGTTTCTTTAATGGAACACCTTGAGTCTTCAAACATAACAATAACTGTATGTAAAAAAGATGTGTGGACTTGGTGAGATTACATTTTTTGCGTATTTCTTCATAACTACAAAAACCCTGTTTGTTAAAAACATCCCCTAATGAGTGTATGCCTTGCTTTTCCCATATAGGGAATCTTATAGGTCGTTTTCCAATCAAGAGTGCATTGTTATTGAATAAGGGAGTATGATTGTGCCATTTATGTGGGTTAGGATATTTTTTTTGTGTTTCACGCCATATCCGGATCGCATGAGTAATTATGGGGCCAAATTTCCGTTCGCAATGCTTAATTGATAGTTTAGTGTATGCTATGTCCTTCAGTCTATGTGGGGCTACTATGTTTTCTTCTAATTTTCTCCAGGATACTAATGCTTGGGGATCAAACCATGTTGTCAATGGTCTTAAAGTGTACGCCTTAAAATAGTGGAAAAAATCTGGAAATGCCATGCCACCGTCTGCTTTATTTCTCTGTGCGGTGGATCTTTTTATACGTGGTGGTTTGTTATTCCAAATAAATTTGTATGTGGAGGAGTGTAATTTTTTCCAGTAACCCTCTGGAGGGGGTAACGGTAGCATTGAGCTGAAGAAGTTGATTCTAGGTAGTACGTCCATCTTAACTATTGATATCCGTGCCTGTACTGAGTTTTTAAGTTTTGCCCACCTATCAAGGTCGTCTTTGATTTTGTTTTGGATTTTTGTGTAATTGTGCTTCACCGTTTGTCTTATGGTGGGGAATATTTCCACTCCCAAACATCTAAAGTGTTTTACCATAGGTATCTCTCCTGGGAGGGTTATATATTTTTATTTCATTAAGTGGAAGGAAAGCAGACTTCGGCCAATTTATCTTGAATCCCGATAAATCTCCAAAGTTCTCAATCAACTTGAGCAGATGAGGCAGTGTGGTGTTGGGGTTTTGCATGAACAGTATTACGTCGTCCGCATATAAACAAATTTTATGTTGTGTGCCCTTGATTACGATTGGTTCTATGGATTGGGATTGTCTTATATATTGTGCTAAAGGCTCTAATGATAGATCGAATAGTCCGGGACTAAGAGGGCAACCCTGTCTAGCTGAGCGTGATACCGGAAAGATTCCGGAGGTGATTATACCTGTTGTAATCATGGCCGATGGGTCTTTGTATACTACTTTAATCATATCAATGAAACTTTTACCTAACCCCATCTTCTCTAATACTGCCCATAGATACGACCATTCCAGTCTGTCAAAAGCTTTCATTGCATCCAGGGACAGCATCGCCTTAGGTATGGTGTCGTCCTTGTCGGCATCTAGTACGTGCAGTAATCGTCTTATGTTATCAGTGATCAGGCGGCCTCTTATGAAGCCAGTTTGGTCCGGATGAACTAAAGACGTCATATGCTTTTGTAATCTGATGGCTAATACCTTAGAGTACAGTTTGATATCGGTTCCGAGGAGGCTTAAGGGTCTGTAACTGCCGCACTCGGTGGGGTCTTTGTCTTTTTTGAGAAGGACTGTTATGAGTGCAATATTGTCGTTCTTATGGAAGTTCCCCTCCTTGACTGAGTATAAGATCATATTTAGTAATAAGGGTCCAATTATGTCCCAACAAGAGAGGTACATTTCTGGTGGGATACCGTCTCTTCCAGGAGCCTTACCACTTTGCATTTCGGATATGGCCTTCTTGAGTTCCTCTAGTGTGATCGGTGTTTCTAACTGTTTAGCGTAATCTTCTGAAAGTTTAGGGAGAAAAATTTTATTAAGATATGTGTCCGTTTTGTTTTGATCGGAGGTCGTTTCTGATTTATATAAGTTGGAGTAGAATTCTTTGAATGTCACGTTTATTTTTTCAGGGTCTGTAACAAGTACTTGTTGAGCTCTAATGGTAGTTATATCTGCAAATTTTGCATTAATTCTTAATCTCATGGCTAATAGGTGACTAGGTTTAGAACCTTGGGAGTACTGCTGTTGTCTTGTGCTACGTATTTGTATTTCCGATTGTTGTCTGTATATGGCATTGATCTCTTTTTTTAGTACATTAACTTGATTTTCTAGTCGAGTTGAGTTGTTGTATTGTAAAGAATTAAATAACGTTGAGTAAAGCGTTTCCAGTTCAGCCAGTTTTGTGCATCGATTCTTGCGCATTTTGGAGGAAAAGCTATCAGTGAAATCCTTGATCGTTCCCTTTACCGACATCCATATTATTCTGGGGTCCTGCACCGAGTTTGCATTCTCCTGTAGGAATACTGTAAGAGCTTCTTTGAGTTGTGTAATGAATTCCTTGTTATTAAGCAGCATCGAGTTAAATCGCCATCTTGGGGCTCGGGAAGATAGTATACCAAATGTTCCTTTTAGGAGTAAATAACAATGATCTGATAATGCATTGGGTATCATTTCCACTTCATAGTTTTTTTTTATCCACTTTTTCTCCCATTTTTCTATATTTTCTCCCATCCCAATTTCGTTATCATCCAATTCAACCCTCCCCTGTCACGAACGCTGTTTCTTGCCTCCCACAAGCCGGCTGCAATGTGGACTAAGTCATACATAGCACAAGTCCCCTCCGGTACTTGAGGTAACAGCAGTCGCATCTTTTCACCTGCGCAGCTCGACCTCTCAGTGTCGAGGAGTAACGCGTGGGAGGCTCACGCTGCCCCCGACACTTCCTGATTCTACTGCGCAGGCGCACCAACCGACTTGTAGGAGTCGCTTGTTCACAACGTTCGATCCCCACCCTTCAGTTTTCCCTCCCCGTAATACGGCCAATGTGTATTACTGCGGACGACCAGCCAAACTGAAAAACAATGTGGAGAGCTGGATTCGAACACGCGAATCCTAGCGTCTCCACACTGGTGGCGAGTGCCTTAGACCACTACACCACCTAGCCGCCCTATTACCACTTCATAGTTATCAAATAGTCTCGGGGATGCAAAGACATAATCTATTCTGGATAATGTGTTATGTCTCGCAGATCGACAAGAGTACTTTCGGGTCGTGGGGTTAAGTGATCGCCATAAGTCATTTACACCTGTAATCTTCTACCAATCCTTTAATGCATTAGATGAATTCTTTTGTTCGCTGGAAAAGGCGAGGTAAGATTTGTCCATCCTTGGATTCCAAATGGCATTAAAATCCGCACCTATTATAAATGAGTAATCGGGAAGGTCTAACATTGCTTTGGTTAGTGTAGTGAAGAAACCCACTTCGTACAAATTTGGGGCGTATACCGCTACCAATGCTATTTTCCTGTTCTTGTGTACAATCTTAGCTATAGTTATCCGACCATCTACATCAGACCATACTCCCTTTAATTCAATATTCAACTTCCGTCTAACGACTATGGCTACACCCCGAGTTCTCGTACCAAAAGAAGAGTGACTAATGTTATGATATGTGTTGTCCGCTAACGTATCTATGTCTTTCTCTAGAATGTGCGTTTCGCTTAGAAGAGCCACGTCCACCTGTTCTTTTTTCATCAGTTTGAGCACGCTTTTGCGTTTGTGTTGGTTATTTATTCCCCCAGTGTTCCAGATCATTATATTCAAACTAGCCATAATCTATACATGTTGTTGTGTAGTTGTTGGTAATGCTTCTGGAGTGCGAGGCTACAATAGATATACATCCAACTAGTGAGGTCCCGTTGAGAGCCGAGCTTAAAAACATACATATATACAAATAAAAATCCCCTTTCCCCCCCTCCCACCGAGAGTCGTACAGGATTGTGTCCCATAGACACATCCTACACGTATGACTCC
Organism: Notolepis coatsorum; assembly: GCF_963971535.1. Classification (NCBI taxonomy): domain Eukaryota; kingdom Metazoa; phylum Chordata; class Actinopteri; order Aulopiformes; family Paralepididae; genus Notolepis; species Notolepis coatsorum. Next base: position 148,734,575 of record NC_140171.1, on the reverse strand, counting down.
CTCCCTTGGTTTAGGCCACCGGATTACCCAAATTGAGATTTGTAATCCTACTCTTCCTATGCTAATTGCCATAGGATCTAAAACTTTCATTCTAATTCAATAGAATGTCGCTTTTGGTCTTGCGCCTCCCCATTAATGTACTAACAATAGTGTGAAAAATGAAAAATATACCTTCATTGATATATTCATTTGAACCTTCTACTAACTTATGTAGGAAACATCAGAAAAAAGGAAAAGAGTGGAGATAAATACTAACACCTTAAAATGAAAAAAAATAACAATGAAAGATCAAAATAAAAAAGGAGTGAGAACTAAAATAAAACTCATCAGAGAAAAACAGAGAAAATAAAATTGAGTAAAGAGAGAAAAAGAGAAAAACAGAGACTTTTAGAGCTACATTGTGCAAATCTCTAAATCAGTGGAGTAATTATTTAAAATATTAGAATAACCTTGTCGTGCTTATACATTTAGATGTGGCTAATGTCTTTTTTTTATTTAATTTTTTTAAAGCCTTATTAAAGCCTAATTAAACTTCAGTCCTTAGATCATTATGCTTATTCACACCGGATGTTAATGTTAAATTTACAGGCCTTCGTTGAAGGGGTGCATTATATTCTAGAAGGTTGTAGAATACCCTGGTAAATATGTAAACACTGCTGTTATGTTCCAGAATGATCTTCCTACCCAGGGGTCATGACCTACTAGTATTTTCCGGAATATTCCTTTGTGTCCCTGAGCAGAGAGGAGCCCAGAATGTTCCAGAATGTTCATAATGTCAATGTTGGATTATTGTCTCCGCAGAGACCAGAAGACTGTAAATATAATGCCTTACAAGCCATATTAAACATCTTGTGCCTTATTGTTGTCAGCGTGCATATCATCTGTTACTTTTGTTGAGCCGTGGTAAAGTCATTCTAATAAAATTACTAAAATACAAAGAGAAAGAGAGAGATGAATAGGCTTATCTGTTCTGAGCCAGTGTTGCGTCCTGCCCGGGGGGACCAGATCCATGTTGCTTCATGTAATCTTTCATGTAATCTTCGGCGGCTTTAGGCGTGCGTATTCCCTGCCTAATACCGTCTTTCCCAAGATCGATAAAAGTGCCGGGTAGTTAAGGATTGGCCTGAACATCTTAAACATTCTCTGCATCACATCCTTGTAGGGGAAACGCTGAGCGATGGCCTCCTTGCATAGATCTTTGTAGATAGATATTGAATTTTCACCATATTTCAGTTTCCCCCTTTGATTGCGCGTTCCTCTAATGATGGCGTCTCTTATTACCGTCTTGCGCAGGGTAACAATGATAACTCTCGGACCGTTAACTCTTTGGCCTCGTGTACCGACTCTGTAACATTGGTCCACTGTCGGCACTGTGGGAAGGATGTTATTACCTAAAATATCTACTAACACTGTTGGAAAGCTGTCGTCTGTGCAATTGACTGATTCATCCAGTCCCACAATGCGGATATTATTTCGCCTGTAGTAATGTTGGGTCTCGAGCTGCCTCTCCCTTGCTTCCTCTTCGACTTCTTGTATTTTCTTCCGACACTCTTCTTCCACCTGTTTTATCTCCTTCGATAACTCTGTTAATCCATCGTTGACGTTCTTCTCGTTCTCTTGGACCATCTGTGTAATTTCTATCACCGTATTCTCCACTGCCGTGATTCGCCCAGCCTGTGCAGCGGCTGCTTCCATAACCTCTTCGAATTTAGCATCGACGTGTGCTTTGAATTCATCTTTGAGTTCCTCGATGTGTAATTTGAAAGCGACCATCTGTTCCTTCATCAGGATAGTCAGAGAGTTGAAGTCGGTTGTGAAATTGCACTGCTTGTGTCAGTTGATGTTGTGGGTGCAATGATGGACCCGATGGGTTTGTTGGAGATTATCTTCTCAAATTCCCCTGCTTTATCTCTTACGGTATTTTTACACGTCGTTACCGTTGTGTTGTCAACTGCTGTCTCCCTCTCGGGGCCAGTCGTCGTTGGTCCTGGTATATTCTCCACTATAGTCCCCCCATCGGGGCTAGTCATCAACGGTACCGCCGCTACCTCGCCTGTTGTATTCTTTGACCGTGTTAAAATCGGCGCCGTTGGAGTATCTGTGCCGAATCTCTTTCCACTCTTTTTCTTATCCTTAATATCCATGTTGAGTCTTTATGTCTTTTGATATAGTTAGTAGAAGGTCTTATCAATACATACGATGTGGTTTAATCTCTTTTGGTATTGTTCAAATAAGGTTTTTAAACTAAATTAACGTTGACGGGAGCGGAGCTGTAACCAAACGCGTGTCGCTTCACATTGCGTTCAAACCGGAAAACCCAAAAACGCATTACCTTGTACTCAAAGTGACTGAGCGGGGTCTTAAAGGCCGTCTTCCACTCGTCCCCCTCCCGGACACGGACAAGGTGATAGGCATTTCTGAGGTCCAGCTTCGTGAAAATGGTGGCACCTTGCAGGGGTTCAAAAGCAGTTAATCAATGGCAGGGGGTACTTAATCTTGACTGTGATGTTGTTGAGACCCCGGTAATCAACTTTTCACCTGGAAAACATAGGTGATGACATCATTGTTGTGTCACCCGCAGGCTGTTCCAATGCATTGAGACACATGGGCCTGCAATGCAGTGCAGCTTCTCTTTGCTAGGTTTGTTTTATAGGGGAAGCATTGAGACAGTTTACAGCTAGTAAAATTGTACAAACTACAGCCGTTAGGGGTACTGTTTCATTTACCAAAGCCTGCATCCTGACAAAGAAAAAGTACACAAGGGACAATGGTCAAGTTAAAGTGGTGATCTGTAAACTCCTCATTTGTGTTTAATTTGGGGACATCTATTGGCGAAAAGTAGTCATTGCTGCTGTGTTTTTGCACTGTATTGACTTGCCATCCATCTTGAAAATCCATGTTAACCAATGAGTCCGTCAGCCTTCTACTCATTCCAAATAAACTACTGTTGCTGGTAGTGATGTAAAACACTTCACTTCATGTGTGCCGAATAATCTTCCCTGGAATGTCTTACCAGACACCAGTGTTTAGAACAGCTGAGAACAGAAGATGCAAAAGCATTTGTGAACTGGGTATAGGTAGAATCGCTATTGTGTTATATAATTTGGCGACAGAGAGGGGCAGAATAGACATCTTTAAAAAAAAATTACATGAAAATGTTTGAGATTATTACTTTGAAATAAAAGCAGTGGGGATATTTGTAGTCATGTTAATATGGAGTGTGCGTGTTTGCTCACGTGGGAAGTCTTGGGTAATGGGCTTCCCTAAAAAGCCAAAACGCCTTCTGTCGCCAATGTGGTTGTGCAGTGCACATTACCCAGAGTGCTTTGCATGCATATGTAAATTACCATATAATTTGTCAACTTTAGCTACTTCTTTTACATTTGATATTTCTGCCCTAAACTGAGGTAATTTATGAAATAGAGAACACTATTTATCCATGCCATTGTACTTGAATGGTAGAGTTGTCTTCAAAATACACCCAAAAAAAGGAGCTAGTGCACCCTATCCCCCCCCCTCACAGTGAGCTGTGGTGTTCCACAAGGAAGCATACTAGGACCGCTACTGTTCCTAATTTATGCAAATGACATGTCGTCAGCTTGTGACTGCAACTTGTTCCTGTTTGCGGACGACTCAGCCCTGCTGGTCTCTGACAAGAACAAGTTACAGGTTGAAAAAACCCTCAGCTCGGAACTAGGCAGAATCTGCATATGGCTCGCTGATAACAAACTATCATTACACATGGGCAAAACAGAGTCCATTCTCTTCGGTTCAAATAACAAACTCAGCAAGACCGACGGCTTCTCAGTTACAGTGGGTGACAATATTGTCACAAGGAAAGATGAAATTACCTACCTGGGTTCCATCCTAGAGGCTAATCTCTCCTGTGACAAAATGGCATCCAATGTAATAAAAAAAGTCAACCAACGAACTCGATTCTTGTACCGGATCTCCTCTCTGGTAAACAAGAACACCCTGAAGACTCTGGCAGGAGCACTCATTCAGGGGTACTACGACTATGCTTGCACCTCATGGTACCAAAGCACCTCAAAGGCGCTAAAAACAAAATTACAAACATCTCAAAACAAACTGGTCAGACTACTGCTTGACCTTACTCCTAGAACCCACCTCACCCCTGCCCACTTTGACAACCTAGGATGGCTTAGAGTAGACGACAGAGTACAACAACTTGCAATGGGCCTGGTCTACAAGATACACTACACGACCAAGGTACCCATGTACATGTCAAAATACTTCCCAAAGGTCAGTGAATACCACGATCACAACACCAGAGGGAGCTCCACAAATCATGTTAAACCCAGATTCGGCTCAAATAAGGGACTAAACACGTTTCGCAATTATGCCACATCAATGTGGAACGCCCTACCCAAAGCTGTAAAGGAATGTGGATCACTACCCACTTTCAAAACCTCTCTCAAGGGACACCTACGGGAGACTGCAATTCAACACTGGCCCCTGTAAATATCCTAACCCAACCCCCTCCAATGTACAGTCATTTACCTAGTATGGTTTTGTCAATAGTTCAATGTACAATTGTGTTTGTTTGTACAGTGTCTCCTCCCCCCCCCCCCTCAATGTACAGTGTTACTTGTTTATACAGTGTGCCCCCCGCCCCCCCCCCCCCCCAACCACCTCCAATGTAAATTACCCAGTATGGTTGCCAATATCCCAATGTACCCAACCCCCCCCCACCCAACCTCCTCCAATGTACAGTTTCTACGTCAAATGTATATACTCCCTTTTCTTGACTCCTTCTGTATCACAAACAGTACTGTATTTGCAAATCTGGTATGTCATAAATGTATAGATGTAGCAGTACTGACTATCTGTATGTCATGTATGTCATATATGTCTATATGAATTGAAAATGGGGGACCCTGATGGAAACAAGACAAACGTCTTTCTCAGGTCTGCATCCCCTTAACAATTGTATGTATTGAGCCGTACTGTATTGTACCCATTCTGCAATCTGTTAAATAAAGTTTTCATTCATTCATTCATTCATTCATTCATTCATTCATTCATTCATGTGTGAGTGCCTTTGCGTGCAGTTGGGTGGGAACAATGTGGCCCTTACCCAGCATTCTTGTGCAGAGGCAATATCGTAGTCTATGAAGTTTATCTGAGACGTGATTTTTGCTGGTTGAAAACTTAACCCAATACCCCGCCAGGACGACTTGAAATATAGTTGGCCATGGCAATTTTTGAAAGTCTCTAACGAGACTTATCAATGTGTCAAAGTAATCGTTGTTAATCTGGCTATTTCAACGAGCTAGCCCTATGTGACCTCTACCCACACGACATTTCTGCCGCTGACAGGACACGCGGTTATTGGCGGAAAGTACGGAAGTATCTCTAAGTACGTCTGACGTTTCTCTACGTCCGTTAGCGAATGTTAATTGAACGTCAAAAGCAAGTACGTCTGCGCTGACGTGCGGTTGTTGAGAGTGATTTGATTGAAGAGTTCCTTGTTCCATGGGGGGGGGGGGGGGGGCTTGTATTGATCAGGTTAGTAGATATTGTACCGATCAGGTATTACAGATCATATCCGCATGAAATAAACTAAAATGTTAAAACCCATTTAGACTGTTTATAATTCCTGTACTGTTTATACTCTGCTCCTGTGTTGTAACCCAACCCCCTCCAATGTACAGTAAATGACCAAGTATGGTTTTGTCAATATTCCAATGTACAGTTTTGCTTGTACAGTGGTACAGTGTCCCCCCCCCCCCCCCCACCACCCCACCCACCCAACCACCTCCAATGTACAGCCCCCCACCCACCCAACCCCACCCCACCTACCCAACCTCCCCCAATGTACAAAATGGGGGACCCTGATGTAAACAAGACGAAAGTCTTTCTCTGGTCTGCATCCCCTTAACAATTGTATGTATTGAGCTGTACTGTACTGTACCCATTCTTCAATCTGTTAATAACATTTTCAATCAATTAATTTATTTATCCTTTATTTATCCAGGAATGTCCCATTGAGATACAAGATCTCTTCTTCCAGGGAGTCCTGTCAATCAGACAGCGTTTGCTCTGTACCTACCTGTATTCCAATAATGGATTTGTCCATACCTGAGATCCATAGATGTCCCTAGATATATCTCAAAATACTGAGGATAAGGTGTAACAAATACAAACATAGTTCAGTTATTGGGTTGTAATGCTAAAATGCGTTTAAAATCTAATGGCATTACATAACTATTTACAGCTTTTAGGTAACACAAGTGTTATTGATCTAAGCGATGGTTATTTCAACATGTAAATGCAATAATAAACTGCAGAAGAAATCAGTCGACAGTGTTTTTAGCAATTTGTAAAACATTTTTTATTTCCATTGCCGAGAACCAGTCCCATAGCCAAATGATGGTTGAAGGCGTTATCTAGAAAAAAGCACAAACATAATTTCTGTTAGGCCAGTACAGCTCTTGTGCATTCATCTCTTCAAATAAGGGACAATAATAGGACAAGTAATATTTCTGTTGCAGATAATCATCCAGACACAAAAACCATGCTACATATGCATTACTGACATAGAAAATCTAACAAAAAGACATAAACAGTCACTTTGCACAGGGTGTCCAGTTGTATGTCCAGAGTTAATAATATTGTATATTGTTTACACTGCCTTTTTATTCTATTTTTACTTCTCCACTGTACTATAATTATGTGACCTGTACCTGTATGTCTTCTACTACCTGTACCTCCCCTCCCCCCTCCCCATGCTGCTGAATTTATCTTATCTTATGAATACAAGGTAATAATAAGGCTTACCTTGTAATTGCATTTCTCCATCTTTGTTAAAGTTGTTTGCTTTTGACGTTCAATTAACGTTCTCTAACGTAGAGAAACGTCAGACGTACTTCGAGATACGTCAGACGTACTTCGAGATACTTCCGTACTTTCCGCCAATCAGCGCGTGTCCTGTCAGCGGCAGAAATGTCGTGTGGCTGGCGGAAGTTGCCCGTGAGAGAACATCTCCGGGGCTGCAGCTGGAGGCTACTCGTCCAGTTGCTTGTGACTTTTCTCCTGGAAAACACAGGTGATGACATCATTGTTTTGTCACCCGCAGGCTGTTCCAATGCATTGAGACACATGGGCCTGCAATGCAGTGCAGCTTCTCTTTGCTAAGTTTGTTTTATAGGGGAAGCATTGAGACAGTTTACAGCTAGTAAAATTGTACAAACTACTGCCGTTAGGGGTACTGTTTAATTTACCTTTTAATAATGTGCTAAAAAAGTTCTAAATAAATAACTTTTAGTGAGGCCGCTTGTTTACCGCTCTGCCCGTAGTCGTCCCGTGCAATGCAAAGCCTGCATGCTGACAAAGAAAAAGTACACAAGGGACAATGGTCAAGTTAAAGTGGTAATCTGTAAACTCCTCATTTGTGTTTATTTAGGGGACATCTATTGGCGAAAAGCAGTCATTGCTGCTGTGTTTTTGCACTGTATTGACTTGCCATCCATCTTGAAAATCCATGTTAACCAATGAGTCCGTCAGCCTTCTACTCATTCCAAATAAACTACTGTTGCTGGTAGTGATGTAAAACACTTCACTTCATGTGTGTGTAGCAGGTGCCACCTAGCACCTGCCACGAAATTCGACCGTGCCTCGAGTGGGAGTCGAACCCCGGGCGTCTGCACCGGGGCCGACATAACAAACCGTTGCGCCAAGAAGGGAATTCCCCTCTAAGCGCTCAGTTTGTATGCCTCTGGGGAGTGAGTTTTACACACTTCTATGTGCCGTAGTCACACTATCGCGGCACATATCCGTTACATTCACCCCCCCTAAACTCACACCACCCAAGGCATCCGGGTCAACGGCACCACTGTAGCAGGTGCCACCTAGCACCTGCCACAAAATTCGACCGTGCCTCGAGTGGGAGTCGAACCCCGGGCGTCTGCACCGGGGCCGACATAACAAACCGTTGCGCCAAGAAGGGAATTCCCCTCTAAGCGCTCAGTTTGTATGCCTCTGGGGAGTGAGTTTTACACACTTCTATGTGCCGTAGTCACACTATCGCGGCACATATCCGTTACATGTGCCGAATAATCTTCCCTGGAATGTCTTACCAGACACCAGTGTTTAGAACAGCTGAGCACAGCAGATGAAAAAGCATTTGTGAACTGGGTATAGGTAGAATCGCTATTGTGTTATATCATTTGTCGACAGAGAGGGGCAGAATAGACACCTTTAAAAAAAATTACATGAAAATGTTTGAGATTATTACTTTGAAATAAAAGCAGTGGGGACATTTGTAGTCATGTTAATATGGAGTGTGCGTGTTTGCTCACGTGGGAAGTCTTGGGTAATGGGCTTCCGTAAAAAGCCAAAACGCCTTATGTCGCCAATGTGGTTGTGCAGTGCACATTACCCAGAGTGCTTTGCATGCATATGTAAATCACCATATAATTTGTCAACTTTAGCAACTTCTTTTACATTTGATATTTCTGCCCTAAACTGAGGTAATTTATGAAATAGAGAACACTATTTATCCATGCCATTGTACTTGAATGGTAGATTTGTCTTCAAAATACACCCAAAAAAAGGAGCTAGAGGACCGTTTGTGTGGGTGCCTTTGCGTGCAGTCGGGTGGGAACAATGTGGCCCTTACCCAGCATTATTGTGCAGAGGCAATATAGTAGTCTATGAAGTTTATCTGAGACGTGATTTTTGCTGGTTGAAAACTTAACCCAATACCCCGCCAGGACGACTTGAAATATAGTCGGCCATGGCTTTGATGTATTAGGTTCGGGTTTGAAACTCTTTGATTGTCGTGGTTATTGTGACGCCACCAGGAAAACGACACACACGAGTTGAACGTGACAGACACACGAGTTGAACGTGACAGACGTGAGCGACATGAATGGATGCAGATACGAACGAGTCAAGAATGGATGCAGATACGAACGAGTCATATCAATATAACATGGTGTCAGAAGTAAAATTGGAATAAGAGGATGGCGCAGTTTCAACCTCCGATGCCATTGAGTCTGCAAGGCAATCTTGCTGAAAATTGGAGGAATTGGACACAGCGCTTCGAACTATTTAGCATCGCCAGCGGCATCTCAGAAAAGTCTCAAAAAGTGCAGTGTGCGACGTTTCTTCATGTCGCCGGAGAGGAGGCGATTAAAGTATGTAATACTTTTGTCTTTACTGCAGAAGAAAAAGACAAAATAGACATACTGTACTGAAGAAGACATTTCAGGACTATTGTGAGCCCCGGAAAAACTTGCCATATATAAGGCACATATTCTTCACACGTGCACAGAAACAGTCAGAAACAATAGATGCCTATGTCATGGATTTAAAACCAATGATTGTGAATTTGGTCAGTTGAACGAATCCCTGATAAGAGACAGGATAGTGTGTGGCATAACTAATGACCAAGTAAGAGGCAGACTGTTAAGAGAAGCAGATCTGACACTAGCAAAAGCCTTGGATATTTGCCGTGCGAGTGAGATCACAACCAGTCAAGTGAAAGCACTGACAGAAGAGGTGGATGTGAACAGACTGAGAACAGTCAGGCCAAAAGACAGTAAAGTTGCAGATAGCACAGGTCATACTGAACCAGATGAGTCAAGTTGCTACAGATGTGGTTACAGACATGGAACAAGGACATGTCCGGCAATTGGACAAACATGTAAATCATGCCACAAGAGAAATCACTTTGCCAAGGTGTGTAGAGCGCAGGGCCCACCACAGCACCAATATAAAAAAAAGCTGCATGCAATTGAGCAGAGTGAGCAGTGATGTCGAATGTTCATCGGCACAGTCGAAGTGGAGCAGGAAAAACACATCAGACTGATGGAGACAAAATTCAAGGAAAATCCGTGGAATGAAACAGTGAGGATAAACAGAAAAGCAGTGACTTTCAAACTGGATACAGGCGCTGACTGCAACGCCATGTCAGTGAAAACGCTGAATGAACTGGACGTTAGAGGCAGACTCAGGGTGAGCAAATGCAAACTAGTTGCTTTCTTTGGGCAAAAGATTTCACCACTGGGCAAGAGAGCACTGACATGTGAGTACAAAGGCCAAAAGCATAATATAGAGTTTGAAATTACACAGCAGGATGTACCAGCTACACTAGGCAGAGCCACTTGTGAGAAACTAGGTTTAGTAAAGAGAATGCATGACATTTCCAAGGAAAGTGACATTCTTAAGGATTATGATGATCTGTTCAGTGGACTGGGCTGCTTACCCGGTCAGCATCATATTCAAGTTGACCCCACTGTTACACCTGTAGTGCATGCTCCCAGGAGGGTCCCAGTCGCGCTCAGAGACAGGGTAGTTGAGGAACTACAGCGCATGGAGAAATTGGGGGTAATAACAAGGCAGATTGAGCCAACTGAGTGGGTTAACAGTATGGTGACTGTGGTCAAACCAAATAAAATCAGAATCTGCATGGATCCTAAGGTCTTAAATGAAGCTATTAAACGGGAGCATTACCCATTGCTCACTGTGGAGGAAGTAGTTTCCCGTATGCCAAACGCCAAGTTCTTCTCAGTGTTAGACGCTAATCAGGGTTTTTGGCAAATAAAGCTTGACGAAGAAAGTTCAAAGCTATGCACCTTTAACACTCCCATAGGTAGGTACAGATTCTTACGTCTACCGTTTGGTATTTCATCTGCGCCAGAGGTGTTTCAAAGGGCAATAGCACAGATGATTGAAGGTCTAGAAGGTGTCGTAAACATCATAGATGACATGCTTGTATGGGGAGACACCCAGGAAGAGCACGACCACAGGGTGCTTAAACTGTTTGACAGAGCAAGGGAATACAACTTGAAACTGAACAGGAACAAGTGCGCTGTCAGGACAAGTGAAATAAGATACATAGGACACATACTCAGCGCCAGTGGGCTGAAACCAGATGGGGAGAAGGTGAGAGCAGTGACACAAATACCCCCACAACAGAACAAACAGGACCTGCTCAGGTTCAATGGTATGGTTCAATATCTGGCCAAGTTCATACCAAATCTGTCAGATGTCAGTGCACCGTTAAGGAAGCTGCTTGAAAATGACATAGAGTGGCACTGGGAGAAACCACAAAAGAGGAGTTTTGAACAAATCAAACAGCTGGTCACTAGTGCTCCAACCCTGAAGTTTTATGACGTCAACAAACCAGTGACTATGTCAGTAGATGCCAGCTCAGAAGGCCTCGGAGCGGTCCTACTACAAGATGAGCAACCTGTAGCTTTTGGGTCTAGGTCTCTCACTGACTGTCAGCGCAGGTATGCCCAGATAGAAAAAGAGCTACTTGCTATAGTCTATGGATGTGAAAAATTCCATCAGTATGTTTATGGAAAAAGCATACACGTTGAGAGCGACCACAAGCCTTTGGAGAGCATCTTTAAAAAGCCTTTACACCAAGCTCCTATGAGGCTACAGTCAATGCTGCTTAGGTTGCAAAGGTACAGCCTAAAAGTCACCTACAGGCCAGGCAAGGAACTTCATATTGCAGATGCTCTAAGTCGAGCGTTCCTGAAAGAGCAGAAAGAAGATCTATTGGAGAAAGACTTGGAAGTGAATATGATCACTCTGCAGCTGCCGATATCAGAGGAGAAACTGCACATATTCAGAACAGCAACGGCAGAAGACCCCGAAATGCAGCTACTAAAAGAAACCACACTCAAGGGATGGCCGAAAGACAGAAGTGCTGTACAAAAGGAAATTCAACCCTATTGGACATTTAAAGAAGAAATCTCACACACAGATGGTCTGATGTTCAAGGGAGCGAAGCTCATTGTTCCACAGCAGTTGAGACAAGAAATGATTAACAAAATCCATGAGTCACCCTTAGGAATTGTTAAGTGCAAGGAAAGAGCCAGAGACATTTTATATTGGCCATGCATGTCTTCACAAATTGAGGAGATGGTATCTCAGTGTGCCATATGTAATGAGAACAGGAACAACAATCAGAGAGAACCGTTGCTCCCACACCCAGTACCAGACAGACCGTGGTCAAAAGTAGGGAGTGATCTCTTTCATTATAAGGGATCTGAGTTCCTGCTGTGTGTGGACTATTTCTCAAAGTTCCCGGAAATCACAAAACTGAGAGACACTACCAGTGGCAGTGTCATTGTCCGACTGAAATCAATATTTGCCAGACATGGCATTCCTGATGTTGTCTTCACGGATAATGGTCCTCAGTATTCCAGTGCTGAGTTCAAGGACTTTGCAGAAAGCTGGGAATTCATCCACACCACGTCGAGTCCCGGTCACGCCCAGTCAAATGGGCAAGCAGAAAGAACAGTACAGACTATCAAAAATATGCTGAAGAAATCAGAAGGAAGTAATGGCGACCCCTACATATCGCTATTGGAGTATCGCAACACACCGCTGGAAGGTGTAAGACTATCACCGGCACAGTTGCTCATGGGACGGCGGTTGAAAGGAAAACTGCCTGCCTCGACATCACTGCTCACTCCAGAAGGAACTACATACGTGCGTAGGCAGTTGAGTGACAAACAGGAGAAACAAAAACTCTACTTCGAAAGGCAAACAAAAAGACTGCCTGACCTACAAGCAGGAGAAAACGTCAGGGTTCAAAGAGGTGAAACATGGCAGCCGGCCGTGATCCTGCACAAACATGACCAACCGCGTTCATATGTGGTTCGCACACCGGATGGGAGACAGTACAGGAGAAACAGAAAATACCTGAGACAAACGGAGGAGAGAACTTTTCCATCTACAAATGAACAGGATGCTTACCAGAAAGTGGACTGTGACACGAGAGAAAATATGGCAACACGCACACGTTCAGCAGAGAACACAGGTGTTGCAGACCAAACAGAGACACATGATGGACAATCTGAAACGCAGCCGTATCAGACTAGGTCTGGTAGACCAGTTAAACTACCTCCTAGATACAGAGAGTAACTGGAGTGTTTTCATATGCATGTTGTTGGAGTATTTTGATATTCAAGTTTTCGCATTAAGTGCTTTGCATTATGTCATGGTTCAAGTGGGTTTAAGTTACAGGATCCTTTAAAGTGAAAGTTGTCTGTGACTAACATTGTTATTTCATTTACAGCAGGTGGATGCTCTGAGTAAACATTTAAGTTGGGAAATGTTTGTTAAGTTTGTTTTTGGGAAATAGGACGTGTTAGCAAGAGTTCAAGCTAAACAAAGGTAGAATACTAAGTTCTGTTTGAGAAAAAAAAAATATGTTAAAGAGAAGGATGTGATGTAGTAGGTTCGGGTTTGAACCTCTTTGATTGTCGTTGTTATTGTGACGTCACCAGGAAGGCGACACACACACGAGTTGAATGTGACAGACGTGAGCGAAATGAATGGATGCAGATACGAACGAGTCAATAAAGGAATCTTATTGAACCTCGGGTTAAGCCTTGTCAATATAACAATGGCAATTTTTGAAAGTCTCTAAGGAGACTTATCAATGTGTCAAAGTAATCATTGGTAATGTGGCTAGGTCAACGAGCTAGGCCTATGTGACCGTTACCGATGCTGTCCAGTTGCTTGTGACTTTTCTCCTGGAAAACATAGGTGATGACATCATTGTTGTGTCACCCGCAGGCTGTTCCAATGCATTGAGACACATGGGCCTGCAATGCAGTGCAGCTTCTCTTTGCTAAGTTTGTTTTATAGGGGAAGCATTGAGACAGTTTACAGCTAGTAAAATTGTACAAACTACAGCCGTTAGGGGTACTGTTTAATTTACCTTTTAATAATGTGCTAAAAAAGTTCTAAATAAATAACTTTTAGGGAGGCCGCTTGTTTACCGCTCTGCCCGTAGTCGTCCCGTGCAATGCAAAGCCTGCATCCTGACAAAGAAAAAGTACACAAGGGACAATGGTCAAGTTAAAATGGTGATCTGTAAACTCCTCATTTGTGTTTATTTTGGGGACATCTATTGGCGAAAAGTAGTCATTGCTGCTGTGTTTTTGCACTGTATTGACTTGCCATCCATCTTGAAAATCCATGTTAACCAATGAGTCCTTCAGCCTTCTACTCATTCCAAATAAACTACTGTTGCTGGTAGTGATGTAAAACACTTCACTTCATGTGTGCCGAATAATCTTCCCTGGAATGTCTTACCAGACACCAGTGTTTAGAACAGCTGAGAACAGAAGATGCAAAAGCATTTGTGAACTGGGTATAGGTAGAATCGCTATTGTGTTATATAATTTGGCGACAGAGAGGGGCAGAATAGACATCTTTTAAAAAAATTACATGAAAATGTTTGAGATTATTACTTTGAAATAAAAGCAGTGGGGATATTTGTAGTCATGTTAATATGGAGCGTGCGTGTTTGCTCATGTGGGAAGTCTTGGGTAATGGGCTTCCCTAAAAAGCCAAAACGCCTTCTGTCGCCAATGTGGTTGTGCAGTACACATTACCCAGAGTGCTTTGCATGCATATGTAAATCACCATATAATTTGTCAACTTTAGCAACTTCTTTTACATTTGATATTTCTGCCCTAAACTGAGGTAATTTATGAAATAAAGAACACTATTTATCCATGCCATTGTACTTGAATGGTAGATTTGTCTTCAAAATACACCCAAAAAAAGGAGCTAGAGGACCGTTTGTGTGGGTGCCTTTACGTGCAGTCGGGTGGGAACAATGTGGCCCTTACCCAGCATTCTTGTGCAGAGGCAATATCGTAGTCTATGAAGTTTATCTGAGACGTGATTTTTGCTGGTTGAAAACTTAACCCAATACCCCGTCAGGACGACTTGAAATATAGTCGGCCATGGCAATTTTTGAAAGTCTCTAAGGAGACTTATCAATGTGTCAAAGTAATCATTGTTAATGCGGCTAAGTCAACTTGCTAGGCCTATGTGACCGTTACCGATGCTGTCCAGTTGCTTGGGACTTTTCTCCTGGAAAACACAGGTGATGACATCATTGTTGTGTCACCCGCAGGCTGTTCCAATGCATTGAGACACATGGGCCTGCAATGCAGTGCAGCTTCTCTTTGCTAAGTTTTTTTTATAGGCGAAGCATTGAGACAGTTTACAGCTAGTAAAATTGTACAAACTACAGCCGTTAGGGGTACTGTTTCATTTACCTTTTAATAATGTGCTAAAAAAGTTCTAAATAAATAACTTTTAGGGAGGCCGCTTGTAACTGCCCCCCGGCTTGGTGTTGAAATAAAGATGCGGTTATGTTTCGTACAGATGCTTTTATTTATTTTCTCTTTTTTCTCTTGCATTTCAGCTTAGCAGTACTGTAGCTTTTCTTTGGTAGTTGTGTCGTTGCACCGTGTTTGTACAGGTAGTGACGGTTGCATCATTTGCTCCGTTTGCACCCCGTTTGCACCGTGAAAACTGCATAGGACAGTCAAACACAAACATACAATTAGTTATATATTTCACATTTCAATATTGTTCACATGTTGTTCATTATTATACCAAAGTGTTCAAACAAACAATTGCATTCAAAGATATTTAAAAGGTGAACTCGTCTTCCATAACAAAAGGCACTCAGGGAAAAACAATGATATATAATAACGTTACTTGTCCGGCAGCAGGTGCCTTTGATTAGAATCTACTTCGTGAGTGCACCACTTTATATGTTTATAAATGTTTGGCGGTTACACACATAAATATACAACAACATATCTTCAACAACAGTAATAATAATACATTTGAGTGTTCGACATACCTTATTCCGCTTTACCAAGGGTAGTTAATTTAACTGGAGTAAGGTCCTTCTATCATACATATTCGCTGCCTGTTCCGTCGTTATCTCTGAGTTACTTCCGCCTTGGTCACACAGGAAGCTGTGACTTTATACTAAAGGAAGACGAGCTCTGCCCCCATGTGGACACTAAATGAAAGTGCACAAGTGGCTCCGAAATATTATTTTCTTAAATAGATAAATAGAGGGCTCAGTATTCTGAGCCAATACAGAGAAATTGATCATCTAGACCAGTGGTTCCCAAAGTCGGGGTCGCGACCCAAAGGTGGGCCGCGAGCAGCCACGGATGGGCCGCGAGATGATTTAAAAAAAACAAAAAATAAATAAAAAATAAACATTTATTTTTATTTTTATTTTTTTTATTTTTATTTTTTTTGTCAGGTCACTGAACTTAGAAGCAGGCCAGGACAGTGTTTCTAGTTGTATTCTAAAATTCTATTCTATTGTATTCTAAAATGTGACTATATGGTTTTATATTAACTTAATAAATAAACAAAAACGAAAAATCTACTTATTTCAACGAACATTTCAAACTAAATAACAGATTATGCACATAAAACGCTGAAAACAACCGAAGCAACAATAGTATTTTAATGAGGCTATTATTATTATCATTATTATTTTGCAACAAGTTAGCCCTCTCATAAATAGCACATATAAATGAATAACTAACTTGAACTAACTTAATAGGATTGAAGTGATATTTGGCTTAAAAAATCGGTCGCCTGGCAAAAAAAAAAAAAAAAAAAGGCCAGACGATGTGCATTGGGCCGCGGCTCTCTGACGCCTTATTTTCTGGGCCCCGGCCTGAAAAGTTTGGGAACCCCTGATCTAGACCAACGCAAATCAAAGCTTACTGACAGTAAAGATGATAGGCATCTTTACCCTTGGCGGTCAGTTACACTGCTTGTTTACCGTTCTGCCCGTAGTCGTCCCATGCAATGCAAAGCCTGCATGCTGACAAAGAAAAAGTACACAAGGGACAATGGTCAAGTTAAAGTGGTAATCTGTAAACTCCTCATTTGTGTTTATTTAGGGGACATCTATTGGCGAAAAGTAGTCATTGCTGCTGTGTTTTTGCACTGTATTGACTTGCCATCCATCTTGAAAATCCATGTTAACCAATGAGTCCTTCAGCCTTCTACTTATTCCAAATAAACTACTGTTGCTGGTAGTGATGTAAAACACTTCACTTCATGTGTGCCGAATAATCTTCCCTGGAATGTCTTACCAGACACCAGTGTTTAGAACAGCTGAGCACAGCAGATGAAAAAGCATTTGTGAACTGGGTATAGGTAGAATCGCTATTGTGTTATATCATTTGGCGACAGAGAGGGGCAGAATAGACATCTTTAAAAAAAAATTACATGACAATTTTGAGATTATTACTTTGAAATAAAAGCAGTGGGGACATTTGTAGTCATGTTAATATGGAGTGTGCGTGTTTGCTCACGTGGGAAGTCTTGGGTAATGGGTTCCGTAAAAGCCAAAACGCCTTCTGTCGCCAATGTGGTTGTGCAGTGCACATTACCCAGAGTGCTTTGCATGCATATGTAAATCACCATATAATTTGTCAACTTTAGCAACTTCTTTTACATTTGATATTTCTGCCCTAAACTGAGGTAATTTATGAAATAGAGAACACTATTTATCCATGCCATTGTACTTGAATGGTAGATTTGTCTTCAAAATACACCCAAAAAAAGGAGCTAGAGGACCGTTTGTGTGAGTGCCTTTACGTGCAGTCGGGTGGGAACAATGTGGCCCTTACCCAGCATTCTTGTGCAGAGGCAATATCGTAGTCTATGAAGTTTATCTGAGACGTGAGTTTTGCTGGTTGAAAACTTAACCCAATACCCCGCCAGGACGACTTGAAATATAGTCGGCCATGGCAATTTTTGAAAGTCTCTAAGGAGACTTATCAATGTGTCAAAGTAATCATTGTTAATGCGGCTAAGTCAACTTGCTAGGCCTATGAGACCGTTACCGATGCTGTCCAGTTGCTTGTGACTTTTCTCCTGGAAAACACAGGTGATGACATCATTGTTGTGTCACCCGCAGGCTGTTCCAATGCATTGAGACACATGGGCCTGCAATGCAGTGCAGCTTCTCTTTGCTATGTTTTTTTTTTTTTTTTTTTACTTTATTTTTTAGCGTTTATCGCTTTCCTGGTCAAGCATGACCGACAGTTGCAGGGTGAAACGGGAGAGAGAGCAGGGGGAGACATTCGGCAAATGACGGCGGGTCCGGGAATCGAACTCGGAGTCAACCAGATCCGTGACGCAGCACGGAGTCCCGTGCGAGCGTGGTAACATGGTGTGCTACTGGAGCACCCCTCTAAGTTTTTTTTTATAGGGGAAGCATTGAGACAGTTTACAGCTAGTAAAATTGTACAAACTACAGCCGTTAGGGGTACTGTTTCATTTACCTTTTAATAATGTGCTAAAAAAAGTTCTAAATAAATAACTTTTAGGGAGGCCGCTTGTTTACCGTTCTGCCCGTAGTCGTCCCGTGCAATGCAAAGCCTGCATGCTGACAAAGAAAAAGTACACAAGGGACAATGGTCAAGTTAAAGTGGTAATCTGTAAACTCCTCATTTGTGTTTATTTAGGGGACATCTATTGGCGAAAAGTAGTCATTGCTGCTGTGTTTTTGCACTGTATTGACTTGCCATCCATCTTGAAAATCCATGTTAACCAATGAGTCCGTCAGCCTTCTACTTATTCCAAATAAACTACTGTTGCTGGTAGTGATGTAAAACACTTCACTTCATGTGTGCCGAATAATCTTCCCTGGAATGTCTTACCAGACACCAGTGTTTAGAACAGCTGAGCACAGCAGATGAAAAAGCATTTGTGAACTGGGTATAGGTAGAATCGCTATTGTGTTATATCATTTGGTGACAGAGAGGGGCAGAATAGACATCTTTAAAAAAAAATTACATGAACATTTTGAGATTATTACTTTGAAATAAAAGCAGTGGGGACATTTGTAGTCATGTTAATATGGAGTGTGTGCGTGTTTGCTCACGTGGGAAGTCTTGGGTAATGGGCTTCCGTAAAAAGCCAAAACGCCTTCTGTCGCCAATGTGGTTGTGCAGTGCACATTACCCAGAGTGCTTTGCATGCATATGTAAATCACCATATAATTTGTCAACTTTAGCAACTTCTTTTACATTTGATATTTCTGCCCTAAACTGAGGTAATTTATGAAATAGAGAACACTATTTATCCATGCCATTGTACTTGAATGGTAGATTTGTCTTCAAAATACACCCAAAAAAAGGAGCTAGAGGACCGTTTGTGTGAGTGCCTTTATGTGCAGTCGGGTGGGAACAATGTGGCCCTTACCCAGCATTCTTGTGCAGAGGCAATATCGTAGTCTATGAAGTTTATCTGAGACGTGATTTTTGCTGGTTGAAAACTTAACCCAATACCCCGCCAGGACGACTTGAAATATAGTCGGCCATGGCAATTTTTGAAAGTCTCTAAGGAGACTTATCAATGTGTCAAAGTAATCATTGTTAATGCGGCTAAGTCAACGAGCTAGGCCTATGTGACCGTTACCGATGCTGTCCAGTTGCTTGCGACTTTTCTCCTGGAAAACACAGGTGATGACATCATTGTTGTGTCACCCGCAGTCTGTTCCAAAGCATTGAGACACATGGGCCTGCAATGTAGTGCAGCTTCTCTTTGCTAATTTTTTTTTTATAGGGGAAGCATTGAGACAGTTTACAGCTAGTAAAATTGTACAAACTACAGCCGTTAGGGGTACTGTTTCATTTACCTTTTAATAATGTGCTAAAAAAGTTCTAAATAAATAACTTTTAGGGAGGCCGCTTGTTTACCGTTCTGCCTGTAGTCGTCCCGTGCAATGCAAAGCCTGCATGCTGACAAAGAAAAAGTACACAAGGGACAATGGTCAAGTTAAAGTGGTAATCTGTAAACTCCTCATTTGTGTTTATTTAGGGGACATCTATTGGCGAAAAGTAGTCATTGCTGCTGTGTTTTTGCACTGTATTGACTTGCCATCCATCTTGAAAATCCATGTTAACCAATGAGTCCGTCAGCCTTCTACTTATTCCAAATAAACTACTGTTGCTGGTAGTGATGTAAAACACTTCACTTCATGTGTGCCGAATAATCTTCCCTGGAATGTCTTACCAGACACCAGTGTTTAGAACAGCTGAGCACAGCAGATGAAAAAGCATTTGTGAACTGGGTATAGGTAGAATCGCTATTGTGTTATATCATTTGGTGACAGAGAGGGGCAGAATAGACATCTTTAAAAAAAAATTACATGAACATTTTGAGATTATTACTTTGAAATAAAAGCAGTGGGGACATTTGTAGTCATGTTAATATGGAGTGTGCGTGTTTGCTCACGTGGGAAGTCTTGGGTAATGGGCTTCCGTAAAAAGCCAAAACGCCTTCTGTCGCCAATGTGGTTGTGCAGTACACATTACCCAGAGTGCTTTGCATGCATATGTAAATCACCATATAATTTGTCAACTTTAGCAACTTCTTTTACATTTGATATTTCTGCCCTAAACTGAGGTAATTTATGAAATAGAGAACACTATTTATCCATGCCATTGTACTTGAATGGTAGATTTGTCTTCAAAATACACCCAAAAAAAGGAGCTAGAGGACCGTTTGTGTGAGTGCCTTTATGTGCAGTCGGGTGGGAACAATGTGGCCCTTACCCAGCATTCTTGTGCAGAGGCAATATCGTAGTCTATGAAGTTTATCTGAGACGTGATTTTTGCTGGTTGAAAACTTAACCCAATACCCCGCCAGGACGACTTGAAATATAGTCGGCCATGGCAATTTTTTAAAGTCTCTAAGGAGACTTATCAATGTGTCAAAGTAATCATTGTTAATGCGGCTAAGTCAACGAGCTAGGCCTATGTGACCGTTACCGATGCTGTCCAGTTGCTTGCGACTTTTCTCCTGGAAAACACAGGTGATGACATCATTGTTGTGTCACCCGCAGTCTGTTCCAAAGCATTGAGACACATGGGCCTGCAATGTAGTGCAGCTTCTCTTTGCTAAGTTTTTTTTATAGGGGAAGCATTGAGACAGTTTACAGCTAGTAAAATTGTACAAACTACAGCCGTTAGGGGTACTGTTTCATTTACCTTTTAATAATGTGCTAAAAAAGTTCTAAATAAATAACTTTTAGGGAGGCCGCTTGTTTACCGTTCTGCCTGTAGTCGTCCCGTGCAATGCAAAGCCTGCATGCTGACAAAGAAAAAGTACACAAGGGACAATGGTCAAGTTAAAGTGGTAATCTGTAAACTCCTCATTTGTGTTTATTTAGGGGACATCTATTGGCGAAAAGTAGTCATTGCTGCTGTGTTTTTGCACTGTATTGACTTGCCATCCATCTTGAAAATCCATGTTAACCAATGAGTCCGTCAGCCTTCTACTTATTCCAAATAAACTACTGTTGCTGGTAGTGATGTAAAACACTTCACTTCATGTGTGCCGAATAATCTTCCCTGGAATGTCTTACCAGACACCAGTGTTTAGAACAGCTGAGCACAGCAGATGAAAAAGCATTTGTGAACTGGGTATAGGTAGAATCGCTATTGTGTTATATCATTTGGTGACAGAGAGGGGCAGAATAGACATCTTTAAAAAAAAATTACATGAACATTTTGAGATTATTACTTTGAAATAAAAGCAGTGGGGACATTTGTAGTCATGTTAATATGGAGTGTGCGTGTTTGCTCACGTGGGAAGTCTTGGGTAATGGGCTTCCGTAAAAAGCCAAAACGCCTTCTGTCGCCAATGTGGTTGTGCAGTACACATTACCCAGAGTGCTTTGCATGCATATGTAAATCACCATATAATTTGTCAACTTTAGCAACTTCTTTTACATTTGATATTTCTGCCCTAAACTGAGGTAATTTATGAAATAGAGAACACTATTTATCCATGCCATTGTACTTGAATGGTAGATTTGTCTTCAAAATACACCCAAAAAAAGGAGCTAGAGGACCGTTTGTGTGAGTGCCTTTATGTGCAGTCGGGTGGGAACAATGTGGCCCTTACCCAGCATTCTTGTGCAGAGGCAATATCGTAGTCTATGAAGTTTATCTGAGACGTGATTTTTGCTGGTTGAAAACTTAACCCAATACCCCGCCAGGACGACTTGAAATATAGTCGGCCATGGCAATTTTTTAAAGTCTCTAAGGAGACTTATCAATGTGTCAAAGTAATCATTGTTAATGCGGCTAAGTCAACGAGCTAGGCCTATGTGACCGTTACCGATGCTGTCCAGTTGCTTGCGACTTTTCTCCTGGAAAACACAGGTGATGACATCATTGTTGTGTCACCCGCAGTCTGTTCCAAAGCATTGAGACACATGGGCCTGCAATGTAGTGCAGCTTCTCTTTGCTAAGTTTTTTTTATAGGGGAAGCATTGAGACAGTTTACAGCTAGTAAAATTGTACAAACTACAGCCGTTAGGGGTACTGTTTCATTTACCTTTTAATAATGTGCTAAAAAAGTTCTAAATAAATAACTTTTAGGGAGGCCGCTTGTTTACCGTTCTGCCCGTAGTCGTCCCGTGCAATGCAAAGCCTGCATGCTGACAAAGAAAAAGTACACAAGGGACAATGGTCAAGTTAAAGTGGTAATCTGTAAACTCCTCATTTGTGTTTATTTAGGGGACATCTATTGGCGAAAAATAGTCATTGCTGCTGTGTTTTTGCACTGTATTGACTTGCCATCCATCTTGAAAATCCATGTTAACCAATGAGTCCGTCAGCCTTCTACTTATTCCAAATAAACTACTGTTGCTGGTAGTGATGTAAAACACTTCACTTCATGTGTGCCGAATAATCTTCCCTGGAATGTCTTACCAGACACCAGTGTTTAGAACAGCTGAGCACAGCAGATGAAAAAGGATTTGTGAACTGGGTATAGGTAGAATCGCTATTGTGTTATATCATTTGGCGACAGAGAGGGGCAGAATAGACATCTTTAAAAAAAAATTACATGACAATTTTGAGATTATTACTTTGAAATAAAAGCAGTGGGGACATTTGTAGTCATGTTAATATGGAGTGTGCGTGTTTGCTCACGTGGGAAGTCTTGGGTAATGGGCTTCCGTAAAAAGCCAAAACGCCTTCTGTCGCCAATGTGGTTGTGCAGTGCACATTACCCAGAGTGCTTTGCATGCATATGTAAATCACCATATAATTTGTCAACTTTAGCAACTTCTTTTACATTTGATATTTCTGCCCTAAACTGAGGTAATTTATGAAATAGAGAACACTATTTATCCATGCCATTGTACTTGAATGGTAGATTTGTCTTCAAAATACTCCCAAAAAAAGGAGCTAGAGGACCGTTTGTGTGAGTGCCTTTACGTGCAGTCGGGTGGGAACAATGTGGCCCTTACCCAGCATTCTTGTGCAGAGGCAATATCGTAGTCTATGAAGTTTATCTGAGACGTGATTTTTGCTGGTTGAAAACTTAACCCAATACCCCGCCAGGACGACTTGAAATATAGTCGGCCATGGCAATTTTTGAAAGTCTCTAAGGAGACTTATCAATGTGTCAAAGTAATCATTGTTAATGTGGCTAAGTCAACGAGCTAGGCCTATGTGACCGTTACTGATGCTGTCCAGTTGCTTGCGACTATTCTCCTGGAAAACACAGGTGATGACATCATTGTTGTGTCACCCGCAGTCTGTTCCAATGCATTGAGACACATGGGCCTGCAATGCAGTGCAGCTTCTCTTTGCTAAGTTTTTTTTATAGTGGAAGCATTGAGACAGTTTACAGCTAGTAAAATTGTACAAACTACAGCCGTTAGGGGTACTGTTTCATTTACCTTTTAATAATGTGCTAAAAAAGTTCTAAATAAAAAACTTTTAGGTAGGCTGCTTGTTTACCGTTCTGCCCGTAGTCGTCCCGTGCAATGCAAAGCCTGCATGCTGACAAAGGAAAAGTACACAAGGGACAATGGTCAAGTTAAAGTGGTAATCTGTAAACTCCTCATTTGTGTTTATTTAGGGGACATCTATTGGCGAAAAGTAGTCATTGCTGCTGTGTTTTTGCACTGTATTGACTTACCATCCATCTTGAAAATCCATGTTAACCAATGAGTCCGTCAGCCTTCTACTTATTCCAAATAAACTACTGTTGCTGGTAGTGATGTAAAACACTTCACTTCATGTGTGCCGAATAATCTTCCCTGGAATGTCTTACCAGACACCAGTGTTTAGAACAGCTGAGCACAGCAGATGAAAAAGCATCTGTGAACTGGGTATAGGTAGAATCGCTATTGTGTTATATCATTTGGCGACAGAGAGGGGCAGAATAGACATCTTTAAAAAAAAATTACATGACAATTTTGAGATTATTACTTTGAAATAAAAGCAGTGGGGACATTTGTAGTCATGTTAATATGGAGTGTGCGTGTTTGCTCACGTGGGAAGTCTTGGGTAATGGGCTTCCGTAAAAAGCCAAAACGCCTTCTGTCGCCAATGTGGTTGTGCAGTACACATTACCCAGAGTGCTTTGCATGCATATGTAAATCACCATATAATTTGTCAACTTTAGCAACTTCTTTTACATTTGATATTTCTGCCCTAAACTGAGGTAATTTATGAAATAGAGAACACTATTTATCCATGCCATTGTACTTGAATGGTAGATTTGTCTTCAAAATACACCAAAAAAAAGGAGCTAAAGGACCGTTTGTGTGAGTGCCTTTACGTGCAGTCGGGTGGGAACAATGTGGCCCTTACCCAGCATTCTTGTGCAGAGGCAATATCGTAGTCTATGAAGTTTATCTGAGACGTGATTTTTGCTGGTTGAAAACTTAACCCAATACCCCGCCAGGACGACTTGAAATATAGTCGGCCATGGCAATTTTTGAAAGTCTCTAAGGAGACTTATCAATGTGTCAAAGTAATCATTGTTAATGCGGCTAAGTCAACGAGCTAGGCCTATGTGACCGTTACCGATGCTGTCCAGTTGCTTGCGACTTTTCTCCTGGAAAACACAGGTGATGACATCATTGAGTGCTCAGAACATTGAACTGTCCACACACAAGCACACATGAACACACACACGCACACTGTGCACGCTCACACACGAGCAGCCACTTAACACTTTAACATGAGCGGGCACACACTCATGTCGCACACACGCACACTTATGGCCAAAGGAAAGGACACTTTAAATTAGAATAACAGGAACAGTGTATTGCACTACCAAAGCTAACTAGCATGTCACACATGCTCTGTAAATAACTATGTACAGATACCGAGATGTCACTCCATGTTACCTGCTACCTGTTACTGCACAATGTTGTTTTCTTCTTTTGATTCTATTATATGTACCACTGTATTGCACATCGTTGCGGGCAAGACCACCCGCATTTCATTGTATCCCAGGTGGCCAAAAAGTTCCGGCCCATTAATGGCCTGTATCCGGCAGGCCGGAAGAAATTAGTCGGCCCAAGTCCGGCTGCCAGAGTCGGCCAAGTAGGCGGCAATGACTGACTGGCCGATTCCGGCCCGAGTACACTGGGCCAGGTCCGGGGTTGCCGGAAGCGGTGAACGTCCGGATCGGCCGAGTAGGCGGCAATGACTGACTGGCCGATTCCGGCCCGAGTACACTGGGCCATGTCCGGGGTTGCCGGAAGCGGTGAACGTCGGGTTGCCTAAAGCAGCCCAGATGCGACCCACACACACTGGGCCAGGTTTGGTTGCCCGAAGCCTAGCCGACACTGCCAATGCAATGGTACTACACAGTAAATTCCGCAGAGTACATTTGACTCAAACTGAGTACATTTGATTCAAACTGAGTAAAGAAATTTTACTCAGTTTGAGTGAAATGTACTCAGTTTGAGTCAAATTTACTTTGCGGAATTTACTGTGTACCCAGTATTCTGCCAGAGCTACTCCACTATCTGCCTATGACCATACATTACCGGAAATACAGTAGGAAATGGTTGATTAGTAATACAATGCCACATATTTAAGGACCCTTCCCTTTACCAATGGAGTATTGGCATGTCCCGCATTGAACAATTCAGAAGTTTACATGCTGTCTCCTACCTCACTGAAATATATTCTCAGTGTATGTGCACATTGTACACAATATACACCATTCTGCAGTGAAGCTCAAATATCAAGTAAAGTAACAATTACCCCCATACATGCTACTTTTTCCAGTTAAAAATGACAACTTGAATAGATATTTAAACATTTATTAACAAAAAAATATCACATCCTCCTCTCTGAACCCAACGACAAAGCCTCCAATGAAATTAACCCATTGTTCCCCTGCAACAGCTTCTCCCACAGGGGATCTTTGATTAAACACCTGCTATCAGAAGAATATAGACAGTCAGAAAAAAAGTTCAATTTACTACTTAAGTACATTTAAAAGTAGAAACTTTGACTTTTACTCAAGTGTGTACTTTCACTTAAACTTTCATGTTAGTCTAGCTTAGCAACATTTTTTAGGAGAATTAATACAAAAACGAGTGATATGGCCGTTCAGTTGTAAATGAAAGCCTGCATTTAGTAAGACGTTGTTTATAAATGTCTTTTGGTTTAGTTATGAATGAATGACAGCATCTCTATAGCACAGCTCTATTACTAGGACATAAAGTGCTTTGGAATGACTGTATACATCATTCACAACGGGTGGCCCCAGCAGGAATCAAACTCCTAACCGTGACAGTGTTAGTGCCATGCTCGGAGTGCCAAGCACAAGACCCCAATGTTATGCGGGGCTCTGCTCATAGGCGGGCGGCTCGTGGCGTGGCTCGTAGTCCTGGTTGTAGAAGCAACCGTCGCCCTCCATGGAGACCCCCCTCCTCCCGCGTCACCCCAGCGAGGTGGCGGGTGGCGACCCTGACGAGGTGAGCCATGGTGGGGTGGCGGGGGGCCGGCAGGGGGAGGCCCCTGGGGGGGGCTCCGGAGAAAAGCGCCAGGGGGCCGGGCCGGGAGGCGCCCCTGGGGCACCCCGGGAGGCGTGGGCATAGCCTTACGGACCACGGGGGAATAGGTGACGTGGGGGCGTAGCGTGGCGGGGGTCTGGGGGAGCTGTCGCCGGCCCCGGCGAGGCGTGCTGGTCCCCGACGTGGAGGGGATGGGACTTCCACTCACTGCCCTACACGAAAAGTGAAAAAGGCAAATAAAAAGAACGAACCACAAATTCAACGACAGAAGAGAAGAGGATGAGATAGAGAGAGAGAAGAGAGAGAGAGAAGAGAGAGAGAAGAGAGAGAAGGAAAGCAAGATAACAAAATACAACAAGAGCCAGTATGGAAGCAAATGAGTGACAGAAGTATTTGAATTTGATCAGACACCGAATTTATAGCATTGAAAATAATTACTTTGAAAACATGTATCTGAATTGAATTTATAGCATTGAAAATAATTACTTTGAAAACATGTATCTGAATTTTTTCAGACACCAAATTTAAAGCATTGAAAATAATTACTTTGAAAACATGTATCTGATTTTTGAATTTTATCAGACACCGAATTTATAGCATTGAAAATAATTACTTTGAAAACATGTATCTGAATTTTTTCAGACACCGAATTTATAGCATTGAAAATAATTACTTTGAAAACATGTATCTGAATTTTTTCAGACACCGAATTTATAGCATTGAAAATAATTACTTTGAAAAATGTATCTGAATTTTTTCAGACACTGAATTTATAGCATTGAAAATAATTACTTTGAAAATCATGTATCTGAATTTTTTTGCTCTGAATTTACCTATGTGAAATAAAAATTCAATGTAAAAAATTCGAATGTATAATAAAATTCAATGTAAAAAAAATTCGATGCATAATTGCGGTGTATAAAATTCGATCAAAAAACCATCATCCGGGCTACCCAGACAGGATAAGCAATCGCGCCTGGATGCAATCGAATTGACTTCTGGCCTATCGCTGCACGGCTTTGTCAGTCATGTGATCACACCAACCCGGGAGAAAGATGGCGGTATATATACATACGTTGGGGGGAGAATATACATACGGTGGGGAGGAGACTGTACATTAGGAGGGGGTGGGTGGGAGAGAAATATACATACGGTGGGGAGAGAATATATACATACGGTGGGGAGGAGACTGTACATTAGGAGGGGGTGGGAGAAAATATATACATACGGTGGGGAGGAGACTGTACATTAGGAGGGGGTGGGTGGGAGAGAAATATACATACGGTGGGGAGAGAATATATACATACGGTGGGGAGGAGACTGTATATTAGGAGGGGGTGGGAGAGAAATATACATATGGTGGGGAGAGAATATATACATACGGTGGGGAGGAGACTGTACATTAGGAGGGGGTGGGAGAAAATATATACATACGGTGGGGAGGAGACTGTACATTAGGAGGGGGTGGGTGGGAGAGAAATATACATACGGTGGGGAGAGAATATATACATACGGTGGGGAGGAGACTGTATATTAGGAGGGGGTGGGAGAGAAATATACATATGGTGGGGAGAGAATATATACATACGGTGGGGAGGAGACTGTACATTAGGAGGGGGTGGGAGAGAATATATACATACGGTAGGGAGGAGACTGTACATTACGAGGGGGTGGGAGAGAAATATACATATGGTGGGGAGAGAATATATACATATGGTGGGGAGAGAATATATACATACGGTGGGGAGAGAATATATACATACGGTGGGGAGGAGACTGTACATTACGAGGGGGTGGGAGAGAAATATACATATGGTGGGGAGAGAATATATACATATGGTGGGGAGAGAATATATACATACGGTGGGGAGGAGACTGTACATTAGGAGGGGGTGGGTGGGTGAGAGAGAAAATACATATGGTGGGGAGAGAATATATACATACGGTGGGGAGAGAATATATACATACGGTGGGGAGGAGACTGTACATTAGGAGGGGGTGGGTGGGTGGGAGAGAAATATACATATGGTGGGGAGAGAATATATACATACGGTGGGGAGGAGACTGTCTATTATATGTATATTTCTCTCCCAACCACCCCCTCCTAATGTACAGTCTCCTCCCCACTGTATGTATATATTCTCTCCCCATCATATGTATATATTCTCTCCCCACCGTTCTCTTGGTGTAAAAAGTTTAAGACCAGGGTGAGGCCAGGCTATGGATGGCTTTGAAGGTGAGGAGTAGTGTTTTGAAGTTAATGCGTTCCTTGATCGGGAGCCAGTGGAGGGAGTGGAGGACAGGAGTGATGTGTTCGCGGGACCGGGTGTTAGTGAGGAGGCGGGCAACTGAGTTTTGGACCATCTGCAGTTTATGGAGGGAGCGGGAGGTGATGCCAGTGAGGAGGGAGTTACAGTAGTCCAGGAGGGAAAAGATGAAGGCGTGTATGAGGGATTCAGCAGCAGGGGGTAGAGGCAGTGACGGATTTTGGCAATGTTGCGGAGGTGAAAATATGAAGTTTTGACAATGGAGCGGACATGGGGTCAAATGAGAGGGTGGGGTCGAGGATGACACAGAGGTTGCGGACTAGGGGGGAGGGGGTGATGGTGGAGTCATTGATGGTGAGTGTGATGTAATACAATAATTTATACTGTAGCATTACAAACCATTTGACAGCCAGGTCCTGCACCTCCGTTCTTGTCCTCTAGGAGCCATCGCAGCATGGCCAAGACCTTCCTCATCCAGCATACTGTCCGGGTGTAACTTATTGCCAGCGGAAGAGTGCAAGAATGCTTCCGCATTCGTCACCGCACGCCAGTACGGTAATGCGCCTTTCCTTTCGCCCCGCTCAGACAAATGCATGTAGTACATTGCAACACAACGCAGCATTTCCGCGGCTGTCTTTAACTAGCAGGACGCTAGTGGGCTAGTCGCTAAAATATATAATTGTACCAACACAGATATTAGGCAGTACACACATTGTCCTGCAATACATGTACAGTGAATGCACAGCTACATTCGCCACATATTTCTATCGCTGCTGCGGTCTAT
Source organism: Notolepis coatsorum (assembly GCF_963971535.1). Lineage (NCBI taxonomy): Eukaryota > Metazoa > Chordata > Actinopteri > Aulopiformes > Paralepididae > Notolepis > Notolepis coatsorum. The sequence continues at coordinate 148,704,892 of NC_140171.1, read as the reverse complement.
AGTGAAATGCAATATTATTATTATTATTGTAAAGATTATCATTACAATCGCAGCCTGGAGGCAATGTTACAAGTGTACGAGGGTTGTGTGCAAAGAGCACAGCCTCTCAATTTGCACAACGTGCACAAAATAATAATTGTAATGATCTTTACAATAATAATAATATTGCATTTCACTGTAGACCGCAGCAGCGATAGAAATATATGGCGAATGTAGCTGTGCATTCACTGTACATGTATTGCAGGACAATGTGTGTACTGCCTAATATCTGTGTTGGTACAATTATATATAAAACGATATATATATTTGAGCGACTAGCCCACTAGCGAGGCAACCTCCTGCACCATCGCAGCAGCGCCGAGCGTGGTGATACAAGCGGGCTGCTCTGAGGAAAGGAGCCCCTTCACGCTAGTGGGCTAGTCGCTCAAATATATATCGATTTTATATATAATTGTACCAACACAGATATTAAGCAGTACACACATTGTCCTGCAATACATGTACAGTGAATGCACAGCTACATTCGCCATATATTTCTATCGCTGCTGCGGTCTACAGTGAAATGCAATATTATTATTATTGTAAAGATCATTACAATTATTATTTTGTGCACGTTGTGCAAATTGAGAGGCTGTGCTCTTTGCACACAACCCTCGTACACTTGTAACATTGCCTCTCCAGGCTGCGATTGTAATGATAATCTTTACAATAATAATAATAATATTGCATTTCACTGTAGACCGCAGCAGCGATAGAAATATATGGCGAATGTAGCTGTGCATTCACTGTATGTATTGCAGGACAATGTGTGTAGTGTACTGCCTAATATCTGTGTTGGTACAATTATATATAAAACGATATATATTTTAGCGACTAGCCCACTAGTGTCCTGCTAGTTAAAGACAGCTGAGGTTGAGTAGTTTCTTCTGATATCACTTTCAAACTCCAAGTGATTCGTTGCAATGTACGCGGAAATGCTGCGTTGTGTTGCAATGTACTACATGCATTTGTCTGAGCGGGGCGAAAGGAAAGGCGCATTACCGTACTGGCGTGCAGTGACGAATGCGGAAGCATTCTTGCACTCTTCCGCTGGCAATAAGCTACACGCATACTGTCCTTCTGAAGCTCTGAAGTCATTAGTGGCCATGAACCTAAAGAGAGAGAGCGAGAATACGTTAGTAGATAGTCTAAGGCCAGTGATTCTCAATATTATTTTGCATATCTAGGACCTCTAATTTAGTCCATGTCATGCACAACTACATACAATATACTGTAGCATTACAAACCATTTGACAGCCAGGTCCAGCACCTCTCCGTTCTTGTCTTCTAGGAGCCATCGCAGCATGGCCAAGACCTTCCTCATCCAGCATACTGTCCTTCTGAAGGTCTGAAGTCATTAGTGGCCATGAACCTAGAGAGAGCGAGAATACGTTAGATCTTGACCGTCTTGGGAGAGAGAGAGATAGAGAAGGCATTACAGGATGACTCTTTGAAAATGATGTCCCAGATTAAAAAGTATATATTATATATACACAGTCACACACACAATAAAAAAAAATTATACATCACTTACGACCACTTGAAGTAGTTGTTCTTGAGCCGTCTTCTGCGTTCATCTCATTGATGAGATCCAGCACTGTAACAGTATATTTGCAACAATGAAATTATATATTTTATTACAACTCTATCAGCTGAGTAACAATATTCATCAAAGTGTTGCGTGTTACAGCGTAGGTTAGTTTATTAGTGCATGACAGTAGGGTTTTACATACTGTAAAAAAACAAACACTTAACAAGTTAATATCTGAGATTTTGAAACACAGTAACATCACTACAATAAACTCAAACCGGTCTACATATAAATCAGAAAATCTGACAGGTTTGTCCAGATTATCTTAATTTGGAGGCCTAACCAAAAGTAAGCATATCTGACTAGGGGCAGGTTGGTGTAGACCGACTAGGGGCATGGTGGTGTAGACTGACTAGGGGCATGGTGGTGTAGACTGACTAGGGGCATGGTGGTGGTGTAGACTGACTAGGGGCATGGTGGTCGTGTAGACTGACTAGGGGCATGGTGGTGTAGACTGACTAGGGGCATGGTGGTGTAGACTGACTAGGCGCAGGTTGCTAGTGTAGACTGACTAGGGGCATGGTGGTGGTGTAGACTGACTAGGGGCATGGTGGTGTAGACTGACTAGGGGCATGGTGGTGGTGTAGACTGACTAGGGGCATGGTGGTGTAGACTGACTAGGCGCAGGTTGCTAGTGTAGACTGACTAGGGGCATGGTGGTGGTGTAGACTGACTAGGGGCATGGTGGTGTAGACTGACTAGGGGCATGGTGGTGGTGTAGACTGACTAGGGGCATGGTGGTGTAGACTGACTAGGGGCATGGTGGTGAATAACAAAACAACGATTGTGTGCAGACAATTGAAAATGTTGGGTTCCTTTCCACTTTCTTGAATATAGAAAAAATTTAAATACTTGTTCTAGAACTGTATTTTTTGCACTTGTTTTTAAGTTACTGGGAATACCCTTTCCTTGTTTTTGCTCATTTTAACAGACAAAACACAACACATTCTAGTAATTCTGGTTTACACCTAACCCTTATTATTGATGTTATGATTTCCAAAAATAAAATCTCACCAATCTTTAGTCAAATAGGAGATTTAAGTGTTTATCTGGAATTGTGAGGATAGGTATTCGCGGTAACCTGGGATCAATATGTGAAACGTAATTATCTCCTCAAATAATTGGCCACAAAAGACGAAACTCATTTTGGTTGTTCATTGGGGTGCCAAGATCATGCCCAAAACATATCATGCATCTGCCATGAAAATTAAGCCTTTTATGTTTGTTATCAATTGAAGGTCATGAACTATGTTGACTCATATCCCATACCCGGATTTTCCCTTCAGATTCAGCTAAATTTGAATTCTCTTGAGATAACTCGGGGAGAACTATGGTATTATGTTACATGATGATGATATCCCTACAAAACAACCAAAACATTTTAATTCTCTCTTAAATTGGAGGAGATAGTGAATTGGTATTCCCGGTAACTTAGGTCAACTTTAGAGGTCCGCCATCCCTCATTACATGATGTATTTTTTTTAAGGTGAATTATTTGGCATCTATAACAATCATTCTTGACATGAGAAAAGATTTTAATGTTGTTCGTATAACGTCCTGGGTTATATGGCTTAGAAATGGGGCAGGTTACCAGGAATACATGCGTTACCCATATAGAGAGAGAGAGAGAGAGAGAGAGAGAGAGAGAGAGAGAGAGAGAGAGAGAGGGGGAGAGAGGGCATTACAGGATGACTCTTTGAAATGATGTCCCAGATTAAAAAGTATATATTATATATACATACACAGTCACACACACAATAAAAAAATGTATACATCACTTACGACCACTTGAAGTAGTTGTTCTTGAGCCGTCTTCTGCGTTCATCTCATTGATGAGATCCAGCACTGTAACAGTATTTGCAACAATGAAATTATATATTTTATTACAACTCTATCAGCTGAGTAACAATATTCATCAAAGTGTTGCGTGTTACAGCGTAGGTTAGTTTATTAGTGCATGACAGTAGGGTTAGTAAGCTCCCCAAGCTAACACAAGCTAATACAACACGGACCACAGCTCCCCAAGCTAACAAAAGTTAGCTCTCATAGTCATAACGCTATCAGCTCCGGGTACAGTATAGCAACGTTAGCTAGTCATACCGTTAGCCAGTTAGCAGCTCCGGTAGTTTACCCCGCTGCAGTTTCATAATATCGAGCTAATAACGTTACAGTAGTCACTGAAAACACAGACTAAACAGCACTCATTTATATCAGCGGCACGCATTACTTATAAATAATAAAATATATGTGTTGCACACAATTACCTGAGGAGAAGATGCAACAGTTGCAATGCTCACGACGTGGTCCAGATCTCTTGCGCGCTTCAATTCAAATTTCAAACCGGGATCCCCCACAATGCAACGCATCAGTGTTGCCAGATTTGAGAGTCCGCCTTCATCTGACAGACCTTTGATAATAATGGGCGGTTCGGATATTGTTAATCCGATCTGGCAACCATGCTCGGATCCTTGTTTCTCCGCACAGACTGACCACGGTTTTGATTGATTGATTGAAAACTTTATTAACAGATTGCAGAATGGGTACAATACAGTACAGCTCAATACACACAATTGTTAAGGGGATGCAGACCAGAGAAATACTTTCGTCTTGCATCAGGGTCCCCCATTTTCAATTCATCAGGATATACGGCTATACATTTATGAAAACGTATACATTATAGGTGGGGGGGTGGGTGGAGTGGGGGGGGGGGGTTGGGTAGGTTGGGTAGGGGTGGACACTGGACACTGTACAACTGCACAAGCAACTGTACATATTGACAAAACCATGTTTGGTAATTGACTGTACATTGGGTTGGGTTAGGACATTTACAGGGGCCAGTTTCGAATTGCAGTCTCCCGTAGGTGTTCTTTGAGAGTGGTTTTGAAAGTGGGTAGTGATTCACATTCCTTTACAGCTTTGGGTAGGGCGTTCCACATTGATGTGGCATAATTGCTAAACGTGTTCCTGTTTGAGCCGAATCTGGGTTTAACATGATTTGTGGAGCTCCCTCTATGGTGTTGTGGTCGTGGTATTCACTGACCTTTGGGAAGTATTTTGATATGTACACATATATGGGTACCTTGATCGTGTATAGTGTATCTTGTAGACAGGCCCATTGCAAGTTGCTGCACTCTGTCGTCTAAGCCGTTGTCACATGGGCAGGGGCGAGGTGGGTTCTAGGAGTAAGGTCAAGCATGTAGTCTGACCAGTTTGTTTTGAGATGAAGTGTAGCAGGGTCAAGTCAAGTCAAGTCAAGTCAAGAGTTTTAATTGTCACGGCATACAAGTATACAATGAAATGCGGGTGGTCTTGCCCGCAACGATGTGCAATACGTGGTACAACATATAATAGAATCCAATAAAAAAAAAAACATTGTGCAATAAACAGGTAACAGGTAACATATTTGTGACATCTCGGTATCTGTACATATTATTTACAGGGCATATAGGACACGGTCAAAGAACACCAGATCCAGGCGTACAACTAGAACCACCAGAACAGTGAATACGAGCAAAGTAACACGACTAACTGGTAACGACAGATACAGATTACAAAACATACAATTAAAAACTAAAAATCTCTAGAAAATCTAGTCAATTTACAAACCAATGAGCTTCTATACAGTAGAAAGGATATGCAGCCAGTATGAGCTTCTAGACAAACAGTAGAAGAGATATGCAGCCAGTATGAGCTTCTAGATAAGACAGTAGAAGAGATATGCAGCCAGTATGAGCTTCTAGATACAGTAGAACAGATATGCAGCCAGTATGATCTTCTATATAGAGACAGTAGAACAGATATGCAGCCAGTATGATCTTCTAGAGACAGTAGAACAGATATGCAGCCAGTATGAGCTTCTAGATACAGTAGAACAGATATGCAGCCAGTATGAGCTTCTAGATAAGACAGTAGAAGAGATATGCAGCCAGATGAGCTTCTAGATAAGACAGTAGAAGAGATATGCAGCCAGTATGAGCTTCTAGATAAGACAGTAGAAGAGATATGCAGCCAGATGAGCTTCTAGATAAGACAGTAGAAGAGATATGCAGCCAGTATGATCTTCTAGAGACAGTAGAACAGATATGCAGCCAGTATGAGCTTCTAGATACAGTATAACAGATATGCAGCCAGTATGAGCTTCTAGATAAGACAGTAGAAGAGATATGCAGCCAGTATGAGCTTCTAGATAAGACAGTAGAAGAGATATGCAGCCAGTATGAGCTTCTAGATAAGACAGTAGAACAGATATGCAGACAGTATGATCTTCTAGAGACAGTAGAACAGATATGCAGCCAGTATGAGCTTCTAGATACAGTAGAACAGATATGCAGCCAGTATGATCTTCTAGAGACAGTAGAACAGATATGCAGCCAGTATGAGCTTCTAGATACAGTAGAACAGATATGCAGCCAGTATGAGCTTCTAGATAAGACAGTAGAAGAGATATGCAGCCAGATGAGCTTCTAGATAAGACAGTAGAAGAGATATGCAGCCAGTATGAGCTTCTAGATAAGACAGTAGAAGAGATATGCAGCCAGATGAGCTTCTAGATAAGACAGTAGAAGAGATATGCAGCCAGTATGAGCTTCTAGATAAGAAAGAGATATGCAGCCAGTATGAGCTTCTAGATAAGACAGTAGAAGAGATATGCAGCCAGTATGAGCTTCTAGATAGACAGTAGAACAGATATGCAGCCAGTATGAGCTTGTTGCATACTCATGTTAAACAGTTGGCATTAGTGCAGAATTGAACTAAAACTGTCTCATAGGAACGGATTCTGGAATGGCATTTTGAATAAATGACTAAATGACATAAATGAAAGCTCTCATCGACTCCGACAGATTGCTAGTCATTCATAATGGCATCGAAAGAATGTCCAAATGACCTGTGTTGTGTTAGCTTGTGTTAGCTTGGGGAGCTGCAGTCTGTGTTGTGTTAGCTTGTGTTAGCTTGGGGAGCTGCAGTCTGTGTTGTGTTAGCTTGTGTTAGCTTGGGGAGCTGCAGTCTGTGTTGTGTTAGCTTGTGTTAGCTTGGGGAGCTGCAGTCCATGTTGTGTTAGCTTGTGTTAGCTTGGGGAGCTGCAGTTTGTGTTGTGTTAGCTTGTGTTAGCTTGGGGAGCTGCAGTCTGTGTTGTGTTAGCTTCTGTTAGCTTGGGGAGCTGCGGTCCATGTTGTGTTAGCTTGTGTTAGCTTGGGGAGCTGCAGTCTGTGTTGTGTTAGCTTGTGTTAGCTTGGGGAGCTGCAGTCTGTGTTGTGTTAGCTTGTGTTAGCTTGGGGAGCTGCAGTCTGTGTTGTGTTAGCTTGTGTTAGCTTGGGGAGCTGCAGTCCATGTTGTGTTAGCTTGTGTTAGCTTGGGGAGCTGCAGTCTGTGTTGTGTTAGCTTGTGTTAGCTTGGGGAGCTGCAGTCTGTGTTGTGTTAGCTTGTGTTAGCTTGGGGAGCTGCAGTCTGTGTTGTGTTAGCTTGTGTTAGCTTGGGGAGCTGCAGTCTGTGTTGTGTTAGTATTCATTCCATTCTAAACATAACGTTAGTTTACAAAACATGACCTGTCTATATAACGTTGAGGAACAAATTATAAGTGTGTGGGTGTGTGTTTTGGTGAACATTGGACTGCAAACAGAAAATGCATCACAGTTAGACAGTAGCTACTGTTAGCTGTCCTTCCGGATTAGCTTTGAGCTAACTATCTTTCCCGACCCATGTATTCATTCCATTCTAAACATAACGTTAGTTTACAAAACATGACCTGTCTATATAACGTTGAGGAACAAATTATAAGTGTGTGGGTGTGTGTTTTGGTGAACATTGGACTGCAAACAGAAAATGCATCACAGTTAGACAGCAGCTACTGTTAGCTGTCCTTCCGGATTAGCTTTGAGCTAACTATCTTTCCCGACCCGTATTCATTCCATTCTAAACATAACGTTAGTTTACAAAACATGACCTGTCTATATAACGTTGAGGAACAAATTATATAGACGGGTAATGTTTTGAACAACTAACGTTACGTTTAGAATGGAATGCATCGGCAAAGATCCGTTAGCTCAAAGCTATTCCGGCCAGTTTATCAACTTCCTGTCATTTAGAAATATGATTTTATAGTGAAAATCATTACCAAAACGTCCGGAAAAACGGGAGCATTATAGACGGTCATACAAATGTACAAATGCTATAAGGTGGCAAGAAATGCACTATAAACAATACTTTATGCATCGGCAAAGATCCTTAGCTCAAAGCTATTAAGGCAATGCTGGCTAACAAGAGGCTAGCGCAAGAAACGACGCCGCAAACCATTGCCGAGCCAGAGCCGGTTTATCTTTGGCGAGCCCGAGTCGGCTCTGGCACGGCAAGCCGAGCCGGGCCAGAGCCGGTTTATCTTTGGTGAGCCCGAGTCGGCTCTGGCACGGCAAGCCGAGCCGGGCCAGAGCCGGTTTATCTTTGGCGAGCCCGAGTCGGCTCAGCCCCGGCAACCATTGCCGGGCCAGAGCCGGTTTATCTTTGGCGAGCCCGAGTCGGCTCCGCCCCGGCAACCATTGCCGGGCCAGAGCCGTTTATCTTTGGCGAGCGCGAGTCGGCTCCGCCCCGGCAACCATTGCTGGGCCAGAGCCGGTTTATCTTTGGCGAGCGCGAGTCGGCTCCGCCCCGGCAACCATTGCCGGGCCAGAGCCGGTTTATCTTTGGCGAGCGCGAGTCGGCTCTGCCCCGGCAACCATTACCGCGCCAGATCCGGCTCATCGTTGGCGTGCCGTGCCGGACATATGCCGAGTGTGCCGACCGGTAGCCGGAATTGGGCCGAGTATGCTGGCCACCTGGGATACCTGTATGCCGTGACAATTAAAACTCTTGACTTGACTTGACTTGACATTGTTGTGTCACCCGCAGTCTGTTCCAATGCATTGAGACACATGGGCCTGCAATGCAGTGCAGCTTCTCTTTGCTAAGTTTTTTTCATAGGGGAAGCATTGAGACAGTTTACAGCTAGTAAAATTGTACAAACTACAGCCGTTAGGGGTACTGTTTCATTTACCTTTTAATAATGTGCTAAAAAAGTTCTAAATAAATAACTTTTAGGGAGGCCGCTTGTTTACCGTTCTGCCCGTAGTCGTCCCGTGCAATGCAAAGCCTGCATGCTGACAAAGAAAAAGTACACAAGGGACAATGGTCAAGTTAAAGTGGTAATCTGTAAACTCCTCATTTGTGTTTATTTAGGGGACATCTATTGGCGAAAAGTAGTCATTGCTGCTGTGTTTTTGCACTGTATTGACTTGCCATCCATCTTGAAAATCCATGTTAACCAATGAGTCCGTCAGCCTTCTACTTATTCCAAATAAACTACTGTTGCTGGTAGTGATGTAAAACACTTCACTTCATGTGTGCCGAATAATCTTCCCTGGAATGTCTTACCAGACACCAGTGTTTAGAACAGCTGAGCACAGCAGATGAAAAAGCATTTGTGAACTGGGTATAGGTAGAATCGCTATTGTGTTATATCATTTGGCGACAGAGAGGGGCAGAATAGACATCTTTAAAAAAAAATTACATGACAATTTTGAGATTATTACTTTGAAATAAAAGCAGTGGGGACATTTGTAGTCATGTTAATATGGAGTGTGCGTGTTTGCTCACGTGGGAAGTCTTGGGTAATGGGCTTCCGTAAAAAGCCAAAACGCCTTCTGTCGCCAATGTGGTTGTGCAGTACACATTACCCAGAGTGCTTTACATGCATATGTAAATCACCATATAATTTGTCAACTTTAGCAATTTCTTTTACATTTGATATTTCTGCCCTAAACTGAGGTAATTTATGAAATAGAGAACACTATTTATCCATGCCATTGTACTTGAATGGTAGATTTGTCTTCAAAATACACCAAAAAAAAGGAGCTAAAGGACCGTTTGTGTGAGTGCCTTTACGTGCAGTCGGGTGGGAACAATGTGGCCCTTACCCAGCATTCTTGTGCAGAGGCAATATCGTAGTCTATGAAGTTTATCTGAGACGTGATTTTTGCTGGTTGAAAACTTAACCCAATACCCCGCCAGGACGACTTGAAATATAGTCGGCCATGGCAATTTTTGAAAGTCTCTAAGGAGACTTATCAATGTGTCAAAGTAATCATTGTTAATGCGGCTAAGTCAACGAGCTAGGCCTATGTGACCGTTACCGATGCTGTCCAGTTGCTTGCGACTTTTCTCCTGGAAAACACAGGTGATGACATCATTGTTGTGTCACCCGCAGTCTGTTCCAATGCATTGAGACACATGGGCCTGCAATGCAGTGCAGCTTCTCTTTGCTAATTTTTTTTTATAGGGGAAGCATTGAGACAGTTTACAGCTAGTAAAATTGTACAAACTACAGCCGTTAGGGGTACTGTTTCATTTACCTTTTAATAATGTGCTAAAAAAGTTCTAAATAAATACCTTTTAGGGAGGCCGCTTGTTTACCGTTCTGCCCGTAGTCGTCCCGTGCAATGCAAAGCCTGCATGCTGACAAAGAAAAGGTACACAAGGGACAATGGTCAAGTTAAAGTGGTAATCTGTAAACTCCTCATTTGTGTTTATTTAGGGGACATCTATTGGCGAAAAGTAGTCATTGCTGCTGTGTTTTTGCACTGTATTGACTTGCCATCCATCTTGAAAATCCATGTTAACCAATGAGTCCGTCAGCCTTCTACTTATTCCAAATAAACTACTGTTGCTGGTAGTGATGTAAAACACTTCACTTCATGTGTGCCGAATAATCTTCCCTGGAATGTCTTACCAGACACCAGTGTTTAGAACAGCTGAGCACAGCAGATGAAAAAGCATTTGTGAACTGGGTATAGGTAGAATCGCTATTGTGTTATATCATTTGGCGACAGAGAGGGGCAGAATAGACATCTTTAAAAAAAAATTACATGACAATTTTGAGATTATTACTTTGAAATAAAAGCAGTGGGGACATTTGTAGTCATGTTAATATGGAGTGTGCGTGTTTGCTCACGTGGGAAGTCTTGGGTAATGGGCTTCCGTAAAAAGCCAAAACGCCTTCTGTCGCCAATGTGGTTGTGCAGTACACATTACCCAGAGTGCTTTGCATGCATATGTAAATCACCATATAATTTGTCAACTTTAGCAACTTCTTTTACATTTGATATTTCTGCCCTAAACTGAGGTAATTTATGAAATAGATAACACTATTTATCCATGCCATTGTACTTGAATGGTAGATTTGTCTTCAAAATACACCCAAAAAAAGGAGCTAAAGGACCGTTTGTGTGAGTGCGTTTACGTGCAGTCGGGTGGGAACAATGTGGCCCTTACCCAGCATTCTTGTGCAGAGGCAATATCGTAGTCTATGAAGTTTATCTGAGACGTGATTTTTGCTGGTTGAAAACTTAACCCAATACCCCGCCAGGATGACTTGAAATATAGTCGGCCATGGCAATTTTTGAAAGTCTCTAAGGAGACTTATCAATGTGTCAAAGTAATCATTGTTAATGCGGCTAAGTCAACGAGCTAGGCCTATGTGACCGTTACCGATGCTGTCCAGTTGCTTGTGACTTTTCTCCTGGAAAACACAGGTGATGACATCATTGTTGTGTCACCCGCAGTCTGTTCCAATGCATTGAGACACATGGGCCTGCAATGCAGTGCAGCTTCTCTTTGCTAAGTTTTTTTCATAGGAGAAGCATTGAGACAGTTTACAGCTAGTAAAATTGTACAAACTACAGCCGTTAGGGGTACTGTTTCATTTACCTTTTAATAATGTGCTAAAAAAGTTCTAAATAAATAACTTTTAGGGAGGCCGCTTGTTTACCGTTCTGCCCGTAGTCGTCCCGTGCAATGCAAAGCCTGCATGCTGACAAAGAAAAAGTACACAAGGGACAATGGTCAAGTTAAAGTGGTAATCTGTAAACTCCTCATTTGTGTTTATTTAGGGGACATCTATTGGCGAAAAGTAGTCATTGCTGCTGTGTTTTTGCACTGTATTGACTTGCCATCCATCTTGAAAATCCATGTTAACCAATGAGTCCGTCAGCCTTCTACTTATTCCAAATAAACTACTGTTGCTGGTAGTGATGTAAAACACTTCACTTCATGTGTGCCGAATAATCTTCCCTGGAATGTCTTACCAGACACCAGTGTTTAGAACAGCTGATCACAGCAGATGAAAAAGCATTTGTGAACTGGGTATAGGTAGAATCGCTATTGTGTTATATCATTTGGCGACAGAGAGGGGCAGAATAGACATATTTAAAAAAAAATTACATGACAATTTTGAGATTATTACTTTGAAATAAAAGCAGTGGGGACATTTGTAGTCATGTTAATATGGAGTGTGCGTGTTTGCTCACGTGGGAAGTCTTGGGTAATGGGCTTCCGTAAAAAGCCAAAACGCCTTCTGTAGCCAATGTGGTTGTGCAGTACACATTACCCAGAGTGCTTTACATGCATATGTAAATCACCATATAATTTGTCAACTTTAGCAATTTCTTTTACATTTGATATTTCTGCCCTAAACTGAGGTAATTTATGAAATAGAGAACACTATTTATCCATGCCATTGTACTTGAATGGTAGATTTGTCTTCAAAATACACCCAAAAAAGGAGCTAAAGGACCGTTTGTGTGAGTGCCTTTACGTGCAGTCGGGTGGGAACAATGTGGCCCTTACCCAGCATTCTTGTGCAGAGGCAATATCGTAGTCTATGAAGTTTATCTGAGAAGTGATTTTTGCTGGTTGAAAACTTAACCCAATACCCCGCCAGGACGACTTGAAATATAGTCGGCCATGGCAATTTTTGAAAGTCTCTAAGGAGACTTATCAATGTGTCAAAGTAATCATTGTTAATGCGGCTAAGTCAACGAGCTAGGCCTATGTGACCGTTACCGATGCTGTCCAGTTGCTTGCGACTTTTCTCCTGGAAAACACAGGCGATGACATCATTGTTGTGTCACCCGCAGTCTGTTCCAATGCATTGAGACACATGGGCCTGCAATGCAGTGCAGCTTCTCTTTGCTAAGTTTTTTTTTTATAGGGGAAGCATTGAGACAGTTTACAGCTAGTAAAATTGTACAAACTACAGCCGTTAGGGGTACTGTTTAATTTACCTTTTAATAATGTGCTAAAAAAGTTCTAAATAAATAACTTTTAGGGAGGCCGCTTGTTTACCGTTCTGCCCGTAGTCGTCCCGTGCAATGCAAAGCCTGCATGCTGACAAAGAAAAAGTACACAAGGGACAATGGTCAAGTTAAAGTGGTAATCTGTAAACTCCTCATTTGTGTTTATTTAGGGGACATCTATTTGGTCGAAAAGTAGTCATTGCTGCTGTGTTTTTGCACTGTATTGACTTGCCATCCATCTTGAAAATCCATGTTAACCAATGAGTCCGTCAGCCTTCTACTTATTCCAAATAAACTACTGTTGCTGGTAGTGATGTAAAACACTTCACTTCATGTGTGCCGAATAATCTTCCCTGGAATGTCTTACCAGACACCAGTGTTTAGAACAGCTGAGCACAGCAGATGAAAAAGCATTTGTGAACTGGGTATAGGTAGAATCGCTATTGTGTTATATCATTTGGCGACAGAGAGGGGCAGAATAGACATATTTAAAAAAAAATTACATGACAATTTTGAGATTATTACTTTGAAATAAAAGCAGTGGGGACATTTGTAGTCATGTTAATATGGAGTGTGCGTGTTTGCTCACGTGGGAAGTCTTGGGTAATGGGCTTCCGTAAAAAGCCAAAACGCCTTCTGTAGCCAATGTGGTTGTGCAGTACACATTACCCAGAGTGCTTTACATGCATATGTAAATCACCATATAATTTGTCAACTTTAGCAATTTCTTTTACATTTGATATTTCTGCCCTAAACTGAGGTAATTTATGAAATAGAGAACACTATTTATCCATGCCATTGTACTTGAATGGTAGATTTGTCTTCAAAATACACCCAAAAAAAGGAGCTAAAGGACCGTTTGTGTGAGTGCCTTTACGTGCAGTCGGGTGGGAACAATGTGGCCCTTACCCAGCATTCTTGTGCAGAGGCAATATCGTAGTCTATGAAGTTTATCTGAGAAGTGATTTTTGCTGGTTGAAAACTTAACCCAATACCCCGCCAGGACGACTTGAAATATAGTCGGCCATGGCAATTTTTGAAAGTCTCTAAGGAGACTTATCAATGTGTCAAAGTAATCATTGTTAATGCGGCTAAGTCAACGAGCTAGGCCTATGTGACCGTTACCGATGCTGTCCAGTTGCTTGCGACTTTTCTCCTAGAAAACACAGGTGATGACATCATTGTTGTGTCACCCGCAGGCTGTTCCAATGCATTGAGACACATGAGCCTGCAATGCAGTGCAGCTACTCTTTGCTACGTTTTTTTTATAGGGGAAGCATTGAGACAGTTTACAGCTAGTAAAATTGTACAAACTACAGCCGTTAGGGGTACTGTTTCATTTACCTTTTAATAATGTGCTAAAAAAGTTCTAAATAAATAACTTTTAGGGAGGCCGCTTGTTTACCGTTCTGCCCGTAGTCGTCCCGTGCAATGCAAAGCCTGCATGCTGACAAAGAAAAGGTACACAAGGGACAATGGTCAAGTTAAAGTGGTAATCTGTAAACTCCTCATTTGTGTTTATTTAGGGGACATCTATTGGCGAAAAGTAGTCATTGCTGCTGTATTTTTGCACTGTATTGACTTGCCATCCATCTTGAAAATCCATGTTAACCAATGAGTCCGTCAGCCTTCTACTTATTCCAAATAAACTACTGTTGCTGGTAGTGATGTAAAACACTTCACTTCATCTGTGCCGAATAATCTTCCCTGGAATGTCTTACCAGACACCAGTGTTTAGAACAGCTGAGCACAGCAGATGAAAAAGCATTTGTGAACTGGGTATAGGTAGAATCGCTATTGTGTTATATCATTTGGCGACAGAGAGGGGCAGAATAGACATCTTTAAAAAAATATTACATGACAATTTTGAGATTATTACTTTGAAATAAAAGCAGTGGGGACATTTGTTGTCATGTTAATATGGAGTGTGCGTGTTTGCTCACGTTGGAAGTCTTGGGTAATGGGCTTCCGTAAAAATCCAAAACGCTTTCTGTCGCCAATGTGGTTGTGCAGTACACATTACCCAGAGTGCTTTGCATGCATATGTAAATCACCATATAATTTGTCAACTTTAGCAACTTCTTTTACATTTGATATTTCTGCCCTAAACTGAGGTAATTTATGAAATAGAGAACACTATTTATCCATGCCATTGTACTTGAATGGTAGATTTGTCTTCAAAATACACCCAAAAAAAGGAGCTAAAGGACCGTTTGTGTGAGTGCCTTTACGTGAAGTCGGGTGGGAACATTGTGGCCCTTACCCAGCATTCTTGTGCAGAGGCAATATCGTAGTCTATGAAGTTTATCTGAGACGTGATTTTTGCTGGTTGAAAACTTAACCCAATACCCCGCCAGGACGACTTGAAATATAGTCGGCCATGGCAATTTTTGAAAGTCTCTAAGGAGACTTATCAATGTGTCAAAGTAATCATTGTTAATGCGGCTAAGTCAAGGAGCTAGGCCTATGTGACCGTTACCGATGCTGTCCAGTTGCTTGCGACTTTTCTCCTGGAAAACACAGGCGATGACATCATTGTTGTGTCACCCGCAGTCTGTTCCAATGCATTGAGACACATGGGCCTGCAATGCAGTGCAGCTTCTCTTTGCTAAGTTTTTTTTTTATAGGGGAAGCATTGAGACAGTTTACAGCTAGTAAAATTGTACAAACTACAGCCGTTAGGGGTACTGTTTAATTTACCTTTTAATAATGTGCTAAAAAAGTTCTAAATAAATAACTTTTAGGGAGGCCGCTTGTTTACCGTTCTGCCCGTAGTCGTCCCGTGCAATGCAAAGCCTGCATGCTGACAAAGAAAAAGTACACAAGGGACAATGGTCAAGTTAAAGTGGTAATCTGTAAACTCCTCATTTGTGTTTATTTAGGGGACATCTATTTGGTCGAAAAGTAGTCATTGTTGCTGTGTTTTTGCACTGTATTGACTTGCCATCCATCTTGAAAATCCATGTTAACCAATGAGTCCGTCAGCCTTCTACTTATTCCAAATAAACTACTGTTGCTGGTAGTGATGTAAAACACTTCACTTCATGTGTGCCGAATAATCTTCCCTGGAATGTCTTACCAGACACCAGTGTTTAGAACAGCTGAGCACAGCAGATGAAAAAGCATTTGTGAACTGGGTATAGGTAGAATCGCTATTGTGTTATATCATTTGGCGACAGAGAGGGGCAGAATAGACATCTTTAAAAAAAAATTACATGACAATTTTGAGATTATTACTTTGAAATAAAAGCAGTGGGGACATTTGTAGTCATGTTAATATGGAGTGTGCGTGTTTGCTCACGTGGGAAGTCTTGGGTAATGGGCTTCCGTAAAAAGCCAAAACGCCTTCTGTCGCCAATGTGGTTGTGCAGTACACATTACCCAGAGTGCTTTGCATGCATATGTAAATCACCATATAATTTGTCAACTTTAGCAACTTCTTTTACATTTGATATTTCTGCCCTAAACTGAGGTAATTTATGAAATAGATAACACTATTTATCCATGCCATTGTACTTGAATGGTAGATTTGTCTTCAAAATACACCCAAAAAAAGGAGCTAAAGGACCGTTTGTGTGAGTGCGTTTACGTGCAGTCGGGTGGGAACAATGTGGCCCTTACCCAGCATTCTTGTGCAGAGGCAATATCGTAGTCTATGAAGTTTATCTGAGACGTGATTTTTGCTGGTTGAAAACTTAACCCAATACCCCGCCAGGATGACTTGAAATATAGTCGGCCATGGCAATTTTTGAAAGTCTCTAAGGAGACTTATCAATGTGTCAAAGTAATCATTGTTAATGCGGCTAAGTCAACGAGCTAGGCCTATGTGACCGTTACCGATGCTGTCCAGTTGCTTGCGACTTTTCTCCTGGAAAACACAGGTGATGACATCATTGTTGTGTCACCCGCAGTCTGTTCCAATGCATTGAGACACATGGGCCTGCAATGCAGTGCAGCTTCTCTTTGCTAAGTTTTTTTCATAGGGGAAGCATTGAGACAGTTTACAGCTAGTAAAATTGTACAAACTACAGCCGTTAGGGGTACTGTTTCATTTACCTTTTAATAATGTGCTAAAAAAGTTCTAAATAAATAACTTTTAGGGAGGCCGCTTGTTTACCGTTCTGCCCGTAGTCGTCCCGTGCAATGCAAAGCCTGCATGCTGACAAAGAAAAAGTACACAAGGGACAATGGTCAAGTTAAAGTGGTAATCTGTAAACTCCTCATTTGTGTTTATTTAGGGGACATCTATTGGCGAAAAGTAGTCATTGCTGCTGTGTTTTTGCACTGTATTGACTTGCCATCCATCTTGAAAATCCATGTTAACCAATGAGTCCGTCAGCCTTCTACTTATTCCAAATAAACTACTGTTGCTGGTAGTGATGTAAAACACTTCACTTCATGTGTGCCGAATAATCTTCCCTGGAATGTCTTACCAGACACCAGTGTTTAGAACAGCTGATCACAGCAGATGAAAAAGCATTTGTGAACTGGGTATAGGTAGAATCGCTATTGTGTTATATCATTTGGCGACAGAGAGGGGCAGAATAGACATATTTAAAAAAAATTACATGACAATTTTGAGATTATTACTTTGAAATAAAAGCAGTGGGGACATTTGTAGTCATGTTAATATGGAGTGTGCGTGTTTGCTCACGTGGGAAGTCTTGGGTAATGGGCTTCCGTAAAAAGCCAAAACGCCTTCTGTAGCCAATGTGGTTGTGCAGTACACATTACCCAGAGTGCTTTACATGCATATGTAAATCACCATATAATTTGTCAACTTTAGCAATTTCTTTTACATTTGATATTTCTGCCCTAAACTGAGGTAATTTATGAAATAGAGAACACTATTTATCCATGCCATTGTACTTGAATGGTAGATTTGTCTTCAAAATACACCCAAAAAAAGGAGCTAAAGGACCGTTTGTGTGAGTGCGTTTACGTGCAGTCGGGTGGGAACAATGTGGCCCTTACCCAGCATTCTTGTGCAGAGGCAATATCGTAGTCTATGAAGTTTATCTGAGACGTGATTTTTGCTGGTTGAAAACTTAACCCAATACCCCGCCAGGATGACTTGAAATATAGTCGGCCATGGCAATTTTTGAAAGTCTCTAAGGAGACTTATCAATGTGTCAAAGTAATCATTGTTAATGCGGCTAAGTCAACGAGCTAGGCCTATGTGACCGTTACCGATGCTGTCCAGTTGCTTGCGACTTTTCTCCTGGAAAACACAGGTGATGACATCATTGTTGTGTCACCCGCAGTCTGTTCCAATGCATTGAGACACATGGGCCTGCAATGCAGTGCAGCTTCTCTTTGCTAAGTTTTTTTCATAGGGGAAGCATTGAGACAGTTTACAGCTAGTAAAATTGTACAAACTACAGCCGTTAGGGGTACTGTTTCATTTACCTTTTAATAATGTGCTAAAAAAGTTCTAAATAAATAACTTTTAGGGAGGCCGCTTGTTTACCGTTCTGCCCGCAGTCGTCCCGTGCAATGCAAAGCCTGCATGCTGACAAAGAAAAAGTACACAAGGGACAATGGTCAAGTTAAAGTGGTAATCTGTAAACTCCTCATTTGTGTTTATTTAGGGGACATCTATTGGCGAAAAGTAGTCATTGCTGCTGTGTTTTTGCACTGTATTGACTTGCCATCCATCTTGAAAATCCATGTTAACCAATGAGTCCGTCAGCCTTCTACTTATTCCAAATAAACTACTGTTGCTGGTAGTGATGTAAAACACTTCACTTCATGTGTGCCGAATAATCTTCCCTGGAATGTCTTACCAGACACCAGTGTTTAGAACAGCTGATCACAGCAGATGAAAAAGCATTTGTGAACTGGGTATAGGTAGAATCGCTATTGTGTTATATCATTTGGCGACAGAGAGGGGCAGAATAGACATATTTAAAAAAAATTACATGACAATTTTGAGATTATTACTTTGAAATAAAAGCAGTGGGGACATTTGTAGTCATGTTAATATGGAGTGTGCGTGTTTGCTCACGTGGGAAGTCTTGGGTAATGGGCTTCCGTAAAAAGCCAAAACGCCTTCTGTAGCCAATGTGGTTGTGCAGTACACATTACCCAGAGTGCTTTACATGCATATGTAAATCACCATATAATTTGTCAACTTTAGCAATTTCTTTTACATTTGATATTTCTGCCCTAAACTGAGGTAATTTATGAAATAGAGAACACTATTTATCCATGCCATTGTACTTGAATGGTAGATTTGTCTTCAAAATACACCCAAAAAAAGGAGCTAAAGGACCGTTTGTGTGAGTGCCTTTACGTGCAGTCGGGTGGGAACAATGTGGCCCTTACCCAGCATTCTTGTGCAGAGGCAATATCGTAGTCTATGAAGTTTATCTGAGAAGTGATTTTTGCTGGTTGAAAACTTAACCCAATACCCCGCCAGGACGACTTGAAATATAGTCGGCCATGGCAATTTTTGAAAGTCTCTAAGGAGACTTATCAATGTGTCAAAGTAATCATTGTTAATGCGGCTAAGTCAACGAGCTAGGCCTATGTGACCGTTACCGATGCTGTCCAGTTGCTTGCGACTTTTCTCCTAGAAAACACAGGTGATGACATCATTGTTGTGTCACCCGCAGGCTGTTCCAATGCATTGAGACACATGAGCCTGCAATGCAGTGCAGCTTCTCTTTGCTAAGTTTTTTTTATAGGGGAAGCATTGAGACAGTTTACAGCTAGTAAAATTGTACAAACTACAGCCGTTAGGGGTACTGTTTCATTTACCTTTTAATAATGTGCTAAAAAAGTTCTAAATAAATAACTTTTAGGGAGGCCGCTTGTTTACCGTTCTGCCCGTAGTCGTCCCGTGCAATGCAAAGCCTGCATGCTGACAAAGAAAAGGTACACAAGGGACAATGGTCAAGTTAAAGTGGTAATCTGTAAACTCCTCATTTGTGTTTATTTAGGGGACATCTATTGGCGAAAAGTAGTCATTGCTGCTGTATTTTTGCACTGTATTGACTTGCCATCCATCTTGAAAATCCATGTTAACCAATGAGTCCGTCAGCCTTCTACTTATTCCAAATAAACTACTGTTGCTGGTAGTGATGTAAAACACTTCACTTCATCTGTGCCGAATAATCTTCCCTGGAATGTCTTACCAGACACCAGTGTTTAGAACAGCTGAGCACAGCAGATGAAAAAGCATTTGTGAACTGGGTATAGGTAGAATCGCTATTGTGTTATATCATTTGGCGACAGAGAGGGGCAGAATAGACATCTTTAAAAAAAAATTACATGACAATTTTGAGATTATTACTTTGAAATAAAAGCAGTGGGGACATTTGTAGTCATGTTAATATGGAGTGTGCGTGTTTGCTCACGTGGGAAGTCTTGGGTAATGGGCTTCCGTAAAAATCCAAAACGCTTTCTGTCGCCAATGTGGTTGTGCAGTACACATTACCCAGAGTGCTTTGCATGCATATGTAAATCACCATATAATTTGTCAACTTTAGCAACTTCTTTTACATTTGATATTTCTGCCCTAAACTGAGGTAATTTATGAAATAGAGAACACTATTATCCATGCCATTGTACTTGAATGGTAGATTTGTCTTCAAAATACACCCAAAAAAAGGAGCTAAAGGACCGTTTGTGTGAGTGCCTTTACGTGAAGTCGGGTGGGAACATTGTGGCCCTTACCCAGCATTCTTGTGCAGAGGCAATATCGTAGTCTATGAAGTTTATCTGAGACGTGATTTTTGCTGGTTGAAAACTTAACCCAATACCCCGCCAGGACGACTTGAAATATAGTCGGCCATGGCAATTTTTGAAAGTCTCTAAGGAGACTTATCAATGTGTCAAAGTAATCATTGTTAATGCGGCTAAGTCAACGAGCTAGGCCTATGTGACCGTTACCGATGCTGTCCAGTTGCTTGCGACTTTTCTCCTGGAAAACACAGGCGATGACATCATTGTTGTGTCACCCGCAGTCTGTTCCAATGCATTGAGACACATGGGCCTGCAATGCAGTGCAGCTTCTCTTTGCTAAGTTTTTTTTTTATAGGGGAAGCATTGAGACAGTTTACAGCTAGTAAAATTGTACAAACTACAGCCGTTAGGGGTACTGTTTAATTTACCTTTTAATAATGTGCTAAAAAAGTTCTAAATAAGTAACTTTTAGGGAGGCCGCTTGTTTACCGTTCTGCCCGTAGTCGTCCCGTGCAATGCAAAGCCTGCATGCTGACAAAGAAAAAGTACACAAGGGACAATGGTCAAGTTAAAGTGGTAATCTGTAAACTCCTCATTTGTGTTTATTTAGGGGACATCTATTTGGTCGAAAAGTAGTCATTGCTGCTGTGTTTTTGCACTGTATTGACTTGCCATCCATCTTGAAAATCCATGTTAACCAATGAGTCCGTCAGCCTTCTACTTATTCCAAATAAACTACTGTTGCTGGTAGTGATGTAAAACACTTCACTTCATGTGTGCCGAATAATCTTCCCTGGAATGTCTTACCAGACACCAGTGTTTAGAACAGCTGAGCACAGCAGATGAAAAAGCATTTGTGAACTGGGTATAGGTAGAATCGCTATTGTGTTATATCATTTGGCGACAGAGAGGGGCAGAATAGACATCTTTAAAAAAAAATTACATGACAATTTTGAGATTATTACTTTGAAATAAAAGCAGTGGGGACATTTGTAGTCATGTTAATATGGAGTGTGCATGTTTGCTCACGTGGGAAGTCTTGGGTAATGGGCTTCCGTAAAAAGCCAAAACGCCTTCTGTCGCCAATGTGGTTGTGCAGTACACATTACCCAGAGTGCTTTGCATGCATATGTAAATCACCATATAATTTGTCAACTTTAGCAACTTCTTTTACATTTGATATTTCTGCCCTAAACTGAGGTAATTTATGAAATAGAGAACACTATTTATCCATGCCATTGTACTTGAATGGTAGATTTGTCTTCAAAATACACCCAAAAAAAGGAGCTAAAGGACCGTTTGTGTGAGTGCCTTTACGTGCAGTCGGGTGGGAACAATGTGGCCCTTACCCAGCATTCTTGTGCAGAGGCAATATCGTAGTCTATGAAGTTTATCTGAGAAGTGATTTTTGCTGGTTGAAAACTTAACCCAATACCCCGCCAGGACGACTTGAAATATAGTCGGCCATGGCAATTTTTGAAAGTCTCTAAGGAGACTTATCAATGTGTCAAAGTAATCATTGTTAATGCGGCTAAGTCAACGAGCTAGGCCTATGTGACCGTTACCGATGCTGTCCAGTTGCTTGCGACTTTTCTCCTAGAAAACACAGGTGATGACATCATTGTTGTGTCACCCGCAGGCTGTTCCAATGCATTGAGACACATGAGCCTGCAATGCAGTGCAGCTTCTCTTTGCTAAGTTTTTTTTATAGGGGAAGCATTGAGACAGTTTACAGCTAGTAAAATTGTACAAACTACAGCCGTTAGGGGTACTGTTTCATTTACCTTTTAATAATGTGCTAAAAAAGTTCTAAATAAATAACTTTTAGGGAGGCCGCTTGTTTACCGTTCTGCCCGTAGTCGTCCCGTGCAATGCAAAGCCTGCATGCTGACAAAGAAAAGGTACACAAGGGACAATGGTCAAGTTAAAGTGGTAATCTGTAAACTCCTCATTTGTGTTTATTTAGGGGACATCTATTGGCGAAAAGTAGTCATTGCTGCTGTATTTTTGCACTGTATTGACTTGCCATCCATCTTGAAAATCCATGTTAACCAATGAGTCCGTCAGCCTTCTACTTATTCCAAATAAACTACTGTTGCTGGTAGTGATGTAAAACACTTCACTTCATCTGTGCCGAATAATCTTCCCTGGAATGTCTTACCAGACACCAGTGTTTAGAACAGCTGAGCACAGCAGATGAAAAAGCATTTGTGAACTGGGTATAGGTAGAATCGCTATTGTGTTATATCATTTGGCGACAGAGAGGGGCAGAATAGACATCTTTAAAAAAAAATTACATGACAATTTTGAGATTATTACTTTGAAATAAAAGCAGTGGGGACATTTGTAGTCATGTTAATATGGAGTGTGCGTGTTTGCTCACGTGGGAAGTCTTGGGTAATGGGCTTCCGTAAAAATCCAAAACGCTTTCTGTCGCCAATGTGGTTGTGCAGTACACATTACCCAGAGTGCTTTGCATGCATATGTAAATCACCATATAATTTGTCAACTTTAGCAACTTCTTTTACATTTGATATTTCTGCCCTAAACTGAGGTAATTTATGAAATAGAGAACACTATTATCCATGCCATTGTACTTGAATGGTAGATTTGTCTTCAAAATACACCCAAAAAAAGGAGCTAAAGGACCGTTTGTGTGAGTGCCTTTACGTGAAGTCGGGTGGGAACATTGTGGCCCTTACCCAGCATTCTTGTGCAGAGGCAATATCGTAGTCTATGAAGTTTATCTGAGACGTGATTTTTGCTGGTTGAAAACTTAACCCAATACCCCGCCAGGACGACTTGAAATATAGTCGGCCATGGCAATTTTTGAAAGTCTCTAAGGAGACTTATCAATGTGTCAAAGTAATCATTGTTAATGCGGCTAAGTCAACGAGCTAGGCCTATGTGACCGTTACCGATGCTGTCCAGTTGCTTGCGACTTTTCTCCTGGAAAACACAGGCGATGACATCATTGTTGTGTCACCCGCAGTCTGTTCCAATGCATTGAGACACATGGGCCTGCAATGCAGTGCAGCTTCTCTTTGCTAAGTTTTTTTTTTATAGGGGAAGCATTGAGACAGTTTACAGCTAGTAAAATTGTACAAACTACAGCCGTTAGGGGTACTGTTTAATTTACCTTTTAATAATGTGCTAAAAAAGTTCTAAATAAGTAACTTTTAGGGAGGCCGCTTGTTTACCGTTCTGCCCGTAGTCGTCCCGTGCAATGCAAAGCCTGCATGCTGACAAAGAAAAAGTACACAAGGGACAATGGTCAAGTTAAAGTGGTAATCTGTAAACTCCTCATTTGTGTTTATTTAGGGGACATCTATTTGGTCGAAAAGTAGTCATTGCTGCTGTGTTTTTGCACTGTATTGACTTGCCATCCATCTTGAAAATCCATGTTAACCAATGAGTCCGTCAGCCTTCTACTTATTCCAAATAAACTACTGTTGCTGGTAGTGATGTAAAACACTTCACTTCATGTGTGCCGAATAATCTTCCCTGGAATGTCTTACCAGACACCAGTGTTTAGAACAGCTGAGCACAGCAGATGAAAAAGCATTTGTGAACTGGGTATAGGTAGAATCGCTATTGTGTTATATCATTTGGCGACAGAGAGGGGCAGAATAGACATCTTTAAAAAAAAATTACATGACAATTTTGAGATTATTACTTTGAAATAAAAGCAGTGGGGACATTTGTAGTCATGTTAATATGGAGTGTGCATGTTTGCTCACGTGGGAAGTCTTGGGTAATGGGCTTCCGTAAAAAGCCAAAACGCCTTCTGTCGCCAATGTGGTTGTGCAGTACACATTACCCAGAGTGCTTTGCATGCATATGTAAATCACCATATAATTTGTCAACTTTAGCAACTTCTTTTACATTTGATATTTCTGCCCTAAACTGAGGTAATTTATGAAATAGAGAACACTATTTATCCATGCCATTGTACTTGAATGGTAGATTTGTCTTCAAAATACACCCAAAAAAAGGAGCTAAAGGACCGTTTGTGTGAGTGCCTTTACGTGCAGTCGGGTGGGAACAATGTGGCCCTTACCCAGCATTCTTGTGCAGAGGCAATATCGTAGTCTATGAAGTTTATCTGAGACGTGATTTTTGCTGGTTGAAAACTTAACCCAATACCCCGCCAGGACGACTTGAAATATAGTCGGCCATGGCAATTTTTGAAAGTCTCTAAGGAGACTTATCAATGTGTCAAAGTAATCATTGTTAATGCGGCTAAGTCAACGAGCTAGGCCTATGTGACCGTTACCGATGCTGTCCAGTTGCTTGCGACTTTTCTCGTGGAAAACACAGGTGATGACATCATTGTTGTGTCACCTGCAGTCTGTTCCAATGCATTGAGACACATGGGCCTGCAATGCAGTGCAGCTTCTCTTTGCTAAGTTTTTTTTATAGGGGAAGCATTGAGACAGTTTACAGCTAGTAAAATTGTACAAACTACAGCCGTTAGGGGTACTGTTTCATTTACCTTTTAATAATGTGCTAAAAAAGTTCTAAATAAATAACTTTTAGGGAGGCCGCTTGTTTACCGTTCTGCCCGTAGTCGTCCCGTGCAATGCAAAGCCTGCATGCTGACAAAGAAAAAGTACACAAGGGACAATGGTCAAGTTAAAGTGGTAATCTGTAAACTCCTCATTTGTGTTTATTTAGGGGACATCTATTGGCGAAAAGTAGTCATTGCTGCTGTGTTTTTGCACTGTATTGACTTGCCATCCATCTTGAAAATCCATGTTAACCAATGAGTCCGTCAGCCTTCTACTTATTCCAAATAAACTACTGTTGCTGGTAGTGATGTAAAACACTTCACTTCATGTGTGCCGAATAATCTTCCCTGGAATGTCTTACCAGACACCAGTGTTTAGAACAGCTGAGCACAGCAGATGAAAAAGCATTTGTGAACTGGGTATAGGTAGAATCGCTATTGTGTTATATCATTTGGCGACAGAGAGGGGCAGAATAGACATCTTTAAAAAAAAAATTACATGACAATTTTGAGATTATTACTTTGAAATAAAAGCAGTGGGGACATTTGTAGTCATGTTAATATGGAGTGTGCGTGTTTGCTCACGTGGGAAGTCTTGGGTAATGGGCTTCCGTAAAAAGCCAAAACGCCTTCTGTCGCCAATGTGGTTGTGCAGTGCACATTACCCAGAGTGCTTTGCATGCATATGTAAATCACCATATAATTTGTCAACTTTAGCAACTTCTTTTACATTTGATATTTCTGCCCTAAACTGAGGTAATTTATGAAATAGAGAACACTATTTATCCATGCCATTGTACTTGAATGGTAGATTTGTCTTCAAAATACACCCAAAAAAAGGAGCTAGAGGACCGTTTGTGTGGGTGCCTTTACGTGCAGTCGGGTGGGAACAATGTGGCCCTTACCCAGCATTCTTGTGCAGAGGCAATATCGTAGTCTATGAAGTTTATCTGAGACGTGATTTTTGCTGGTTGAAAACTTAACCCAATACCCCGCCAGGACGACTTGAAATATAGTCGGCCATGGCAATTTTTGAAAGTCTCTAAGGAGACTTATCAATGTGTCAAAGTAATCATTGTTAATGCGGCTAAGTCAACTTGCTAGGCCTATGTGACCGTTACCGATGCTGTCCAGTTGCTTGTGACTTTTCTCCTGGAAAACACAGGTGATGACATCATTGTTGTGTCACCCGCAGGCTGTTCCAATGCATTGAGACACATGGGCCTGCAATGCAGTGCAGCTTCTCTTTGCTACGTTTTTTTTATAGGGGAAGCATTGAGACAGTTTACAGCTAGTAAAATTGTACAAACTACAGCCGTTAGGGGTACTGTTTCATTTACCTTTTAATAATGTGCTAAAAAAGTTCTAAATAAATAACTTTTAGGGAGGCCGCTTGTTTACCGTTCTGCCCGTAGTCGTCCCGTGCAATGCAAAGCCTGCATGCTGACAAAGAAAAAGTACACAAGGGACAATGGTCAAGTTAAAGTGGTAATCTGTAAACTCCTCATTTGTGTTTATTTAGGGGACATCTATTGGCGAAAAGTAGTCATTGCTGCTGTGTTTTTGCACTGTATTGACTTGCCATCCATCTTGAAAATCCATGTTAACCAATGAGTCCGTCAGCCTTCTACTTATTCCAAATAAACTACTGTTGCTGGTAGTGATGTAAAACACTTCACTTCATGTGTGCCGAATAATCTTCCCTGGAATGTCTTACCAGACACCAGTGTTTAGAACAGCTGAGCACAGCAGATGAAAAAGCATTTGTGAACTGGGTATAGGTAGAATCGCTATTGTGTTATATCATTTGGCGACAGAGAGGGGCAGAATAGACATATTTAAAAAAAAATTACATGACCATTTTGAGATTATTACTTTGAAATAAAAGCAGTGGGGACATTTGTAGTCATGTTAATATGGAGTGTGCGTGTTTGCTCACGTGGGAAGTCTTGGGTAATGGGCTTCCGTAAAAAGCCAAAACGCTCTCTGTCGCCAATGTGGTTGTGCAGTGCACATTACCCAGAGTGCTTTGCATGCATATGTAAATCACCATATAATTTGTCAACTTTAGCAACTTCTTTTACATTTGATATTTCTGCCCTAAACTGAGGTAATTTATGAAATAGAGAACACTATTTATCCATGCCATTGTACTTGAATGGTAGATTTGTCTTCAAAATACACCCAAAAAAAGGAGCTAGAGGACCGTTTGTGTGAGTGCCTTTACGTGCAGTCGGGTGGGAACAATGTGGCCCTTACCCAGCATTCTTGTGCAGAGGCAATATCGTAGTCTATGAAGTTTATCTGAGACGTGATTTTTGCTGGTTGAAAACTTAACCCAATACCCCGCCAGGACGACTTGAAATATAGTCGGCCATGGCAATTTTTGAAAGTCTCTAAGGAGACTTATCAATGTGTCAAAGTAATCATTGTTAATGCAGCTAAGTCAACGAGCTAGGCCTATGTGACCGTTACCGATGCTGTCCAGTTGCTTGCTAATTTTCTCCTGGAAAACACAGGTGATGACATCATTGTTGTGTCACCCGCAGTCTGTTCCAATGCATTGAGACACATGGGCCTGCAATGCAGTGCAGCTTCTCTTTGCTAAGTTTTTTTCATAGGGGAAGCATATAGACAGTTTACAGCTAGTAAAATTGTACAAACTACAGCCGTTAGGGGTACTGTTTCATTTACCTTTTAATAATGTGCAAAAAAAGTTCTAAATAAATAACTTTTAGGGAGGCCGCTTGTTTACCGTTCTGCCCGTAGTCGTCCCGTGCAATGCAAAGCCTGCATGCTGACAAAGAAAAAGTACACAAGGGACAATGGTCAAGTTAAAGTGGTAATCTGTAAACTCCTCATTTGTGTTTATTTAGGGGACATCTATTGGCGAAAAGTAGTCATTGCTGCTGTGTTTTTGCACTGTATTGACTTGCCATCCATCTTGAAAATCCATGTTAACCAATGAGTCCGTCAGCCTTCTACTTATTCCAAATAAACTACTGTTGCTGGTAGTGATGTAAACACTTCACTTCATGTGTGCCGAATAATCTTCCCTGGAATGTCTTACCAGACACCAGTGTTTAGAACAGCTGAGCACAGCAGATGAAAAAGCATTTGTGAACTGGGTATAGGTAGAATCGCTATTGTGTTATATCATTTGGCGACAGAGAGGGGCAGAATAGACATCTTTAAAAAAAAATTACATGACAATTTTGAGATTATTACTTTGAAATAAAAGCAGTGGGGACATTTGTAGTCATGTTAATATGGAGTGTGCGTGTTTGCTCACGTGGGAAGTCTTGGGTAATGGGCTTCCGTAAAAAGCCAAAACGCCTTCTGTCGCCAATGTGGTTGTGCAGTACACATTACCCAGAGTGCTTTGCATGCATATGTAAATCACCATATAATTTGTCAACTTTAGCAATTTCTTTTACATTTGATATTTCTGCCCTAAACTGAGGTAATTTATGAAATAGAGAACACTATTTATCCATGCCATTGTACTTGAATGGTAGATTTGTCTTCAAAATACACCCAAAAAAAGGAGCTAAAGGACCGTTTGTGTGAGTGCCTTTACGTGCAGTCGGGTGGGAACAATGTGGCCCTTACCCAGCATTCTTGTGCAGAGGCAATATCGTAGTCTATGAAGTTTATCTGAGACGTGATTTTTGCTGGTTGAAAACTTAACCCAATACCCCGCCAGGACGACTTGAAATATAGTCGGCCATGGCAATTTTTGAAAGTCTCTAAGGAGACTTATCAATGTGTCAAAGTAATCATTGTTAATGCGGCTAAGTCAACAAGCTAGGCCTATGTGACCGTTACCGATGCTGTCCAGTTGCTTGCGACTTTTCTCCTAGAAAACACAGGTGATGACATCATTGTTGTGTCACCCGCAGGCTGTTCCAATGCATTGAGACACATGAGCCTGCAATGCAGTGCAGCTTCTCTTTGCTAAGTTTTTTTTATAGGGGAAGCATTGAGACAGTTTACAGCTAGTAAAATTGTACAAACTACAGCCGTTAGGGGTACTGTTTCATTTACCTTTTAATAATGTGCTAAAAAAGTTCTAAATAAATAACTTTTAGGGAGGCCGCTTGTTTACCGTTCTGCCCGTAGTCGTCCCGTGCAATGCAAAGCCTGCAAGCTGACAAAGAAAAAGTACACAAGGGACAATGGTCAAGTTAAAGTGGTAATCTGTAAACTCCTCATTTGTGTTTATTTAGGGGACATCTATTGGCGAAAAGTAGTCATTGCTGCTGTATTTTTGCACTGTATTGACTTGCCATCCATCTTGAAAATCCATGTTAACCAATGAGTCCGTCAGCCTTCTACTTATTCCAAATAAACTACTGTTGCTGGTAGTGATGTAAAACACTTCACTTCATCTGTGCCGAATAATCTTCCCTGGAATGTTTTACCAGACACCAGTGTTTAGAACAGCTGAGCACAGCAGATGAAAAAGCATTTGTGAACTGGGTATAGGTAGAATCGCTATTGTGTTATATCATTTGGCGACAGGGAGGGGCAGAATAGACATATTAAAAAAAAAAAAAACATGACAATTTTGAGATTATTACTTTGAAATAAAAGCAGTGGGGACATTTGTAGTCATGTTAATATGGAGTGTGCGTGTTTGCTCACGTGGGAAGTCTTGGGTAATGGGCTTCCGTAAAAAGCCAAACCGCCTTCTGTCGCCAATGTGGTTGTGCAGTACACATTACCCAGAGTGCTTTGCATGCATATGTAAATCACCATATAATTTGTCAACTTTAGCAACTTCTTTTACATTTGATATTTCTGCCCTAAACTGAGGTAATTTATGAAATAGAGAACACTATTTATCCATGCCATTGTACTTGAATGGTAGATTTGTCTTCAAAATACACCCAAAAAAAGGAGCTAAAGGACCGTTTGTGTGAGTGCCTTTACGTGAAGTCGGGTGGGAACATTGTGGCCCTTACCCAGCATTCTTGTGCAGAGGCAATATCGTAGTCTATGAAGTTTATCTGAGACGTGATTTTTGCTGGTTGAAAACTTAACCCAATACCCCGCCAGGACGACTTGAAATATAGTCGGCCATGGCAATTTTTGAAAGTCTCTAAGGAGACTTATCAATGTGTCAAAGTAATCATTGTTAATGCGGCTAAGTCAACGAGCTAGGCCTATGTGACCGTTACCGATGCTGTCCAGTTGCTTGCGACTTTTCTCCTGGAAAACACAGGTGATGACATCATTGTTGTGTCACCCGCAGTCTGTTCCAATGCATTGAGACACATGGGCCTGCAATGCAGTGCAGCTTCTCTTTGCTAAGTTTTTTTTTTATAGGGGAAGCATTGAGACAGTTTACAGCTACTAAAATTGTACAAACTACAGCCGTTAGGGGTACTGTTTCATTTACCTTTTAATAATGTGCTAAAAAAGTTCTAAATAAATAACTTTTAGGGAGGCCGCTTGTTTACCGTTCTGCCCGTAGTCGTCCCGTGCAATGCAAAGCCTGCATGCTGACAAAGAAAAAGTACACAAGGGACAATGGTCAAGTTAAAGTGGTAATCTGTAAACTCCTCATTTGTGTTTATTTAGGGGACATCTATTGGCGAAAAGTAGTCATTGCTGCTGTGTTTTTGCACTGTATTGACTTGCCATCCATCTTGAAAATCCATGTTAACCAATGAGTCCGTCAGCCTTCTACTTATTCCAAATAAACTACTGTTGCTGGTAGTGATGTAAAACACTTCACTTCATGTGTGCCGAATAATCTTCCCTGGAATGTCTTACCAGACACCAGTGTTTAGAACAGCTGAGCACAGCAGATGAAAAAGCATTTGTGAACTGGGTATAGGTAGAATCGCTATTGTGTTATATCATTTGGCGACAGAGAGGGGCAGAATAGACATATTTAAAAAAAAATTACATGACAATTTTGAGATTATTACTTTGAAATAAAAGCAGTGGGGACATTTGTAGTCATGTTAATATGGAGTGTGCGTGTTTGCTCACGTGGGAAGTCTTGGGTAATGGGCTTCCGTAAAAAGCCAAAACGCCTTCTGTCGCCAATGTGGTTGTGCAGTACACATTACCCAGAGTGCTTTGCATGCATATGTAAATCACCATATAATTTGTCAACTTTAGCAACTTCTTTTACATTTGATATTTCTGCCCTAAATTGAGGTAATTTATGAAATAGAGAACACTATTTATCCATGCCATTGTACTTGAATGGTAGATTTGTCATCAAAATACACCCAAAAAAAGGAGCTAAAGGACCGTTTGTGTGAGTGCCTTTATGTGCAGTCGGGTGGGAACAATGTGGCCCTTACCCAGCATTCTTGTGCAGAGGCAATATCGTAGTCTATGAAGTTTATCTGAGACGTGATTTTTGCTGGTTGAAAACTTAACCCAATACCCCGCCAGGACGACTTGAAATATAGTCGGCCATGGCAATTTTTGAAAGTCTCTAAGGAGACTTATCAATGTGTCAAAGTAATCATTGTTAATGCGGCTAAGTCAACGAGCTAGGCCTATGTGACCGTTACCGATGCTGTCCAGTTGCTTGCGACTTTTCTCCTGAAAACACAGGTGACGACATCATTGTTGTGTCACCCGCAGTCTGTTCCAATGCATTGAGACACATGGGCCTGCAATGCAGTGCAGCTTCTCTTTGCTAAGTTTTTTTTTATAGGGGAAGCATTGAGACAGTTTACAGCTAGTAAAATTGTACAAACTACAGCCGTTAGGGGTACTGTTTCATTTACCTTTTAATAATGTGCTAAAAAAGTTCTAAATAAATAACTTTTAGGGAGGCCGCTTGTTTACCGTTCTGCCCGTAGTCGTCCCGTGCAATGCAAAGCCTGCATGCTGACAAAGAAAAAGTACACAAGGGACAATGGTCAAGTTAAAGTGGTAATCTGTAAACTCCTCATTTGCGTTTATTTAGGGGACATCTATTGGCGAAAAGTAGTCATTGCTGCTGTGTTTTTGCACTGTATTGACTTGCCATCCATCTTGAAAATCCATGTTAACCAATGAGTCCGTCAGCCTTCTACTTATTCCAAATAAACTACTGTTGCTGGTAGTGATGTAAAACACTTCACTTCATGTGTGCCGAATAATCTTCCCTGGAATGTCTTACCAGACACCAGTGTTTAGAACAGCTGAGCACAGCAGATGAAAAAGCATTTGTGAACTGGGTATAGGTAGAATCGCTATTGTGTTATATCATTTGGCGACAGAGAGGGGCAGAATAGACATCTTTAAAAAAAAATTACATGACAATTTTGAGATTATTACTTTGAAATAAAAGCAGTGGGGACATTTGTAGTCATGTTAATATGGAGTGTGCGTGTTTGCTCACGTGGGAAGTCTTGGGTAATGGGCTTCCGTAAAAAGCCAAAACGCCTTCTGTAGCCAATGTGGTTGTGCAGTACACATTACCCAGAGTGCTTTGCATGCATATGTAAATCACCATATAATTTGTCAACTTTAGCAACTTCTTTTACATTTGATATTTCTGCCCTAAATTGAGGTAATTTATGAAATAGAGAACACTATTTATCCATGCCATTGTACTTGAATGGTAGATTTGTCATCAAAATACACCCAAAAAAAGGAGCTAAAGGACCGTTTGTGTGAGTGCCTTTATGTGCAGTCGGGTGGGAACAATGTGGCCCTTACCCAGCATTCTTGTGCAGAGGCAATATCGTAGTCTATGAAGTTTATCTGAGACGTGATTTTTGCTGGTTGAAAACTTAACCCAATACCCCGCCAGGACGACTTGAAATATAGTCGGCCATGGCAATTTTTGAAAGTCTCTAAGGAGACTTATCAATGTGTCAAAGTAATCATTGTTAATGCGGCTAAGTCAACGAGCTAGGCCTATGTGACCGTTACCGATGCTGTCCAGTTGCTTGCGACTTTTCTCCTGAAAACACAGGTGACGACATCATTGTTGTGTCACCCGCAGTCTGTTCCAATGCATTGAGACACATGGGCCTGCAATGCAGTGCAGCTTCTCTTTGCTAAGTTTTTTTTTATAGGGGAAGCATTGAGACAGTTTACAGCTAGTAAAATTGTACAAACTACAGCCGTTAGGGGTACTGTTTCATTTACCTTTTAATAATGTGCTAAAAAAGTTCTAAATAAATAACTTTTAGGGAGGCCGCTTGTTTACCGTTCTGCCCGTAGTCGTCCCGTGCAATGCAAAGCCTGCATGCTGACAAAGAAAAAGTACACAAGGGACAATGGTCAAGTTAAAGTGGTAATCTGTAAACTCCTCATTTGCGTTTATTTAGGGGACATCTATTGGCGAAAAGTAGTCATTGCTGCTGTGTTTTTGCACTGTATTGACTTGCCATCCATCTTGAAAATCCATGTTAACCAATGAGTCCGTCAGCCTTCTACTTATTCCAAATAAACTACTGTTGCTGGTAGTGATGTAAAACACTTCACTTCATGTGTGCCGAATAATCTTCCCTGGAATGTCTTACCAGACACCAGTGTTTAGAACAGCTGAGCACAGCAGATGAAAAAGCATTTGTGAACTGGGTATAGGTAGAATCGCTATTGTGTTATATCATTTGGCGACAGAGAGGGGCAGAATAGACATCTTTAAAAAAAAATTACATGACAATTTTGAGATTATTACTTTGAAATAAAAGCAGTGGGGACATTTGTAGTCATGTTAATATGGAGTGTGCGTGTTTGCTCACGTGGGAA
This sequence comes from Notolepis coatsorum, assembly GCF_963971535.1. Lineage (NCBI taxonomy): Eukaryota > Metazoa > Chordata > Actinopteri > Aulopiformes > Paralepididae > Notolepis > Notolepis coatsorum. The sequence continues at coordinate 148,671,246 of NC_140171.1, read as the reverse complement.
GTCTTGGGTAATGGGCTTCCGTAAAAAGCCAAAACGCCTTCTGTAGCCAATGTGGTTGTGCAGTACACATTACCCAGAGTGCTTTGCATGCATATGTAAATCACCATATAATTTGTCAACTTTAGCAACTTCTTTTACATTTGATATTTCTGCCCTAAATTGAGGTAATTTATGAAATAGAGAACACTATTTATCCATGCCATTGTACTTGAATGGTAGATTTGTCTTCAAAATACACCCAAAAAAAGGAGCTAAAGGACCGTTTGTGTGAGTGCCTTTATGTGCAGTCGGGTGGGAACAATGTGGCCCTTACCCAGCATTCTTGTGCAGAGGCAATATCGTAGTCTATGAAGTTTATCTGAGACGTGATTTTTGCTGGTTGAAAACTTAACCCAATACCCCGCCAGGACGACTTGAAATATAGTCGGCCATGGCAATTTTTGAAAGTCTCTAAGGAGACTTATCAATGTGTCAAAGTAATCATTGTTAATGCGGCTAAGTCAACGAGCTAGGCCTATGTGACCGTTACCGATGCTGTCCAGTTGCTTGCGACTTTTCTCCTGGAAAACACAGGTGACGACATCATTGTTGTGTCACCCGCAGTCTGTTCCAATGCATTGAGACACATGGGCCTGCAATGCAGTGCAGCTTCTCTTTGCTAAGTTTTTTTTATAGGGGAAGCATTGAGACAGTTTACAGCTAGTAAAATTGTACAAACTACAGCCGTTAGGGGTACTGTTTCATTTACCTTTTAATAATGTGCTAAAAAAGTTCTAAATAAATAACTTTTAGGGAGGCCGCTTGTTTACCGCTCTGCCCGTAGTCGTCCCGTGCAATGCAAAGCCTGCATGCTGACAAAGGAAAAGTACACAAGGGACAATGGTCAAGTTAAAGTGGTAATCTGTAAACTCCTCATTTGTGTTTATTTAGGGGACATCTATTGGCGAAAAGTAGTCATTGCTGCTGTGTTTTTGCACTGTATTGACTTGCCATCCATCTTGAAAATCCATGTTAACCAATGAGTCCGTCAGCCTTCTACTTATTCCAAATAAACTACTGTTGCTGGTAGTGATGTAAAACACTTCACTTCATGTGTGCCGAATAATCTTCCCTGGAATGTCTTACCAGACACCAGTGTTTAGAACAGCTGAGCACAGCAGATGAAAAAGCATTTGTGAACTGGGTATAGGTAGAATCGCTATTGTGTTATATCATTTGGCGACAGAGAGGGGCAGAATAGACATCTTTAAAAAAAAATTACATGACAATTTTGAGATTATTACTTTGAAATAAAAGCAGTGGGGACATTTGTAGTCATGTTAATATGGAGTGTGCGTGTTTGCTCACGTGGGAAGTCTTGGGTAATGGGCTTCCGTAAAAAGCCAAAACGCCTTCTGTCGCCAATGTGGTTGTGCAGTACACATTACCCAGAGTGCTTTGCATGCATATGTAAATCACCATATCATTTGTCAACTTTAGCAACTTCTTTTACATTTGATATTTCTGCCCTAAATTGAGGTAATTTATGAAATAGAGAACACTATTTATCCATGCCATTGTACTTGAATGGTAGATTTGTCTTCAAAATACACCCAAAAAAAAGAGCTAGAGGACCGTTTGTGTGAGTGCCTTTATGTGCAGTCGGGTGGGAACATTGTGGCCCTTACCTAGCATTCTTGTGCAGAGGCAATATCGTAGTCTATGAAGTTTATCTGAGACGTGATTTTTGCTGGTTGAAAACTTAACCCAATACCCCGTCTGGACAACTTGAAATATAGTCGGCCATGGCAATTTTTGAAAGTCTCTAAGGAGACTTATCAATGTGTCAAAGTAATCATTGTTAATGCAGCTAAGTCAACGAGCTAGGCCTATGTGACCGTTACCGATGCTGTCCAGTTGCTTGCGAATTTTCTCCTGGAAAACACAGGTGATGACATCATTGTTGTGTCACCCGCAGTCTGTTCCAATGCATTGAGACACATGGGCCTGCAATGCAGTGCAGCTTCTCTTTGCTAAGTTTTTTTCATAGGGGAAGCATTGAGACAGTTTACAGCTAGTAAAATTGTACAAACTACAGCCGTTAGGGGTACTGTTTCATTTACCTTTTAATAATGTGCTAAAAAAGTTCTAAATAAATAACTTTTAGGGAGGCCGCTTGTTTACCGTTCTGCCCGTAGTCGTCCCGTGCAATGCAAAGCCTGCATGCTGACAAAGAAAAAGTACACAAGGGACAATGGTCAAGTTAAAGTGGTAATCTGTAAACTCCTCATTTGTGTTTATTTAGGGGACATCTATTGGCGAAAAGTAGTCATTGCTGCTGTGTTTTTGCACTGTATTGACTTGCCATCCATCTTGAAAATCCATGTTAACCAATGAGTCCGTCAGCCTTCTACTTATTCCAAATAAACTACTGTTGCTGGTAGTGATGTAAACACTTCACTTCATGTGTGCCGAATAATCTTCCCTGGAATGTCTTACCAGACACCAGTGTTTAGAACAGCTGAGCACAGCAGATGAAAAAGCATTTGTGAACTGGGTATAGGTAGAATCGCTATTGTGTTATATCATTTGGCGACAGAGAGGGGCAGAATAGACATCTTTAAAAAAAAAATTACATGACAATTTTGAGATTATTACTTTGAAATAAAAGCAGTGGGGACATTTGTAGTCATGTTAATATGGAGTGTGCGTGTTTGCTCACGTGGGAAGTCTTGGGTAATGGGCTTCCGTAAAAAGCCAAAACGCCTTCTGTCGCCAATGTGGTTGTGCAGTGCACATTACCCAGAGTGCTTTGCATGCATATGTAAATCACCATATAATTTGTCAACTTTAGCAACTTCTTTTACATTTGATATTTCTGCCCTAAACTGAGGTAATTTATGAAATAGAGAACACTATCCATGCCATTGTACTTGAATGGTAGATTTGTCTTCAAAATACACCCAAAAAAAGGAGCTAGAGGACCGTTTGTGTGGGTGCCTTTACGTGCAGTCGGGTGGGAACAATGTGGCCCTTACCCAGCATTCTTGTGCAGAGGCAATATCGTAGTCTATGAAGTTTATCTGAGACGTGATTTTTGCTGGTTGAAAACTTAACCCAATACCCCGCCAGGACGACTTGAAATATAGTCGGCCATGGCAATTTTTTAAAGTCTCTAAGGAGACTTATCAATGTGTCAAAGTAATCATTGTTAATGCGGCTAAGTCAACTTGCTAGGCCTATGTGACCGTTACCGATGCTGTCCAGTTGCTTGTGACTTTTCTCCTGGAAAACACAGGTGATGACATCATTGTTGTGTCACCCGCAGGGTGTTCCAATGCATTGAGACACATGGGCCTGCAATGCAGTGCAGCTTCTCTTTGCTACGTTTTTTTTATAGGGGAAGCATTGAGACAGTTTACAGCTAGTAAAATTGTACAAACTACAGCCGTTAGGGGTACTGTTTCATTTACCTTTTAATAATGTGCTAAAAAAGTTCTAAATAAATAACTTTTAGGGAGGCCGCTTGTTTACCGTTCTGCCCGTAGTCGTCCCGTGCAATGCAAAGCCTGCATGCTGACAAAGAAAAAGTACACAAGGGACAATGGTCAAGTTAAAGTGGTAATCTGTAAACTCCTCATTTGTGTTTATTTAGGGGACATCTATTGGCGAAAAGTAGTCATTGCTGCTGTGTTTTTGCACTGTATTGACTTGCCATCCATCTTGAAAATCCATGTTAACCAATGAGTCCGTCAGCCTTCTACTTATTCCAAATAAACTACTGTTGCTGGTAGTGATGTAAAACACTTCACTTCATGTGTGCCGAATAATCTTCCCTGGAATGTCTTACCAGACACCAGTGTTTAGAACAGCTGAGCACAGCAGATGAAAAAGCATTTGTGAACTGGGTATAGGTAGAATCGCTATTGTGTTATATCATTTGGCGACAGAGAGGGGCAGAATAGACATCTTTAAAAAAAAATTACATGACAATTTTGAGATTATTACTTTGAAATAAAAGCAGTGGGGACATTTGTAGTCATGTTAATATGGAGTGTGCGTGTTTGCTCACGTGGGAAGTCTTGGGTAATGGGCTTCCGTAAAAAGCCAAAACGCTCTCTGTCGCCAATGTGGTTGTGCAGTGCACATTACCCAGAGTGCTTTGCATGCATATGTAAATCACCATATAATTTGTCAACTTTAGCAACTTCTTTTACATTTGATATTTCTGCCCTAAACTGAGGTAATTTATGAAATAGAGAACACTATTTATCCATGCCATTGTACTTGAATGGTAGATTTGTCTTCAAAATACACCCAAAAAAAGGAGCTAGAGGACCGTTTGTGTGAGTGCCTTTACGTGCAGTCGGGTGGGAACAATGTGGCCCTTACCCAGCATTCTTGTGCAGAGGCAATATCGTAGTCTATGAAGTTTATCTGAGATGTGATTTTTGCTGGTTGAAAACTTAACCCAATACCCCGCCAGGACGACTTGAAATATAGTCGGCCATGGCAATTTTTGAAAGTCTCTAAGGAGACTTATCAATGTGTCAAAGTAATCATTGTTAATGCAGCTAAGTCAACGAGCTAGGCCTATGTGACCGTTACCGATGCTGTCCAGTTGCTTGCGAATTTTCTCCTGGAAAACACAGGTGATGACATCATTGTTGTGTCACCCGCAGTCTGTTCCAATGCATTGAGACACATGGGCCTGCAATGCAGTGCAGCTTCTCTTTGCTAAGTTTTTTTCATAGGGGAAGCATATAGACAGTTTACAGCTAGTAAAATTGTACAAACTACAGCCGTTAGGGGTACTGTTTCATTTACCTTTTAATAATGTGCTAAAAAAGTTCTAAATAAATAACTTTTAGGGAGGCCGCTTGTTTACCGTTCTGCCCGTAGTCGTCCCGTGCAATGCAAAGCCTGCATGCTGACAAAGAAAAAGTACACAAGGGACAATGGTCAAGTTAAAGTGGTAATCTGTAAACTCCTCATTTGTGTTTATTTAGGGGACATCTATTGGCGAAAAGTAGTCATTGCTGCTGTGTTTTTGCACTGTATTGACTTGCCATCCATCTTGAAAATCCATGTTAACCAATGAGTCCGTCAGCCTTCTACTTATTCCAAATAAACTACTGTTGCTGGTAGTGATGTAAAACACTTCACTTCATGTGTGCCGAATAATCTTCCCTGGAATGTCTTACCAGACACCAGTGTTTAGAACAGCTGAGCACAGCAGATGAAAAAGCATTTGTGAACTGGGTATAGGTAGAATCGCTATTGTGTTATATCATTTGGCGACAGAGAGGGGCAGAATAGACATCTTTAAAAAAAAATTACATGACAATTTTGAGATTATTACTTTGAAATAAAAGCAGTGGGGACATTTGTAGTCATGTTAATATGGAGTGTGCGTGTTTGCTCACGTGGGAAGTCTTGGGTAATGGGCTTCCGTAAAAAGCCAAAACGCCTTCTGTCGCCAATGTGGTTGTGCAGTACACATTACCCAGAGTGCTTTGCATGCATATGTAAATCACCATATAATTTGTCAACTTTAGCAACTTCTTTTACATTTGATATTTCTGCCCTAAATTGAGGTAATTTATGAAATAGAGAACACTATTTATCCATGCCATTGTACTTGAATGGTAGATTTGTCTTCAAAATACACCCAAAAAAAGGAGCTAAAGGACCGTTTGTGTGAGTGCCTTTATGTGCAGTCGGGTGGGAACAATGTGGCCCTTACCCAGCATTCTTGTGCAGAGGCAATATCGTAGTCTATGAAGTTTATCTGAGACGTGATTTTTGCTGGTTGAAAACTTAACCCAATACCCCGCCAGGACGACTTGAAATATAGTCGGCCATGGCAATTTTTGAAAGTCTCTAAGGAGACTTATCAATGTGTCAAAGTAATCATTGTTAATGCGGCTAAGTCAACGAGCTAGGCCTATGTGACCGTTACCGATGCTGTCCAGTTGCTTGCGACTTTTCTCCTGAAAACACAGGTGACGACATCATTGTTGTGTCACCCGCAGTCTGTTCCAATGCATTGAGACACATGGGCCTGCAATGCAGTGCAGCTTCTCTTTGCTAAGTTTTTTTTATAGGGGAAGCATTGAGACAGTTTACAGCTAGTAAAATTGTACAAACTACAGCCGTTAGGGGTACTGTTTCATTTACCTTTTAATAATGTGCTAAAAAAGTTCTAAATAAATAACTTTTAGGGAGGCCGCTTGTTTACCGTTCTGCCCGTAGTCGTCCCGTGCAATGCAAAGCCTGCATGCTGACAAAGAAAAAGTACACAAGGGACAATGGTCAAGTTAAAGTGGTAATCTGTAAACTCCTCATTTGTGTTTATTTAGGGGACATCTATTGGCGAAAAGTAGTCATTGCTGCTGTGTTTTTGCACTGTATTGACTTGCCATCCATCTTGAAAATCCATGTTAACCAATGAGTCCGTCAGCCTTCTACTTATTCCAAATAAACTACTGTTGCTGGTAGTGATGTAAAACACTTCACTTCATGTGTGCCGAATAATCTTCCCTGGAATGTCTTACCAGACACCAGTGTTTAGAACAGCTGAGCACAGCAGATGAAAAAGCATTTGTGAACTGGGTATAGGTAGAATCGCTATTGTGTTATATCATTTGGCGACAGAGAGGGGCAGAATAGACATCTTTAAAAAAAAATTACATGACAATTTTGAGATTATTACTTTGAAATAAAAGCAGTGGGGACATTTGTAGTCATGTTAATATGGAGTGTGCGTGTTTGCTCAAGTGGTAAGTCTTGGGTAATGGGCTTCCGTAAAAAGCCAAAACGCTTTCTGTCGCCAATGTGGTTGTGCAGTGCACATTACCCAGAGTGCTTTGCATGCATATGTAAATCACCATATAATTTGTCAACTTTAGCAACTTCTTTTACATTTGATATTTCTGCCCTAAACGGAGGTAATTTATGAAATAGAGAACACTTTATCCATGCCATTGTACTTGAATGGTAGATTTGTCTTCAAAATACACCCAAAAAAAGGAGCTAAAGGACCGTTTGTGTGAGTGCCTTTACGTGCAGTCGGGTGGGAACAATGTGGCCCTTACCCAGCATTCTTGTGCAGAGGCAATATCGTAGTCTATGAAGTTTATCTGAGACGTGATTTTTGCTGGTTGAAAACTTAACCCAATACCCCGCCAGGACGACTTGAAATATAGTCGGCCATGGCAATTTTTGAAAGTCTCTAAGGAGACTTATCAATGTGTCAAAGTAATCATTGTTAATGCGGCTAAGTCAACAAGCTAGGCCTATGTGACCGTTACCGATGCTGTCCAGTTGCTTGCGACTTTTCTCCTAGAAAACACAGGTGATGACATCATTGTTGTGTCACCCGCAGGCTGTTCCAATGCATTGAGACACATGAGCCTGCAATGCAGTGCAGCTTCTCTTTGCTAAGTTTTTTTTATAGGGGAAGCATTGAGACAGTTTACAGCTAGTAAAATTGTACAAACTACAGCCGTTAGGGGTACTGTTTCATTTACCTTTTAATAATGTGCTAAAAAAGTTCTAAATAAATAACTTTTAGGGAGGCCGCTTGTTTACCGTTCTGCCCGTAGTCGTCCCGTGCAATGCAAAGCCTGCATGCTGACAAAGAAAAAGTACACAAGGGACAATGGTCAAGTTAAAGTGGTAATCTGTAAACTCCTCATTTGTGTTTATTTAGGGGACATCTATTGGCGAAAAGTAGTCATTGCTGCTGTGTTTTTGCACTGTATTGACTTGCCATCCATCTTGAAAATCCATGTTAACCAATGAGTCCGTCAGCCTTCTACTTATTCCAAATAAACTACTGTTGCTGGTAGTGATGTAAAACACTTCACTTCATGTGTGCCGAATAATCTTCCCTGGAATGTCTTACCAGACACCAGTGTTTAGAACAGCTGAGCACAGCAGATGAAAAAGCATTTGTGAACTGGGTATAGGTAGAATCGCTATTGTGTTATATCATTTGGCGACAGAGAGGGGCAGAATAGACATCTTTAAAAAAAAATTACATGACAATTTTGAGATTATTACTTTGAAATAAAAGCAGTGGGGACATTTGTAGTAATGTTAATATGGAGTGTGCGTGTTTGCTCAAGTGGTAAGTCTTGGGTAATGGGCTTCCGTAAAAAGCCAAAACGCTTTCTGTCGCCAATGTGGTTGTGCAGTGCACATTACCCAGAGTGCTTTGCATGCATATGTAAATCACCATATAATTTGTCAACTTTAGCAACTTCTTTTACATTTGATATTTCTGCCCTAAACGGAGGTAATTTATGAAATAGAGAACACTTTATCCATGCCATTGTACTTGAATGGTAGATTTGTCTTCAAAATACACCCAAAAAAAGGAGCTAAAGGACCGTTTGTGTGAGTGCCTTTACGTGCAGTCGGGTGGGAACAATGTGGCCCTTACCCAGCATTCTTGTGCAGAGGCAATATCGTAGTCTATGAAGTTTATCTGAGACGTGATTTTTGCTGGTTGAAAACTTAACCCAATACCCCGCCAGGACGACTTGAAATATAGTCGGCCATGGCAATTTTTGAAAGTCTCTAAGGAGACTTATCAATGTGTCAAAGTAATCATTGTTAATGCGGCTAAGTCAACAAGCTAGGCCTATGTGACCGTTACCGATGCTGTCCAGTTGCTTGCGACTTTTCTCCTAGAAAACACAGGTGATGACATCATTGTTGTGTCACCCGCAGGCTGTTCCAATGCATTGAGACACATGAGCCTGCAATGCAGTGCAGCTTCTCTTTGCTAAGTTTTTTTTATAGGGGAAGCATTGAGACAGTTTACAGCTAGTAAAATTGTACAAACTACAGCCGTTAGGGGTACTGTTTCATTTACCTTTTAATAATGTGCTAAAAAAGTTCTAAATAAATAACTTTTAGGGAGGCCGCTTGTTTACCGTTCTGCCCGTAGTCGTCCCGTGCAATGCAAAGCCTGCATGCTGACAAAGAAAAAGTACACAAGGGACAATGGTCAAGTTAAAGTGGTAATCTGTAAACTCCTCATTTGTGTTTATTTAGGGGACATCTATTGGCGAAAAGTAGTCATTGCTGCTGTGTTTTTGCACTGTATTGACTTGCCATCCATCTTGAAAATCCATGTTAACCAATGAGTCCGTCAGCCTTCTACTTATTCCAAATAAACTACTGTTGCTGGTAGTGATGTAAAACACTTCACTTCATGTGCAGTGATGCCGGTAACGCGTTACTAAGTAACGCGTTATTGTAATCTGATTACTTTCCCCCGAAAATAGTAATCTAACGCGTTAATCTTTAAAAGCCAGTAATCTGATTGCAGTTACTTGTCCAAGTGGCTGTGCATTACTATTTCGTTACTATCTCATCATAAATTCATAATACAGGCGGAATGCAGTATTTTATTTCGTTTTCGACAGTCAAAAATACATTTTGAGCTGTTTTTCTTTTGGGAGTGACGTAGTGTGGCAGTGAAAGGGTTACACAAGAATGTGTCCCGCGGGCCGCGGCGTGACTGGACACTCTGTCTGTGAGTGACTCTGCCTTGGTCCAATCACATTCCCCATCCACAGTCTGCGAATCAGAGGCAGAGTAGGGCGGGTCTTCACAGCACGTCATGTGACATATCCGCCAATCGTGTGACAGCAGGGCTCCGTCGTCGGAGAATTCCAGTGTGAGTTTCTGTTCAGACTTCCATCCGAAAACGCTCGTCAGTCACTACTTCACGTTCATATGCGGAGGAAACAAAATACTGTCTACCGCTAAAAACAGCACATCCAATTGCATTGAAAGCATCTGGAATCACAACACTAGCCGACGCTTCGACTAGGTACAGGAGGAATCGGAGGCCAGCCAAACAGCAAAAGAGAGAGATAGTTTCTTTCCCTTTTGATTAATGTATATTTGATGGTGGCAGAGCAAAAGCTCTTATTTGCCAGATTTACAGTTAATTTACATGTTAAAGAGAGACGAATTGAAAATGGGGGACCCTGATGTAAACAAGACGAAAGTCTTTCTCTGGTCTGCATTCCCTTAACAATTGTATGTATTGAGCCGTACTGTACTGTACCCATTCTGCAATCTGTTAATAAAGTTTTCATTCATTCATTCATTCAGACTGATTGTATGTTTATAGAGAGACATTTATAAAAACAATTTAATAGTTACAGTTGATATAATTGAATAGTTCAGCCTGCATTTGTTAGATGTGAATGGATACACTGGTTTTGTAAAACCACTGGCTGGCTGCTCTAATGCTGTGAGCATCATAGACTGTTGCTTTACCATACTTGATGGTACAGAAGCTGAAGCACTAGTTTAACAATTTACGTTATGTGCAGAGAAACAAGTTAAAAACAATTTATGCACTTTCAATAAAGCGTTTTAAAAAAAACGGTTGGGGGAACGACGACGACTTCGTAACCTAGTTACTTTCAAAGTAACTAAGTTACTCTGATAATCAAGTAATCAGTAAAGTAACTTGGATTACTTTTTAAAGGAGTAATCAATAATCAGTAATCGGATTACTTTTACAAGTAATCTGTGGCATCACTGTTCATGTGTGCCGAATAATCTTCCCTGGAATGTCTTACCAGACACCAGTGTTTAGAACAGCTGAGCACAGCAGATGAAAAAGCATTTGTGAACTGGGTATAGGTAGAATCGCTATTGTGTTATATCATTTGGCGACAGAGAGGGGCAGAATAGACATCTTTAAAAAAAAATTACATGACAATTTTGAGATTATTACTTTGAAATAAAAGCAGTGGGGACATTTGTAGTAATGTTAATATGGAGTGTGCGTGTTTGCTCACGTGGGAAGTCTTGGGTAATGGGCTTCCGTAAAAAGCCAAAACGCCTTCTGTCGCCAATGTGGTTGTGCAGTACACATTACCCAGAGTGCTTTGCATGCATATGTAAATCACCATATCATTTGTCAACTTTAGCAACTTCTTTTACATTTGATATTTCTGCCCTAAATTGAGGTAATTTATGAAATAGAGAACACTATTTATCCATGCCATTGTACTTGAATGGTAGATTTGTCTTCAAAATACACCCAAAAAAAGGAGCTAAAGGACCGTTTGTGTGAGTGTCTTTATGTGCAGTCGGGTGGGAACAATGTGGCCCTTACCCAGCATTCTTGTGCAGAGGCAATATCGTAGTCTATGAAGTTTATCTGAGACGTGATTTTTGCTGGTTGAAAACTTAACCCAATACCCCGCCAGGACGACTTGAAATATAGTCGGCCATGGCAATTTTTGAAAGTCTCTAAGGAGACTTATCAATGTGTCAAAGTAATCATTGTTAATGCGGCTAAGTCAACGAGCTAGGCCTATGTGACCGTTACCGATGCTGTCCAGTTGCTTGCGACTTTTCTCCTGGAAAACACAGGTGACGACATCATTGTTGTGTCACCCGCAGTCTGTTCCAATGCATTGAGACACATGGGCCTGCAATGCAGTGCAGCTTCTCTTTGCTAAGTTTTTTTTATAGGGGAAGCATTGAGACAGTTTACAGCTAGTAAAATTTTACAAACTACAGCCGTTAGGGGTACTGTTTCATTTACCTTTTAATAATGTGCTAAAAAAGTTCTAAATAAATAACTTTTATGGAGGCCGCTTGTTTACCGTTCTGCCCGTAGTCGTCCCGTGCAATGCAAAGCCTGCATGCTGACAAAGAAAAAGTACACAAGGGACAATGGTCAAGTTAAAGTGGTAATCTGTAAACTCCTCATTTGTGTTTATTTAGGGGACATCTATTGGCGAAAAGTAGTCATTGCTGCTGTGTTTTTGCACTGTATTGACTTGCCATCCATCTTGAAAATCCATGTTAACCAATGAGTCCGTCAGCCTTCTACTTATTCCAAATAAACTACTGTTGCTGGTAGTGATGTAAAACACTTCACTTCATGTGTGCCGAATAATCTTCCCTGGAATGTCTTACCAGACACCAGTGTTTAGAACAGCTGAGCACAGCAGATGAAAAAGCATTTGTGAACTGGGTATAGGTAGAATCGCTATTGTGTTATATCATTTGGCGACAGAGAGGGGCAGAATAGACATCTTTAAAAAAAAATTACATGACAATTTTGAGATTATTACTTTGAAATAAAAGCAGTGGGGACATTTGTAGTCATGTTAATATGGAGTGTGCGTGTTTGCTCACGTGGGAAGTCTTGGGTAATGGGCTTCCGTAAAAATCCAAAACGCTTTCTGTCGCCAATGTGGTTGTGCAGTGCACATTACCCAGAGTGCTTTGCATGCATATGTAAATCACCATATAATTTGTCAACTTTAGCAACTTCTTTTACATTTGATATTTCTGCCCTAAACTGAGGTAATTTATGAAATAGAGAACACTTTATCCATGCCATTGTACTTGAATGGTAGATTTGTCTTCAAAATACACCCAAAAAAAGGAGCTAGAGGACCGTTTGTGTGAGTGCCTTTACGTGCAGTCGGGTGGGAACAATGTGGCCCTTACCCAGCATTCTTGTGCAGAGGCAATATCGTAGTCTATGAAGTTTATCTGAGACGTGATTTTTGCTGGTTGAAAACTTAACCCAATACCCCGCCAGGACGACTTGAAATATAGTCGGCCATGGCAATTTTTGAAAGTCTCTAATGAGACTTATCAATGTGTCAAAGTAATCATTGTTAATGGGGCTAAGTCAACGAGCTAGGCCTATGTGACCGTTACCGATGCTGTCCAGTTGCTTGAGACTTTTCTCCTGGAAAACACAGGTGATGACATCATTGTTGTGTCACCCGCAGTCTGTTCCAATGCATTGAGACACATGGGCCTGCTATGTAGTGCAGCTTCTCTTTGCTAAGTTTTTTTTATAGGGGAAGCATTGAGACAGTTTACAGCTAGTAAAATTGTACAAACTACAGCCGTTAGGGGTACTGTTTCATTTACCTTTTAATAATGTGCTAAAAAAGTTCTAAATAAATAACTTTTAGGGAGGCCGCTTGTTTACCGTTCTGCCCGTAGTCGTCCCGTGCAATGCAAAGCCTGCATGCTGACAAAGAAAAAGTACACAAGGGACAATGGTCAAGTTAAAGTGGTAATCTGTAAACTCCTCATTTGTGTTTATTTAGGGGACATCTATTGGCGAAAAGTAGTCATTGCTGCTGTGTTTTTGCACTGTATTGACTTGCCATCCATCTTGAAAATCCATGTTAACCAATGAGTCCGTCAGCCTTCTACTTATTCCAAATAAACTACTGTTGCTGGTAGTGATGTAAAACACTTCACTTCATGTGTGCCGAATAATCTTCCCTAGAATGTCTTACCAGACACCAGTGTTTAGAACAGCTGAGCACAGCAGATGAAAAAGCATTTGTGAACTGGGTATAGGTAGAATCGCTATTGTGTTATATCATTTGGCGACAGAGAGGAGCAGAATAGACATCTTTAAAAAAAAAATACATGAAAATGTTTGAGATTATTACTTTGAAATAAAAGCAGTGGGGACATTTGTAGTCATGTTAATATGGAGTGTGCGTGTTTGCTCACGTGGGAAGTCTTGGGTAATGGGCTTCCGTAAAAATCCAAAACGCCTTCTGTCGCCAATGTGGTTGTGCAGTGCACATTACCCAGAGTGCTTTGCATGCATATGTAAATCACCATATCATTTGTCAACTTTAGCAACTTCTTTTACATTTGATATTTCTGCCCTAAACTGAGGTAATTTATGAAATAGAGAACACTTTATCCATGCCATTGTACTTGAATGGTAGATTTGTCTTCAAAATACACCCAAAAAAAGGAGCTAGAGGACCGTTTGTGTGAGTGCCTTTACGTGCAGTCGGGTGGGAACAATGTGGCCCTTACCCAGCATTCTTGTGCAGAGGCAATATCGTAGTCTATGAAGTTTATCTGAGACGTGATTTTTGCTGGTTGAAAACTTAACCCAATACCCCGCCAGGACGACTTGAAATATAGTCGGCCATGGCAATTTTTGAAAGTCTCTAATGAGACTTATCAATGTGTCAAAGTAATCATTGTTAATGGGGCTAAGTCAACGAGCTAGGCCTATGTGACCGTTACCGATGCTGTCCAGTTGCTTGAGACTTTTCTCCTGGAAAACACAGGTGATGACATCATTGTTGTGTCACCCGCAGTCTGTTCCAATGCATTGAGACACATGGGCCTGCTATGTAGTGCAGCTTCTCTTTGCTAAGTTTTTTTTATAGGGGAAGCATTGAGACAGTTTACAGCTAGTAAAATTGTACAAACTACAGCCGTTAGGGGTACTGTTTCATTTACCTTTTAATAATGTGCTAAAAAAGTTCTAAATAAATAACTTTTAGGGAGGCCGCTTGTTTACCGTTCTGCCCGTAGTCGTCCCGTGCAATGCAAAGCCTGCATGCTGACAAAGAAAAAGTACACAAGGGACAATGGTCAAGTTAAAGTGGTAATCTGTAAACTCCTCATTTGTGTTTATTTAGGGGACATCTATTGGCGAAAAGTAGTCATTGCTGCTGTGTTTTTGCACTGTATTGACTTGCCATCCATCTTGAAAATCCATGTTAACCAATGAGTCCGTCAGCCTTCTACTTATTCCAAATAAACTACTGTTGCTGGTAGTGATGTAAAACACTTCACTTCATGTGTGCCGAATAATCTTCCCTAGAATGTCTTACCAGACACCAGTGTTTAGAACAGCTGAGCACAGCAGATGAAAAAGCATTTGTGAACTGGGTATAGGTAGAATCGCTATTGTGTTATATCATTTGGCGACAGAGAGGAGCAGAATAGACATCTTTAAAAAAAAAATACATGAAAATGTTTGAGATTATTACTTTGAAATAAAAGCAGTGGGGACATTTGTAGTCATGTTAATATGGAGTGTGCGTGTTTGCTCACGTGGGAAGTCTTGGGTAATGGGCTTCCGTAAAAAGCCAAAACGCCTTCTGTCGCCAATGTGGTTGTGCAGTGCACATTACCCAGAGTGCTTTGCATGCATATGTAAATCACCATATCATTTGTCAACTTTAGCAACTTCTTTTACATTTGATATTTCTGCCCTAAACTGAGGTAATTTATGAAATAGAGAACACTATTTATCCATGCCATTGTACTTGAATGGTAGATTTGTCTTCAAAATACACCCAAAAAAAGGAGCTAGAGGACCGTTTGTGTGAGTGCCTTTACGTGCAGTCGGGTGGGAACAATGTGGCCCTTACCCAGCATTCTTGTGCAGAGGCAATATCGTAGTCTATGAAGTTTATCTGAGACGTGATTTTTGCTGGTTGAAAACTTAACCCAATACCCCGCCAGGACGACTTGAAATATAGTCGGCCATGGCAATTTTTGAAAGTCTCTAATGAGACTTATCAATGTGTCAAAGTAATCATTGTTAATGGGGCTAAGTCAACGAGCTAGGCCTATGTGACCGTTACCGATGCTGTCCAGTTGCTTGAGACTTTTCTCCTGGAAAACACAGGTGATGACATCATTGTTGTGTCACCCGCAGTCTGTTCCAATGCATTGAGACACATGGGCCTGCTATGTAGTGCAGCTTCTCTTTGCTAAGTTTTTTTTATAGGGGAAGCATTGAGACAGTTTACAGCTAGTAAAATTGTACAAACTACAGCCGTTAGGGGTACTGTTTCATTTACCTTTTAATAATGTGCTAAAAAAGTTCTAAATAAATAACTTTTAGGGAGGCCGCTTGTTTACCGTTCTGCCCGTAGTCGTCCCGTGCAATGCAAAGCCTGCATGCTGACAAAGAAAAAGTACACAAGGGACAATGGTCAAGTTAAAGTGGTAATCTGTAAACTCCTCATTTGTGTTTATTTAGGGGACATCTATTGGCGAAAAGTAGTCATTGCTGCTGTGTTTTTGCACTGTATTGACTTGCCATCCATCTTGAAAATCCATGTTAACCAATGAGTCCGTCAGCCTTCTACTTATTCCAAATAAACTACTGTTGCTGGTAGTGATGTAAAACACTTCACTTCATGTGTGCCGAATAATCTTCCCTAGAATGTCTTACCAGACACCAGTGTTTAGAACAGCTGAGCACAGCAGATGAAAAAGCATTTGTGAACTGGGTATAGGTAGAATCGCTATTGTGTTATATCATTTGGCGACAGAGAGGAGCAGAATAGACATCTTTAAAAAAAAAATACATGAAAATGTTTGAGATTATTACTTTGAAATAAAAGCAGTGGGGACATTTGTAGTCATGTTAATATGGAGTGTGCGTGTTTGCTCACGTGGGAAGTCTTGGGTAATGGGCTTCCGTAAAAAGCCAAAACGCCTTCTGTCGCCAATGTGGTTGTGCAGTGCACATTACCCAGAGTGCTTTGCATGCATATGTAAATCACCATATCATTTGTCAACTTTAGCAACTTCTTTTACATTTGATATTTCTGCCCTAAACTGAGGTAATTTATGAAATAGAGAACACTATTTATCCATGCCATTGTACTTGAATGGTAGATTTGTCTTCAAAATACACCCAAAAAAAGGAGCTAGAGGACCGTTTGTGTGAGTGCCTTTACGTGCAGTCGGGTGGGAACAATGTGGCCCTTACCCAGCATTCTTGTGCAGAGGCAATATCGTAGTCTATGAAGTTTATCTGAGACGTGATTTTTGCTGGTTGAAAACTTAACCCAATACCCCGCCAGGACGACTTGAAATATAGTTGGCCATGGCAATTTTTGAAAGTCTCTAAGGAGTCTTATCAATGTGTCAAAGTAATCATTGTTAATGCGGCTAAGTCAACTTGCTAGGCCTATGTGACCGTTACCGATGCTGTCCAGTTGCTTGTGACTTTTCTCCTGGAAAACACAGGTGATGACATCATTGTTGTGTCACCCGCAGGCTGTTCCAATGCATTGAGACACATGGGCCTGCAATGCAGTGCAGCTTCTCTTTGCTAAGTTTTTTTTATAGGGGAAGCATTGAGACAGTTTACAGCTAGTAAAATTGTACAAACTACAGCCGTTAGGGGTACTGTTTCATTTACCTTTTAATAATGTGCAAAAAAAGTTCTAAATAAATAACTTTTAGGGAGGCCGCTTGTTTACCGTTCTGCCCGTAGTCGTCCCGTGCAATGCAAAGCCTGCATGCTGACAAAGAAAAAGTACACAAGGGACAATGGTCAAGTTAAAGTGGTAATCTGTAAACTCCTCATTTGTGTTTATTTAGGGGACATCTATTGGCGAAAAGTAGTCATTGCTGCTGTATTTTTGCACGGTATTGACTTGCCATCCATCTTGAAAATCCATGTTAACCAATGAGTCCGTCAGCCTTCTACTTATTCCAAATAAACTACTGTTGCTGGTAGTGATGTAAAACACTTCACTTCATGTGTGCCGAATAATCTTCCCTGGAATGTCTTACCAGACACCAGTGTTTAGAACAGCTGAGCACAGCAGATGAAAAAGCATTTGTGAACTGGGTATAGGTAGAATCGCTATTGTGTTATATCATTTGGCGACAGAGAGGGGCAGAATAGACATCTTTAAAAAAAAATTACATGACAATTTTGAGATTATTACTTTGAAATAAAAGCAGTGGGGACATTTGTAGTCATGTTAATATGGAGTGTGCGTGTTTGCTCACGTGGGAAGTCTTGGGTAATGGGCTTCCGTAAAAAGCCAAAACGCCTTCTGTCGCCAATGTGGTTGTGCAGTACACATTACCCAGAGTGCTTTGCATGCATATGTAAATCACCATATAATTTGTCAACTTTAGCAACTTCTTTTACATTTGATATTTCTGCCCTAAACTGAGGTAATTTATGAAATAGAGAACACTATTTATCCATGCCATTGTACTTGAATGGTAGATTTGTCTTCAAAATACACCCAAAAAAAGGAGCTAAAGGACCGTTTGTGTGAGTGCCTTTACGTGCAGTCGGGTGGGAACAATGTGGCCCTTACCCAGCATTCTTGTGCAGAGGCAATATCGTAGTCTATGAAGTTTATCTGAGACGTGATTTTTGCTGGTTGAAAACTTAACCCAATACCCCGCCAGGACGACTTGAAATATAGTCGGCCATGGCAATTTTTGAAAGTCTCTAAGGAGACTTATCAATGTGTCAAAGTAATCATTGTTAATGCGGCTAAGTCAACTTGCTAGGCCTATGTGACCGTTACCGATGCTGTCCAGTTGCTTGTGACTTTTCTCCTAGAAAACACAGGTGATGACATCATTGTTGTGTCACCCGCAGGCTGTTCCAATGCATTGAGACACATGAGCCTGCAATGCAGTGCAGCTTCTCTTTGCTAAGTTTTTTTTATAGGGGAAGCATTGAGACAGTTTACAGCTAGTAAAATTGTACAAACTACAGCCGTTAGGGGTACTGTTTCATTTACCTTTTAATAATGTGCTAAAAAAGTTCTAAATAAATAACTTTTAGGGAGGCCGCTTGTTTACCGTTCTGCCCGTAGTCGTCCCGTGCAATGCAAAGCCTGCATGCTGACAAAGAAAAAGTATACAAGGGACAATGGTCAAGTTAAAGTGGTAATCTGTAAACTCCTCATTTGTGTTTATTTAGGGGACATCTATTGGCGAAAAGTAGTCATTGCTGCTGTATTTTTGCACTGTATTGACTTGCCATCCATCTTGAAAATCCATGTTAACCAATGAGTCCGTCAGCCTTCTACTTATTCCAAATAAACTACTGTTGCTGGTAGTGATGTAAAACACTTCACTTCATCTGTGCCGAATAATCTTCCCTGGAATGTCTTACCAGACACCAGTGTTTAGAACAGCTGAGCACAGCAGATGAAAAAGCATTTGTGAACTGGGTATAGGTAGAATCGCTATTGTGTTATATCATTTGGCGACAGAGAGGGGCAGAATAGACATCTTTAAAAAAAAATTACATGACAATTTTGAGATTATTACTTTGAAATAAAAGCAGTGGGGACATTTGTAGTCATGTTAATATGGAGTGTGCGTGTTTGCTCACGTGGGAAGTCTTGGGTAATGGGCTTCCGTAAAAAGCCAAAACGCCTTCTGTCGCCAATGTGGTTGTGCAGTGCACATTACCCAGAGTGCTTTGCATGCATATGTAAATCACCATATAATTTGTCAACTTTAGCAACTTCTTTTACTTTTGATATTTCTGCCCTAAACTGAGGTAATTTATGAAATAGAGAACACTATTTATCCATGCCATTGTACTATAATGGTAGATTTGTCTTCAAAATACACCCAAAAAAAGGAGCTAGAGGACCGTTTGTGTGGGTGCCTTTACGTGCAGTCGGGTGGGAACAATGTGGCCCTTACCCAGCATTCTTGTGCAGAGGCAATATCGTAGTCTATGAAGTTTATCTGAGACGTGATTTTTGCTGGTTGAAAACTTAACCCAATACCCCGCCAGGACGACTTGAAATATAGTCGGCCATGGCAATTTTTGAAAGTCTCTAAGGAGACTTATCAATGTGTCAAAGTAATCATTGTTAATGCGGCTAAGTCAACTTGCTAGGCCTATGTGACCGTTACCGATGCTGTCCAGTTGCTTGTGACTTTTCTCCTGGAAAACACAGGTGATGACATCATTGTTGTGTCACCCGCAGTCTGTTCCAATGCATTGAGACACATGGGCCTGCAATGCAGTGCAGCTTCTCTTTGCTAAGTTTTTTTTATAGGGGAAGCATTGAGACAGTTTAC
Source organism: Notolepis coatsorum (assembly GCF_963971535.1). Taxonomy (NCBI): domain Eukaryota; kingdom Metazoa; phylum Chordata; class Actinopteri; order Aulopiformes; family Paralepididae; genus Notolepis; species Notolepis coatsorum. The sequence continues at coordinate 148,651,605 of NC_140171.1, read as the reverse complement.
AGCTAGTAAAATTGTACAAACTACAGCCGTTAGGGGTACTGTTTCATTTACCTTTTAATAATGTGCTAAAAAAGTTCTAAATAAATAACTTTTACGGAGGCCGCTTGTTTACCGTTCTGCCCGTAGTCGTCCCGTGCAATGCAAAGCCTGCATGCTGACAAAGAAAAAGTACACAAGGGACAATGGTCAAGTTAAAGTGGTAATCTGTAAACTCCTCATTTGTGTTTATTTAGGGGACATCTATTGGCGAAAAGTAGTCATTGCTGCTGTGTTTTTGCACTGTATTGACTTGCCATCCATCTTGAAAATCCATGTTAACCAATGAGTCCGTCAGCCTTCTACTTATTCCAAATAAACTACTGTTGCTGGTAGTGATGTAAAACACTTCACTTCATGTGTGCCGAATAATCTTCCCTAGAATGTCTTACCAGACACCAGTGTTTAGAACAGCTGAGCACAGCAGATGAAAAAGCATTTGTGAACTGGGTATAGGTAGAATCGCTATTGTGTTATATCATTTGGCGACAGAGAGGAGCAGAATAGACATCTTTAAAAAAAAATTACATGAAAATGTTTGAGATTATTACTTTGAAATAAAAGCAGTGGGGACATTTGTAGTCATGTTAATATGGAGTGTGCGTGTTTGCTCACGTGGGAAGTCTTGGGTAATGGGCTTCCGTAAAAAGCCAAAACGCCTTCTGTCGCCAATGTGGTTGTGCAGTGCACATTACCCAGAGTGCTTTGCATGCATATGTAAATCACCATATCATTTGTCAACTTTAGCAACTTCTTTTACATTTGATATTTCTGCCCTAAACTGAGGTAATTTATGAAATAGAGAACACTATTTATCCATGCCATTGTACTATAATGGTAGATTTGTCTTCAAAATACACCCAAAAAAAGGAGCTAGAGGACCGTTTGTGTGGGTGCCTTTACGTGCAGTCGGGTGGGAACAATGTGGCCCTTACCCAGCATTCTTATGCAGAGGCAATATCGTAGTCTATGAAGTTTATCTGAGACGTGATTTTTGCTGGTTGAAAACTTAACCCAATACCCCGCCAGGACGACTTGAAATATAGTTGGCCATGGCAATTTTTGAAAGTCTCTAAGGAGTCTTATCAATGTGTCAAAGTAATCATTGTTAATGCGGCTAAGTCAACTTGCTAGGCCTATGTGACCGTTACCGATGCTGTCCAGTTGCTTGTGACTTTTCTCCTGGAAAACACAGGTGATGACATCAATGTTGTGTCACCCGCAGGCTGTTCCAATGCATTGAGACACATGGGCCTGCAATGCAGTGCAGCTTCTCTTTGCTAAGTTTTTTTTATAGGGGAAGCATTGAGACAGTTTACAGCTAGTAAAATTGTACAAACTACAGCCGTTAGGGGTACTGTTTCATTTACCTTTTAATAATGTGCTAAAAAAGTTCTAAATAAATAACTTTTAGGGAGGCCGCTTGTTTACCGTTCTGCCCGTAGTCGTCCCGTGCAATGCAAAGCCTGCATGCTGACAAAGAAAAAGTACACAAGGGACAATGGTCAAGTTAAAGTGGTAATCTGTAAACTCCTCATTTGTGTTTATTTAGGGGACATCTATTGGCGAAAAGTAGTCATTGCTGCTGTATTTTTGCACGGTATTGACTTGCCATCCATCTTGAAAATCCATGTTAACCAATGAGTCCGTCAGCCTTCTACTTATTCCAAATAAACTACTGTTGCTGGTAGTGATGTAAAACACTTCACTTCATGTGTGCCGAATAATCTTCCCTGGAATGTCTTACCAGACACCAGTGTTTAGAACAGCTGAGCACAGCAGATGAAAAAGCATTTGTGAACTGGGTATAGGTAGAATCGCTATTGTGTTATATCATTTGGCGACAGAGAGGGGCAGAATAGACATCTTTAAAAAAAAATTACATGACAATTTTGAGATTATTACTTTGAAATAAAAGCAGTGGGGACATTTGTAGTCATGTTAATATGGAGTGTGCGTGTTTGCTCACGTGGGAAGTCTTGGGTAATGGGCTTCCGTAAAAAGCCAAAACGCCTTCTGTCGCCAATGTGGTTGTGCAGTACACATTACCCAGAGTGCTTTGCATGCATATGTAAATCACCATATAATTTGTCAACTTTAGCAACTTCTTTTACATTTGATATTTCTGCCCTAAACTGAGGTAATTTATGAAATAGAGAACACTATTTATCCATGCCATTGTACTTGAATGGTAGATTTGTCTTCAAAATACACCCAAAAAAAGGAGCTAAAGGACCGTTTGTGTGAGTGCCTTTACGTGCAGTCGGGTGGGAACAATGTGGCCCTTACCCAGCATTCTTGTGCAGAGGCAATATCGTAGTCTATGAAGTTTATCTGAGACGTGATTGTTGCTGGTTGAAAACTTAACCCAATACCCCGCCAGGACGACTTGAAATATAGTCGGCCATGGCAATTTTTGAAAGTCTCTAAGGAGACTTATCAATGTGTCAAAGTAATCATTGTTAATGCGGCTAAGTCAACTTGCTAGGCCTATGTGACCGTTACCGATGCTGTCCAGTTGCTTGTGACTTTTCTCCTAGAAAACGCAGGTGATGACATCATTGTTGTGTCACCCGCAGGCTGTTCCAATGCATTGAGACACATGAGCCTGCAATGCAGTGCAGCTTCTCTTTGCTAAGTTTTTTTTATAGGGGAAGCATTGAGACAGTTTACAGCTAGTAAAATTGTACAAACTACAGCCGTTAGGGGTACTGTTTCATTTACCTTTTAATAATGTGCTAAAAAAGTTCTAAATAAATAACTTTTAGGGAGGCCGCTTGTTTACCGTTCTGCCCGTAGTCGTCCCGTGCAATGCAAAGCCTGCATGCTGACAAAGAAAAAGTACACAAGGGACAATGGTCAAGTTAAAGTGGTAATCTGTAAACTCCTCATTTGTGTTTATTTAGGGGACATCTATTGGCGAAAAGTAGTCATTGCTGCTGTATTTTTGCACTGTATTGACTTGCCATCCATCTTGAAAATCCATGTTAACCAATGAGTCCGTCAGCCTTCAACTTATTCCAAATAAACTACTGTTGCTGGTAGTGATGTAAAACACTTCACTTCATCTGTGCCGAATAATCTTCCCTGGAATGTCTTACCAGACACCAGTGTTTAGAACAGCTGAGCACAGCAGATGAAAAAGCATTTGTGAACTGGGTATAGGTAGAATCGCTATTGTGTTATATCATTTGGCGACAGAGAGGGGCAGAATAGACATCTTTAAAAAAAAATTACATGACAATTTTGAGATTATTACTTTGAAATAAAAGCAGTGGGGACATTTGTAGTCATGTTAATATGGAGTGTGCGTGTTTGCTCACGTGGGAAGTCTTGGGTAATGGGCTTCCGTAAAAAGCCAAAACGCCTTCTGTCGCCAATGTGGTTGTGCAGTGCACATTACCCAGAGTGCTTTGCATGCATATGTAAATCACCATATAATTTGTCAACTTTAGCAACTTCTTTTACATTTGATATTTCTGCCCTAAACTGAGGTAATTTATGAAATAGAGAACACTATTTATCCATGCCATTGTACTTGAATGGTAGATTTGTCTTCAAAATACACCCAAAAAAAGGAGCTAAAGGACCGTTTGTGTGAGTGCCTTTACGTGCAGTCGGGTGGGAACAATGTGGCCCTTACCCAGCATTCTTGTGCAGAGGCAATATCGTAGTCTATGAAGTTTATCTGAGACGTGATTTTTGCTGGTTGAAAACTTAACCCAATACCCCGCCAGGACGACTTGAAATATAGTCGGCCATGGCAATTTTTGAAAGTCTCTAAGGAGACTTATCAATGTGTCAAAGTAATCATTGTTAATGCGGCTAAGTCAACTTGCTAGGCCTATGTGACCGTTACCGATGCTGTCCAGTTGCTTGTGACTTTTCTCCTAGAAAACGCAGGTGATGACATCATTGTTGTGTCACCCGCAGGCTGTTCCAATGCATTGAGACACATGAGCCTGCAATGCAGTGCAGCTTCTCTTTGCTAAGTTTTTTTTATAGGGGAAGCATTGAGACAGTTTACAGCTAGTAAAATTGTACAAACTACAGCCGTTAGGGGTACTGTTTCATTTACCTTTTAATAATGTGCTAAAAAAGTTCTAAATAAATAACTTTTAGGGAGGCCGCTTGTTTACCGTTCTGCCCGTAGTCGTCCCGTGCAATGCAAAGCCTGCATGCTGACAAAGAAAAAGTACACAAGGGACAATGGTCAAGTTAAAGTGGTAATCTGTAAACTCCTCATTTGTGTTTATTTAGGGGACATCTATTGGCGAAAAGTAGTCATTGCTGCTGTATTTTTGCACTGTATTGACTTGCCATCCATCTTGAAAATCCATGTTAACCAATGAGTCCGTCAGCCTTCTACTTATTCCAAATAAACTACTGTTGCTGGTAGTGATGTAAAACACTTCACTTCATCTGTGCCGAATAATCTTCCCTGGAATGTCTTACCAGACACCAGTGTTTAGAACAGCTGAGCACAGCAGATGAAAAAGCATTTGTGAACTGGGTATAGGTAGAATCGCTATTGTGTTATATCATTTGGCGACAGAGAGGGGCAGAATAGACATCTTTAAAAAAAAATTACATGACAATTTTGAGATTATTACTTTGAAATAAAAGCAGTGGGGACATTTGTAGTCATGTTAATATGGAGTGTGCGTGTTTGCTCACGTGGGAAGTCTTGGGTAATGGGCTTCCGTAAAAAGCCAAAACGCCTTCTGTCGCCAATGTGGTTGTGCAGTGCACATTACCCAGAGTGCTTTGCATGCATATGTAAATCACCATATAATTTGTCAACTTTAGCAACTTCTTTTACATTTGATATTTCTGCCCTAAACTGAGGTAATTTATGAAATAGAGAACACTATTTATCCATGCCATTGTACTATAATGGTAGATTTGTCTTCAAAATACACCCAAAAAAAGGAGCTAGAGGACCGTTTGTGTGGGTGCCTTTACGTGCAGTCGGGTGGGAACAATGTGGCCCTTACTCAGCATTCTTGTGCAGAGGCAATATCGTAGTCTATGAAGTTTATCTGAGACGTGATTTTTGCTGGTTGAAAACTTAACCCAATACCCCGCCAGGACGACTTGGAATATAGTCGGCCATGGCAATTTTTGAAAGTCTCTAAGGAGACTTATCAATGTGTCAAAGTAATCATTGTTAATGCGGCTAAGTCAACTTGCTAGGCCTATGTGACCGTTACCGATGCTGTCCAGTTGCTTGTGACTTTTCTCCTGGAAAACACAGGTGATGACATCATTGTTGTGTCACCCGCAGTCTGTTCCAATGCATTGAGACACATGGGCCTGCAATGCAGTGCAGCTTCTCTTTGCTAAGTTTTTTTTATAGGGGAAGCATTGAGACAGTTTACAGCTAGTAAAATTGTACAAACTACAGCCGTTAGGGGTACTGTTTCATTTACCTTTTAATAATGTGCTAAAAAAGTTCTAAATAAATAACTTTTACGGAGGCCGCTTGTTTACCGTTCTGCCCGTAGTCGTCCCGTGCAATGCAAAGCCTGCATGCTGACAAAGAAAAAGTACACAAGGGACAATGGTCAAGTTAAAGTGGTAATCTGTAAACTCCTCATTTGTGTTTATTTAGGGGACATCTATTGGCGAAAAGTAGTCATTGCTGCTGTGTTTTTGCACTGTATTGACTTGCCATCCATCTTGAAAATCCATGTTAACCAATGAGTCCGTCAGCCTTCTACTTATTCCAAATAAACTACTGTTGCTGGTAGTGATGTAAAACACTTCACTTCATGTGTGCCGAATAATCTTCCCTGGAATGTCTTACCAGACACCAGTGTTTAGAACAGCTGAGCACAGCAGATGAAAAAGCATTTGTGAACTGGGTATAGGTAGAATCGCTATTGTGTTATATCATTTGGCGACAGAGAGGGGCAGAATAGACATCTTTAAAAAAAAATTACATGACAATTTTGAGATTATTACTTTGAAATAAAAGCAGTGGGGACATTTGTAGTCATGTTAATATGGAGTGTGCGTGTTTGCTCACGTGGGAAGTCTTGGGTAATGGGCTTCCGTAAAAAGCCAAAACGCCTTCTGTCGCCAATGTGGTTGTGCAGTACACATTACCCAGAGTGCTTTGCATGCATATGTAAATCACCATATAATTTGTCAACTTTAGCAACTTCTTTTACATTTGATATTTCTGCCCTAAACTGAGGTAATTTATGAAATAGAGAACACTATTTATCCATGCCATTGTACTTGAATGGTAGATTTGTCTTCAAAATACACCCAAAAAAAGGAGCTAGAGGACCGTTTGTGTGAGTGCCTTTACGTGCAGTCGGGTGGGAACAATGTGGCCCTTACCCAGCATTCTTGTGCAGAGGCAATATCGTAGTCTATGAAGTTTATCTGAGACGTGATTTTTGCTGGTTGAAAACTTAACCCAATACCCCGCCAGGACGACTTGAAATATAGTCGGCCATGGCAATTTTTGAAAGTCTCTAAGGAGACTTATCAATGTGTCAAAGTAATCATTGTTAATGCGGCTAAGTCAACGAGCTAGGCCTATGTGACAGTTACCGATGCTGTCCAGTTGCTTGCGACTTTTCTCCTGGAAAACACAGGTGATGACATCATTGTTGTGTCACCCGCAGTCTGTTCCAATGCATTGAGACACATGGGCCTGCAATGTAGTGCAGCTTCTCTTTGCTAAGTTTTTTTTATAGGGGAAGCATTGAGACAGTTTACAGCTAGTAAAATTGTACAAACTACAGCCGTTAGGGGTACTGTTTCATTTACCTTTTAATAATGTGCTAAAAAAGTTCTAAATAAATAACTTTTAGGGAGGCCGCTTGTTTACCGTTCTGCCCGTAGTCGTCCCGTGCAATGCAAAGCCTGCATGCTGACAAAGAAAAAGTACACAAGGGACAATGGTCAAGTTAAAGTGGTAATCTGTAAACTCCTCATTTGTGTTTATTTAGGGGACATCTATTGGCGAAAAGTAGTCATTGCTGCTGTGTTTTTGCACTGTATTGACTTGCCATCCATCTTGAAAATCCATGTTAACCAATGAGTCCGTCAGCCTTCTACTTATTCCAAATAAACTACTGTTGCTGGTAGTGATGTAAAACACTTCACTTCATCTGTGCCGAATAATCTTCCCTGGAATGTCTTACCAGACACCAGTGTTTAGAACAGCTGAGCACAGCAGATGAAAAAGCATTTGTGAACTGGGTATAGGTAGAATCGCTATTGTGTTATATCATTTGGCGACAGAGAGGGGCAGAATAGACATCTTTAAAAAAAAATTACATGACAATTTTGAGATTATTACTTTGAAATAAAAGCAGTGGGGACATTTGTAGTCATGTTAATATGGAGTGTGCGTGTTTGCTCACGTGGGAAGTCTTGGGTAATGGGCTTCCGTAAAAAGCCAAAACGCCTTCTGTCGCCAATGTGGTTGTGCAGTGCACATTACCCAGAGTGCTTTGCATGCATATGTAAATCACCATATAATTTGTCAACTTTAGCAACTTCTTTTACATTTGATATTTCTGCCCTAAACTGAGGTAATTTATGAAATAGAGAACACTATTTATCCATGCCATTGTACTATAATGGTAGATTTGTCTTCAAAATACACCCAAAAAAAGGAGCTAGAGGACCGTTTGTGTGGGTGCCTTTACGTGCAGTCGGGTGGGAACAATGTGGCCCTTACCCAGCATTCTTGTGCAGAGGCAATATCGTAGTCTATGAAGTTTATCTGAGATGTGATTTTTGCTGGTTGAAAACTTAACCCAATACCCCGCCAGGACGACTTGAAATATAGTCGGCCATGGCAATTTTTGAAAGTCTCTAAGGAGACTTATCAATGTGTCAAAGTAATCATTGTTAATGCGGCTAAGTCAACGAGCTAGGCCTATGTGACCGTTACCGATGCTGTCCAGTTGCTTGCGACTTTTCTCCTGGAAAACACAGGTGATGACATCATTGTTGTGTCACCCGCAGTCTGTTCCAATGCATTGAGACACATGGGCCTGCAATGTAGTGCAGCTTCTCTTTGCTAAGTTTTTTTTATAGGGGAAGCATTGAGACAGTTTAAAGCTAGTAAAATTGTACAAACTACAGCCGTTAGGGGTACTGTTTCATTTACCTTTTAATAATGTGCTAAAAAAGTTCTAAATAAATAACTTTTAGGGAGGCCGCTTGTTTACCGTTCTGCCCGTAGTCGTCCCGTGCAATGCAAAGCCTGCATGCTGACAAAGAAAAAGTACACAAGGGACAATGGTCAAGTTAAAGTGGTAATCTGTAAACTCCTCATTTGTGTTTATTTAGGGGACATCTATTGGCGAAAAGTAGTCATTGCTGCTGTGTTTTTGCACTGTATTGACTTGCCATCCATCTTGAAAATCCATGTTAACCAATGAGTCCGTCAGCCTTCTACTTATTCCAAATAAACTACTGTTGCTGGTAGTGATGTAAAACACTTCACTTCATGTGTGCCGAATAATCTTCCCTGGAATGTCTTACCAGACACCAGTGTTTAGAACAGCTGAGCACAGCAGATGAAAAAGCATTTGTGAACTGGGTATAGGTAGAATCGCTATTGTGTTATATCATTTGGCGACAGAGAGGGGCAGAATAGACATCTTTAAAAAAAAATTACATGACAATTTTGAGATTATTACTTTGAAATAAAAGCAGTGGGGACATTTGTAGTCATGTTAATATGGAGTGTGCGTGTTTGCTCACGTGGGAAGTCTTGGGTAATGGGCTTCCGTAAAAAGCCAAAACGCCTTCTGTCGCCAATGTGGTTGTGCAGTGCACATTACCCAGAGTGCTTTGCATGCATATGTAAATCACCATATAATTTGTCAACTTTAGCAACTTCTTTTACATTTGATATTTCTGCCCTAAACTGAGGTAATTTATGAAATAGAGAACACTATTTATCCATGCCATTGTACTATAATGGTAGATTTGTCTTCAAAATACACCCAAAAAAAGGAGCTAGAGGACCGTTTGTGTGGGTGCCTTTACGTGCAGTCGGGTGGGAACAATGTGGCCCTTACCCAGCATTCTTGTGCAGAGGCAATATCGTAGTCTATGAAGTTTATCTGAGATGTGATTTTTGCTGGTTGAAAACTTAACCCAATACCCCGCCAGGAAGACTTGGAATATAGTCGGCCATGGCAATTTTTGAAAGTCTCTAAGGAGACTTATCAATGTGTCAAAGTAATCATTGTTAATGCGGCTAAGTCAACTTGCTAGGCCTATGTGACCGTTACCGATGCTGTCCAGTTGCTTGTGACTTTTCTCCTGGAAAACACAGGTGATGACATCATTGTTGTGTCACCCGCAGTCTGTTCCAATGCATTGAGACACATGGGCCTGTGTCGTATATTTATCTAAATAAAACCTGTAAATTAAACAATAGAAATTATGCACATATATGAAATAGCAAAGAACTAGGTTATTTTCTCTTAGAAAAATAGAGACTCACAGCCATGCCAAATCACCTGTTAGGTTAACCATACATTTGAGTCAACAAGAAGGCTGTTAACTGGCCTCAGTCGAAATGGATCAAAATGACCCATATAAGCATTACAGGAAGGATTAAAATCATCTAGCGGTTGATGGAAAAAGCCACAGGAGAACTCAGTCAAAAAGCTAACAGTGCACCCCTTCAGCCTTCACTTAGCAGTTATAGGAAAGGCCCAGAGTGCCATAAAGATAAAAGAACAGATCAAATGGCAAACAGATGACACATCTTCCTCCACAATGAACAGGGATGGTGCGCCCAATAACTAACTTTTAAGTCAAGAAGTGACGGCCTGAAGGCCAACACCCGAGTTCTGTTTACTTTAGCTAAGCAGACCAAACAGGCCATTCTGTGATACCCACTGTTAGGTTGAGTGGGTACTATATTTCCATCTGTATGAGGGTCGCATTCAGGGACACTTGGGTAAATCATTCTAAAAGGAAACTAGTTCATATCCCCTCTGTAAGGTCACCTTGTAACGCTGTTTCGCAAGACCCAAATCACTGAGAGGGGAGACCTTCTAGCCAATAGGAAAGCAGGCTCTCTGGGGTGACGGCACTGGATGGCGCAAGGGCGGGGGGGGGTTCTCTCTTCTCTATAAAACCTACAGGTTGAATGATGGAGGTGAGACAGAGACACGGAGACACCGAGACGCAGAGAGACACGCAGAGAGAACGGAGAAGCAGAGACGGAGAATCCACCCCACCAGTTCGAGAATAAGAGACGCCACTAAGAAGCCCTCCGGGAAAAGCTGATTAGAGATAGAAAATAATTGATGCTGTGAACCAGATAATTTAAGCTGTTGGATATTCCAATAAAACAACGGTCAGAACCGTTTTCACCCGCAGCGCTGTCTCCGCCTCCACGTGATTTCCAACGGACCATATTTGAATGAACTGTTACTTTAACGGGAAATACAACGAGCAGAGTAAGCTATTCCACTATACATTAGAGAACGAGCATATAGCTATAACATAGAATCATTGAGAAGATACATTAATCTGGCGCCGTGACTGCCGGTCTGTACATCCGAACGGAACCCAGGACAAGGACACAACAGAACTTCAAAAACTCTCAGAGCAGAGCAACGACGCCTGACTACACCATCCTCGAGCAACAACAACCAGCAGAGGCCAAACGGTGAGTTGAAGATGTGTCTGTGTTGTCGGGGTTTGTTTGGGCAGATTTCGAACAGGGGTAGGGAATGGTTGCATTGGCGCGATCGAGTTGAACGATTGAGCGCACAGCCGTATCGGCACTAATGAAATTAAGGGGATTGGCGCGATCGGGTTGGACAATAATATAGTTCAGGTCGCGCACTGCTGAGGGGCTAGAGGATTGCGCCAGGTTAGGCGACAGAGACTCTTGTTTAGAATCGTAGGTTCAAATGCAATGACAATAACTGGAGACGTCTGGTTTGTACGTTGCTAAAGACAAATCGACGTCGTACGAATCCGTTTAGTTCTTACGGAACAAGAGATCTGGAGCGCGTAAGGTAGTCCTCTTAAACCTCGGAAAAATTAGCACTTGTGCACTGGGGGGTTATAAAGATCTGCGCTTATGTTCGAACAAAAAAAACTGCACTTAGAAGCGATGAGGCATTATATAAGGACTTTGGTATGTAACAATGTATATATGTTGTTTAGATGAAATAGGATGACACATGTATGGTATCATGGCTATAATCAAACGTACGTCATCATAACGCTAAACGTCGCGGATTACTATATTACAACCAATACGGAATAAAGCCGTTTTATACCCGGGAAGCTACTGCTATACAAAGCAGGGCTAATACATGCTAAGCTACGTTGCAAGCTAACGGGGAATGCTTGGGGCTAATAATGTTTAGTACGACTGATGTGTTGAGATGACGGAACTTATAGCTTCATCCATGGTGGCTGAAAGGCTACCAAATGATGCTGCATGATGTACAAGGTTAACCAGTGCTAAGAATGATTATGTTGCTGAATGGAAGTATGAGTGTAACTGTGTGGATGAGAGAGGATGTGTGTGAATGAGTCTGCTAGAGGTTATGGAGTGGATGCCGGTATTTTTTGTATCATTATGATAACTCTAGGGACGGGTACGGCCGCGGGGACACCATAGCACTGTCCGCAAGAACGTCGTACATACCGTATGGACGCTGCGTTGCGATATCGAATGAATTGAGTGAATGGCGAGTGAGATGGAACCAAAAGGATGTGTCACGTTATTTGAATTTTTTTTATATCAGTGGTAATAAGGTCGTGGTTTAGGGGCGGCTAGGTGGTGTAGTGGGCAAGGCACTCGCCACCAGTGTGGAGACGCTAGGATTCGCGTGTTCGAATCCAGCTCTCCACATTGTTTTTCAGTTTGGCTGGTCGTCCGCAGTAATACACATTGGCCGTATTACGGGGAGGGAAAACTGAAGGGTGGGGATCGAACGTTGTGAACAAGCGACTCCTACAAGTCGGTTGGTGCGCCTGCGCAGTAGAATCAGGAAGTGTCGGGGGCAGCGTGAGCCTCCCACGCGTTACTCCTCGACACTGAGAGATCGAGCTGCGCAGGTGAAAAGATGCGACTGCTGTTACCTCAAGTACCGGAGGGGACTTGTGCTATGTATGACTTAGTCCACATTGCAGCCGGCTTGTGGGAGGCAAGAAACAGCGTTCGTGACAGGGGAGGGTTGAATTGGATGATACGAAATTGGGATGGGAGAAAATATGGAAAAATGGGAGAAAAAGTGGATAAAAAAAAAAAGGTCGTGGTTTAATGTGGTAAATATCAAAGAAAGCAGGGTTCTTCTTCTGCTACAATGATTTAATGGCAGATCGCGGCCACCACTGATGACGTCACTAGGGTGCGTCTGCTTGGTGGGGGCCTAGAGGGGGTGCGTTAGATTTGAAATACCGGGCTGGATCGGGAGCGTTAGATTTAAAATACGGAGCCGGCCGGGGCTGATACTGTAGGATTTATAAACGAATGCTTAATAAAGTTAAAATTATGTTATAAAATATGACTGGGTTGTGCAAAACGTCGCGATGTGTTGTGCCGCTCAAATCAACAGGATAATGGGCCGTGTAGGAAACGCTATTGTAAGGGGCTAGGCTAAGCTAACTAGCCGTGCTAGGCTGATCGAGCGATAGCGACATTGAGCTAAGCTAATGGGGCTAACAGTATTAAGCTAATCGTGTTAGCAGTGGACAGCTAACTATGCTAAAAATGCTAAGCTAACTATGCTAACATGCTAAAGCTACCTGTGCTAACAATGTTGCATGCTGGGAGTCTCGGGGAATATCGCGTGATGCTGTTTTGGCTGACAGCGAGACCTCGTGAGTGTAAACGTGACGTAAGCCTGTGGCGACGTCTCGCGGGAAGCCATCCTTAATGGCGGACTACGATTCGGTACAGGGAATTCTGGGAATTGGGGTTCATGTTGTGTGAGCACGTCGGCTGACGTCATGGGAAAAGTGGCTGCGTGATGACGAGTACTGTGGGGCAATGAGGTTGATGTGTGAATAGAGACAGCAGGGGGCGGTGTTGTCTTTGAAATGGATACACCTCTGCTGTTGCTTGGCCCTCTCTCCCTAGGTTGCCCCCCTCCCTTCCTCCATCCCTCCCTCCCTCCCTCTCTCTCTCTCTCCCTCCCTCCTTCTCCTCTCCTCTCCTCTCTCTCTCTCCCTCCCTCACCTCCTTTTCTTCCTCCATCCCTCCCTCCCTTTTCCACTCCCTCCCTCCTTTTTTCCCCTTTTATGGCTAAAATGGTACAGTATATGAGAGGATACTAGAAGTTTCATCAGGGCCCCCCCCTCCCCACTGTAGCCTTCCCTATAGGGTGTGCCCCCTCCTGCACTATTATAATGGGTGCCATCCTGCACTATTATAATGGGTGCCATCCTGCACTATTATAATGGGTGCCATCCTGCATTATCATAGTGTGTGCCCCCTTCCCCTCCCCCCTTCCATCCATCCTGCACTATCATAGTGGGTCCATTCCATCCTTCCATTTATTATATGGTGTGAGCTCCCTATGGTACAGCTCCTTCCCTGGAATGCTTCCTTTCTCCCTTCATAGTTTCTATGGTGTGTGCCCCCCCCCCCTCCCCACTGTAGAGATGAGATATCATCTCCCTCTATACCATAGTGTGTGCCCCCCCATGCAGATATAGTACTCTTTTCCCTCCCTCCCTCCCTCCCTCCCTCCCTCCCTCCCTCCCTCTCCCTCCCTCCCTCCCTCCCTCCCTGCCACCCTCTCTCCCTCCCTCTCTCCCTCCCTCCCTCTCTCCCGTTCCTGTGTGCGTATGAGTCACGTGTCTGTTCTAATGTTTGCAAACAATGCACCTTTAGATGTGGTTGTGATGCGCTCTGCTCACGAGGACAAGTTTGTAAAATGAGACGCACAGGAGGTCTTGTTTCGCATTTAATTTAACCAGATGTGTGGAGGCTTATTTCCTGATACGGGTTCGAAGATAACTTCACAGTTATTGGCGATTTGTTTCCTTATATCGCTTCCTCCAGGGTTCCAACTTGTGTTGGCAGACAACCCTGCTCAAATACGGAGCGTCAGCGCTCTCGCTGGGCTAGAAGGGTGCACTCAGTAGAGCACAGATGACCGCCAGGACGGCAGCCACACATGATAGTGATAATAATGGATTGGATTTGTGATGTGCTTTTTGTTCGATGGGATCCCAGAGTGCTACGCTACAGGTTTGAAACAGTTATAGGGAAGAAATAGAACATGGTTAATTAGAAACATAGAATAAACGGAGGATTTAGAAAAACGAGGGCGATGAAGTTAAAATGGGAGGCTGACAGTCGAAGGCCTTTTTGAACAGGTGGGGTTTCGGCCTGCCTTCTCCCTCCCCCGTCCCCCCCTCCTCCCTTCGTCTTGCCGTCTCTCTTTTTCTTTCCCTCTCTCCCCCTCTCCCTCCCTCCCTCCCTCTCTCCCTGCATCCCTCCCTCCCCCATTCCCTTCTCCCTCCCTCCGTCCCTTGGGGTATAGTGGTGGCTTTTAGGAACTCCATGCAAAGACCATTAGTTGTATTAAGCTGTGGGTTAACTGGACCAGGCTGTACGGTGAAGTCTGCTGGTTGATTCTGGGAATAGAAAGAAAATAAATAAATCTCCCTTCATAGCATCCCCCCCTCCTTCCCTCTCTGTGCCCCCCCCCCTCCCGTCATAGCTCCCCCCCTCCCTTCATCTGTCTGTGCCCCCCTCCCTTCATCTGTCCTCCCTCTCTCCCTCCCTGTCTTCCTCCCGCTCTCTCTCCCTCCCTCCCTCCCGGTATCTCCCCTTCCCTCTGTCTATCCCTCTCTCCCAGATGGACTCTGTTGATTGATTGGTTGATTGAAAACTTTATCAGAATGGGTGCAATACAGTACGGCTCAATGCACACGATTGTTAAGGGGATGCAGACCAGGGAAAGACTTTCTTCTTGTTTACATCGGGGTCCCCCATTTTCGGTTCATCAGGACATACATGACATGCGGTTAGTTAGAGTATTCGAGTTAGGTTGCCCTTATGGTGGGCTTGAGGCAGTGGTTGTATTAAAATAGTGTTTACTTTACGGAAGGATAAGTTAATATTCATGGTCGTTTGGGAACTCCTCTTCCGTATGTATGTCTCTCCCCCCCTCTGTCTCTCCTTGTGTTTCTCCCTGTGTCTCTCCTTCTCTCCCTCCCTTCATTTCTCCACGTGCGCCCCCCTCGATGCCTTGCCTTCAAATGGATTGTGGGTACGTTACGGACCGTTTCTGGTTGGGGTCCCTCCAACCCCCAGACTGGCCCTCTTGAGTGTGGCGTGTGTGTTTGGGCTGGGGGCAAGGAGTTTGAGCATTTGTTATAGGGGAGATGGGTTTTACATTAGGTTGGTTTTGGTTAGAGACGGTTGTGGCGTGTTTTTTGTTTTTCATTTTAGGGAAGGTGCCAGTCCCCTAGTTTCCCCCTTCGGTTGGGGTCCTTGGAAGCAGGGTTGGCTTTGCGTCTTGTTGTGTGTTATTGGTTCGGTGGTTGTTTTAAACTACGTAGCTGTTATGTATGTGAAATAGGTGCCGGTACAGGTGATGGTTGGACGAGTTGTGGTATTCCTTGGAAGGGGGCTTGGGGTGTTTTCGTTCAGGTTCGAAACTGAGGGAAGATGCTTTGGGCTGTGAAATGACGGGTCTCTGTGGATTCAGGGATCATGGGAAATGTTGCGGTGGGTATAGTACTGGGGTTCATGAATTTAATAACGTGGACAACTGGGCTATGTAACGGTCAGGGGTTTAGTGATCTAAGTTGCTAAAGATAAATTTTTTCCCGTGATAGTGGTTGGATGCAGTGACGCCACCAAAAGTTTTTTTTGGTGGTGTGAGGGAGTATGTGTGGAAAAATAATGTAGAATGATGTTGTATGAAGAATGTGATGAAGGCGTGAGATGTAAATGTGGTGAGAAATGTAGGAAGAAGTATAGTTTTTGATTTTCATAGTAGAAAGCAAGTAGGGAAGTTAATATTACATTTATACATAGTTAATACGCGGAGCAGTCATTTAAAGTATAAATTATGACAATTTCATCAAGGCAAAAAGAAATTGGAACAGATGGCTAACCAAGTTTACCATTTGTTAGAATTGATAGGTTGTGTGGAACTTAATGATTATGTTCCCCAGAGAACCAAAGGTGAAAGGAACACACAAAGGATTGGAACCTCCAGTTTCCGGTTGGACAAACGGACAAAAACAAGTAAAACCGTATCGTTATATTCAAGTAGATCACACCGAATCTCTCTAGAAGAATTAGTATAGGAATGCCCGACATTTCCAATGCATAAATATTGAGGAAATGACAAGGGAAATGCCACTGTATTAAGTGTTGTGTTTTTGCTTTCTTTTTGCACAGGCTCGGCGAGGACTGGGGCTCTGACGATTTCAATACCAATTGGGGAAACGGCTATATGAGCCTTGGTATAGTATGAATGATAAGAAAATTGTCAATCCCTGTCTGCACCGGTATAAATCTGATAGTGTGGGTGAATTTTAACTCAAGTAGCGAAAAATAGGTTTGGACACAGAGAAACTTGTTCTTCCAAACGGTGATTGCAGGTGTGTTTGGAAGTGGTGAGAATGTCGGGTACACAGGAAGTTCACCTTAGTGGAACATTGATAGGAACAACTGAAGGTTTAGAAGCAATAACAATAGCAAAAGTAGACAATCTGTCTATGTCAAAGACTGGAAATATCACAATAGAAGTGAAGAAGCCATGGCCAAAGAGATTCAGGCCTTTACAAAACCTTGTATTTAAGTATAAAAAAGGAGGCTGTTATAGAATGAGAAACAAAAATAAAAAACAGAAAAAGAGAGCACGAAGAGCGATGAAAAGAAGTAATGCCGACAATAGCAATAGGCTGACAACCTTTGCAGACACTCCCGTAGAAAGATTGATATCTGAAGTTAATCTGATTGAGTGGGATGTGATGGAATTTCCTCAGGTGACCAGTATAACAGAGGGACTGGAAATAATGACTTTGATTCCAATACAGGAGGTCTTACAGGAGAGAGAACCAGAGACAATGGTTTTACTCCAACCAGAACCGAGCCACACTGGGGTGTCCATTGCAGGCGACTGCAGTTTAACCAAGGGACAGAGAAAGAGACTGAGAAGAGCGGCGTTGTTACAGCAGTCCCACGAAGTCTATTCTGGCCGTACGGCTGGTACAGAGACCGACAGCAGGTATGGAACTATACATGAACAGTTTCTACAGCCCACCCGTTTCCCATGTCCAGTCGTCCCTCGAGACCAAAGCCGGGATGAGAGGCGTGGGCCGGTGACGAGGAGCCAGACAGCGGGGGCCAGGGTGGAGGTAGAGAGGATGACGTACCTCTCTCCAGAAAGACAGAGAGCATTCACGGAAGCGTCCGAAAGACATGAGACAGTCCGTAGAAAACTGGTGGAGAAGCAGCTGGCGGTTGACCAAGTCACACGCGAGAGGGAGGTGCTAGAACAAGAGCTGGCGAAACAGACTGTGATCATGAGTGATGTAATTTTGGAAATCATGTTTCGTACTGCAGAACAAGGACTCAGTGAACAAGAGAAGTCACTTGCCCTGTTACCTGAACAGGGAGCGGAGCAGCGAGGGAATGATGACAGCCGCAGGGGGGGTGAGTTTCCAGGCCCCTCCCAACAACAAAAGGCCCAAGGTGCGGCGGCTGGGAAGAACAGGTATGTCCCTCTCTCATCCAGACAACAGAACTGGCAGCCCCAAGGAGGAAATGGACGACAAAGAGGGGGACCGCTTGGATGGCTGGCATCGACTGAGTGCTGGCAATGTGGAGAAATCGGCCATCTCGCTCGATCATGTGGCAAAGGGTGGCGAGCTCAGCAAGAGTCCAATAGACAGCAAGAGTCCATCAGAACACAGAGTTGCTGGACATGTGGAATGTTGGGACATTTTCAGAAGGGGTGTAAAGAGGGTGTGTCTGCAAAGGCCATAGGTTGAATAAGAACGAGGCAGGAATGCACAAGCGAAGCTAATAGTGCTCGGGAAAATAGAGTTATTAATAAGTTAAAATGGGAAAAAGGACTGATTGGAATAAAAATAGAATAAAAAATATATAGAAGCGTTGGTACATTAGATTATGAGTGGAAGCGACTAAGATGGATGTGCAACTAACAGGGAGAGATGAAATGACTGACAGATGCATGAGCCAATCGTACTAACAGTTAATTAATAGACCAATCATGGGTTTTCCTTTTTGCTACAGTGTGTCTGATCAACTCTTGCTGTGGCAGTGAGGAAAACGTAAGGGAGAATGGTATGGTGGACGATTTTTGGTATCTCCCACCTGTGCAGCCTGGCCCGGCTGCACAGATTGGAGAGAGAGAGAAAAATGGTCACCGCAATGGCTCTTGTGGTCATGTGAACTCTGACCCAGACGGTGTCAGAGAAGGGTTAAACAGTTGATATTAGACATAATATTAAACAGAGTTAATAACAAAGGACTATTTTAGTAGTGATTATACATACTTGATCCAAGGGTGGTCAAGGAGACTTTAAAAAAAAAAAAAAAAAAAAATAATTTAATTTCTTTACTTCATTTCTTTTTAATTTTTAATTTTTATTTCTTAGTGATTATGCGGGGGTATTTATGCCTCTAGCTGATAGTTTAGTTCTGTTGATGGGTGTGTTGCATGAAGGCACTCACGAATTTTTGTTTATGTTTGTTTGCAATTTTCTTTGTTTTTGTTTGACACTCTATTTTTTTTTAGGAACTGACTGGCTGGGAGGGATCTCTCGCCGGTCAGGGATAGCAGGTGGTGGTGACACAGCGGGACTGGTAGGAATGTCTAATATGATGGGCTGGAAACTAAGGGTGGACGGGAGCTGGTTCATGATTTAGTTTTCCGCTCATTGAGAGTCCAGGAGTAGTATCTGGGGAGTTGTGTCACGTTTTTGGGTTTGGTAAGTGTTGGGCGAACGTGTTTCTCTGTTTATAGGTAAGCTCTGTAGGTTTTGGTCGCCATTGGCCAAATAGTTTACAAGTAGGGTGCAGACGTGTGAAATTGATAATTGGCTTATGGGAGACTCTGCACCGGCTTGTTGAAGGCTGGCAGAGTGTGTGGGATGTGTGTTTAAAGGGACTGTGGTTTGTTACCATGCACATAGGTTCTGTTGGTGGTTGGCCTCGTCTAGAGCTGGCTGTCCGGACCGAGGAGGCTGTCTGGAAACAAGGTATTGATAGTGTAATAAATGGTTATTCCACTTTCAAGGGTGGAGTGGTGATTGTGTTGAACTTGAGGTATTTGATCTAGTAAGATAGTACAGCACAAAAATGAATGAGACAAAGGTGATTTGATTGAATATTAACAATTGAAGCTGTGGAATATATAGATAACGAATTTGGAAAAAGAGTGTTGTCAAATACAGAACAGTAAAGATGTATCTGTGCGGAAAAGAGAACTTCCAATCCATTGTGTGTTTGTAAATAACAATCCAAAATGCAAAAAAGGACAGAGGGAAAATCGTTTCCTTCTGTGGAAAATCGGAGCAGTACCAAAAACTGCATACAACAAAGAAGAGGCTGTGGTTAGCACAAAATACAACAAGAAGAAAACAGTCAAAACGAGATAGCCGTAAAGACCTCAGGAGGTTTAAACAGGGATAACTGACAGGGATGAAAGCGAAGAATAATTGAGGCCTCAGTGGTCTTTTCAAGGAGAAGAGATGATTTATGTTTGCTTGTTTGAATCTCCCTCGATGTTTAGAGTGTTAATCTTTTGGGTAGGATGTATTAATCTTTTCTTGCAGAGTCAATTACACAAAACAGACACATTGAAGCTAAGTAAACATGGATAAAATAGTCTAAAAAAAAAAACTGTTATTGAAAGAGTGTTTCCTTGTAAAAACAGGAACAGCTTTCTTAGTCTAAAGTCATAGTAATAACTGATATTGTGTGTGACTGGGGAAGAAGCCAACGGAAAGAGTGAATGATGATTTTGTAACTGTACAGACGGAAATGGGTTTGGTAGTTCGATTTGTGTAAATTTTGGATTTTTTGAATTTTTTGAAAATATTAGCAAAAATGATAATTATGGTTTAACATGTTTAATTTAGAACATATTGGTGCTATATAGTGGGTTATGAAACCCACTAAGGGTGGATTGTCGTATATTTATCTAAATAAAACCTGTAAATTAAACAATAGAAATTATGCACATATATGAAATAGCAAAGAACTAGGTTATTTTCTCTTAGAAAAATAGAGACTCACAGCCATGCCAAATCACCTGTTAGGTTAACCA
This sequence comes from Notolepis coatsorum, assembly GCF_963971535.1. Lineage (NCBI taxonomy): Eukaryota > Metazoa > Chordata > Actinopteri > Aulopiformes > Paralepididae > Notolepis > Notolepis coatsorum. The sequence continues at coordinate 148,631,281 of NC_140171.1, read as the reverse complement.
TACATTTGAGTCAACAAGAAGGCTGTTAACTGGCCTCAGTCGAAATGGATCAAAATGACCCATATAAGCATTACAGGAAGGATTAAAATCATCTAGCGGTTGATGGAAAAAGCCACAGGAGAACTCAGTCAAAAAGCTAACAGTGCACCCCTTCAGCCTTCACTTAGCAGTTATAGGAAAGGCCCAGAGTGCCATAAAGATAAAAGAACAGATCAAATGGCAAACAGATGACACATCTTCCTCCACAATGAACAGGGATGGTGCGCCCAATAACTAACTTTTAAGTCAAGAAGTGACGGCCTGAAGGCCAACACCCGAGTTCTGTTTACTTTAGCTAAGCAGACCAAACAGGCCATTCTGTGATACCCACTGTTAGGTTGAGTGGGTACTATATTTCCATCTGTATGAGGGTCGCATTCAGGGACACTTGGGTAAATCATTCTAAAAGGAAACTAGTTCATATCCCCTCTGTAAGGTCACCTTGTAACGCTGTTTCGCAAGACCCAAATCACTGAGAGGGGAGACCTTCTAGCCAATAGGAAAGCAGGCTCTCTGGGGTGACGGCACTGGATGGCGCAAGGGCGGGGGGGGGTTCTCTCTTCTCTATAAAACCTACAGGTTGAATGATGGAGGTGAGACAGAGACACGGAGACACCGAGACGCAGAGAGACACGCAGAGAGAACGGAGAAGCAGAGACGGAGAATCCACCCCACCAGTTCGAGAATAAGAGACGCCACTAAGAAGCCCTCCGGGAAAAGCTGATTAGAGATAGAAAATAATTGATGCTGTGAACCAGATAATTTAAGCTGTTGGATATTCCAATAAAACAACGGTCAGAACCGTTTTCACCCGCAGCGCTGTCTCCGCCTCCACGTGATTTCCAACGGACCATATTTGAATGAACTGTTACTTTAACGGGAAATACAACGAGCAGAGTAAGCTATTCCACTATACATTAGAGAACGAGCATATAGCTATAACATAGAATCATTGAGAAGATACATTACCTGCAATGCAGTGCAGCTTCTCTTTGCTAAGTTTTTTTTATAGGGGAAGCATTGAGACAGTTTACAGCTAGTAAAATTGTACAAACTACAGCCGTTAGGGGTACTGTTTCATTTACCTTTTAATAATGTGCTAAAAAAGTTCTAAATAAATAACTTTTACGGAGGCCGCTTGTTTACCGTTCTGCCCGTAGTCGTCCCGTGCAATGCAAAGCCTGCATGCTGACAAAGAAAAAGTACACAAGGGACAATGGTCAAGTTAAAGTGGTAATCTGTAAACTCCTCATTTGTGTTTATTTAGGGGACATCTATTGGCGAAAAGTAGTCATTGCTGCTGTGTTTTTGCACTGTATTGACTTGCCATCCATCTTGAAAATCCATGTTAACCAATGAGTCCGTCAGCCTTCTACTTATTCCAAATAAACTACTGTTGCTGGTAGTGATGTAAAACACTTCACTTCATGTGTGCCGAATAATCTTCCCTGGAATGTCTTACCAGACACCAGTGTTTAGAACAGCTGAGCACAGCAGATGAAAAAGCATTTGTGAACTGGGTATAGGTAGAATCGCTATTGTGTTATATCATTTGGCGACAGAGAGGGGCAGAATAGACATCTTTAAAAAAAAATTACATGACAATTTTGAGATTATTACTTTGAAATAAAAGCAGTGGGGACATTTGTAGTCATGTTAATATGGAGTGTGCGTGTTTGCTCACGTGGGAAGTCTTGGGTAATGGGCTTCCGTAAAAAGCCAAAACGCCTTCTGTCGCCAATGTGGTTGTGCAGTACACATTACCCAGAGTGCTTTGCATGCATATGTAAATCACCATATAATTTGTCAACTTTAGCAACTTCTTTTACATTTGATATATCTGCCCTAAACTGAGGTAATTTATGAAATAGAGAACACTATTTATCCATGCCATTGTACTTGAATGGTAGATTTGTCTTCAAAATACACCCAAAAAAAGGAGCTAAAGGACCGTTTGTGTGAGTGCCTTTACGTGCAGTCGGGTGGGAACAATGTGGCCCTTACCCAGCATTCTTGTGCAGAGGCAATATCGTAGTCTATGAAGTTTATCTGAGACGTGATTTTTGCTGGTTGAAAACTTAACCCAATACCCCGCCAGGACGACTTGAAATATAGTCGGCCATGGCAATTTTTGAAAGTCTCTAAGGAGACTTATCAATGTGTCAAAGTAATCATTGTTAATGCGGCTAAGTCAACTTGCTAGGCCTATGTGACCGTTACCGATGCTGTCCAGTTGCTTGTGACTTTTCTCCTAGAAAACGCAGGTGATGACATCATTGTTGTGTCACCCGCAGGCTGTTCCAATGCATTGAGACACATGAGCCTGCAATGCAGTGCAGCTTCTCTTTGCTAAGTTTTTTTTATAGGGGAAGCATTGAGACAGTTTACAGCTAGTAAAATTGTACAAACTACAGCCGTTAGGGGTACTGTTTCATTTACCTTTTAATAATGTGCTAAAAAAGTTCTAAATAAATAACTTTTAGGGAGGCCGCTTGTTTACCGTTCTGCCCGTAGTCGTCCCGTGCAATGCAAAGCCTGCATGCTGACAAAGAAAAAGTACACAAGGGACAATGGTCAAGTTAAAGTGGTAATCTGTAAACTCCTCATTTGTGTTTATTTAGGGGACATCTATTGGCGAAAAGTAGTCATTGCTGCTGTATTTTTGCACTGTATTGACTTGCCATCCATCTTGAAAATCCATGTTAACCAATGAGTCCGTCAGCCTTCTACTTATTCCAAATAAACTACTGTTGCTGGTAGTGATGTAAAACACTTCACTTCATCTGTGCCGAATAATCTTCCCTGGAATGTCTTACCAGACACCAGTGTTTAGAACAGCTGAGCACAGCAGATGAAAAAGCATTTGTGAACTGGGTATAGGTAGAATCGCTATTGTGTTATATCATTTGGCGACAGAGAGGGGCAGAATAGACATCTTTAAAAAAAAATTACATGACAATTTTGAGATTATTACTTTGAAATAAAAGCAGTGGGGACATTTGTAGTCATGTTAATATGGAGTGTGCGTGTTTGCTCACGTGGGAAGTCTTGGGTAATGGGCTTCCGTAAAAAGCCAAAACGCCTTCTGTCGCCAATGTGGTTGTGCAGTGCACATTACCCAGAGTGCTTTGCATGCATATGTAAATCACCATATAATTTGTCAACTTTAGCAACTTCTTTTACATTTGATATTTCTGCCCTAAACTGAGGTAATTTATGAAATAGAGAACACTATTTATCCATGCCATTGTACTATAATGGTAGATTTGTCTTCAAAATACACCCAAAAAAAGGAGCTAGAGGACCGTTTGTGTGGGTGCCTTTACGTGCAGTCGGGTGGGAACAATGTGGCCCTTACCCAGCATTCTTGTGCAGAGGCAATATCGTAGTCTATGAAGTTTATCTGAGACGTGATTTTTGCTGGTTGAAAACTTAACCCAATACCCCGCCAGGACGACTTGAAATATAGTCGGCCATGGCAATTTTTGAAAGTCTCTAAGGAGACTTATCAATGTGTCAAAGTAATCATTGTTAATGCGGCTAAGTCAACTTGCTAGGCCTATGTGACCGTTACCGATGCTGTCCAGTTGCTTGTGACTTTTCTCCTGGAAAACACAGGTGATGACATCATTGTTGTGTCACCCGCAGTCTGTTCCAATGCATTGAGACACATGGGCCTGCAATGCAGTGCAGCTTCTCTTTGCTAAGTTTTTTTTATAGGGGAAGCATTGAGACAGTTTACAGCTAGTAAAATTGTACAAACTACAGCCGTTAGGGGTACTGTTTCATTTACCTTTTAATAATGTGCTAAAAAAGTTCTAAATAAATAACTTTTACGGAGGCCGCTTGTTTACCGTTCTGCCCGTAGTCGTCCCGTGCAATGCAAAGCCTGCATGCTGACAAAGAAAAAGTACACAAGGGACAATGGTCAAGTTAAAGTGGTAATCTGTAAACTCCTCATTTGTGTTTATTTAGGGGACATCTATTGGCGAAAAGTAGTCATTGCTGCTGTGTTTTTGCACTGTATTGACTTGCCATCCATCTTGAAAATCCATGTTAACCAATGAGTCCGTCAGCCTTCTACTTATTCCAAATAAACTACTGTTGCTGGTAGTGATGTAAAACACTTCACTTCATGTGTGCCGAATAATCTTCCCTGGAATGTCTTACCAGACACCAGTGTTTAGAACAGCTGAGCACAGCAGATGAAAAAGCATTTGTGAACTGGGTATAGGTAGAATCGCTATTGTGTTATATCATTTGGCGACAGAGAGGGGCAGAATAGACATCTTTAAAAAAAAATTACATGACAATTTTGAGATTATTACTTTGAAATAAAAGCAGTGGGGACATTTGTAGTCATGTTAATATGGAGTGTGCGTGTTTGCTCACGTGGGAAGTCTTGGGTAATGGGCTTCCGTAAAAAGCCAAAACGCCTTCTGTCGCCAATGTGGTTGTGCAGTACACATTACCCAGAGTGCTTTGCATGCATATGTAAATCACCATATAATTTGTCAACTTTAGCAACTTCTTTTACATTTGATATTTCTGCCCTAAACTGAGGTAATTTATGAAATAGAGAACACTATTTATCCATGCCATTGTACTTGAATGGTAGATTTGTCTTCAAAATACACCCAAAAAAAGGAGCTAAAGGACCGTTTGTGTGAGTGCCTTTACGTGCAGTCGGGTGGGAACAATGTGGCCCTTACCCAGCATTCTTGTGCAGAGGCAATATCGTAGTCTATGAAGTTTATCTGAGACGTGATTTTTGCTGGTTGAAAACTTAACCCAATACCCCGCCAGGACGACTTGAAATATAGTCGGCCATGGCAATTTTTGAAAGTCTCTAAGGAGACTTATCAATGTGTCAAAGTAATCATTGTTAATGCGGCTAAGTCAACGAGCTAGGCCTATGTGACCGTTACCGATGCTGTCCAGTTGCTTGCGACTTTTCTCCTGGAAAACACAGGTGATGACATCATTGTTGTGTCACCCGCAGTCTGTTCCAATGCATTGAGACACATGGGCCTGCAATGTAGTGCAGCTTCTCTTTGCTAAGTTTTTTTTATAGGGGAAGCATTGAGACAGTTTACAGCTATTAAAATTGTACAAACTACAGCCGTTAGGGGTACTGTTTCATTTACCTTTTAATAATGTGCTAAAAAAGTTCTAAATAAATAACTTTTAGGGAGGCCGCTTGTTTACCGTTCTGCCCGTAGTCGTCCCGTGCAATGCAAAGCCTGCATGCTGACAAAGAAAAAGTACACAAGGGACAATGGTCAAGTTAAAGTGGTAATCTGTAAACTCCTCATTTGTGTTTATTTAGGGGACATCTATTGGCGAAAAGTTGTCATTGCTGCTGTGTTTTTGCACTGTATTGACTTGCCATCCATCTTGAAAATCCATGTTAACCAATGAGTCCGTCAGCCTTCTACTTATTCCAAATAAACTACTGTTGCTGGTAGTGATGTAAAACACTTCACTTCATGTGTGCCGAATAATCTTCCCTGGAATGTCTTACCAGACACCAGTGTTTAGAACAGCTGAGCACAGCAGATGAAAAAGCATTTGTGAACTGGGTATAGGTAGAATCGCTATTGTGTTATATCATTTGGCGACAGAGAGGGGCAGAATAGACATATTTAAAAAAAAATTACATGACAATTTTGAGATTATTACTTTGAAATAAAAGCAGTGGGGACATTTGTAGTCATGTTAATATGGAGTGTGCGTGTTTGCTCACGTGGGAAGTCTTGGGTAATGGGCTTCCGTAAAAAGCCAAAACGCCTTCTGTCGCCAATGTGGTTGTGCAGTACACATTACCCAGAGTGCTTTGCATGCATATGTAAATCACCATATAATTTGTCAACTTTAGCAACTTCTTTTACATTTGATATTTCTGCCCTAAACTGAGGTAATTTATGAAATAGAGAACACTATTTATCCATGCCATTGTACTTGAATGTTAGATTTGTCTTCAAAATACACCCAAAAAAAGGAGCTAGAGGACCGTTTGTGTGAGTGCCTTTACGTGCAGTCGGGTGGGAACAATGTGGCCCTTACCCAGCATTCTTGTGCAGAGGCAATATCGTAGTCTATGAAGTTTATCTGAGACGTGATTTTTGCTGGTTGAAAACTTAACCCAATACCCCGCCAGGACGACTTGAAATATAGTCGGCCATGGCAATTTTTGAAAGTCTCTAAGGAGACTTATCAATGTGTCAAAGTAATCATTGTTAATGCGGCTAAGTCAACGAGCTAGGCCTATGTGACAGTTACCGATGCTGTCCAGTTGCTTGCGACTTTTCTCCTGGAAAACACAGGTGATGACATCATTGTTGTGTCACCCGCAGTCTGTTCCAATGCATTGAGACACATGGGCCTGCAATGTAGTGCAGCTTCTCTTTGCTAAGTTTTTTTTATAGGGGAAGCATTGAGACAGTTTACAGCTAGTAAAATTGTACAAACTACAGCCGTTAGGGGTACTGTTTCATTTACCTTTTAATAATGTGCTAAAAAAGTTCTAAATAAATAACTTTTAGGGAGGCCGCTTGTTTACCGTTCTGCCCGTAGTCGTCCCGTGCAATGCAAAGCCTGCATGCTGACAAAGAAAAAGTACACAAGGGACAATGGTCAAGTTAAAGTGGTAATCTGTAAACTCCTCATTTGTGTTTATTTAGGGGACATCTATTGGCGAAAAGTAGTCATTGCTGCTGTGTTTTTGCACTGTATTGACTTGCCATCCATCTTGAAAATCCATGTTAACCAATGAGTCCGTCAGCCTTCTACTTATTCCAAATAAACTACTGTTGCTGGTAGTGATGTAAAACACTTCACTTCATGTGTGCCGAATAATCTTCCCTGGAATGTCTTACCAGACACCAGTGTTTAGAACAGCTGAGCACAGCAGATGAAAAAGCATTTGTGAACTGGGTATAGGTAGAATCGCTATTGTGTTATATCATTTGGCGACAGAGAGGGGCAGAATAGACATCTTTAAAAAAAAATTACATGACAATTTTGAGATTATTACTTTGAAATAAAAGCAGTGGGGACATTTGTAGTCATGTTAATATGGAGTGTGCGTGTTTGCTCACGTGGGAAGTCTTGGGTAATGGGCTTCCGTAAAAAGCCAAAACGCCTTCTGTCGCCAATGTGGTTGTGCAGTACACATTACCCAGAGTGCTTTGCATGCATATGTAAATCACCATATAATTTGACAACTTTAGCAACTTCTTTTACATTTGATATTTCTGCCCTAAACTGAGGTAATTTATGAAATAGAGAACACTATTTATCCATGCCATTGTACTTGAATGGTAGATTTGTCTTCAAAATACACCCAAAAAAAGGAGCTAAAGGACCGTTTGTGTGAGTGCCTTTACGTGCAGTCGGGTGGGAACAATGTGGCCCTTACCCAGCATTCTTGTGCAGAGGCAATATCGTAGTCTATGAAGTTTATCTGAGACGTGATTTTTGCTGGTTGAAAACTTAACCCAATACCCCGCCAGGACGACTTGAAATATAGTCGGCCATGGCAATTTTTGAAAGTCTCTAAGGAGACTTATCAATGTGTCAAAGTAATCATTGTTAATGCGGCTAAGTCAACTTGCTAGGCCTATGTGACCGTTACCGATGCTGTCCAGTTGCTTGTGACTTTTCTCCTAGAAAACGCAGGTGATGACATCATTGTTGTGTCACCCGCAGGCTGTTCCAATGCATTGAGACACATGAGCCTGCAATGCAGTGCAGCTTCTCTTTGCTAAGTTTTTTTTATAGGGGAAGCATTGAGACAGTTTACAGCTAGTAAAATTGTACAAACTACAGCCGTTAGGGGTACTGTTTCATTTACCTTTTAATAATGTGCTAAAAAAGTTCTAAATAAATAACTTTTAGGGAGGCCGCTTGTTTACCGTTCTGCCCGTAGTCGTCCCGTGCAATGCAAAGCCTGCATGCTGACAAAGAAAAAGTACACAAGGGACAATGGTCAAGTTAAAGTGGTAATCTGTAAACTCCTCATTTGTGTTTATTTAGGGGACATCTATTGGCGAAAAGTAGTCATTGCTGCTGTATTTTTGCACTGTATTGACTTGCCATCCATCTTGAAAATCCATGTTAACCAATGAGTCCGTCAGCCTTCTACTTATTCCAAATAAACTACTGTTGCTGGTAGTGATGTAAAACACTTCACTTCATCTGTGCCGAATAATCTTCCCTGGAATGTCTTACCAGACACCAGTGTTTAGAACAGCTGAGCACAGCAGATGAAAAAGCATTTGTGAACTGGGTATAGGTAGAATCGCTATTGTGTTATATCATTTGGCGACAGAGAGGGGCAGAATAGACATCTTTAAAAAAAAATTACATGACAATTTTGAGATTATTACTTTGAAATAAAAGCAGTGGGGACATTTGTAGTCATGTTAATATGGAGTGTGCGTGTTTGCTCACGTGGGAAGTCTTGGGTAATGGGCTTCCGTAAAAAGCCAAAACGCCTTCTGTCGCCAATGTGGTTGTGCAGTGCACATTACCCAGAGTGCTTTGCATGCATATGTAAATCACCATATAATTTGTCAACTTTAGCAACTTCTTTTACATTTGATATTTCTGCCCTAAACTGAGGTAATTTATGAAATAGAGAACACTATTTATCCATGCCATTGTACTATAATGGTAGATTTGTCTTCAAAATACACCCAAAAAAAGGAGCTAGAGGACCGTTTGTGTGGGTGCCTTTACGTGCAGTCGGGTGGGAACAATGTGGCCCTTACCCAGCATTCTTGTGCAGAGGCAATATCGTAGTCTATGAAGTTTATCTGAGACGTGATTTTTGCTGGTTGAAAACTTAACCCAATACCCCGCCAGGACGACTTGAAATATAGTCGGCCATGGCAATTTTTGAAAGTCTCTAAGGAGACTTATCAATGTGTCAAAGTAATCATTGTTAATGCGGCTAAGTCAACTTGCTAGGCCTATGTGACCGTTACCGATGCTGTCCAGTTGCTTGTGACTTTTCTCCTGGAAAACACAGGTGATGACATCATTGTTGTGTCACCCGCAGTCTGTTCCAATGCATTGAGACACATGGGCCTGCAATGCAGTGCAGCTTCTCTTTGCTAAGTTTTTTTTATAGGGGAAGCATTGAGACAGTTTACAGCTAGTAAAATTGTACAAACTACAGCCGTTAGGGGTACTGTTTCATTTACCTTTTAATAATGTGCTAAAAAAGTTCTAAATAAATAACTTTTACGGAGGCCGCTTGTTTACCGTTCTGCCCGTAGTCGTCCCGTGCAATGCAAAGCCTGCATGCTGACAAAGAAAAAGTACACAAGGGACAATGGTCAAGTTAAAGTGGTAATCTGTAAACTCCTCATTTGTGTTTATTTAGGGGACATCTATTGGCGAAAAGTAGTCATTGCTGCTGTGTTTTTGCACTGTATTGACTTGCCATCCATCTTGAAAATCCATGTTAACCAATGAGTCCGTCAGCCTTCTACTTATTCCAAATAAACTACTGTTGCTGGTAGTGATGTAAAACACTTCACTTCATGTGTGCCGAATAATCTTCCCTGGAATGTCTTACCAGACACCAGTGTTTAGAACAGCTGAGCACAGCAGATGAAAAAGCATTTGTGAACTGGGTATAGGTAGAATCGCTATTGTGTTATATCATTTGGCGACAGAGAGGGGCAGAATAGACATCTTTAAAAAAAAATTACATGACAATTTTGAGATTATTACTTTGAAATAAAAGCAGTGGGGACATTTGTAGTCATGTTAATATGGAGTGTGCGTGTTTGCTCACGTGGGAAGTCTTGGGTAATGGGCTTCCGTAAAAAGCCAAAACGCCTTCTGTCGCCAATGTGGTTGTGCAGTACACATTACCCAGAGTGCTTTGCATGCATATGTAAATCACCATATAATTTGTCAACTTTAGCAACTTCTTTTACATTTGATATTTCTGCCCTAAACTGAGGTAATTTATGAAATAGAGAACACTATTTATCCATGCCATTGTACTTGAATGGTAGATTTGTCTTCAAAATACACCCAAAAAAAGGAGCTAAAGGACCGTTTGTGTGAGTGCCTTTACGTGCAGTCGGGTGGGAACAATGTGGCCCTTACCCAGCATTCTTGTGCAGAGGTAATATCGTAGTCTATGAAGTTTATCTGAGACGTGATTTTTGCTGGTTGAAAACTTAACCCAATACCCCGCCAGGACGACTTGAAATATAGTCGGCCATGGCAATTTTTGAAAGTCTCTAAGGAGACTTATCAATGTGTCAAAGTAATCATTGTTAATGCGGCTAAGTCAACGAGCTAGGCCTATGTGACCGTTACCGATGCTGTCCAGTTGCTTGCGACTTTTCTCCTGGAAAACACAGGTGATGACATCATTGTTGTGTCACCCGCAGTCTGTTCCAATGCATTGAGACACATGGGCCTGCAATGTAGTGCAGCTTCTCTTTGCTAAGTTTTTTTTATAGGGGAAGCATTGAGACAGTTTACAGCTAGTAAAATTGTACAAACTACAGCCGTTAGGGGTACTGTTTCATTTACCTTTTAATAATGTGCTAAAAAAGTTCTAAATAAATAACTTTTAGGGAGGCCGCTTGTTTACCGTTCTGCCCGTAGTCGTCCCGTGCAATGCAAAGCCTGCATGCTGACAAAGAAAAAGTACACAAGGGACAATGGTCAAGTTAAAGTGGTAATCTGTAAACTCCTTATTTGTGTTTATTTAGGGGACATCTATTGGCGAAAAGTAGTCATTGCTGCTGTGTTTTTGCACTGTATTGACTTGCCATCCATCTTGAAAATCCATGTTAACCAATGAGTCCGTCAGCCTTCTACTTATTCCAAATAAACTACTGTTGCTGGTAGTGATGTAAAACACTTCACTTCATGTGTGCCGAATAATCTTCCCTGGAATGTCTTACCAGACACCAGTGTTTAGAACAGCTGAGCACAGCAGATGAAAAAGCATTTGTGAACTGGGTATAGGTAGAATCGCTATTGTGTTATATCATTTGGCGACAGAGAGGGGCAGAATAGACATATTTAAAAAAAAATTACATGACCATTTTGAGATTATTACTTTGAAATAAAAGCAGTGGGGACATTTGTAGTCATGTTAATATGGAGTGTGCGTGTTTGCTCACGTGGGAAGTCTTGGGTAATGGGCTTCCGTAAAAAGCCAAAACGCCTTCTGTCGCCAATGTGGTTGTGCAGTACACATTACCCAGAGTGCTTTGCATGCATATGTAAATCACCATATAATTTGTCAACTTTAGCAACTTCTTTTACATTTGATATTTCTGCCCTAAACTGAGGTAATTTATGAAATAGAGAACACTATTTATCCATGCCATTGTACTTGAATGGTAGATTTGTCTTCAAAATACACCCAAAAAAAGGAGCTAGAGGACCGTTTGTGTGAGTGCCTTTACGTGCAGTCGGGTGGGAACAATGTGGCCCTTACCCAGCATTCTTGTGCAGAGGCAATATCGTAGTCTATGAAGTTTATCTGAGACGTGATTTTTGCTGGTTGAAAACTTAACCCAATACCCCGCCAGGACGACTTGAAATATAGTCGGCCATGGCAATTTTTGAAAGTCTCTAAGGAGACTTATCAATGTGTCAAAGTAATCATTGTTAATGCGGCTAAGTCAACGAGCTAGGCCTACGTGACAGTTACCGATGCTGTCCAGTTGCTTGCGACTTTTCTCCTGGAAAACACAGGTGATGACATCATTGTTGTGTCACCCGCAGTCTGTTCCAATGCATTGAGACACATGGGCCTGCAATGTAGTGCAGCTTCTCTTTGCTAAGTTTTTTTTATAGGGGAAGCATTGAGACAGTTTACAGCTAGTAAAATTGTACAAACTACAGCCGTTAGGGGTACTGTTTCATTTACCTTTTAATAATGTGCTAAAAAAGTTCTAAATAAATAACTTTTAGGGAGGCCGCTTGTTTACCGTTCTGCCCGTAGTCGTCCCGTGCAATGCAAAGCCTGCATGCTGACAAAGAAAAAGTACACAAGGGACAATGGTCAAGTTAAAGTGGTAATCTGTAAACTCCTCATTTGTGTTTATTTAGGGGACATCTATTGGCGAAAAGTAGTCATTGCTGCTGTGTTTTTGCACTGTATTGACTTGCCATCCATCTTGAAAATCCATGTTAACCAATGAGTCCGTCAGCCTTCTACTTATTCCAAATAAACTACTGTTGCTGGTAGTGATGTAAAACACTTCACTTCATGTGTGCCGAATAATCTTCCCTGGAATGTCTTACCAGACACCAGTGTTTAGAACAGCTGAGCACAGCAGATGAAAAAGCATTTGTGAACTGGGTATAGGTAGAATCGCTATTGTGTTATATCATTTGGCGACAGAGAGGGGCAGAATAGACATCTTTAAAAAAAAATTACATGAAAATGTTTGATTATTACTTTGAAATAAAAGCAGTGGGGACATTTGTAGTCATGTTAATATGGAGTGTGCGTGTTTGCTCACGTGGGAAGTCTTGGGTAATGGGCTTCCGTAAAAAGCCAAAACGCCTTCTGTCGCCAATGTGGTTGTGCAGTGCACATTACCCAGAGTGCTTTGCATGCATATGTAAATCACCATATAATTTGTCAACTTTAGCAACTTCTTTTACATTTGATATTTCTGCCCTAAACTGAGGTAATTTATGAAATAGAGAACACTATTTATCCATGCCATTGTACTATAATGGTAGATTTGTCTTCAAAATACACCCAAAAAAAGGAGCTAGAGGACCGTTTGTGTGGGTGCCTTTACGTGCAGTCGGGTGGGAACAATGTGGCCCTTACCCAGCATTCTTGTGCAGAGGCAATATCGTAGTCTATGAAGTTTATCTGAGACGTGATTTTTGCTGGTTGAAAACTTAACCCAATACCCCGCCAGGACGACTTGAAATATAGTCGGCCATGGCAATTTTTGAAAGTCTCTAAGGAGACTTATCAATGTGTCAAAGTAATCATTGTTAATGCGGCTAAGTCAACTTGCTAGGCCTATGTGACCGTTACCGATGCTGTCCAGTTGCTTGTGACTTTTCTCCTGGAAAACACAGGTGATGACATCATTGTTGTGTCACCCGCAGTCTGTTCCAATGCATTGAGACACATGGGCCTGCAATGCAGTGCAGCTTCTCTTTGCTAAGTTTTTTTTATAGGGGAAGCATTGAGACAGTTTACAGCTAGTAAAATTGTACAAACTACAGCCGTTAGGGGTACTGTTTCATTTACCTTTTAATAATGTGCTAAAAAAGTTCTAAATAAATAACTTTTAGGGAGGCCGCTTGTTTACCGTTCTGCCCGTAGTCGTCCCGTGCAATGCAAAGCCTGCATGCTGACAAAGAAAAAGTACACAAGGGACAATGGTCAAGTTAAAGTGGTAATCTGTAAACTCCTCATTTGTGTTTATTTAGGGGACATCTATTGGCGAAAAGTAGTCATTGCTGCTGTATTTTTGCACTGTATTGACTTGCCATCCATCTTGAAAATCCATGTTAACCAATGAGTCCGTCAGCCTTCTACTTATTCCAAATAAACTACTGTTGCTGGTAGTGATGTAAAACACTTCACTTCATGTGTGCCGAATAATCTTCCCTGGAATGTCTTACCAGACACCAGTGTTTAGAACAGCTGAGCACAGCAGATGAAAAAGCATTTGTGAACTGGGTATAGGTAGAATCGCTATTGTGTTATATCATTTGGCGACAGAGAGGGGCAGAATAGACATCTTTAAAAAAAAATTACATGACAATTTTGAGATTATTACTTTGAAATAAAAGCAGTGGGGACATTTGTAGTCATGTTAATATGGAGTGTGCGTGTTTGCTCACGTGGGAAGTCTTGGATAATGGGCTTCCGTAAAAAGCCAAAATGCCTTCTGTCGCCAATGTGGTTGTGCAGTACACATTACCCAGAGTGCTTTGCATGCATATGTAAATCACCATATAATTTGTCAACTTTAGCAACTTCTTTTACATTTGATATTTCTGCCCTAAACTGAGGTAATTTATGAAATAGAGAACACTATTTATCCATGCCATTGTACTTGAATGGTAGATTTGTCTTCAAAATACACCCAAAAAAAGGAGCTAACGGACCGTTTGTGTGAGTGCCTTTACGTGCAGTCGGGTGGGAACAATGTGGCCCTTACCCAGCATTCTTGTGCAGAGGCAATATAGTAGTCTATGAAGTTTATCTGAGACGTGATTTTTGCTGGTTGAAAACTTAACCCAATACCCCGCCAGGACGACTTGAAATATAGTCGGCCATGGCAATTTTTGAAAGTCTCTAAGGAGACTTATCAATGTGTCAAAGTAATCATTGTTAATGCGGCTAAGTCAACTTGCTAGGCCTATGTGACTGTTACCGATGCTGTCCAGTTGCTTGTGACTTTTCTCCTAGAAAACACAGGTGATGACATCATTGTTGTGTCACCCGCAGGCTGTTCCAATGCATTGAGACACATGAGCCTGCAATGCAGTGCAGCTTCTCTTTGCTAAGTTTTTTTTATAGGGGAAGCATTGAGACAGTTTACAGCTAGTAAAATTTTACAAACTACAGCCGTTAGGGGTACTGTTTCATTTACCTTTTAATAATGTGCTAAACAAGTTCTAAATAAATAACTTTTAGGGAGGCCGCTTGTTTACCGTTCTGCCCGTAGTCGTCCCGTGCAATGCAAAGCCTGCATGCTGACAAAGAAAAAGTACACAAGGGACAATGGTCAAGTTAAAGTGGTAATCTGTAAACTCCTCATTTGTGTTTATTTAGGGGACATCTATTGGCGAAAAGTAGTCATTGCTGCTGTATTTTTGCACTGTATTGACTTGCCATCCATCTTGAAAATCCATGTTAACCAATGAGTCCGTCAGCCTTCTACTTATTCCAAATAAACTACTGTTGCTGGTAGTGATGTAAAACACTTCACTTCATGTGTGCCGAATAATCTTCCCTGGAATGTCTTACCAGACACCAGTGTTTAGAACAGCTGAGCACAGCAGATGAAAAAGCATTTGTGAACTGGGTATAGGTAGAATCGCTATTGTGTTATATCATTTGGCGACAGAGAGGGGCAGAATAGACATCTTTAAAAAAAAATTACATGACAATTTTGAGATTATTACTTTGAAATAAAAGCAGTGGGGACATTTGTAGTCATGTTAATATGGAGTGTGCGTGTTTGCTCACGTGGGAAGTCTTGGGTAATGGGCTTCCGTAAAAAGCCAAAACGCCTTCTGTCGCCAATGTGGTTGTGCATTACACATTACCCAGAGTGCTTTGCATGCATATGTAAATCACCATATAATTTGTCAACTTTAGCAACTTCTTTTACATTTGATATTTCTGCCCTAAACTGAGGTAATTTATGAAATAGAGAACACTATTTATCCATGCCATTGTACTTGAATGGTAGATTTGTCTTCAAAATACACCCAAAAAAAGGAGCTAACGGACCGTTTGTGTGAGTGCCTTTACGTGCAGTCGGGTGGGAACAATGTGGCCCTTACCCAGCATTCTTGTGCAGAGGCAATATCGTAGTCTATGAAGTTTATCTGAGACGTGATTTTTGCTGGTTGAAAACTTAACCCAATACCCCGCCAGGACGACTTGAAATATAGTCGGCCATGGCAATTTTTGAAAGTCTCTAAGGAGACTTATCAATGTGTCAAAGTAATCATTGTTAATGCGGCTAAGTCAACTTGCTAGGCCTATGTGACCGTTACCGATGCTGTCCAGTTGCTTGTGACTTTTCTCCTAGAAAACGCAGGTGATGACATCATTGTTGTGTCACCCGCAGGCTGTTCCAATGCATTGAGACACATGAGCCTGCAATGCAGTGCAGCTTCTCTTTGCTAATTTTTTTTTATAGGGGAAGCATTGAGACAGTTTACAGCTAGTAAAATTGTACAAACTACAGCCGTTAGGGGTACTGTTTCATTTACCTTTTAATAATGTGCTAAAAAAGTTCTAAATAAATAACTTTTAGGGAGGCCGCTTGTTTACCGTTCTGCCCGTAGTCGTCCCGTGCAATGCAAAGCCTGCATGCTGACAAAGAAAAAGTACACAAGGGACAATGGTCAAGTTAAAGTGGTAATCTGTAAACTCCTCATTTGTGTTTATTTAGGGGACATCTATTGGCGAAAAGTAGTCATTGCTGCTGTGTTTTTGCACTGTATTGACTTGCCATCCATCTTGAAAATCCATGTTAACCAATGAGTCCGTCAGCCTTCTACTTATTCCAAATAAACTACTGTTGCTGGTAGTGATGTAAAACACTTCACTTCATCTGTGCCGAATAATCTTCCCTGGAATGTCTTACCAGACACCAGTGTTTAGAACAGCTGAGCACAGCAGATGAAAAAGCATTTGTGAACTGGGTATAGGTAGAATCGCTATTGTGTTATATCATTTGGCGACAGAGAGGGGCAGAATAGACATCTTTAAAAAAAAATTACATGACAATTTTGAGATTATTACTTTGAAATAAAAGCAGTGGGGACATTTGTAGTCATGTTAATATGGAGTGTGCGTGTTTGCTCACGTGGGAAGTCTTGGGTAATGGGCTTCCGTAAAAAGCCAAAACGCCTTCTGTCGCCAATGTGGTTGTGCAGTGCACATTACCCAGAGTGCTTTGCATGCATATGTAAATCACCATATAATTTGTCAACTTTAGCAACTTCTTTTACATTTGATATTTCTGCCCTAAACTGAGGTAATTTATGAAATAGAGAACACTATTTATCCATGCCATTGTACTATAATGGTAGATTTGTCTTCAAAATACACCCAAAAAAAGGAGCTAGAGGACCGTTTGTGTGGGTGCCTTTACGTGCAGTCGGGTGGGAACAATGTGGCCCTTACCCAGCATTCTTGTGCAGAGGCAATATCGTAGTCTATGAAGTTTATCTGAGACGGGATTTTTGCTGGTTGAAAACTTAACCCAATACCCCGCCAGGACGACTTGAAATATAGTCGGCCATGGCAATTTTTGAAAGTCTCTAAGGAGACTTATCAATGTGTCAAAGTAATCATTGTTAATGCGGCTAAGTCAACTTGCTAGGCCTATGTGACCGTTACCGATGCTGTCCAGTTGCTTGTGACTTTTCTCCTGGAAAACACAGGTGATGACATCATTGTTGTGTCACCCGCAGTCTGTTCCAATGCATTGAGACACATGGGCCTGCAATGCAGTGCAGCTTCTCTTTGCTAAGTTTTTTTTATAGGGGAAGCATTGAGACAGTTTACAGCTAGTAAAATTGTACAAACTACAGCCGTTAGGGGTACTGTTTCATTTACCTTTTAATAATGTGCTAAAAAAGTTCTAAATAAATAACTTTTAGGGAGGCCGCTTGTTTACCGTTCTGCCCGTAGTCGTCCCGTGCAATGCAAAGCCTGCATGCTGACAAAGAAAAAGTACACAAGGGACAATGGTCAAGTTAAAGTGGTAATCTGTAAACTCCTCATTTGTGTTTATTTAGGGGACATCTATTGGCGAAAAGTAGTCATTGCTGCTGTGTTTTTGCACTGTATTGACTTGCCATCCATCTTGAAAATCCATGTTAACCAATGAGTCCGTCAGCCTTCTACTTATTCCAAATAAACTACTGTTGCTGGTAGTGATGTAAAACACTTCACTTCATGTGTGCCGAATAATCTTCCCTGGAATGTCTTACCAGACACCAGTGTTTAGAACAGCTGAGCACAGCAGATGAAAAAGCATTTGTGAACTGGGTATAGGTAGAATCGCTATTGTGTTATATCATTTGGCGACAGAGAGGGGCAGAATAGACATCTTTAAAAAAAAATTACATGAAAATGTTTGATTATTACTTTGAAATAAAAGCAGTGGGGACATTTGTAGTCATGTTAATATGGAGTGTGCGTGTTTGCTCACGTGGGAAGTCTTGGGTAATGGGCTTCCGTAAAAAGCCAAAACGCCTTCTGTCGCCAATGTGGTTGTGCAGTGCACATTACCCAGAGTGCTTTGCATGCATATGTAAATCACCATATAATTTGTCAACTTTAGCAACTTCTTTTACATTTGATATTTCTGCCCTAAACTGAGGTAATTTATGAAATAGAGAACACTATTTATCCATGCCATTGTACTATAATGGTAGATTTGTCTTCAAAATACACCCAAAAAAAGGAGCTAGAGGACCGTTTGTGTGGGTGCCTTTACGTGCAGTCGGGTGGGAACAATGTGGCCCTTACCCAGCATTCTTGTGCAGAGGCAATATCGTAGTCTATGAAGTTTATCTGAGACGTGATTTTTGCTGGTTGAAAACTTAACCCAATACCCCGCCAGGACGACTTGAAATATAGTCGGCCATGGCAATTTTTGAAAGTCTCTAAGGAGACTTATCAATGTGTCAAAGTAATCATTGTTAATGCGGCTAAGTCAACTTGCTAGGCCTATGTGACCGTTACCGATGCTGTCCAGTTGCTTGTGACTTTTCTCCTGGAAAACACAGGTGATGACATCATTGTTGTGTCACCCGCAGTCTGTTCCAATGCATTGAGACACATGGGCCTGCAATGCAGTGCAGCTTCTCTTTGCTAAGTTTTTTTTATAGGGGAAGCATTGAGACAGTTTACAGCTAGTAAAATTGTACAAACTACAGCCGTTAGGGGTACTGTTTCATTTACCTTTTAATAATGTGCTAAAAAAGTTCTAAATAAATAACTTTTAGGGAGGCCGCTTGTTTACCGTTCTGCCCGTAGTCGTCCCGTGCAATGCAAAGCCTGCATGCTGACAAAGAAAAAGTACACAAGGGACAATGGTCAAGTTAAAGTGGTAATCTGTAAACTCCTCATTTGTGTTTATTTAGGGGACATCTATTGGCGAAAAGTAGTCATTGCTGCTGTATTTTTGCACTGTATTGACTTGCCATCCATCTTGAAAATCCATGTTAACCAATGAGTCCGTCAGCCTTCTACTTATTCCAAATAAACTACTGTTGCTGGTAGTGATGTAAAACACTTCACTTCATGTGTGCCGAATAATCTTCCCTGGAATGTCTTACCAGACACCAGTGTTTAGAACAGCTGAGCACAGCAGATGAAAAAGCATTTGTGAACTGGGTATAGGTAGAATCGCTATTGTGTTATATCATTTGGCGACAGAGAGGGGCAGAATAGACATCTTTAAAAAAAAATTACATGACAATTTTGAGATTATTACTTTGAAATAAAAGCAGTGGGGACATTTGTAGTCATGTTAATATGGAGTGTGCGTGTTTGCTCACGTGGGAAGTCTTGGATAATGGGCTTCCGTAAAAAGCCAAAACGCCTTCTGTCGCCAATGTGGTTGTGCAGTACACATTACCCAGAGTGCTTTGCATGCATATGTAAATCACCATATAATTTGTCAACTTTAGCAACTTCTTTTACATTTGATATTTCTGCCCTAAACTGAGGTAATTTATGAAATAGAGAACACTATTTATCCATGCCATTGTACTTGAATGGTAGATTTGTCTTCAAAATACACCCAAAAAAAGGAGCTAACGGACCGTTTGTGTGAGTGCCTTTACGTGCAGTCGGGTGGGAACAATGTGGCCCTTACCCAGCATTCTTGTGCAGAGGCAATATCGTAGTCTATGAAGTTTATCTGAGACGTGATTTTTGCTGGTAGAAAACTTAACCCAATACCCCGCCAGGACGACTTGAAATATAGTCGGCCATGGCAATTTTTGAAAGTCTCTAAGGAGACTTATCAATGTGTCAAAGTAATCATTGTTAATGCGGCTAAGTCAACTTGCTAGGCCTATGTGACTGTTACCGATGCTGTCCAGTTGCTTGTGACTTTTCTCCTAGAAAACACAGGTGATGACATCATTGTTGTGTCACCCGCAGGCTGTTCCAATGCATTGAGACACATGAGCCTGCAATGCAGTGCAGCTTCTCTTTGCTAAGTTTTTTTTATAGGGGAAGCATTGAGACAGTTTACAGCTAGTAAAATTTTACAAACTACAGCCGTTAGGGGTACTGTTTCATTTACCTTTTAATAATGTGCTAAACAAGTTCTAAATAAATAACTTTTAGGGAGGCCGCTTGTTTACCGTTCTGCCCGTAGTCGTCCCGTGCAATGCAAAGCCTGCATGCTGACAAAGAAAAAGTACACAAGGGACAATGGTCAAGTTAAAGTGGTAATCTGTAAACTCCTCATTTGTGTTTATTTAGGGGACATCTATTGGCGAAAAGTAGTCATTGCTGCTGTGTTTTTGCACTGTATTGACTTGCCATCCATCTTGAAAATCCATGTTAACCAATGAGTCCGTCAGCCTTCTACTTATTCCAAATAAACTACTGTTGCTGGTAGTGATGTAAAACACTTCACTTCATGTGTGCCGAATAATCTTCCCTGGAATGTCTTACCAGACACCAGTGTTTAGAACAGCTGAGCACAGCAGATGAAAAAGCATTTGTGAACTGGGTATAGGTAGAATCGCTATTGTGTTATATCATTTGGCGACAGAGAGGGGCAGAATAGACATCTTTAAAAAAAAATTACATGAAAATGTTTGATTATTACTTTGAAATAAAAGCAGTGGGGACATTTGTAGTCATGTTAATATGGAGTGTGCGTGTTTGCTCACGTGGGAAGTCTTGGGTAATGGGCTTCCGTAAAAAGCCAAAACGCCTTCTGTCGCCAATGTGGTTGTGCAGTGCACATTACCCAGAGTGCTTTGCATGCATATGTAAATCACCATATAATTTGTCAACTTTAGCAACTTCTTTTACATTTGATATTTCTGCCCTAAACTGAGGTAATTTATGAAATAGAGAACACTATTTATCCATGCCATTGTACTATAATGGTAGATTTGTCTTCAAAATACACCCAAAAAAAGGAGCTAGAGGACCGTTTGTGTGGGTGCCTTTACGTGCAGTCGGGTGGGAACAATGTGGCCCTTACCCAGCATTCTTGTGCAGAGGCAATATCGTAGTCTATGAAGTTTATCTGAGATGTGATTTTTGCTGGTTGAAAACTTAACCCAATACCCCGCCAGGACGACTTGAAATATAGTCGGCCATGGCAATTTTTGAAAGTCTCTAAGGAGACTTATCAATGTGTCAAAGTAATCATTGTTAATGCGGCTAAGTCAACTTGCTAGGCCTATGTGACCGTTACCGATGCTGTCCAGTTGCTTGTGACTTTTCTCCTGGAAAACACAGGTGATGACATCATTGTTGTGTCACCCGCAGTCTGTTCCAATGCATTGAGACACATGGGCCTGCAATGCAGTGCAGCTTCTCTTTGCTAAGTTTTTTTTATAGGGGAAGCATTGAGACAGTTTACAGCTAGTAAAATTGTACAAACTACAGCCGTTAGGGGTACTGTTTCATTTACCTTTTAATAATGTGCTAAAAAAGTTCTAAATAAATAACTTTTAGGGAGGCCGCTTGTTTACCGTTCTGCCCGTAGTCGTCCCGTGCAATGCAAAGCCTGCATGCTGACAAAGAAAAAGTACACAAGGGACAATGGTCAAGTTAAAGTGGTAATCTGTAAACTCCTCATTTGTGTTTATTTAGGGGACATCTATTGGCGAAAAGTAGTCATTGCTGCTGTATTTTTGCACTGTATTGACTTGCCATCCATCTTGAAAATCCATGTTAACCAATGAGTCCGTCAGCCTTCTACTTATTCCAAATAAACTACTGTTGCTGGTAGTGATGTAAAACACTTCACTTCATGTGTGCCGAATAATCTTCCCTGGAATGTCTTACCAGACACCAGTGTTTAGAACAGCTGAGCACAGCAGATGAAAAAGCATTTGTGAACTGGGTATAGGTAGAATCGCTATTGTGTTATATCATTTGGCGACAGAGAGGGGCAGAATAGACATCTTTAAAAAAAAATTACATGACAATTTTGAGATTATTACTTTGAAATAAAAGCAGTGGGGACATTTGTAGTCATGTTAATATGGAGTGTGCGTGTTTGCTCACGTGGGAAGTCTTGGATAATGGGCTTCCGTAAAAAGCCAAAACGCCTTCTGTCGCCAATGTGGTTGTGCAGTACACATTACCCAGAGTGCTTTGCATGCATATGTAAATCACCATATAATTTGTCAACTTTAGCAACTTCTTTTACATTTGATATTTCTGCCCTAAACTGAGGTAATTTATGAAATAGAGAACACTATTTATCCATGCCATTGTACTTGAATGGTAGATTTGTCTTCAAAATACACCCAAAAAAAGGAGCTAACGGACCGTTTGTGTGAGTGCCTTTACGTGCAGTCGGGTGGGAACAATGTGGCCCTTACCCAGCATTCTTGTGCAGAGGCAATATCGTAGTCTATGAAGTTTATCTGAGACGTGATTTTTGCTGGTTGAAAACTTAACCCAATACCCCGCCAGGACGACTTGAAATATAGTCGGCCATGGCAATTTTTGAAAGTCTCTAAGGAGACTTATCAATGTGTCAAAGTAATCATTGTTAATGCGGCTAAGTCAACTTGCTAGGCCTATGTGACTGTTACCGATGCTGTCCAGTTGCTTGTGACTTTTCTCCTAGAAAACACAGGTGATGACATCATTGTTGTGTCACCCGCAGGCTGTTCCAATGCATTGAGACACATGAGCCTGCAATGCAGTGCAGCTTCTCTTTGCTAAGTTTTTTTTATAGGGGAAGCATTGAGACAGTTTACAGCTAGTAAAATTTTACAAACTACAGCCGTTAGGGGTACTGTTTCATTTACCTTTTAATAATGTGCTAAACAAGTTCTAAATAAATAACTTTTAGGGAGGCCGCTTGTTTACCGTTCTGCCCGTAGTCGTCCCGTGCAATGCAAAGCCTGCATGCTGACAAAGAAAAAGTACACAAGGGACAATGGTCAAGTTAAAGTGGTAATCTGTAAACTCCTCATTTGTGTTTATTTAGGGGACATCTATTGGCGAAAAGTAGTCATTGCTGCTGTATTTTTGCACTGTATTGACTTGCCATCCATCTTGAAAATCCATGTTAACCAATGAGTCCGTCAGCCTTCTACTTATTCCAAATAAACTACTGTTGCTGGTAGTGATGTAAAACACTTCACTTCATGTGTGCCGAATAATCTTCCCTGGAATGTCTTACCAGACACCAGTGTTTAGAACAGCTGAGCACAGCAGATGAAAAAGCATTTGTGAACTGGGTATAGGTAGAATCGCTATTGTGTTATATCATTTGGCGACAGAGAGGGGCAGAATAGACATCTTTAAAAAAAAATTACATGACAATTTTGAGATTATTACTTTGAAATAAAAGCAGTGGGGACATTTGTAGTCATGTTAATATGGAGTGTGCGTGTTTGCTCACGTGGGAAGTCTTGGGTAATGGGCTTCCGTAAAAAGCCAAAACGCCTTCTGTCGCCAATGTGGTTGTGCATTACACATTACCCAGAGTGCTTTGCATGCATATGTAAATCACCATATAATTTGTCAACTTTAGCAACTTCTTTTACATTTGATATTTCTGCCCTAAACTGAGGTAATTTATGAAATAGAGAACACTATTTATCCATGCCATTGTACTTGAATGGTAGATTTGTCTTCAAAATACACCCAAAAAAAGGAGCTAACGGACCGTTTGTGTGAGTGCCTTTACGTGCAGTCGGGTGGGAACAATGTGGCCCTTACCCAGCATTCTTGTGCAGAGGCAATATCGTAGTCTATGAAGTTTATCTGAGACGTGATTTTTGCTGGTTGAAAACTTAACCCAATACCCCGCCAGGACGACTTGAAATATAGTCGGCCATGGCAATTTTTGAAAGTCTCTAAGGAGACTTATCAATGTGTCAAAGTAATCATTGTTAATGCGGCTAAGTCAACTTGCTAGGCCTATGTGACCGTTACCGATGCTGTCCAGTTGCTTGTGACTTTTCTCCTAGAAAACACAGGTGATGACATCATTGTTGTGTCACCCGCAGGCTGTTCCAATGCATTGAGACACATGAGCCTGCAATGCAGTGCAGCTTCTCTTTGCTAAGTTTTTTTTATAGGGGAAGCATTGAGACAGTTTACAGCTAGTAAAATTTTACAAACTACAGCCGTTAGGGGTACTGTTTCATTTACCTTTTAATAATGTGCTAAAAAAGTTCTAAATAAATAACTTTTAGGGAGGCCGCTTGTTTACCGTTCTGCCCGTAGTCGTCCCGTGCAATGCAAAGCCTGCATGCTGACAAAGAAAAAGTACACAAGGGACAATGGTCAAGTTAAAGTGGTAATCTGTAAACTCCTCATTTGTGTTTATTTAGGGGACATCTATTGGCGAAAAGTAGTCATTGCTGCTGTATTTTTGCACTGTATTGACTTGCCATCCATCTTGAAAATCCATGTTAACCAATGAGTCCGTCAGCCTTCTACTTATTCCAAATAAACTACTGTTGCTGGTAGTGATGTAAAACACTTCACTTCATGTGTGCCGAATAATCTTCCCTGGAATGTCTTACCAGACACCAGTGTTTAGAACAGCTGAGCACAGCAGATGAAAAAGCATTTGTGAACTGGGTATAGGTAGAATCGCTATTGTGTTATATCATTTGGCGACAGAGAGGGGCAGAATAGACATATTTAAAAAAAAATTACATGACAATTTTGAGATTATTACTTTGAAATAAAAGCAGTGGGGACATTTGTAGTCATGTTAATATGGAGTGTGCGTGTTTGCTCACGTGGGAAGTCTTGGGTAATGGGCTTCCGTAAAAAGCCAAAACGCCTTCTGTCGCCAATGTGGTTGTGCATTACACATTACCCAGAGTGCTTTGCATGCATATGTAAATCACCATATAATTTGTCAACTTTAGCAACTTCTTTTACATTTGATATTTCTGCCCTAAACTGAGGTAATTTATGAAATAGAGAACACTATTTATCCATGCCATTGTACTTGAATGGTAGATTTGTCTTCAAAATACACCCAAAAAAAGGAGCTAAAGGACCGTTTGTGTGAGTGCCTTTACGTGCAGTCGGGTGGGAACATTGTGGCCCTTACCCAGCATTCTTGTGCAGAGGCAATATCGTAGTCTATGAAGTTTATCTGAGACGTGATTTTTGCTGGTTGAAAACTTAACCCAATACCCTGCCAGGACGACTTGAAATATAGTCGGCCATGGCAATTTTTGAAAGTCTCTAAGGAGACTTATCAATGTGTCAAAGTAATCATTGTTAATGCGGCTAAGTCAACGAGCTAGGCCTATGTGACCGTTACCGATGCTGTCCAGTTGCTTGCGACTTTTCTCCTGGAAAACACAGGTGATGACATCATTGTTGTGTCACCCGCAGTCTGTTCCAATGCATTGAGACACATGGGCCTGCAATGCAGTGCAGCTTCTCTTTGCTAAGTTTTTTTTATAGGGGAAGCATTGAGACAGTTTACAGCTAGTAAAATTGTACAAACTACAGCCGTTAGGGGTACTGTTTCATTTACCTTTTAATAATGTGCTAAAAAAGTTCTAAATAAATAACTTTTAGGGAGGCCGCTTGTTTACCGTTCTGCCCGTAGTCGTCCCGTGCAATGCAAAGCCTGCATGCTGACAAAGAAAAAGTACACAAGGGACAATGGTCAAGTTAAAGTGGTAATCTGTAAACTCCTCATTTGTGTTTATTTAGGGGACATCTATTGGCGAAAAGTAGTCATTGCTGCTGTATTTTTGCACTGTATTGACTTGCCATCCATCTTGAAAATCCATGTTAACCAATGAGTCCGTCAGCCTTCTACTTATTCCAAATAAACTACTGTTGCTGGTAGTGATGTAAAACACTTCACTTCATGTGTGCCGAATAATCTTCCCTGGAATGTCTTACCAGACACCAATGTTTAGAACAGCTGAGCACAGCAGATGAAAAAGCATTTGTGAACTGGGTATAGGTAGAATCGCTATTGTGTTATATCATTTGGCGACAGAGAGGGGCAGAATAGACATCTTTAAAAAAAAATTACATGACAATTTTGAGATTATTACTTTGAAATAAAAGCAGTGGGGACATTTGTAGTCATGTTAATATGGAGTGTGCGTGTTTGCTCACGTGGGAAGTCTTGGATAATGGGCTTCCGTAAAAAGCCAAAACGCCTTCTGTCGCCAATGTGGTTGTGCAGTACACATTACCCAGAGTGCTTTGCATGCATATGTAAATCACCATATAATTTGTCAACTTTAGCAACTTCTTTTACATTTGATATTTCTGCCCTAAACTGAGGTAATTTATGAAATAGAGAACACTATTTATCCATGCCATTGTACTTGAATGGTAGATTTGTCTTCAAAATACACCCAAAAAAAGGAGCTAACGGACCGTTTGTGTGAGTGCCTTTACGTGCAGTCGGGTGGGAACAATGTGGCCCTTACCCAGCATTCTTGTGCAGAGGCAATATCGTAGTCTATGAAGTTTATCTGAGACGTGATTTTTGCTGGTTGAAAACTTAACCCAATACCCCGCCAGGACGACTTGAAATATAGTCGGCCATGGCAATTTTTGAAAGTCTCTAAGGAGACTTATCAATGTGTCAAAGTAATCATTGTTAATGCGGCTAAGTCAACTTGCTAGGCCTATGTGACCGTTACCGATGCTGTCCAGTTGCTTGTGACTTTTCTCCTAGAAAACACAGGTGATGACATCATTGTTGTGTCACATGCAGGCTGTTCCAATGCATTGAGACACATGAGCCTGCAATGCAGTGCAGCTTCTCTTTGCTAAGTTTTTTTTATAGGGGAAGCATTGAGACAGTTTACAGCTAGTAAAATTTTACAAACTACAGCCGTTAGGGGTACTGTTTCATTTACCTTTTAATAATGTGCTAAACAAGTTCTAAATAAATAACTTTTAGGGAGGCCGCTTGTTTACCGTTCTGCCCGTAGTCGTCCCGTGCAATGCAAAGCCTGCATGCTGACAAAGAAAAAGTACACAAGGGACAATGGTCAAGTTAAAGTGGTAATCTGTAAACTCCTCATTTGTGTTTATTTAGGGGACATCTATTGGCGAAAAGTAGTCATTGCTGCTGTATTTTTGCACTGTATTGACTTGCCATCCATCTTGAAAATCCATGTTAACCAATGAGTCCGTCAGCCTTCTACTTATTCCAAATAAACTACTGTTGCTGGTAGTGATGTAAAACACTTCACTTCATGTGTGCCGAATAATCTTCCCTGGAATGTCTTACCAGACACCAGTGTTTAGAACAGCTGAGCACAGCAGATGAAAAAGCATTTGTGAACTGGGTATAGGTAGAATCGCTATTGTGTTATATCATTTGGCGACAGAGAGGGGCAGAATAGACATCTTTAAAAAAAAATTACATGACAATTTTGAGATTATTACTTTGAAATAAAAGCAGTGGGGACATTTGTAGTCATGTTAATATGGAGTGTGCGTGTTTGCTCACGTGGGAAGTCTTGGGTAATGGGCTTCCGTAAAAAGCCAAAACGCCTTCTGTCGCCAATGTGGTTGTGCATTACACATTACCCAGAGTGCTTTGCATGCATATGTAAATCACCATATAATTTGTCAACTTTAGCAACTTCTTTTACATTTGATATTTCTGCCCTAAACTGAGGTAATTTATGAAATAGAGAACACTATTTATCCATGCCATTGTACTTGAATGGTAGATTTGTCTTCAAAATACACCCAAAAAAAGGAGCTAAAGGACCGTTTGTGTGAGTGCCTTTACGTGCAGTCGGGTGGGAACAATGTGGCCCTTACCCAGCATTCTTGTGCAGAGGCAATATCGTAGTCTATGAAGTTTATCTGAGACGTGATTTTTGCTGGTTGAAAACTTAACCCAATACCCCGCCAGGACGACTTGAAATATAGTCGGCCATGGCAATTTTTGAAAGTCTCTAAGGAGACTTATCAATGTGTCAAAGTAATCATTGTTAATGCGGCTAAGTCAACGAGCTAGGCCTATGTGACCGTTACCGATGCTGTCCAGTTGCTTGCGACTTTTCTCCTGGAAAACACAGGTGATGACATCATTGTTGTGTCACCCGCAGTCTGTTCCAATGCATTGAGACACATGGGCCTGCAATGCAGTGCAGCTTCTCTTTGCTAAGTTTTTTTTATAGGGGAAGCATTGAGACAGTTTACAGCTAGTAAAATTGTACAAACTACAGCCGTTAGGGGTACTGTTTCATTTACCTTTTAATAATGTGCTAAAAAAGTTCTAAATAAATAACTTTTAGGGAGGCCGCTTGTTTACCGTTCTGCCCGTAGTCGTCCCGTGCAATGCAAAGCCTGCATGCTGACAAAGAAAAAGTACACAAGGGACAATGGTCAAGTTAAAGTGGTAATCTGTAAACTCCTCATTTGTGTTTATTTAGGGGACATCTATTGGCGAAAAGTAGTCATTGCTGCTGTATTTTTGCACTGTATTGACTTGCCATCCATCTTGAAAATCCATGTTAACCAATGAGTCCGTCAGCCTTCTACTTATTCCAAATAAACTACTGTTGCTGGTAGTGATGTAAAACACTTCACTTCATGTGTGCCGAATAATCTTCCCTGGAATGTCTTACCAGACACCAGTGTTTAGAACAGCTGAGCACAGCAGATGAAAAAGCATTTGTGAACTGGGTATAGGTAGAATCGCTATTGTGTTATATCATTTGGCGACAGAGAGGGGCAGAATAGACATCTTTAAAAAAAAATTACATGACAATTTTGAGATTATTACTTTGAAATAAAAGCAGTGGGGACATTTGTAGTCATGTTAATATGGAGTGTGCGTGTTTGCTCACGTGGGAAGTCTTGGATAATGGGCTTCCGTAAAAAGCCAAAACGCCTTCTGTCGCCAATGTGGTTGTGCAGTACACATTACCCAGAGTGCTTTGCATGCATATGTAAATCACCATATAATTTGTCAACTTTAGCAACTTCTTTTACATTTGATATTTCTGCCCTAAACTGAGGTAATTTATGAAATAGAGAACACTATTTATCCATGCCATTGTACTTGAATGGTAGATTTGTCTTCAAAATACACCCAAAAAAAGGAGCTAACGGACCGTTTGTGTGAGTGCCTTTACGTGCAGTCGGGTGGGAACAATGTGGCCCTTACCCAGCATTCTTGTGCAGAGGCAATATCGTAGTCTATGAAGTTTATCTGAGACGTGATTTTTGCTGGTTGAAAACTTAACCCAATACCCCGCCAGGACGACTTGAAATATAGTCGGCCATGGCAATTTTTGAAAGTCTCTAAGGAGACTTATCAATGTGTCAAAGTAATCATTGTTAATGCGGCTAAGTCAACTTGCTAGGCCTATGTGACCGTTACCGATGCTGTCCTGTTGCTTGTGACTTTTCTCCTAGAAAACACAGGTGATGACATCATTGTTGTGTCACCCGCAGGCTGTTCCAATGCATTGAGACACATGAGCCTGCAATGCAGTGCAGCTTCTCTTTGCTAAGTTTTTTTTATAGGGGAAGCATTGAGACAGTTTACAGCTAGTAAAATTTTACAAACTACAGCCGTTAGGGGTACTGTTTCATTTACCTTTTAATAATGTGCTAAACAAGTTCTAAATAAATAACTTTTAGGGAGGCCGCTTGTTTACCGTTCTGCCCGTAGTCGTCCCGTGCAATGCAAAGCCTGCATGCTGACAAAGAAAAAGTACACAAGGGACAATGGTCAAGTTAAAGTGGTAATCTGTAAACTCCTCATTTGTGTTTATTTAGGGGACATCTATTGGCGAAAAGTAGTCATTGCTGCTGTATTTTTGCACTGTATTGACTTGCCATCCATCTTGAAAATCCATGTTAACCAATGAGTCCGTCAGCCTTCTACTTATTCCAAATAAACTACTGTTGCTGGTAGTGATGTAAAACACTTCACTTCATGTGTGCCGAATAATCTTCCCTGGAATGTCTTACCAGACACCAGTGTTTAGAACAGCTGAGCACAGCAGATGAAAAAGCATTTGTGAACTGGGTATAGGTAGAATCGCTATTGTGTTATATCATTTGGCGACAGAGAGGGGCAGAATAGACATCTTTAAAAAAAAATTACATGACAATTTTGAGATTATTACTTTGAAATAAAAGCAGTGGGGACATTTGTAGTCATGTTAATATGGAGTGTGTGTGTTTGCTCACGTGGGAAGTCTTGGGTAATGGGCTTCCGTAAAAAGCCAAAACGCCTTCTGTCGCCAATGTGGTTGTGCATTACACATTACCCAGAGTGCTTTGCATGCATATGTAAATCACCATATAATTTGTCAACTTTAGCAACTTCTTTTACATTTGATATTTCTGCCCTAAACTGAGGTAATTTATGAAATAGAGAACACTATTTATCCATGCCATTGTACTTGAATGGTAGATTTGTCTTCAAAATACACCCAAAAAAAGGAGCTAAAGGACCGTTTGTGTGAGTGCCTTTACGTGCAGTCGGGTGGGAACAATGTGGCCCTTACCCAGCATTCTTGTGCAGAGGCAATATCGTAGTCTATGAAGTTTATCTGAGATGTGATTTTTGCTGGTTGAAAACTTAACCCAATACCCCGCCAGGACGACTTGAAATATAGTCGGCCATGGCAATTTTTGAAAGTCTCTAAGGAGACTTATCAATGTGTCAAAGTAATCATTGTTAATGCGGCTAAGTCAACTTGCTAGGCCTATGTGACTGTTACCGATGCTGTCCAGTTGCTTGTGACTTTTCTCCTAGAAAACACAGGTGATGACATCATTGTTGTGTCACCCGCAGGCTGTTCCAATGCATTGAGACACATGAGCCTGCAATGCAGTGCAGCTTCTCTTTGCTAAGTTTTTTTTTATAGGGGAAGCATTGAGACAGTTTACAGCTAGTAAAATTTTACAAACTACAGCCGTTAGGGGTACTGTTTCATTTACCTTTTAATAATGTGCTAAAAAAGTTCTAAATAAATAACTTTTAGGGAGGCCGCTTGTTTACCGTTCTGCCCGTAGTCGTCCCGTGCAATGCAAAGCCTGCATGCTGACAAAGAAAAAGTACACAAGGGACAATGGTCAAGTTAAAGTGGTAATCTGTAAACTCCTCATTTGTGTTTATTTAGGGGACATCTATTGGCGAAAAGTAGTCATTGCTGCTGTATTTTTGCACTGTATTGACTTGCCATCCATCTTGAAAATCCATGTTAACCAATGAGTCCGTCAGCCTTCTACTTATTCCAAATAAACTACTGTTGCTGGTAGTGATGTAAAACACTTCACTTCATGTGTGCCGAATAATCTTCCCTGGAATGTCTTACCAGACACCAGTGTTTAGAACAGCTGAGCACAGCAGATGAAAAAGCATTTGTGAACTGGGTATAGGTAGAATCGCTATTGTGTTATATCATTTGGCGACAGAGAGGGGCAGAATAGACATCTTTAAAAAAAAATTACATGACAATTTTGAGATTATTACTTTGAAATAAAAGCAGTGGGGACATTTGTAGTCATGTTCAAGTTCAAGTTCAAGTTCTTTAATAGTTGTCATACAGAAGTACAGAATACTTTCATACAAAATGCTTCTTACTGTTACGCTCCAGAGACTGTGCTAGACAAGATAGTATCAAATAACATAATATAGCATGTAATTTAGAAGAAGAAAAATGAGGTCACAGTGTTCGGTATAGACATATGTACAATGTTCTGAGTTACCATATAATATACAATACTATGCAGTGTACTAATGTACAGTACTATCTAGTGCAAAGCAGAAATGGGATGAGGTACAATTTTAGGTACAATTTACAGTAAGGTGTACGAGTTGTAGTGCAATCCTTCATCAATAAATATAAAGTGTGGGGAGTGGGTGCTACAGTGTGTTTGTTTAAAGTGGGTGTGTGCTATAAAGTGTGTGGAGTGGGTGCTACAGTGTGTTTGTTTAAAGTGAGTGTGTGCGTGTGGATGTGTGTGCTATGTGCGTTGGTGGTTGTTGTTGTGTAATGTTCATTCATTGTTCGTTTAGCAGCCTGATGGCCTGGGGATAGAAGCTTCTTCTGAGTCTTTCTGTGCTCGCCTTGAGACTCCGGTATCGCTTGCCTGACCGCAGCAGTTCAAAGAGGCAGTTGTTCGGGTGACTGGAGTCTTTAATGATTCTCTTAGCCTTGCCCGTGCAACGCTTGTTGTAAATGTTCTGGAGGGTGGGGAGCCCCCCTCCAATTGTGCGTTCGGCTGAACGTGTCACTCTTTGTAGTCTGCTTCGGTCTTGTGCAGTGCTATTCCCAAACCAGGAGGTGATGTTGCCGGTCAAGATGCTCTCTATTGTACATGAGTAGAAGTTCTTAAGGATCTTCTGACTGACTTGGAACTTCCTTAGGCGCCTGAGGAAGTAGAGGCGTTGTCGTGCCTTCTTCACAACACTGTCAATGTGTGTGGTCCATGTCAAGTCCTCGGATATGTAGGCTCCGAGGTACTTAAAGCTGTTGACTCTCTCAACCGGTGCCCCGTCGATGCTGAGGGGGCTGTAGTCCTTGACCCCCGACCTCCTGAAGTCCACAATCATCTCCTTTGTTTTGCTGACGTTCAGGGAGAGGCTGTTTTCCTAGCACCATCCCGCCAGGACCTTGACCTCTTCCAGGTAGGCCCTCTCGTCGTTGGCAGAGATCAGGCCCACCACCACTGTGTCGTCAGCAAATTTGATGATTGTATTGCTACTCCGCTGAGCCACACAGTCGTGTGTGTACAGGGAGTAGAGGAGGGGACTCAGAACACAGCCCTGGGGGGCCCCTATGTTGAGGGTGATGGATGAGGAGGTGCAGTTGCCTGCTCTCACCA
This sequence comes from Notolepis coatsorum, assembly GCF_963971535.1. NCBI lineage: Eukaryota > Metazoa > Chordata > Actinopteri > Aulopiformes > Paralepididae > Notolepis > Notolepis coatsorum. The sequence continues at coordinate 148,598,481 of NC_140171.1, read as the reverse complement.
CCTGGGGTCTGCCAGTCAGGAAGTCCAAGACCCACTGGCAGAGGTCATAGCCCAAGCCCAGGTCCCTGAGCTTGGCTATGAGTATGGAGGGGACTATGGTATTGAATGCCGAGCTGTAGTCGATGAATAGCATTCTCACATAGTTCCCCTGCCTCTTGTCCAGGTGTGATGCTGCTGTGTGCAGCACATGGGCTATGGCGTCCTCCGTGGACCTGTTGGGGCGGTATGCAAATTGCAGGGGGTCCATGTTGATGGGGAGGGAGGAGCAGATGTAGCCCTTTACTAGCTTCTCAAAGCACTTCATGGCTATGGAGGTGAGAGCTACAGGGCGGTAGTCGTTGAGGCAAGCAGGCTTGTATTTTTTGGGTACAGGGATGTTAATATGGAGTGTGCGTGTTTGCTCACGTGGGAAGTCTTGGGTAATGGGCTTCCGTAAAAAGCCAAAACGCTTTCTGTCGCCAATGTGGTTGTGCAGTGCACATTACCCAGAGTGCTTTGCATGCATATGTAAATCACCATATAATTTGTCAACTTTAGCAACTTCTTTTACATTTGATATTTCTGCCCTAAACTGAGGTAATTTATGAAATAGAGACCACTATTTATCCATGCCATTGTACTATAATGGTAGATTTGTCTTCAAAATACACCCAAAAAAAGGAGCTAAAGGACCGTTTGTGTGGGTGCCTTTACGTGCAGTCGGGTGGGAACAATGTGGCCCTTACCCAGCATTCTTGTGCAGAGGCAATATCGTAGTCTATGAAGTTTATCTGTGACGTGTTTTTTGCTGGTTGAAAACTTAACCCAATACCCCGCCAGGACGACTTGAAATATAGTCGGCCATGGCAATTTTTGAAAGTCTCTAAGGAGACTTATCAATGTGTCAAAGTAATCATTGTTAATGCGGCTAAGTCAACTTGCTAGGCCTATGTGACCGTTACCGATGCTGTCCAGTTGCTTGTGACTTTTCTCCTAGAAAACACAGGTGATGACATCATTGTTGTGTCACCCGCAGTCTGTTCCAATGCATTGAGACACATGGGCCTGCAATGTAGTGCAGCTTCTCTTTGCTAAGTTTTTTTTTATAGGGGAAGCATTGAGACAGTTTACAGCTAGTAAAATTGTACAAACTACAGCCGTTAGGGGTACTGTTTCATTTACCTTTTAATAATGTGCTAAAAAAGTTCTAAATAAATAACTTTTAGGGAGGCCGCTTGTTTACCGTTCTGCCCGTAGTCGTCCCGTGCAATGCAAAGCCTGCATGCTGACAAAGAAAAAGTACACAAGGGACAATGGTCAAGTTAAAGTGGTAATCTGTAAACTCCTCATTTGTGTTTATTTAGGGGACATCTATTGGCGAAAAGTAGTCATTGCTGCTGTGTTTTTGCACTGTATTGACTTGCCATCCATCTTGAAAATCCATGTTAACCAATGAGTCCGTCAGCCTTCTACTTATTCCAAATAAACTACTGTTGCTGGTAGTGATGTAAAACACTTCACTTCATGTGTGCCGAATAATCTTCCCTGGAATGTCTTACCAGACACCAGTGTTTAGAACAGCTGAGCACAGCAGATGAAAAAGCATTTGTGAACTGGGTATAGGTAGAATCGCTATTGTGTTATATCATTTGGCGACAGAGAGGGGCAGAATAGACATCTTTAAAAAAAAATTACATGAAAATGTTTGAGATTATTACTTTGAAATAAAAGCAGTGGGGACATTTGTAGTCATGTTAATATGGAGTGTGCGTGTTTGCTCACGTGGGAAGTCTTCGGTAATGGACTTACGTAAAAAGCCAAAACGCCTTCTGTCGCCAATGTGGTTGTGCAGTGCACATTACCCAGAGTGCTTTGCATGCATATGTAAATCACCATATAATTTGTCAACTTTAGCAACTTCTTTTACATTTGATATTTCTGCCCTAAACTGAGGTAATTTATGAAATAGAGAACACTATTTATCCATGCCATTGTACTATAATGGTAGATTTGTCTTCAAAATACACCCAAAAAAAGGAGCTAAAGGACCGTTTGTGTGGGTGCCTTTACGTGCAGTCGGGTGGGAACAATGTGGCCCTTACCCAGCATTCTTGTGCAGAGGCAATATCGTAGTCTATGAAGTTTATCTGAGACGTGATTTTTGCTGGTTGAAAACTTAACCCAATACCCCGCCAGGACGACTTGAAATATAGTCGGCCATGGCAATTTTTGAAAGTCTCTAAGGAGACTTATCAATGTGTCAAAGTAATCATTGTTAATGCGGCTAAGTCAACTTGCTAGGCCTATGTGACCGTTACCGATGCTGTCCAGTTGCTTGTGACTTTTCTCCTAGAAAACACAGGTGATGACATCATTGTTGTGTCACCCGCAGGCTGTTCCAATGCATTGAGACACATGAGCCTGCAATGCAGTGCAGCTTCTCTTTGCTAAGTTTTTTTTATAGGGGAAGCATTGAGACAGTTTACAGCTAGTAAAATTGTACAAACTACAGCTGTTGTGAAGGGCCAGATTAAACCGAATATATATATTTATTATATATATATATTTAATTGTATTTGTATATTCTCTAATATTCCTTGATATCCCTTGTATATTCCTTGTACAATATGCATTGAATATCCATTCTAGCCTACTGAACATCCCATAATAGTCTCCATTCTACTATTGGTCGAGACCTTGGTGCCAGGCTGCCATACCCCCAAGACCCAGTTCAAACGTACCGCTCAACATGTACGAACAAGTCCTAGTTCCGCGTAGGAATCTGGCTACCGCACCACTAATGGGACTATTTGTTCATAGTGCGTATATATACTGCGCTACTAAAGTAGGACTTTCTTTTCAGTCCAGTTTCTTACCCTCCAATAGAGTCACAGACGTAAAGCCTCCCCGCGACGCCACGTGTGGGAGTAAGGCCAAGTTCGGCTTACCATCGGTATTGAGACATCGTGTATATTAATATTTGAATAGTCATATTTGGCACTATATCGTCGAGTTGGACGTAGTCTATTAAGCTAATAATAGTCTGTTAATATATAGTGCTTCGTGCGGTGAGAATACTACCGTAGTCAGTACCCCATCGTTTCGGGCAGAGAACTGGCTGCTTATCCAGGGTGGTTGACCCCACGTGAAGCTGCACCCGAGGAGCCCCAGAGCCGACGAGCGAGTGGACCTGTATACCGGATTATTCTACCGACGACAGCCCGCCTTCCCCGGCACGGATTATGCTTTGTATACGCTGATTATTCCATGGATAAAGACCCCCGACACTGCCGTGTGTTGGAACCCCCCCCCCTGGAGAGGACGCAAGGTGAGGAGACGCTCTGCAAGACGAGGTCGCTTCACGTCTCTCCTCCGTGGACCGGAGGACGCCGGCCCACAAAGAGTCCATCTGCTTTCATCTGTGGTCCAAGGATCGCCGGCGCATTGAACGGCACTACAGTGGGTTCACCTGGGATACCCTTGGCCGGATGAGGCAGCCGGATTCTACCCCCCCCCCCTTCCTACTCCTGTCGGCTTACAAGCGACCGGATTAACCCCCCCTAGTGTATCCAGTATATAATCATTAAAGTATCATTGCTGTTATTCCTTAAACTATTCCAGGTCGTATATGTACCACCTGCGCCTTCAGAGATTGGACATTCTCTATTGATATACCGACGAATACTCTTGCCATAAAAGTGCATACTAATTCCCATTCATAAATGTGATTGATTTGATTAAGTGCTTGCTCTACACACCATCGCTGTGTAGAAATAAAGACCTATTTCTAATTCGTACATTTGTGTTGGATCCGTTTCATCTACGTGACAGTGTTCATCATAATATATTTATGCCGAGTACTGGGTGGCCGAATATTAAGTACAAAGGTAGTGGTAGTAAGTATCATATCTAGTAATACAGTCAGGGAATTGTACCCCTCAGTTACAACAGCCGTTAGGGGTACTGTTTCATTTACCTTTTAATAATGTGCTAAAAAAGTTCTAAATAAATAACCTGCAATGCAGTGCAGCTTCTATTTGCTAAGTTTTTTTTATAGGGGAAGCATTGAGACAGTTTACAGCTAGTAAAATTGTACAAACTACAGCCGTTAGGGGTACTGTTTCATTTACCTTTTAATAATGTGCTAAAAAAGTTCTAAAAAAATAACTTTTAGGGAGGCCGCTTGTTTACCGTTCTGCCCGTAGTCGTCCCGTGCAATGCAAAGCCTGCTTGCTGACAAAGAAAAAGTACACAAGGGACAATGGTCAAGTTAAAGTGGTAATCTGTAAACTCCTCATTTGTGTTTATTTAGGGGACATCTATTGGCGAAAAGTAGTCATTGCTGCTGTATTTTTGCACTGTATTGACTTGCCATCCATCTTGAAAATCCATGTTAACCAATGAGTCCGTCAGCCTTCTACTTATTCCAAATAAACTACTGTTGCTGGTAGTGATGTAAAACACTTCACTTCATGTGTGCCGAATAATCTTCCCTGGAATGTCTTACCAGACACCAGTGTTTAGAACAGCTGAGCACAGCAGATGAAAAAGCATTTGTGAACTGGGTATAGGTAGAATCGCTATTGTGTTATATCATTTGGCGACAGAGAGGGGCAGAATAGACATCTTTAAAATAAAATTACATGACAATTTTGAGATTATTACTTTGAAATAAAAGCAGTGGGGACATTTGTAGTCATGTTAATATGGAGTGTGCGTGTTTGCTCACGTGGGAAGTCTTGGGTAATGGGCTTCCGTAAAAAGCCAAAACGCCTTCTGTTGCCAATGTGGTTGTGCAGTGCACATTACCCAGAGTGCTTTGCATGCATATGTAAATCACCATATAATTTGTCAACTTTAGCAACTTCTTTTACATTTGATATTTCTGCCCTAAACTGAGGTAATTTATGAAATAGAGAACACTATTTATCCATGCCATTGTACTTGAATGGTAGATTTGTCTTCAAAATACACCCAAAAAAAGGAGCTAGAGGACCGTTTGTGTGGGTGCCTTTACGTGCAGTCGGGTGGGAACAATGTGGCCCTTACCCAGCATTCTTGTGCAGAGGCAATATTGTAGTCTATGAAGTTTATCTCAGACGTGATTTTTGCTGGTTGAAAACTTAACCCAATACCCCGCCAGGACGACTTGAAATATAGTCGGCCATGGCCATTTTTGAAAGTCTCTAAGGAGACTTATCAATGTGTCAAAGTAATCATTGTTAATGCGTTTAAGTCAACTTGCTAGGCCTATGTGACCGTTACCGATGCTGTCCAGTTGCTTGTGACTTTTCTCCTGGAAAACACAGGTGATGACATCATTGTTGTGTCACCCGCAGGCTGTTCCAATGCATTGAGACACATGGGCCTGCAATGCAGTGCAGCTTCTCTTTGCTACGTTTTTTTTTATAGGGGAAGCATTGAGACAGTTTACAGCTAGTAAAATTGTACAAACTACAGCCGTTAGGGGTACTGTTTCATTTACCTTTTAATAATGTGCTAAAAAAGTTCTAAATAAATAACTTTTAGGGAGGCCGCTTGTTTACCGTTCTGCCCGTAGTCGTCCCGTGCAATGCAAAGCCTGCATGCTGACAAAGAAAAAGTACACAAGGGACAATGGTCAAGTTAAAGTGGTAATCTGTAAACTCCTCATTTGTGTTTATTTAGGGGACATCTATTGGCGAAAAGTAGTCATTGCTGCTGTGTTTTTGCACTGTATTGACTTGCCATCCATCTTGAAAATCCATGTTAACCAATGAGTCCGTCAGCCTTCTACTTATTCCAAATAAACTACTGTTGCTGGTAGTGATGTAAAACACTTCACTTCATGTGTGCCGAATAATCTTCCCTGGAATGTCTTACCAGACACCAGTGTTTAGAACAGCTGAGCACAGCAGATGAAAAAGCATTTGTGAACTGGGTATAGGTAGAATCGCTATTGTGTTATATCATTTGGCGACAGAGAGGGGCAGAATAGACATCTTTAAAAAATAATTACATGTCAATTTTGAGATTATTACTTTGAAATAAAAGCAGTGGGGACATTTGTAGTCATGTTAATATGGAGTGTGCGTGTTTGCTCACGTGGGAAGTCTTGGGTAATGGGCTTCCGTAAAAAGCCAAAACGCTTTCTGTCGCCAATGTGGTTGTGCAGTGCACATTACCCAGAGTGCTTTGCATGCATATGTAAATCACCATATAATTTGTCAACTTTAGCAACTTCTTTTACATTTGATATTTCTGCCCTAAACTGAGGTAATTTATGAAATAGAGAACACTATTTATCCATGCCATTGTACTTGAATGGTAGATTTGTCTTCAAAATACACCCAAAAAAAGGAGCTAGAGGACCGTTTGTGTGAGTGCCTTTACGTGCAGTCGGGTGGGAACAATGTGGCCCTTACCCAGCATTCTTGTGCAGAGGCAATATCGTAGTCTATGAAGTTTATCTGAGACGTGATTTTTGCTGGTTGAAAACTTAACCCAATACCCCGCCAGGACGACTTGAAATATAGTCGGCCATGGCAATTTTTGAAAGTCTCTAAGGAGACTTATCAATGTGTCAAAGTAATCATTGTTAATGCGGCTAAGTCAACGAGCTAGGCCTATGTGACCGTTACCGATGCTGTCCAGTTGCTTGCGACTTTTCTCCTGGAAAACACAGGTGATGACATCATTGTTGTGTCACCCGCAGTCTGTTCCAATGCATTGAGACACATGGGCCTGCAATGCAGTGCAGCTTCTCTTTGCTAAGTTTTTTTCATAGGGGAAGCATTGAGACAGTTTACAGCTAGTAAAATTGTACAAACTACAGCCGTTAGGGGTACTGTTTCATTTACCTTTTAATAATGTGCTAAAAAAGTTCTAAATAAATAACTTTTAGGGAGGCCGCTTGTTTACCGTTCTGCCCGTAGTCGTCCCGTGCAATGCAAAGCCTGCATGCTGACAAAGAAAAAGTACACAAGGGACAATGGTCAAGTTAAAGTGGTAATCTGTAAACTCCTCATTTGTGTTTATTTAGGGGACATCTATTGGCGAAAAGTAGTCATTGCTGCTGTGTTTTTGCACTGTATTGACTTGCCATCCATCTTGAAAATCCATGTTAACCAATGAGTCCGTCAGCCTTCTACTTATTCCAAATAAACTACTGTTGCTGGTAGTGATGTAAAACACTTCACTTCATGTGTGCCGAATAATCTTCCCTGGAATGTCTTACCAGACACCAGTGTTTAGAACAGCTGAGCACAGCAGATGAAAAAGCATTTGTGAACTGGGTATAGGTAGAATCGCTATTGTGTTATATCATTTGGCGACAGAGAGGGGCAGAATAGACATCTTTAAAAAAAAAAATTACATGACAATTTTGAGATTATTACTTTGAAATAAAAGCAGTGGGGACATTTGTAGTCATGTTAATATGGAGTGTGCGTGTTTGCTCACGTGGGAAGTCTTGGGTAATGGGCTTCCGTAAAAAGCCAAAACGCCTTCTGTCGCCAATGTGGTTGTGCAGTACACATTACCCAGAGTGCTTTGCATGCATATGTAAATCACCATATAATTTGTCAACTTTAGCAATTTCTTTTACATTTGATATTTCTGCCCTAAACTGAGGTAATTTATGAAATAGAGAACACTATTTATCCATGCCATTGTACTTGAATGGTAGATTTGTCTTCAAAATACACCCAAAAAAAGGAGCTAGAGGACCGTTTGTGTGAGTGCCTTTACGTGCAGTCGGGTGGGAACAATGTGGCCCTTACCCAGCATTCTTGTGCAGAGGCAATATCGTAGTCTATGAAGTTTATCTGAGACGTGATTTTTGCTGGTTGAAAACTTAACCCAATACCCCGCCAGGACGACTTGAAATATAGTCGGCCATGGCAATTTTTGAAAGTCTCTAAGGAGACTTATCAATGTGTCAAAGTAATCATTGTTAATGCGGCTAAGTCAACGAGCTAGGCCTATGTGACCGTTACCGATGCTGTCCAGTTGCTTGCGACTTTTCTCCTAGAAAACACAGGTGATGACATCGTTGTTGTGTCACCCGCAGGCTGTTCCAATGCATTGAGACACATGAGCCTGCAATGCAGTGCAGCTTCTCTTTGCTAAGTTTTTTTTATAGGGGAAGCATTGAGACAGTTTACAGCTAGTAAAATTGTACAAACTACAGCCGTTAGGGGTACTGTTTCATTTACCTTTTAATAATGTGCTAAAAAAGTTCTAAATAAATAACTTTTAGGGAGGCCGCTTGTTTACCGTTCTGCCCGTAGTCGTCCCGTGCAATGCAAAGCCTGCATGCTGACAAAGAAAAAGTACACAAGGGACAATGGTCAAGTTAAAGTGGTAATCTGTAAACTCCTCATTTGTGTTTATTTAGGGGACATCTATTGGCGAAAAGTAGTCATTGCTGCTGTGTTTTTGCACTGTATTGACTTGCCATCCATCTTGAAAATCCATGTTAACCAATGAGTCCGTCAGCCTTCTACTTATTCCAAATAAACTACTGTTGCTGGTAGTGATGTAAAACACTTCACTTCATGTGTGCCGAATAATCTTCCCTGGAATGTCTTACCAGACACCAGTGTTTAGAACAGCTGAGCACAGCAGATGAAAAAGCATTTGTGAACTGGGTATAGGTAGAATCGCTATTGTGTTATATCATTTGGCGACAGAGAGGGGCAGAATAGACATCTTTAAAATAAAATTACATGACAATTTTGAGATTATTACTTTGAAATAAAAGCAGTGGGGACATTTGTAGTCATGTTAATATGGAGTGTGCGTGTTTGCTCACGTGGGAAGTCTTGGGTAATGGGCTTCCGTAAAAAGCCAAAACGCCTTCTGTCGCCAATGTGGTTGTGCAGTGCACATTACCCAGAGTGCTTTGCATGCATATGTAAATCACCATATAATTTGTCAACTTTAGCAACTTCTTTTACATTTGATATTTCTGCCCTAAACTGAGGTAATTTATGAAATAGAGAACACTATTTATCCATGCCATTGTACTATAATGGTAGATTTGTCTTCAAAATACACCCAAAAAAAGGAGCTAAAGGACCGTTTGTGTGGGTGCCTTTACGTGCAGTCGGGTGGGAACAATGTGGCCCTTACCCAGCATTCTTGTGCAGAGGCAATATCGTAGTCTATGAAGTTTATCTGAGACGTGATTTTTGCTGGTTGAAAACTTAACCCAATACCCCGCCAGGACGACTTGAAATATAGTCGGCCATGGCAATTTTTGAAAGTCTCTAAGGAGACTTATCAATGTGTCAAAGTAATCATTGTTAATGCGGCTAAGTCAACTTGCTAGGCCTATGTGACCGTTACCGATGCTGTCCAGTTGCTTGTGACTTTTCTCCTAGAAAACACAGGTGATGACATCATTGTTGTGTCACCCGCAGGCTGTTCCAATGCATTGAGACACATGAGCCTGCAATGCAGTGCAGCTTCTCTTTGCTAAGTTTTTTTTATAGGGGAAGCATTGAGACAGTTTACAGCTAGTAAAATTGTACAAACTACAGCTGTTGTGAAGGGCCAGATTAAACCGAATATATATATTTATTATATATATATATTTAATTGTATTTGTATATTCTCTAATATTCCTTGATATCCCTTGTATATTCCTTGTACAATATGCATTGAATATCCATTCTAGCCTACTGAACATCCCATAATAGTCTCCATTCTACTATTGGTCGAGACCTTGGTGCCAGGCTGCCATACCCCCAAGACCCAGTTCAAACGTACCGCTCAACATGTACGAACAAGTCCTAGTTCCGCGTAGGAATCTGGCTACCGCACCACTAATGGGACTATTTGTTCATAGTGCGTATATATACTGCGCTACTAAAGTAGGACTTTCTTTTCAGTCCAGTTTCTTACCCTCCAATAGAGTCACAGACGTAAAGCCTCCCCGCGACGCCACGTGTGGGAGTAAGGCCAAGTTCGGCTTACCATCGGTATTGAGACATCGTGTATATTAATATTTGAATAGTCATATTTGGCACTATATCGTCGAGTTGGACGTAGTCTATTAAGCTAATAATAGTCTGTTAATATATAGTGCTTCGTGCGGTGAGAATACTACCGTAGTCAGTACCCCATCGTTTCGGGCAGAGAACTGGCTGCTTATCCAGGGTGGTTGACCCCACGTGAAGCTGCACCCGAGGAGCCCCAGAGCCGACGAGCGAGTGGACCTGTATACCGGATTATTCTACCGACGACAGCCCGCCTTCCCCGGCACGGATTATGCTTTGTATACGCTGATTATTCCATGGATAAAGACCCCCGACACTGCCGTGTGTTGGAACCCCCCCCCCTGGAGAGGACGCAAGGTGAGGAGACGCTCTGCAAGACGAGGTCGCTTCACGTCTCTCCTCCGTGGACCGGAGGACGCCGGCCCACAAAGAGTCCATCTGCTTTCATCTGTGGTCCAAGGATCGCCGGCGCATTGAACGGCACTACAGTGGGTTCACCTGGGATACCCTTGGCCGGATGAGGCAGCCGGATTCTACCCCCCCCCCCTTCCTACTCCTGTCGGCTTACAAGCGACCGGATTAACCCCCCCTAGTGTATCCAGTATATAATCATTAAAGTATCATTGCTGTTATTCCTTAAACTATTCCAGGTCGTATATGTACCACCTGCGCCTTCAGAGATTGGACATTCTCTATTGATATACCGACGAATACTCTTGCCATAAAAGTGCATACTAATTCCCATTCATAAATGTGATTGATTTGATTAAGTGCTTGCTCTACACACCATCGCTGTGTAGAAATAAAGACCTATTTCTAATTCGTACATTTGTGTTGGATCCGTTTCATCTACGTGACAGTGTTCATCATAATATATTTATGCCGAGTACTGGGTGGCCGAATATTAAGTACAAAGGTAGTGGTAGTAAGTATCATATCTAGTAATACAGTCAGGGAATTGTACCCCTCAGTTACAACAGCCGTTAGGGGTACTGTTTCATTTACCTTTTAATAATGTGCTAAAAAAGTTCTAAATAAATAACCTGCAATGCAGTGCAGCTTCTATTTGCTAAGTTTTTTTTATAGGGGAAGCATTGAGACAGTTTACAGCTAGTAAAATTGTACAAACTACAGCCGTTAGGGGTACTGTTTCATTTACCTTTTAATAATGTGCTAAAAAAGTTCTAAAAAAATAACTTTTAGGGAGGCCGCTTGTTTACCGTTCTGCCCGTAGTCGTCCCGTGCAATGCAAAGCCTGCTTGCTGACAAAGAAAAAGTACACAAGGGACAATGGTCAAGTTAAAGTGGTAATCTGTAAACTCCTCATTTGTGTTTATTTAGGGGACATCTATTGGCGAAAAGTAGTCATTGCTGCTGTATTTTTGCACTGTATTGACTTGCCATCCATCTTGAAAATCCATGTTAACCAATGAGTCCGTCAGCCTTCTACTTATTCCAAATAAACTACTGTTGCTGGTAGTGATGTAAAACACTTCACTTCATGTGTGCCGAATAATCTTCCCTGGAATGTCTTACCAGACACCAGTGTTTAGAACAGCTGAGCACAGCAGATGAAAAAGCATTTGTGAACTGGGTATAGGTAGAATCGCTATTGTGTTATATCATTTGGCGACAGAGAGGGGCAGAATAGACATCTTTAAAATAAAATTACATGACAATTTTGAGATTATTACTTTGAAATAAAAGCAGTGGGGACATTTGTAGTCATGTTAATATGGAGTGTGCGTGTTTGCTCACGTGGGAAGTCTTGGGTAATGGGCTTCCGTAAAAAGCCAAAACGCCTTCTGTTGCCAATGTGGTTGTGCAGTGCACATTACCCAGAGTGCTTTGCATGCATATGTAAATCACCATATAATTTGTCAACTTTAGCAACTTCTTTTACATTTGATATTTCTGCCCTAAACTGAGGTAATTTATGAAATAGAGAACACTATTTATCCATGCCATTGTACTTGAATGGTAGATTTGTCTTCAAAATACACCCAAAAAAAGGAGCTAGAGGACCGTTTGTGTGGGTGCCTTTACGTGCAGTCGGGTGGGAACAATGTGGCCCTTACCCAGCATTCTTGTGCAGAGGCAATATTGTAGTCTATGAAGTTTATCTCAGACGTGATTTTTGCTGGTTGAAAACTTAACCCAATACCCCGCCAGGACGACTTGAAATATAGTCGGCCATGGCCATTTTTGAAAGTCTCTAAGGAGACTTATCAATGTGTCAAAGTAATCATTGTTAATGCGTTTAAGTCAACTTGCTAGGCCTATGTGACCGTTACCGATGCTGTCCAGTTGCTTGTGACTTTTCTCCTGGAAAACACAGGTGATGACATCATTGTTGTGTCACCCGCAGGCTGTTCCAATGCATTGAGACACATGGGCCTGCAATGCAGTGCAGCTTCTCTTTGCTACGTTTTTTTTATAGGGGAAGCATTGAGACAGTTTACAGCTAGTAAAATTGTACAAACTACAGCCGTTAGGGGTACTGTTTCATTTACCTTTTAATAATGTGCTAAAAAAGTTCTAAATAAATAACTTTTAGGGAGGCCGCTTGTTTACCGTTCTGCCCGTAGTCGTCCCGTGCAATGCAAAGCCTGCATGCTGACAAAGAAAAAGTACACAAGGGACAATGGTCAAGTTAAAGTGGTAATCTGTAAACTCCTCATTTGTGTTTATTTAGGGGACATCTATTGGCGAAAAGTAGTCATTGCTGCTGTGTTTTTGCACTGTATTGACTTGCCATCCATCTTGAAAATCCATGTTAACCAATGAGTCCGTCAGCCTTCTACTTATTCCAAATAAACTACTGTTGCTGGTAGTGATGTAAAACACTTCACTTCATGTGTGCCGAATAATCTTCCCTGGAATGTCTTACCAGACACCAGTGTTTAGAACAGCTGAGCACAGCAGATGAAAAAGCATTTGTGAACTGGGTATAGGTAGAATCGCTATTGTGTTATATCATTTGGCGACAGAGAGGGGCAGAATAGACATCTTTAAAAAATAATTACATGTCAATTTTGAGATTATTACTTTGAAATAAAAGCAGTGGGGACATTTGTAGTCATGTTAATATGGAGTGTGCGTGTTTGCTCACGTGGGAAGTCTTGGGTAATGGGCTTCCGTAAAAAGCCAAAACGCTTTCTGTCGCCAATGTGGTTGTGCAGTGCACATTACCCAGAGTGCTTTGCATGCATATGTAAATCACCATATAATTTGTCAACTTTAGCAACTTCTTTTACATTTGATATTTCTGCCCTAAACTGAGGTAATTTATGAAATAGAGAACACTATTTATCCATGCCATTGTACTTGAATGGTAGATTTGTCTTCAAAATACACCCAAAAAAAGGAGCTAGAGGACCGTTTGTGTGAGTGCCTTTACGTGCAGTCGGGTGGGAACAATGTGGCCCTTACCCAGCATTCTTGTGCAGAGGCAATATCGTAGTCTATGAAGTTTATCTGAGACGTGATTTTTGCTGGTTGAAAACTTAACCCAATACCCCGCCAGGACGACTTGAAATATAGTCGGCCATGGCAATTTTTGAAAGTCTCTAAGGAGACTTATCAATGTGTCAAAGTAATCATTGTTAATGCGGCTAAGTCAACGAGCTAGGCCTATGTGACCGTTACCGATGCTGTCCAGTTGCTTGCGACTTTTCTCCTGGAAAACACAGGTGATGACATCATTGTTGTGTCACCCGCAGTCTGTTCCAATGCATTGAGACACATGGGCCTGCAATGCAGTGCAGCTTCTCTTTGCTAAGTTTTTTTCATAGGGGAAGCATTGAGACAGTTTACAGCTAGTAAAATTGTACAAACTACAGCCGTTAGGGGTACTGTTTCATTTACCTTTTAATAATGTGCTAAAAAAGTTCTAAATAAATAACTTTTAGGGAGGCCGCTTGTTTACCGTTCTGCCCGTAGTCGTCCCATGCAATGCAAAGCCTGCATGCTGACAAAGAAAAAGTACACAAGGGACAATGGTCAAGTTAAAGTGGTAATCTGTAAACTCCTCATTTGTGTTTATTTAGGGGACATCTATTGGCGAAAAGTAGTCATTGCTGCTGTGTTTTTGCACTGTATTGACTTGCCATCCATCTTGAAAATCCATGTTAACCAATGAGTCCGTCAGCCTTCTACTTATTCCAAATAAACTACTGTTGCTGGTAGTGATGTAAAACACTTCACTTCATGTGTGCCGAATAATCTTCCCTGGAATGTCTTACCAGACACCAGTGTTTAGAACAGCTGAGCACAGCAGATGAAAAAGCATTTGTGAACTGGGTATAGGTAGAATCGCTATTGTGTTATATCATTTGGCGACAGAGAGGGGCAGAATAGACATCTTTAAAAAAAAAAATTACATGACAATTTTGAGATTATTACTTTGAAATAAAAGCAGTGGGGACATTTGTAGTCATGTTAATATGGAGTGTGCGTGTTTGCTCACGTGGGAAGTCTTGGGTAATGGGCTTCCGTAAAAAGCCAAAACGCCTTCTGTCGCCAATGTGGTTGTGCAGTACACATTACCCAGAGTGCTTTGCATGCATATGTAAATCACCATATAATTTGTCAACTTTAGCAATTTCTTTTACATTTGATATTTCTGCCCTAAACTGAGGTAATTTATGAAATAGAGAACACTATTTATCCATGCCATTGTACTTGAATGGTAGATTTGTCTTCAAAATACACCCAAAAAAAGGAGCTAGAGGACCGTTTGTGTGAGTGCCTTTACGTGCAGTCGGGTGGGAACAATGTGGCCCTTACCCAGCATTCTTGTGCAGAGGCAATATCGTAGTCTATGAAGTTTATCTGAGACGTGATTTTTGCTGGTTGAAAACTTAACCCAATACCCCGCCAGGACGACTTGAAATATAGTCGGCCATGGCAATTTTTGAAAGTCTCTAAGGAGACTTATCAATGTGTCAAAGTAATCATTGTTAATGCGGCTAAGTCAACGAGCTAGGCCTATGTGACCGTTACCGATGCTGTCCAGTTGCTTGCGACTTTTCTCCTAGAAAACACAGGTGATGACATCGTTGTTGTGTCACCCGCAGGCTGTTCCAATGCATTGAGACACATGAGCCTGCAATGCAGTGCAGCTTCTCTTTGCTAAGTTTTTTTTATAGGGGAAGCATTGAGACAGTTTACAGCTAGTAAAATTGTACAAACTACAGCCGTTAGGGGTACTGTTTCATTTACCTTTTAATAATGTGCTAAAAAAGTTCTAAATAAATAACTTTTAGGGAGGCCGCTTGTTTACCGTTCTGCCCGTAGTCGTCCCGTGCAATGCAAAGCCTGCATGCTGACAAAGAAAAAGTACACAAGGGACAATGGTCAAGTTAAAGTGGTAATCTGTAAACTCCTCATTTGTGTTTATTTAGGGGACATCTATTGGCGAAAAGTAGTCATTGCTGCTGTGTTTTTGCACTGTATTGACTTGCCATCCATCTTGAAAATCCATGTTAACCAATGAGTCCGTCAGCCTTCTACTTATTCCAAATAAACTACTGTTGCTGGTAGTGATGTAAAACACTTCACTTCATGTGTGCCGAATAATCTTCCCTGGAATGTCTTACCAGACACCAGTGTTTAGAACAGCTGAGCACAGCAGATGAAAAAGCATTTGTGAACTGGGTATAGGTAGAATCGCTATTGTGTTATATCATTTGGCGACAGAGAGGGGCAGAATAGACATCTTTAAAATAAAATTACATGACAATTTTGAGATTATTACTTTGAAATAAAAGCAGTGGGGACATTTGTAGTCATGTTAATATGGAGTGTGCGTGTTTGCTCACGTGGGAAGTCTTGGGTAATGGGCTTCCGTAAAAAGCCAAAACGCCTTCTGTCGCCAATGTGGTTGTGCAGTGCACATTACCCAGAGTGCTTTGCATGCATATGTAAATCACCATATAATTTGTCAACTTTAGCAACTTCTTTTACATTTGATATTTCTGCCCTAAACTGAGGTAATTTATGAAATAGAGAACACTATTTATCCATGCCATTGTACTTGAATGGTAGATTTGTCTTCAAAATACACCCAAAAAAAGGAGCTAGAGGACCGTTTGTGTGGGTGCCTTTACGTGCAGTCGGGTGGGAACAATGTGGCCCTTACCCAGCATTCTTGTGCAGAGGCAATATCGTAGTCTATGAAGTTTATCTCAGACGTGATTTTTGCTGGTTGAAAACTTAACCCAATACCCCGCCAGGACGACTTGAAATATAGTCGGCCATGGCCATTTTTGAAAGTCTCTAAGGAGACTTATCAATGTGTCAAAGTAATCATTGTTAATGCGTTTAAGTCAACTTGCTAGGCCTATGTGACCGTTACCGATGCTGTCCAGTTGCTTGTGACTTTTCTCCTGGAAAACACAGGTGATGACATCATTGTTGTGTCACCCGCAGGCTGTTCCAATGCATTGAGACACATGGGCCTGCAATGCAGTGCAGCTTCTCTTTGCTACGTTTTTTTTATAGGGGAAGCATTGAGACAGTTTACAGCTAGTAAAATTGTACAAACTACAGCCGTTAGGGGTACTGTTTCATTTACCTTTTAATAATGTGCTAAAAAAGTTCTAAATAAATAACTTTTAGGGAGGCCGCTTGTTTACCGTTCTGCCCGTAGTCGTCCCGTGCAATGCAAAGCCTGCATGCTGACAAAGAAAAAGTACACAAGGGACAATGGTCAAGTTAAAGTGGTAATCTGTAAACTCCTCATTTGTGTTTATTTAGGGGACATCTATTGGCGAAAAGTAGTCATTGCTGCTGTGTTTTTGCACTGTATTGACTTGCCATCCATCTTGAAAATCCATGTTAACCAATGAGTCCGTCAGCCTTCTACTTATTCCAAATAAACTACTGTTGCTGGTAGTGATGTAAAACACTTCACTTCATGTGTGCCGAATAATCTTCCCTGGAATGTCTTACCAGACACCAGTGTTTAGAACAGCTGAGCACAGCAGATGAAAAAGCATTTGTGAACTGGGTATAGGTAGAATCGCTATTGTGTTATATCATTTGGCGACAGAGAGGGGCAGAATAGACATCTTTAAAAAATAATTACATGTCAATTTTGAGATTATTACTTTGAAATAAAAGCAGTGGGGACATTTGTAGTCATGTTAATATGGAGTGTGCGTGTTTGCTCACGTGGGAAGTCTTGGGTAATGGGCTTCCGTAAAAAGCCAAAACGCTTTCTGTCGCCAATGTGGTTGTGCAGTGCACATTACCCAGAGTGCTTTGCATGCATATGTAAATCACCATATAATTTGTCAACTTTAGCAACTTCTTTTACATTTGATATTTCTGCCCTAAACTGAGGTAATTTATGAAATAGAGAACACTATTTATCCATGCCATTGTACTTGAATGGTAGATTTGTCTTCAAAATACACCCAAAAAAAGGAGCTAGAGGACCGTTTGTGTGAGTGCCTTTACGTGCAGTCGGGTGGGAACAATGTGGCCCTTACCCAGCATTCTTGTGCAGAGGCAATATCGTAGTCTATGAAGTTTATCTGAGACGTGATTTTTGCTGGTTGAAAACTTAACCCAATACCCCGCCAGGACGACTTGAAATATAGTCGGCCATGGCAATTTTTGAAAGTCTCTAAGGAGACTTATCAATGTGTCAAAGTAATCATTGTTAATGCGGCTAAGTCAACGAGCTAGGCCTATGTGACCGTTACCGATGCTGTCCAGTTGCTTGCGACTTTTCTCCTGGAAAACACAGGTGATGACATCATTGTTGTGTCACCCGCAGTCTGTTCCAATGCATTGAGACACATGGGCCTGCAATGCAGTGCAGCTTCTCTTTGCTAAGTTTTTTTCATAGGGGAAGCATTGAGACAGTTTACAGCTAGTAAAATTGTACAAACTACAGCCGTTAGGGGTACTGTTTCATTTACCTTTTAATAATGTGCTAAAAAAGTTCTAAATAAATAACTTTTAGGGAGGCCGCTTGTTTACCGTTCTGCCCGTAGTCGTCCCGTGCAATGCAAAGCCTGCATGCTGACAAAGAAAAAGTACACAAGGGACAATGGTCAAGTTAAAGTGGTAATCTGTAAACTCCTCATTTGTGTTTATTTAGGGGACATCTATTGGCGAAAAGTAGTCATTGCTGCTGTGTTTTTGCACTGTATTGACTTGCCATCCATCTTGAAAATCCATGTTAACCAATGAGTCCGTCAGCCTTCTACTTATTCCAAATAAACTACTGTTGCTGGTAGTGATGTAAAACACTTCACTTCATGTGTGCCGAATAATCTTCCCTGGAATGTCTTACCAGACACCAGTGTTTAGAACAGCTGAGCACAGCAGATGAAAAAGCATTTGTGAACTGGGTATAGGTAGAATCGCTATTGTGTTATATCATTTGGCGACAGAGAGGGGCAGAATAGACATCTTTAAAAAAAAATTACATGACAATTTTGAGATTATTACTTTGAAATAAAAGCAGTGGGGACATTTGTAGTCATGTTAATATGGAGTGTGCGTGTTTGCTCACGTGGGAAGTCTTGGGTAATGGGCTTCCGTAAAAAGCCAAAACGCCTTCTGTCGCCAATGTGGTTGTGCATTACACATTACCCAGAGTGCTTTGCATGCATATGTAAATCACCATATAATTTGTCAACTTTAGCAACTTCTTTTACATTTGATATTTCTGCCCTAAACTGAGGTAATTTATGAAATAGAGAACACTATTTATCCATGCCATTGTACTTGAATGGTAGATTTGTCTTCAAAATACACCCAAAAAAAGGAGCTAACGGACCGTTTGTGTGAGTGCCTTTACGTGCAGTCGGGTGGGAACAATGTGGCCCTTACCCAGCATTCTTGTGCAGAGGCAATATCGTAGTCTATGAAGTTTATCTGAGACGTGATTTTTGCTGGTTGAAAACTTAACCCAATACCCCGCCAGGACGACTTGAAATATAGTCGGCCATGGCAATTTTTGAAAGTCTCTAAGGAGACTTATCAATGTGTCAAAGTAATCATTGTTAATGCGGCTAAGTCAACTTGCTAGGCCTATGTGACCGTTACCGATGCTGTCCAGTTGCTTGTGACTTTTCTCCTAGAAAACACAGGTGATGACATCATTGTTGTGTCACCCGCAGGCTGTTCCAATGCATTGAGACACATGAGCCTGCAATGCAGTGCAGCTTCTCTTTGCTAAGTTTTTTTTATAGGGGAAGCATTGAGACAGTTTACAGCTAGTAAAATTTTACAAACTACAGCCGTTAGGGGTACTGTTTCATTTACCTTTTAATAATGTGCTAAAAAAGTTCTAAATAAATAACTTTTAGGGAGGCCGCTTGTTTACCGTTCTGCCCGTAGTCGTCCCGTGCAATGCAAAGCCTGCATGCTGACAAAGAAAAAGTACACAAGGGACAATGGTCAAGTTAAAGTGGTAATCTGTAAACTCCTCATTTGTGTTTATTTAGGGGACATCTATTGGCGAAAAGTAGTCATTGCTGCTGTGTTTTTGCACTGTATTGACTTGCCATCCATCTTGAAAATCCATGTTAACCAATGAGTCCGTCAGCCTTCTACTTATTCCAAATAAACTACTGTTGCTGGTAGTGATGTAAAACACTTCACTTCATGTGTGCCGAATAATCTTCCCTGGAATGTCTTACCAGACACCAGTGTTTAGAACAGCTGAGCACAGCAGATGAAAAAGCATTTGTGAACTGGGTATAGGTAGAATCGCTATTGTGTTATATCATTTGGCGACAGAGAGGGGCAGAATAGACATCTTTAAAAAATAATTACATGTCAATTTTGAGATTATTACTTTGAAATAAAAGCAGTGGGGACATTTGTAGTCATGTTAATATGGAGTGTGCGTGTTTGCTCACGTGGGAAGTCTTGGGTAATGGGCTTCCGTAAAAAGCCAAAACGCTTTCTGTCGCCAATGTGGTTGTGCAGTGCACATTACCCAGAGTGCTTTGCATGCATATGTAAATCACCATATAATTTGTCAACTTTAGCAACTTCTTTTACATTTGATATTTCTGCCCTAAACTGAGGTAATTTATGAAATAGAGAACACTATTTATCCATGCCATTGTACTTGAATGGTAGATTTGTCTTCAAAATACACCCAAAAAAAGGAGCTAGAGGACCGTTTGTGTGAGTGCCTTTACGTGCAGTCGGGTGGGAACAATGTGGCCCTTACCCAGCATTCTTGTGCAGAGGCAATATCGTAGTCTATGAAGTTTATCTGAGACGTGATTTTTGCTGGTTGAAAACTTAACCCAATACCCCGCCAGGACGACTTGAAATATAGTCGGCCATGGCAATTTTTGAAAGTCTCTAAGGAGACTTATCAATGTGTCAAAGTAATCATTGTTAATGCGGCTAAGTCAACGAGCTAGGCCTATGTGACCGTTACCGATGCTGTCCAGTTGCTTGCGACTTTTCTCCTGGAAAACACAGGTGATGACATCATTGTTGTGTCACCCGCAGTCTGTTCCAATGCATTGAGACACATGGGCCTGCAATGCAGTGCAGCTTCTCTTTGCTAAGTTTTTTTCATAGGGGAAGCATTGAGACAGTTTACAGCTAGTAAAATTGTACAAACTACAGCCGTTAGGGGTACTGTTTCATTTACCTTTTAATAATGTGCTAAAAAAGTTCTAAATAAATAACTTTTAGGGAGGCCGCTTGTTTACCGTTCTGCCCGTAGTCGTCCCGTGCAATGCAAAGCCTGCATGCTGACAAAGAAAAAGTACACAAGGGACAATGGTCAAGTTAAAGTGGTAATCTGTAAACTCCTCATTTGTGTTTATTTAGGGGACATCTATTGGCGAAAAGTAGTCATTGCTGCTGTGTTTTTGCACTGTATTGACTTGCCATCCATCTTGAAAATCCATGTTAACCAATGAGTCCGTCAGCCTTCTACTTATTCCAAATAAACTACTGTTGCTGGTAGTGATGTAAAACACTTCACTTCATGTGTGCCGAATAATCTTCCCTGGAATGTCTTACCAGACACCAGTGTTTAGAACAGCTGAGCACAGCAGATGAAAAAGCATTTGTGAACTGGGTATAGGTAGAATCGCTATTGTGTTATATCATTTGGCGACAGAGAGGGGCAGAATAGACATCTTTAAAAAAAAAAATTACATGACAATTTTGAGATTATTACTTTGAAATAAAAGCAGTGGGGACATTTGTAGTCATGTTAATATGGAGTGTGCGTGTTTGCTCACGTGGGAAGTCTTGGGTAATGGGCTTCCGTAAAAAGCCAAAACGCCTTCTGTCGCCAATGTGGTTGTGCAGTACACATTACCCAGAGTGCTTTGCATGCATATGTAAATCACCATATAATTTGTCAACTTTAGCAATTTCTTTTACATTTGATATTTCTGCCCTAAACTGAGGTAATTTATGAAATAGAGAACACTATTTATCCATGCCATTGTACTTGAATGGTAGATTTGTCTTCAAAATACACCCAAAAAAAGGAGCTAGAGGACCGTTTGTGTGAGTGCCTTTACGTGCAGTCGGGTGGGAACAATGTGGCCCTTACCCAGCATTCTTGTGCAGAGGCAATATCGTAGTCTATGAAGTTTATCTGAGACGTGATTTTTGCTGGTTGAAAACTTAACCCAATACCCCGCCAGGACGACTTGAAATATAGTCGGCCATGGCAATTTTTGAAAGTCTCTAAGGAGACTTATCAATGTGTCAAAGTAATCATTGTTAATGCGGCTAAGTCAACGAGCTAGGCCTATGTGACCGTTACCGATGCTGTCCAGTTGCTTGCGACTTTTCTCCTAGAAAACACAGGTGATGACATCGTTGTTGTGTCACCCGCAGGCTGTTCCAATGCATTGAGACACATGAGCCTGCAATGCAGTGCAGCTTCTCTTTGCTAAGTTTTTTTTATAGGGGAAGCATTGAGACAGTTTACAGCTAGTAAAATTGTACAAACTACAGCCGTTAGGGGTACTGTTTCATTTACCTTTTAATAATGTGCTAAAAAAGTTCTAAATAAATAACTTTTAGGGAGGCCGCTTGTTTACCGTTCTGCCCGTAGTCGTCCCGTGCAATGCAAAGCCTGCATGCTGACAAAGAAAAAGTACACAAGGGACAATGGTCAAGTTAAAGTGGTAATCTGTAAACTCCTCATTTGTGTTTATTTAGGGGACATCTATTGGCGAAAAGTAGTCATTGCTGCTGTGTTTTTGCACTGTATTGACTTGCCATCCATCTTGAAAATCCATGTTAACCAATGAGTCCGTCAGCCTTCTACTTATTCCAAATAAACTACTGTTGCTGGTAGTGATGTAAAACACTTCACTTCATGTGTGCCGAATAATCTTCCCTGGAATGTCTTACCAGACACCAGTGTTTAGAACAGCTGAGCACAGCAGATGAAAAAGCATTTGTGAACTGGGTATAGGTAGAATCGCTATTGTGTTATATCATTTGGCGACAGAGAGGGGCAGAATAGACATCTTTAAAATAAAATTACATGACAATTTTGAGATTATTACTTTGAAATAAAAGCAGTGGGGACATTTGTAGTCATGTTAATATGGAGTGTGCGTGTTTGCTCACGTGGGAAGTCTTGGGTAATGGGCTTCCGTAAAAAGCCAAAACGCCTTCTGTCGCCAATGTGGTTGTGCAGTGCACATTACCCAGAGTGCTTTGCATGCATATGTAAATCACCATATAATTTGTCAACTTTAGCAACTTCTTTTACATTTGATATTTCTGCCCTAAACTGAGGTAATTTATGAAATAGAGAACACTATTTATCCATGCCATTGTACTTGAATGGTAGATTTGTCTTCAAAATACACCCAAAAAAAGGAGCTAGAGGACCGTTTGTGTGGGTGCCTTTACGTGCAGTCGGGTGGGAACAATGTGGCCCTTACCCAGCATTCTTGTGCAGAGGCAATATCGTAGTCTATGAAGTTTATCTCAGACGTGATTTTTGCTGGTTGAAAACTTAACCCAATACCCCGCCAGGACGACTTGAAATATAGTCGGCCATGGCCATTTTTGAAAGTCTCTAAGGAGACTTATCAATGTGTCAAAGTAATCATTGTTAATGCGTTTAAGTCAACTTGCTAGGCCTATGTGACCGTTACCGATGCTGTCCAGTTGCTTGTGACTTTTCTCCTGGAAAACACAGGTGACCCGCAGGCTGTTCCAATGCATTGAGACACATGGGCCTGCAATGCAGTGCAGCTTCTCTTTGCTACGTTTTTTTTATAGGGGAAGCATTGAGACAGTTTACAGCTAGTAAAATTGTACAAACTACAGCCGTTAGGGGTACTGTTTCATTTACCTTTTAATAATGTGCTAAAAAAGTTCTAAATAAATAACTTTTAGGGAGGCCGCTTGTTTACCGTTCTGCCCGTAGTCGTCCCGTGCAATGCAAAGCCTGCATGCTGACAAAGAAAAAGTACACAAGGGACAATGGTCAAGTTAAAGTGGTAATCTGTAAACTCCTCATTTGTGTTTATTTAGGGGACATCTATTGGCGAAAAGTAGTCATTGCTGCTGTGTTTTTGCACTGTATTGACTTGCCATCCATCTTGAAAATCCATGTTAACCAATGAGTCCGTCAGCCTTCTACTTATTCCAAATAAACTACTGTTGCTGGTAGTGATGTAAAACACTTCACTTCATGTGTGCCGAATAATCTTCCCTGGAATGTCTTACCAGACACCAGTGTTTAGAACAGCTGAGCACAGCAGATGAAAAAGCATTTGTGAACTGGGTATAGGTAGAATCGCTATTGTGTTATATCATTTGGCGACAGAGAGGGGCAGAATAGACATCTTTAAAAAATAATTACATGTCAATTTTGAGATTATTACTTTGAAATAAAAGCAGTGGGGACATTTGTAGTCATGTTAATATGGAGTGTGCGTGTTTGCTCACGTGGGAAGTCTTGGGTAATGGGCTTCCGTAAAAAGCCAAAACGCTTTCTGTCGCCAATGTGGTTGTGCAGTGCACATTACCCAGAGTGCTTTGCATGCATATGTAAATCACCATATAATTTGTCAACTTTAGCAACTTCTTTTACATTTGATATTTCTGCCCTAAACTGAGGTAATTTATGAAATAGAGAACACTATTTATCCATGCCATTGTACTTGAATGGTAGATTTGTCTTCAAAATACACCCAAAAAAAGGAGCTAGAGGACCGTTTGTGTGAGTGCCTTTACGTGCAGTCGGGTGGGAACAATGTGGCCCTTACCCAGCATTCTTGTGCAGAGGCAATATCGTAGTCTATGAAGTTTATCTGAGACGTGATTTTTGCTGGTTGAAAACTTAACCCAATACCCCGCCAGGACGACTTGAAATATAGTCGGCCATGGCAATTTTTGAAAGTCTCTAAGGAGACTTATCAATGTGTCAAAGTAATCATTGTTAATGCGGCTAAGTCAACGAGCTAGGCCTATGTGACCGTTACCGATGCTGTCCAGTTGCTTGCGACTTTTCTCCTGGAAAACACAGGTGATGACATCATTGTTGTGTCACCCGCAGTCTGTTCCAATGCATTGAGACACATGGGCCTGCAATGCAGTGCAGCTTCTCTTTGCTAAGTTTTTTTCATAGGGGAAGCATTGAGACAGTTTACAGCTAGTAAAATTGTACAAACTACAGCCGTTAGGGGTACTGTTTCATTTACCTTTTAATAATGTGCTAAAAAAGTTCTAAATAAATAACTTTTAGGGAGGCCGCTTGTTTACCGTTCTGCCCGTAGTCGTCCCGTGCAATGCAAAGCCTGCATGCTGACAAAGAAAAAGTACACAAGGGACAATGGTCAAGTTAAAGTGGTAATCTGTAAACTCCTCATTTGTGTTTATTTAGGGGACATCTATTGGCGAAAAGTAGTCATTGCTGCTGTGTTTTTGCACTGTATTGACTTGCCATCCATCTTGAAAATCCATGTTAACCAATGAGTCCGTCAGCCTTCTACTTATTCCAAATAAACTACTGTTGCTGGTAGTGATGTAAAACACTTCACTTCATGTGTGCCGAATAATCTTCCCTGGAATGTCTTACCAGACACCAGTGTTTAGAACAGCTGAGCACAGCAGATGAAAAAGCATTTGTGAACTGGGTATAGGTAGAATCGCTATTGTGTTATATCATTTGGCGACAGAGAGGGGCAGAATAGACATCTTTAAAAAATAATTACATGTCAATTTTGAGATTATTACTTTGAAATAAAAGCAGTGGGGACATTTGTAGTCATGTTAATATGGAGTGTGCGTGTTTGCTCACGTGGGAAGTCTTGGGTAATGGGCTTCCGTAAAAAGCCAAAACGCTTTCTGTCGCCAATGTGGTTGTGCAGTGCACATTACCCAGAGTGCTTTGCATGCATATGTAAATCACCATATAATTTGTCAACTTTAGCAACTTCTTTTACATTTGATATTTCTGCCCTAAACTGAGGTAATTTATGAAATAGAGAACACTATTTATCCATGCCATTGTACTTGAATGGTAGATTTGTCTTCAAAATACACCCAAAAAAAGGAGCTAACGGACCGTTTGTGTGAGTGCCTTTACGTGCAGTCGGGTGGGAACAATGTGGCCCTTACCCAGCATTCTTGTGCAGAGGCAATATCGTAGTCTATGAAGTTTATCTGAGACGTGATTTTTGCTGGTTGAAAACTTAACCCAATACCCCGCCAGGACGACTTGAAATATAGTCGGCCATGGCAATTTTTGAAAGTCTCTAAGGAGACTTATCAATGTGTCAAAGTAATCATTGTTAATGCGGCTAAGTCAACTTGCTAGGCCTATGTGACCGTTACCGATGCTGTCCAGTTGCTTGTGACTTTTCTCCTAGAAAACACAGGTGATGACATCATTGTTGTGTCACCCGCAGGCTGTTCCAATGCATTGAGACACATGAGCCTGCAATGCAGTGCAGCTTCTCTTTGCTAAGTTTTTTTTATAGGGGAAGCATTGAGACAGTTTACAGCTAGTAAAATTTTACAAACTACAGCCGTTAGGGGTACTGTTTCATTTACCTTTTAATAATGTGCTAAAAAAGTTCTAAATAAATAACTTTTAGGGAGGCCGCTTGTTTACCGTTCTGCCCGTAGTCGTCCCGTGCAATGCAAAGCCTGCATGCTGACAAAGAAAAAGTACACAAGGGACAATGGTCAAGTTAAAGTGGTAATCTGTAAACTCCTCATTTGTGTTTATTTAGGGGACATCTATTGGCGAAAAGTAGTCATTGCTGCTGTATTTTTGCACTGTATTGACTTGCCATCCATCTTGAAAATCCATGTTAACCAATGAGTCCGTCAGCCTTCTACTTATTCCAAATAAACTACTGTTGCTGGTAGTGATGTAAAACACTTCACTTCATGTGTGCCGAATAATCTTCCCTGGAATGTCTTACCAGACACCAGTGTTTAGAACAGCTGAGCACAGCAGATGAAAAAGCATTTGTGAACTGGGTATAGGTAGAATCGCTATTGTGTTATATCATTTGGCGACAGAGAGGGGCAGAATAGACATATTTAAAAAAAAATTACATGACAATTTTGAGATTATTACTTTGAAATAAAAGCAGTGGGGACATTTGTAGTCATGTTAATATGGAGTGTGCGTGTTTGCTCACGTGGGAAGTCTTGGGTAATGGGCTTCCGTAAAAAGCCAAAACGCCTTCTGTCGCCAATGTGGTTGTGCATTACACATTACCCAGAGTGCTTTGCATGCATATGTAAATCACCATATAATTTGTCAACTTTAGCAACTTCTTTTACATTTGATATTTCTGCCCTAAACTGAGGTAATTTATGAAATAGAGAACACTATTTATCCATGCCATTGTACTTGAATGGTAGATTTGTCTTCAAAATACACCCAAAAAAAGGAGCTAAAGGACCGTTTGTGTGAGTGCCTTTACGTGCAGTCGGGTGGGAACATTGTGGCCCTTACCCAGCATTCTTGTGCAGAGGCAATATCGTAGTCTATGAAGTTTATCTGAGACGTGATTTTTGCTGGTTGAAAACTTAACCCAATACCCTGCCAGGACGACTTGAAATATAGTCGGCCATGGCAATTTTTGAAAGTCTCTAAGGAGACTTATCAATGTGTCAAAGTAATCATTGTTAATGCGGCTAAGTCAACGAGCTAGGCCTATGTGACCGTTACCGATGCTGTCCAGTTGCTTGCGACTTTTCTCCTGGAAAACACAGGTGATGACATCATTGTTGTGTCACCCGCAGTCTGTTCCAATGCATTGAGACACATGGGCCTGCAATGCAGTGCAGCTTCTCTTTGCTAAGTTTTTTTTATAGGGGAAGCATTGAGACAGTTTACAGCTAGTAAAATTGTACAAACTACAGCCGTTAGGGGTACTGTTTCATTTACCTTTTAATAATGTGCTAAAAAAGTTCTAAATAAATAACTTTTAGGGAGGCCGCTTGTTTACCGTTCTGCCCGTAGTCGTCCCGTGCAATGCAAAGCCTGCATGCTGACAAAGAAAAAGTACACAAGGGACAATGGTCAAGTTAAAGTGGTAATCTGTAAACTCCTCATTTGTGTTTATTTAGGGGACATCTATTGGCGAAAAGTAGTCATTGCTGCTGTATTTTTGCACTGTATTGACTTGCCATCCATCTTGAAAATCCATGTTAACCAATGAGTCCGTCAGCCTTCTACTTATTCCAAATAAACTACTGTTGCTGGTAGTGATGTAAAACACTTCACTTCATGTGTGCCGAATAATCTTCCCTGGAATGTCTTACCAGACACCAATGTTTAGAACAGCTGAGCACAGCAGATGAAAAAGCATTTGTGAACTGGGTATAGGTAGAATCGCTATTGTGTTATATCATTTGGCGACAGAGAGGGGCAGAATAGACATCTTTAAAAAAAAATTACATGACAATTTTGAGATTATTACTTTGAAATAAAAGCAGTGGGGACATTTGTAGTCATGTTAATATGGAGTGTGCGTGTTTGCTCACGTGGGAAGTCTTGGATAATGGGCTTCCGTAAAAAGCCAAAACGCCTTCTGTCGCCAATGTGGTTGTGCAGTACACATTACCCAGAGTGCTTTGCATGCATATGTAAATCACCATATAATTTGTCAACTTTAGCAACTTCTTTTACATTTGATATTTCTGCCCTAAACTGAGGTAATTTATGAAATAGAGAACACTATTTATCCATGCCATTGTACTTGAATGGTAGATTTGTCTTCAAAATACACCCAAAAAAAGGAGCTAGAGGACCGTTTGTGTGAGTGCCTTTACGTGCAGTCGGGTGGGAACAATGTGGCCCTTACCCAGCATTCTTGTGCAGAGGCAATATCGTAGTCTATGAAGTTTATCTGAGACGTGATTTTTGCTGGTTGAAAACTTAACCCAATACCCCGCCAGGACGACTTGAAATATAGTCGGCCATGGCCATTTTTGAAAGTCTCTAAGGAGACTTATCAATGTGTCAAAGTAATCATTGTTAATGCGTTTAAGTCAACTTGCTAGGCCTATGTGACCGTTACCGATGCTGTCCAGTTGCTTGTGACTTTTCTCCTGGAAAACACAGGTGATGACATCATTGTTGTGTCACCCGCAGGCTGTTCCAATGCATTGAGACACATGGGCCTGCAATGCAGTGCAGCTTCTCTTTGCTACGTTTTTTTTATAGGGGAAGCATTGAGACAGTTTACAGCTAGTAAAATTGTACAAACTACAGCCGTTAGGGGTACTGTTTCATTTACCTTTTAATAATGTGCTAAAAAAGTTCTAAATAAATAACTTTTAGGGAGGCCGCTTGTTTACCGTTCTGCCCGTAGTCGTCCCGTGCAATGCAAAGCCTGCATGCTGACAAAGAAAAAGTACACAAGGGACAATGGTCAAGTTAAAGTGGTAATCTGTAAACTCCTCATTTGTGTTTATTTAGGGGACATCTATTGGCGAAAAGTAGTCATTGCTGCTGTGTTTTTGCACTGTATTGACTTGCCATCCATCTTGAAAATCCATGTTAACCAATGAGTCCGTCAGCCTTCTACTTATTCCAAATAAACTACTGTTGCTGGTAGTGATGTAAAACACTTCACTTCATGTGTGCCGAATAATCTTCCCTGGAATGTCTTACCAGACACCAGTGTTTAGAACAGCTGAGCACAGCAGAT
The DNA here is from genome assembly GCF_963971535.1 of Notolepis coatsorum. Taxonomy (NCBI): domain Eukaryota; kingdom Metazoa; phylum Chordata; class Actinopteri; order Aulopiformes; family Paralepididae; genus Notolepis; species Notolepis coatsorum. Next base: position 148,569,359 of record NC_140171.1, on the reverse strand, counting down.
GAAAAAGCATTTGTGAACTGGGTATAGGTAGAATCGCTATTGTGTTATATCATTTGGCGACAGAGAGGGGCAGAATAGACATCTTTAAAAAATAATTACATGTCAATTTTGAGATTATTACTTTGAAATAAAAGCAGTGGGGACATTTGTAGTCATGTTAATATGGAGTGTGCGTGTTTGCTCACGTGGGAAGTCTTGGGTAATGGGCTTCCGTAAAAAGCCAAAACGCTTTCTGTCGCCAATGTGGTTGTGCAGTGCACATTACCCAGAGTGCTTTGCATGCATATGTAAATCACCATATAATTTGTCAACTTTAGCAACTTCTTTTACATTTGATATTTCTGCCCTAAACTGAGGTAATTTATGAAATAGAGAACACTATTTATCCATGCCATTGTACTTGAATGGTAGATTTGTCTTCAAAATACACCCAAAAAAAGGAGCTAGAGGACCGTTTGTGTGAGTGCCTTTACGTGCAGTCGGGTGGGAACAATGTGGCCCTTACCCAGCATTCTTGTGCAGAGGCAATATCGTAGTCTATGAAGTTTATCTGAGACGTGATTTTTGCTGGTTGAAAACTTAACCCAATACCCCGCCAGGACGACTTGAAATATAGTCGGCCATGGCAATTTTTGAAAGTCTCTAAGGAGACTTATCAATGTGTCAAAGTAATCATTGTTAATGCGGCTAAGTCAACGAGCTAGGCCTATGTGACCGTTACCGATGCTGTCCAGTTGCTTGCGACTTTTCTCCTGGAAAACACAGGTGATGACATCATTGTTGTGTCACCCGCAGTCTGTTCCAATGCATTGAGACACATGGGCCTGCAATGCAGTGCAGCTTCTCTTTGCTAAGTTTTTTTCATAGGGGAAGCATTGAGACAGTTTACAGCTAGTAAAATTGTACAAACTACAGCCGTTAGGGGTACTGTTTCATTTACCTTTTAATAATGTGCTAAAAAAGTTCTAAATAAATAACTTTTAGGGAGGCCGCTTGTTTACCGTTCTGCCCGTAGTCGTCCCGTGCAATGCAAAGCCTGCATGCTGACAAAGAAAAAGTACACAAGGGACAATGGTCAAGTTAAAGTGGTAATCTGTAAACTCCTCATTTGTGTTTATTTAGGGGACATCTATTGGCGAAAAGTAGTCATTGCTGCTGTGTTTTTGCACTGTATTGACTTGCCATCCATCTTGAAAATCCATGTTAACCAATGAGTCCGTCAGCCTTCTACTTATTCCAAATAAACTACTGTTGCTGGTAGTGATGTAAAACACTTCACTTCATGTGTGCCGAATAATCTTCCCTGGAATGTCTTACCAGACACCAGTGTTTAGAACAGCTGAGCACAGCAGATGAAAAAGCATTTGTGAACTGGGTATAGGTAGAATCGCTATTGTGTTATATCATTTGGCGACAGAGAGGGGCAGAATAGACATCTTTAAAAAAAAATTACATGACAATTTTGAGATTATTACTTTGAAATAAAAGCAGTGGGGACATTTGTAGTCATGTTAATATGGAGTGTGCGTGTTTGCTCACGTGGGAAGTCTTGGGTAATGGGCTTCCGTAAAAAGCCAAAACGCCTTCTGTCGCCAATGTGGTTGTGCATTACACATTACCCAGAGTGCTTTGCATGCATATGTAAATCACCATATAATTTGTCAACTTTAGCAACTTCTTTTACATTTGATATTTCTGCCCTAAACTGAGGTAATTTATGAAATAGAGAACACTATTTATCCATGCCATTGTACTTGAATGGTAGATTTGTCTTCAAAATACACCCAAAAAAAGGAGCTAACGGACCGTTTGTGTGAGTGCCTTTACGTGCAGTCGGGTGGGAACAATGTGGCCCTTACCCAGCATTCTTGTGCAGAGGCAATATCGTAGTCTATGAAGTTTATCTGAGACGTGATTTTTGCTGGTTGAAAACTTAACCCAATACCCCGCCAGGACGACTTGAAATATAGTCGGCCATGGCAATTTTTGAAAGTCTCTAAGGAGACTTATCAATGTGTCAAAGTAATCATTGTTAATGCGGCTAAGTCAACTTGCTAGGCCTATGTGACCGTTACCGATGCTGTCCAGTTGCTTGTGACTTTTCTCCTGGAAAACACAGGTGATGACATCATTGTTGTGTCACCCGCAGGCTGTTCCAATGCATTGAGACACATGGGCCTGCAATGCAGTGCAGCTTCTCTTTGCTACGTTTTTTTTATAGGGGAAGCATTGAGACAGTTTACAGCTAGTAAAATTGTACAAACTACAGCCGTTAGGGGTACTGTTTCATTTACCTTTTAATAATGTGCTAAAAAAGTTCTAAATAAATAACTTTTAGGGAGGCCGCTTGTTTACCGTTCTGCCCGTAGTCGTCCCGTGCAATGCAAAGCCTGCATGCTGACAAAGAAAAAGTACACAAGGGACAATGGTCAAGTTAAAGTGGTAATCTGTAAACTCCTCATTTGTGTTTATTTAGGGGACATCTATTGGCGAAAAGTAGTCATTGCTGCTGTGTTTTTGCACTGTATTGACTTGCCATCCATCTTGAAAATCCATGTTAACCAATGAGTCCGTCAGCCTTCTACTTATTCCAAATAAACTACTGTTGCTGGTAGTGATGTAAAACACTTCACTTCATGTGTGCCGAATAATCTTCCCTGGAATGTCTTACCAGACACCAGTGTTTAGAACAGCTGAGCACAGCAGATGAAAAAGCATTTGTGAACTGGGTATAGGTAGAATCGCTATTGTGTTATATCATTTGGCGACAGAGAGGGGCAGAATAGACATCTTTAAAAAATAATTACATGTCAATTTTGAGATTATTACTTTGAAATAAAAGCAGTGGGGACATTTGTAGTCATGTTAATATGGAGTGTGCGTGTTTGCTCACGTGGGAAGTCTTGGGTAATGGGCTTCCGTAAAAAGCCAAAACGCTTTCTGTCGCCAATGTGGTTGTGCAGTGCACATTACCCAGAGTGCTTTGCATGCATATGTAAATCACCATATAATTTGTCAACTTTAGCAACTTCTTTTACATTTGATATTTCTGCCCTAAACTGAGGTAATTTATGAAATAGAGAACACTATTTATCCATGCCATTGTACTTGAATGGTAGATTTGTCTTCAAAATACACCCAAAAAAAGGAGCTAGAGGACCGTTTGTGTGAGTGCCTTTACGTGCAGTCGGGTGGGAACAATGTGGCCCTTACCCAGCATTCTTGTGCAGAGGCAATATCGTAGTCTATGAAGTTTATCTGAGACGTGATTTTTGCTGGTTGAAAACTTAACCCAATACCCCGCCAGGACGACTTGAAATATAGTCGGCCATGGCAATTTTTGAAAGTCTCTAAGGAGACTTATCAATGTGTCAAAGTAATCATTGTTAATGCGGCTAAGTCAACGAGCTAGGCCTATGTGACCGTTACCGATGCTGTCCAGTTGCTTGCGACTTTTCTCCTGGAAAACACAGGTGATGACATCATTGTTGTGTCACCCGCAGTCTGTTCCAATGCATTGAGACACATGGGCCTGCAATGCAGTGCAGCTTCTCTTTGCTAAGTTTTTTTCATAGGGGAAGCATTGAGACAGTTTACAGCTAGTAAAATTGTACAAACTACAGCCGTTAGGGGTACTGTTTCATTTACCTTTTAATAATGTGCTAAAAAAGTTCTAAATAAATAACTTTTAGGGAGGCCGCTTGTTTACCGTTCTGCCCGTAGTCGTCCCGTGCAATGCAAAGCCTGCATGCTGACAAAGAAAAAGTACACAAGGGACAATGGTCAAGTTAAAGTGGTAATCTGTAAACTCCTCATTTGTGTTTATTTAGGGGACATCTATTGGCGAAAAGTAGTCATTGCTGCTGTGTTTTTGCACTGTATTGACTTGCCATCCATCTTGAAAATCCATGTTAACCAATGAGTCCGTCAGCCTTCTACTTATTCCAAATAAACTACTGTTGCTGGTAGTGATGTAAAACACTTCACTTCATGTGTGCCGAATAATCTTCCCTGGAATGTCTTACCAGACACCAGTGTTTAGAACAGCTGAGCACAGCAGATGAAAAAGCATTTGTGAACTGGGTATAGGTAGAATCGCTATTGTGTTATATCATTTGGCGACAGAGAGGGGCAGAATAGACATCTTTAAAAAAAAATTACATGACAATTTTGAGATTATTACTTTGAAATAAAAGCAGTGGGGACATTTGTAGTCATGTTAATATGGAGTGTGCGTGTTTGCTCACGTGGGAAGTCTTGGGTAATGGGCTTCCGTAAAAAGCCAAAACGCCTTCTGTCGCCAATGTGGTTGTGCATTACACATTACCCAGAGTGCTTTGCATGCATATGTAAATCACCATATAATTTGTCAACTTTAGCAACTTCTTTTACATTTGATATTTCTGCCCTAAACTGAGGTAATTTATGAAATAGAGAACACTATTTATCCATGCCATTGTACTTGAATGGTAGATTTGTCTTCAAAATACACCCAAAAAAAGGAGCTAACGGACCGTTTGTGTGAGTGCCTTTACGTGCAGTCGGGTGGGAACAATGTGGCCCTTACCCAGCATTCTTGTGCAGAGGCAATATCGTAGTCTATGAAGTTTATCTGAGACGTGATTTTTGCTGGTTGAAAACTTAACCCAATACCCCGCCAGGACGACTTGAAATATAGTCGGCCATGGCAATTTTTGAAAGTCTCTAAGGAGACTTATCAATGTGTCAAAGTAATCATTGTTAATGCGGCTAAGTCAACTTGCTAGGCCTATGTGACCGTTACCGATGCTGTCCAGTTGCTTGTGACTTTTCTCCTAGAAAACACAGGTGATGACATCATTGTTGTGTCACCCGCAGGCTGTTCCAATGCATTGAGACACATGAGCCTGCAATGCAGTGCAGCTTCTCTTTGCTAAGTTTTTTTTATAGGGGAAGCATTGAGACAGTTTACAGCTAGTAAAATTTTACAAACTACAGCCGTTAGGGGTACTGTTTCATTTACCTTTTAATAATGTGCTAAAAAAGTTCTAAATAAATAACTTTTAGGGAGGCCGCTTGTTTACCGTTCTGCCCGTAGTCGTCCCGTGCAATGCAAAGCCTGCATGCTGACAAAGAAAAAGTACACAAGGGACAATGGTCAAGTTAAAGTGGTAATCTGTAAACTCCTCATTTGTGTTTATTTAGGGGACATCTATTGGCGAAAAGTAGTCATTGCTGCTGTATTTTTGCACTGTATTGACTTGCCATCCATCTTGAAAATCCATGTTAACCAATGAGTCCGTCAGCCTTCTACTTATTCCAAATAAACTACTGTTGCTGGTAGTGATGTAAAACACTTCACTTCATGTGTGCCGAATAATCTTCCCTGGAATGTCTTACCAGACACCAGTGTTTAGAACAGCTGAGCACAGCAGATGAAAAAGCATTTGTGAACTGGGTATAGGTAGAATCGCTATTGTGTTATATCATTTGGCGACAGAGAGGGGCAGAATAGACATATTTAAAAAAAAATTACATGACAATTTTGAGATTATTACTTTGAAATAAAAGCAGTGGGGACATTTGTAGTCATGTTAATATGGAGTGTGCGTGTTTGCTCACGTGGGAAGTCTTGGGTAATGGGCTTCCGTAAAAAGCCAAAACGCCTTCTGTCGCCAATGTGGTTGTGCATTACACATTACCCAGAGTGCTTTGCATGCATATGTAAATCACCATATAATTTGTCAACTTTAGCAACTTCTTTTACATTTGATATTTCTGCCCTAAACTGAGGTAATTTATGAAATAGAGAACACTATTTATCCATGCCATTGTACTTGAATGGTAGATTTGTCTTCAAAATACACCCAAAAAAAGGAGCTAAAGGACCGTTTGTGTGAGTGCCTTTACGTGCAGTCGGGTGGGAACATTGTGGCCCTTACCCAGCATTCTTGTGCAGAGGCAATATCGTAGTCTATGAAGTTTATCTGAGACGTGATTTTTGCTGGTTGAAAACTTAACCCAATACCCTGCCAGGACGACTTGAAATATAGTCGGCCATGGCAATTTTTGAAAGTCTCTAAGGAGACTTATCAATGTGTCAAAGTAATCATTGTTAATGCGGCTAAGTCAACGAGCTAGGCCTATGTGACCGTTACCGATGCTGTCCAGTTGCTTGCGACTTTTCTCCTGGAAAACACAGGTGATGACATCATTGTTGTGTCACCCGCAGTCTGTTCCAATGCATTGAGACACATGGGCCTGCAATGCAGTGCAGCTTCTCTTTGCTAAGTTTTTTTTATAGGGGAAGCATTGAGACAGTTTACAGCTAGTAAAATTGTACAAACTACAGCCGTTAGGGGTACTGTTTCATTTACCTTTTAATAATGTGCTAAAAAAGTTCTAAATAAATAACTTTTAGGGAGGCCGCTTGTTTACCGTTCTGCCCGTAGTCGTCCCGTGCAATGCAAAGCCTGCATGCTGACAAAGAAAAAGTACACAAGGGACAATGGTCAAGTTAAAGTGGTAATCTGTAAACTCCTCATTTGTGTTTATTTAGGGGACATCTATTGGCGAAAAGTAGTCATTGCTGCTGTATTTTTGCACTGTATTGACTTGCCATCCATCTTGAAAATCCATGTTAACCAATGAGTCCGTCAGCCTTCTACTTATTCCAAATAAACTACTGTTGCTGGTAGTGATGTAAAACACTTCACTTCATGTGTGCCGAATAATCTTCCCTGGAATGTCTTACCAGACACCAATGTTTAGAACAGCTGAGCACAGCAGATGAAAAAGCATTTGTGAACTGGGTATAGGTAGAATCGCTATTGTGTTATATCATTTGGCGACAGAGAGGGGCAGAATAGACATCTTTAAAAAAAAATTACATGACAATTTTGAGATTATTACTTTGAAATAAAAGCAGTGGGGACATTTGTAGTCATGTTAATATGGAGTGTGCGTGTTTGCTCACGTGGGAAGTCTTGGATAATGGGCTTCCGTAAAAAGCCAAAACGCCTTCTGTCGCCAATGTGGTTGTGCAGTACACATTACCCAGAGTGCTTTGCATGCATATGTAAATCACCATATAATTTGTCAACTTTAGCAACTTCTTTTACATTTGATATTTCTGCCCTAAACTGAGGTAATTTATGAAATAGAGAACACTATTTATCCATGCCATTGTACTTGAATGGTAGATTTGTCTTCAAAATACACCCAAAAAAAGGAGCTAACGGACCGTTTGTGTGAGTGCCTTTACGTGCAGTCGGGTGGGAACAATGTGGCCCTTACCCAGCATTCTTGTGCAGAGGCAATATCGTAGTCTATGAAGTTTATCTGAGACGTGATTTTTGCTGGTTGAAAACTTAACCCAATACCCCGCCAGGACGACTTGAAATATAGTCGGCCATGGCAATTTTTGAAAGTCTCTAAGGAGACTTATCAATGTGTCAAAGTAATCATTGTTAATGCGGCTAAGTCAACTTGCTAGGCCTATGTGACCGTTACCGATGCTGTCCAGTTGCTTGTGACTTTTCTCCTAGAAAACACAGGTGATGACATCATTGTTGTGTCACATGCAGGCTGTTCCAATGCATTGAGACACATGAGCCTGCAATGCAGTGCAGCTTCTCTTTGCTAAGTTTTTTTTATAGGGGAAGCATTGAGACAGTTTACAGCTAGTAAAATTTTACAAACTACAGCCGTTAGGGGTACTGTTTCATTTACCTTTTAATAATGTGCTAAACAAGTTCTAAATAAATAACTTTTAGGGAGGCCGCTTGTTTACCGTTCTGCCCGTAGTCGTCCCGTGCAATGCAAAGCCTGCATGCTGACAAAGAAAAAGTACACAAGGGACAATGGTCAAGTTAAAGTGGTAATCTGTAAACTCCTCATTTGTGTTTATTTAGGGGACATCTATTGGCGAAAAGTAGTCATTGCTGCTGTGTTTTTGCACTGTATTGACTTGCCATCCATCTTGAAAATCCATGTTAACCAATGAGTCCGTCAGCCTTCTACTTATTCCAAATAAACTACTGTTGCTGGTAGTGATGTAAAACACTTCACTTCATGTGTGCCGAATAATCTTCCCTGGAATGTCTTACCAGACACCAGTGTTTAGAACAGCTGAGCACAGCAGATGAAAAAGCATTTGTGAACTGGGTATAGGTAGAATCGCTATTGTGTTATATCATTTGGCGACAGAGAGGGGCAGAATAGACATCTTTAAAAAAAAATTACATGACAATTTTGAGATTATTACTTTGAAATAAAAGCAGTGGGGACATTTGTAGTCATGTTAATATGGAGTGTGCGTGTTTGCTCACGTGGGAAGTCTTGGGTAATGGGCTTCCGTAAAAAGCCAAAACGCCTTCTGTCGCCAATGTGGTTGTGCATTACACATTACCCAGAGTGCTTTGCATGCATATGTAAATCACCATATAATTTGTCAACTTTAGCAACTTCTTTTACATTTGATATTTCTGCCCTAAACTGAGGTAATTTATGAAATAGAGAACACTATTTATCCATGCCATTGTACTTGAATGGTAGATTTGTCTTCAAAATACACCCAAAAAAAGGAGCTAACGGACCGTTTGTGTGAGTGCCTTTACGTGCAGTCGGGTGGGAACAATGTGGCCCTTACCCAGCATTCTTGTGCAGAGGCAATATCGTAGTCTATGAAGTTTATCTGAGACGTGATTTTTGCTGGTTGAAAACTTAACCCAATACCCCGCCAGGACGACTTGAAATATAGTCGGCCATGGCAATTTTTGAAAGTCTCTAAGGAGACTTATCAATGTGTCAAAGTAATCATTGTTAATGCGGCTAAGTCAACTTGCTAGGCCTATGTGACCGTTACCGATGCTGTCCAGTTGCTTGTGACTTTTCTCCTAGAAAACACAGGTGATGACATCATTGTTGTGTCACCCGCAGGCTGTTCCAATGCATTGAGACACATGAGCCTGCAATGCAGTGCAGCTTCTCTTTGCTAAGTTTTTTTTATAGGGGAAGCATTGAGACAGTTTACAGCTAGTAAAATTTTACAAACTACAGCCGTTAGGGGTACTGTTTCATTTACCTTTTAATAATGTGCTAAAAAAGTTCTAAATAAATAACTTTTAGGGAGGCCGCTTGTTTACCGTTCTGCCCGTAGTCGTCCCGTGCAATGCAAAGCCTGCATGCTGACAAAGAAAAAGTACACAAGGGACAATGGTCAAGTTAAAGTGGTAATCTGTAAACTCCTCATTTGTGTTTATTTAGGGGACATCTATTGGCGAAAAGTAGTCATTGCTGCTGTATTTTTGCACTGTATTGACTTGCCATCCATCTTGAAAATCCATGTTAACCAATGAGTCCGTCAGCCTTCTACTTATTCCAAATAAACTACTGTTGCTGGTAGTGATGTAAAACACTTCACTTCATGTGTGCCGAATAATCTTCCCTGGAATGTCTTACCAGACACCAGTGTTTAGAACAGCTGAGCACAGCAGATGAAAAAGCATTTGTGAACTGGGTATAGGTAGAATCGCTATTGTGTTATATCATTTGGCGACAGAGAGGGGCAGAATAGACATATTTAAAAAAAAATTACATGACAATTTTGAGATTATTACTTTGAAATAAAAGCAGTGGGGACATTTGTAGTCATGTTAATATGGAGTGTGCGTGTTTGCTCACGTGGGAAGTCTTGGGTAATGGGCTTCCGTAAAAAGCCAAAACGCCTTCTGTCGCCAATGTGGTTGTGCATTACACATTACCCAGAGTGCTTTGCATGCATATGTAAATCACCATATAATTTGTCAACTTTAGCAACTTCTTTTACATTTGATATTTCTGCCCTAAACTGAGGTAATTTATGAAATAGAGAACACTATTTATCCATGCCATTGTACTTGAATGGTAGATTTGTCTTCAAAATACACCCAAAAAAAGGAGCTAAAGGACCGTTTGTGTGAGTGCCTTTACGTGCAGTCGGGTGGGAACATTGTGGCCCTTACCCAGCATTCTTGTGCAGAGGCAATATCGTAGTCTATGAAGTTTATCTGAGACGTGATTTTTGCTGGTTGAAAACTTAACCCAATACCCTGCCAGGACGACTTGAAATATAGTCGGCCATGGCAATTTTTGAAAGTCTCTAAGGAGACTTATCAATGTGTCAAAGTAATCATTGTTAATGCGGCTAAGTCAACGAGCTAGGCCTATGTGACCGTTACCGATGCTGTCCAGTTGCTTGCGACTTTTCTCCTGGAAAACACAGGTGATGACATCATTGTTGTGTCACCCGCAGTCTGTTCCAATGCATTGAGACACATGGGCCTGCAATGCAGTGCAGCTTCTCTTTGCTAAGTTTTTTTTTATAGGGGAAGCATTGAGACAGTTTACAGCTAGTAAAATTGTACAAACTACAGCCGTTAGGGGTACTGTTTCATTTACCTTTTAATAATGTGCTAAAAAAGTTCTAAATAAATAACTTTTAGGGAGGCCGCTTGTTTACCGTTCTGCCCGTAGTCGTCCCGTGCAATGCAAAGCCTGCATGCTGACAAAGAAAAAGTACACAAGGGACAATGGTCAAGTTAAAGTGGTAATCTGTAAACTCCTCATTTGTGTTTATTTAGGGGACATCTATTGGCGAAAAGTAGTCATTGCTGCTGTATTTTTGCACTGTATTGACTTGCCATCCATCTTGAAAATCCATGTTAACCAATGAGTCCGTCAGCCTTCTACTTATTCCAAATAAACTACTGTTGCTGGTAGTGATGTAAAACACTTCACTTCATGTGTGCCGAATAATCTTCCCTGGAATGTCTTACCAGACACCAATGTTTAGAACAGCTGAGCACAGCAGATGAAAAAGCATTTGTGAACTGGGTATAGGTAGAATCGCTATTGTGTTATATCATTTGGCGACAGAGAGGGGCAGAATAGACATCTTTAAAAAAAAATTACATGACAATTTTGAGATTATTACTTTGAAATAAAAGCAGTGGGGACATTTGTAGTCATGTTAATATGGAGTGTGCGTGTTTGCTCACGTGGGAAGTCTTGGATAATGGGCTTCCGTAAAAAGCCAAAACGCCTTCTGTCGCCAATGTGGTTGTGCAGTACACATTACCCAGAGTGCTTTGCATGCATATGTAAATCACCATATAATTTGTCAACTTTAGCAACTTCTTTTACATTTGATATTTCTGCCCTAAACTGAGGTAATTTATGAAATAGAGAACACTATTTATCCATGCCATTGTACTTGAATGGTAGATTTGTCTTCAAAATACACCCAAAAAAAGGAGCTAACGGACCGTTTGTGTGAGTGCCTTTACGTGCAGTCGGGTGGGAACAATGTGGCCCTTACCCAGCATTCTTGTGCAGAGGCAATATCGTAGTCTATGAAGTTTATCTGAGACGTGATTTTTGCTGGTTGAAAACTTAACCCAATACCCCGCCAGGACGACTTGAAATATAGTCGGCCATGGCAATTTTTGAAAGTCTCTAAGGAGACTTATCAATGTGTCAAAGTAATCATTGTTAATGCGGCTAAGTCAACTTGCTAGGCCTATGTGACCGTTACCGATGCTGTCCAGTTGCTTGTGACTTTTCTCCTAGAAAACACAGGTGATGACATCATTGTTGTGTCACATGCAGGCTGTTCCAATGCATTGAGACACATGAGCCTGCAATGCAGTGCAGCTTCTCTTTGCTAAGTTTTTTTTATAGGGGAAGCATTGAGACAGTTTACAGCTAGTAAAATTTTACAAACTACAGCCGTTAGGGGTACTGTTTCATTTACCTTTTAATAATGTGCTAAACAAGTTCTAAATAAATAACTTTTAGGGAGGCCGCTTGTTTACCGTTCTGCCCGTAGTCGTCCCGTGCAATGCAAAGCCTGCATGCTGACAAAGAAAAAGTACACAAGGGACAATGGTCAAGTTAAAGTGGTAATCTGTAAACTCCTCATTTGTGTTTATTTAGGGGACATCTATTGGCGAAAAGTAGTCATTGCTGCTGTATTTTTGCACTGTATTGACTTGCCATCCATCTTGAAAATCCATGTTAACCAATGAGTCCGTCAGCCTTCTACTTATTCCAAATAAACTACTGTTGCTGGTAGTGATGTAAAACACTTCACTTCATGTGTGCCGAATAATCTTCCCTGGAATGTCTTACCAGACACCAGTGTTTAGAACAGCTGAGCACAGCAGATGAAAAAGCATTTGTGAACTGGGTATAGGTAGAATCGCTATTGTGTTATATCATTTGGCGACAGAGAGGGGCAGAATAGACATCTTTAAAAAAAAATTACATGACAATTTTGAGATTATTACTTTGAAATAAAAGCAGTGGGGACATTTGTAGTCATGTTAATATGGAGTGTGCGTGTTTGCTCACGTGGGAAGTCTTGGGTAATGGGCTTCCGTAAAAAGCCAAAACGCCTTCTGTCGCCAATGTGGTTGTGCATTACACATTACCCAGAGTGCTTTGCATGCATATGTAAATCACCATATAATTTGTCAACTTTAGCAACTTCTTTTACATTTGATATTTCTGCCCTAAACTGAGGTAATTTATGAAATAGAGAACACTATTTATCCATGCCATTGTACTTGAATGGTAGATTTGTCTTCAAAATACACCCAAAAAAAGGAGCTAAAGGACCGTTTGTGTGAGTGCCTTTACGTGCAGTCGGGTGGGAACAATGTGGCCCTTACCCAGCATTCTTGTGCAGAGGCAATATCGTAGTCTATGAAGTTTATCTGAGACGTGATTTTTGCTGGTTGAAAACTTAACCCAATACCCCGCCAGGACGACTTGAAATATAGTCGGCCATGGCAATTTTTGAAAGTCTCTAAGGAGACTTATCAATGTGTCAAAGTAATCATTGTTAATGCGGCTAAGTCAACGAGCTAGGCCTATGTGACCGTTACCGATGCTGTCCAGTTGCTTGCGACTTTTCTCCTGGAAAACACAGGTGATGACATCATTGTTGTGTCACCCGCAGTCTGTTCCAATGCATTGAGACACATGGGCCTGCAATGCAGTGCAGCTTCTCTTTGCTAAGTTTTTTTTATAGGGGAAGCATTGAGACAGTTTACAGCTAGTAAAATTGTACAAACTACAGCCGTTAGGGGTACTGTTTCATTTACCTTTTAATAATGTGCTAAAAAAGTTCTAAATAAATAACTTTTAGGGAGGCCGCTTGTTTACCGTTCTGCCCGTAGTCGTCCCGTGCAATGCAAAGCCTGCATGCTGACAAAGAAAAAGTACACAAGGGACAATGGTCAAGTTAAAGTGGTAATCTGTAAACTCCTCATTTGTGTTTATTTAGGGGACATCTATTGGCGAAAAGTAGTCATTGCTGCTGTATTTTTGCACTGTATTGACTTGCCATCCATCTTGAAAATCCATGTTAACCAATGAGTCCGTCAGCCTTCTACTTATTCCAAATAAACTACTGTTGCTGGTAGTGATGTAAAACACTTCACTTCATGTGTGCCGAATAATCTTCCCTGGAATGTCTTACCAGACACCAGTGTTTAGAACAGCTGAGCACAGCAGATGAAAAAGCATTTGTGAACTGGGTATAGGTAGAATCGCTATTGTGTTATATCATTTGGCGACAGAGAGGGGCAGAATAGACATCTTTAAAAAAAAATTACATGACAATTTTGAGATTATTACTTTGAAATAAAAGCAGTGGGGACATTTGTAGTCATGTTAATATGGAGTGTGCGTGTTTGCTCACGTGGGAAGTCTTGGATAATGGGCTTCCGTAAAAAGCCAAAACGCCTTCTGTCGCCAATGTGGTTGTGCAGTACACATTACCCAGAGTGCTTTGCATGCATATGTAAATCACCATATAATTTGTCAACTTTAGCAACTTCTTTTACATTTGATATTTCTGCCCTAAACTGAGGTAATTTATGAAATAGAGAACACTATTTATCCATGCCATTGTACTTGAATGGTAGATTTGTCTTCAAAATACACCCAAAAAAAGGAGCTAACGGACCGTTTGTGTGAGTGCCTTTACGTGCAGTCGGGTGGGAACAATGTGGCCCTTACCCAGCATTCTTGTGCAGAGGCAATATCGTAGTCTATGAAGTTTATCTGAGACGTGATTTTTGCTGGTTGAAAACTTAACCCAATACCCCGCCAGGACGACTTGAAATATAGTCGGCCATGGCAATTTTTGAAAGTCTCTAAGGAGACTTATCAATGTGTCAAAGTAATCATTGTTAATGCGGCTAAGTCAACTTGCTAGGCCTATGTGACCGTTACCGATGCTGTCCTGTTGCTTGTGACTTTTCTCCTAGAAAACACAGGTGATGACATCATTGTTGTGTCACCCGCAGGCTGTTCCAATGCATTGAGACACATGAGCCTGCAATGCAGTGCAGCTTCTCTTTGCTAAGTTTTTTTTATAGGGGAAGCATTGAGACAGTTTACAGCTAGTAAAATTTTACAAACTACAGCCGTTAGGGGTACTGTTTCATTTACCTTTTAATAATGTGCTAAACAAGTTCTAAATAAATAACTTTTAGGGAGGCCGCTTGTTTACCGTTCTGCCCGTAGTCGTCCCGTGCAATGCAAAGCCTGCATGCTGACAAAGAAAAAGTACACAAGGGACAATGGTCAAGTTAAAGTGGTAATCTGTAAACTCCTCATTTGTGTTTATTTAGGGGACATCTATTGGCGAAAAGTAGTCATTGCTGCTGTATTTTTGCACTGTATTGACTTGCCATCCATCTTGAAAATCCATGTTAACCAATGAGTCCGTCAGCCTTCTACTTATTCCAAATAAACTACTGTTGCTGGTAGTGATGTAAAACACTTCACTTCATGTGTGCCGAATAATCTTCCCTGGAATGTCTTACCAGACACCAGTGTTTAGAACAGCTGAGCACAGCAGATGAAAAAGCATTTGTGAACTGGGTATAGGTAGAATCGCTATTGTGTTATATCATTTGGCGACAGAGAGGGGCAGAATAGACATCTTTAAAAAAAAATTACATGACAATTTTGAGATTATTACTTTGAAATAAAAGCAGTGGGGACATTTGTAGTCATGTTAATATGGAGTGTGTGTGTTTGCTCACGTGGGAAGTCTTGGGTAATGGGCTTCCGTAAAAAGCCAAAACGCCTTCTGTCGCCAATGTGGTTGTGCATTACACATTACCCAGAGTGCTTTGCATGCATATGTAAATCACCATATAATTTGTCAACTTTAGCAACTTCTTTTACATTTGATATTTCTGCCCTAAACTGAGGTAATTTATGAAATAGAGAACACTATTTATCCATGCCATTGTACTTGAATGGTAGATTTGTCTTCAAAATACACCCAAAAAAAGGAGCTAAAGGACCGTTTGTGTGAGTGCCTTTACGTGCAGTCGGGTGGGAACAATGTGGCCCTTACCCAGCATTCTTGTGCAGAGGCAATATCGTAGTCTATGAAGTTTATCTGAGATGTGATTTTTGCTGGTTGAAAACTTAACCCAATACCCCGCCAGGACGACTTGAAATATAGTCGGCCATGGCAATTTTTGAAAGTCTCTAAGGAGACTTATCAATGTGTCAAAGTAATCATTGTTAATGCGGCTAAGTCAACTTGCTAGGCCTATGTGACTGTTACCGATGCTGTCCAGTTGCTTGTGACTTTTCTCCTAGAAAACACAGGTGATGACATCATTGTTGTGTCACCCGCAGGCTGTTCCAATGCATTGAGACACATGAGCCTGCAATGCAGTGCAGCTTCTCTTTGCTAAGTTTTTTTTATAGGGGAAGCATTGAGACAGTTTACAGCTAGTAAAATTTTACAAACTACAGCCGTTAGGGGTACTGTTTCATTTACCTTTTAATAATGTGCTAAAAAAGTTCTAAATAAATAACTTTTAGGGAGGCCGCTTGTTTACCGTTCTGCCCGTAGTCGTCCCGTGCAATGCAAAGCCTGCATGCTGACAAAGAAAAAGTACACAAGGGACAATGGTCAAGTTAAAGTGGTAATCTGTAAACTCCTCATTTGTGTTTATTTAGGGGACATCTATTGGCGAAAAGTAGTCATTGCTGCTGTATTTTTGCACTGTATTGACTTGCCATCCATCTTGAAAATCCATGTTAACCAATGAGTCCGTCAGCCTTCTACTTATTCCAAATAAACTACTGTTGCTGGTAGTGATGTAAAACACTTCACTTCATGTGTGCCGAATAATCTTCTCTGGAATGTCTTACCAGACACCAGTGTTTAGAACAGCTGAGCACAGCAGATGAAAAAGCATTTGTGAACTGGGTATAGGTAGAATCGCTATTGTGTTATATCATTTGGCGACAGAGAGGGGCAGAATAGACATCTTTAAAAAAAAATTACATGACAATTTTGAGATTATTACTTTGAAATAAAAGCAGTGGGGACATTTGTAGTCATGTTCAAGTTCAAGTTCAAGTTCTTTAATAGTTGTCATACAGAAGTACAGAATACTTTCATACAAAATGCTTCTTACTGTTACGCTCCAGAGACTGTGCTAGACAAGATAGTATCAAATAACATAATATAGCATGTAATTTAGAAGAAGAAAAATGA
The DNA here is from genome assembly GCF_963971535.1 of Notolepis coatsorum. NCBI lineage: Eukaryota > Metazoa > Chordata > Actinopteri > Aulopiformes > Paralepididae > Notolepis > Notolepis coatsorum. The sequence goes on along the minus strand of NC_140171.1, from coordinate 148,552,798 downwards.
GGTCACAGTGTTCGGTATAGACATATGTACAATGTTCTGAGTTACCATATAATATACAATACTATGCAGTGTACTAATGTACAGTACTATCTAGTGCAAAGCAGAAATGGGATGAGGTACAATTTTAGGTACAATTTACAGTAAGGTGTACGAGTTGTAGTGCAATCCTTCATCAATAAATATAAAGTGTGGGGAGTGGGTGCTACAGTGTGTTTGTTTAAAGTGGGTGTGTGCTATAAAGTGTGTGGAGTGGGTGCTACAGTGTGTTTGTTTAAAGTGAGTGTGTGCGTGTGGATGTGTGTGCTATGTGCGTTGGTGGTTGTTGTTGTGTAATGTTCATTCATTGTTCGTTTAGCAGCCTGATGGCCTGGGGATAGAAGCTTCTTCTGAGTCTTTCTGTGCTCGCCTTGAGACTCCGGTATCGCTTGCCTGACCGCAGCAGTTCAAAGAGGCAGTTGTTCGGGTGACTGGAGTCTTTAATGATTCTCTTAGCCTTGCCCGTGCAACGCTTGTTGTAAATGTTCTGGAGGGTGGGGAGCCCCCCTCCAATTGTGCGTTCGGCTGAACGTGTCACTCTTTGTAGTCTGCTTCGGTCTTGTGCAGTGCTATTCCCAAACCAGGAGGTGATGTTGCCGGTCAAGATGCTCTCTATTGTACATGAGTAGAAGTTCTTAAGGATCTTCTGACTGACTTGGAACTTCCTTAGGCGCCTGAGGAAGTAGAGGCGTTGTCGTGCCTTCTTCACAACACTGTCAATGTGTGTGGTCCATGTCAAGTCCTCGGATATGTAGGCTCCGAGGTACTTAAAGCTGTTGACTCTCTCAACCGGTGCCCCGTCGATGCTGAGGGGGCTGTAGTCCTTGACCCCCGACCTCCTGAAGTCCACAATCATCTCCTTTGTTTTGCTGACGTTCAGGGAGAGGCTGTTTTCCTGGCACCATCCCGCCAGGACCTTGACCTCTTCCAGGTAGGCCCTCTCGTCGTTGGCAGAGATCAGGCCCACCACCACTGTGTCGTCAGCAAATTTGATGATTGTATTGCTACTCCGCTGAGCCACACAGTCGTGTGTGTACAGGGAGTAGAGGAGGGGACTCAGAACACAGCCCTGGGGGGCCCCTATGTTGAGGGTGATGGATGAGGAGGTGCAGTTGCCTGCTCTCACCACCTGGGGTCTGCCAGTCAGGAAGTCCAAGACCCACTGGCAGAGGTCATAGCCCAAGCCCAGGTCCCTGAGCTTGGCTATGAGTATGGAGGGGACTATGGTATTGAATGCCGAGCTGTAGTCGATGAATAGCATTCTCACATAGTTCCCCTGCCTCTTGTCCAGGTGTGATGCTGCTGTGTGCAGCACATGGGCTATGGCGTCCTCCGTGGACCTGTTGGGGCGGTATGCAAATTGCAGGGGGTCCATGTTGATGGGGAGGGAGGAGCAGATGTAGCCCTTTACTAGCTTCTCAAAGCACTTCATGGCTATGGAGGTGAGAGCTACAGGGCGGTAGTCGTTGAGGCAAGCAGGCTTGTATTTTTTGGGTACAGGGATGTTAATATGGAGTGTGCGTGTTTGCTCACGTGGGAAGTCTTGGGTAATGGGCTTCCGTAAAAAGCCAAAACGCTTTCTGTCGCCAATGTGGTTGTGCAGTGCACATTACCCAGAGTGCTTTGCATGCATATGTAAATCACCATATAATTTGTCAACTTTAGCAACTTCTTTTACATTTGATATTTCTGCCCTAAACTGAGGTAATTTATGAAATAGAGACCACTATTTATCCATGCCATTGTACTATAATGGTAGATTTGTCTTCAAAATACACCCAAAAAAAGGAGCTAAAGGACCGTTTGTGTGGGTGCCTTTACGTGCAGTCGGGTGGGAACAATGTGGCCCTTACCCAGCATTCTTGTGCAGAGGCAATATCGTAGTCTATGAAGTTTATCTGTGACGTGTTTTTTGCTGGTTGAAAACTTAACCCAATACCCCGCCAGGACGACTTGAAATATAGTCGGCCATGGCAATTTTTGAAAGTCTCTAAGGAGACTTATCAATGTGTCAAAGTAATCATTGTTAATGCGGCTAAGTCAACGAGCTAGGCCTATGTGACCGTTACCGATGCTGTCCAGTTGCTTGTGACTTTTCTCCTAGAAAACACAGGTGATGACATCATTGTTGTGTCACCCGCAGTCTGTTCCAATGCATTGAGACACATGGGCCTGCAATGTAGTGCAGCTTCTCTTTGCTAAGTTTTTTTTTATAGGGGAAGCATTGAGACAGTTTACAGCTAGTAAAATTGTACAAACTACAGCCGTTAGGGGTACTGTTTCATTTACCTTTTAATAATGTGCTAAAAAAGTTCTAAATAAATAACTTTTAGGGAGGCCGCTTGTTTACCGTTCTGCCCGTAGTCGTCCCGTGCAATGCAAAGCCTGCATGCTGACAAAGAAAAAGTACACAAGGGACAATGGTCAAGTTAAAGTGGTAATCTGTAAACTCCTCATTTGTGTTTATTTAGGGGACATCTATTGGCGAAAAGTAGTCATTGCTGCTGTGTTTTTGCACTGTATTGACTTGCCATCCATCTTGAAAATCCATGTTAACCAATGAGTCCGTCAGCCTTCTACTTATTCCAAATAAACTACTGTTGCTGGTAGTGATGTAAAACACTTCACTTCATGTGTGCCGAATAATCTTCCCTGGAATGTCTTACCAGACACCAGTGTTTAGAACAGCTGAGCACAGCAGATGAAAAAGCATTTGTGAACTGGGTATAGGTAGAATCGCTATTGTGTTATATCATTTGGCGACAGAGAGGGGCAGAATAGACATCTTTAAAAAAAAATTACATGAAAATGTTTGAGATTATTACTTTGAAATAAAAGCAGTGGGGACATTTGTAGTCATGTTAATATGGAGTGTGCGTGTTTGCTCACGTGGGAAGTCTTCGGTAATGGACTTACGTAAAAAGCCAAAACGCCTTCTGTCGCCAATGTGGTTGTGCAGTGCACATTACCCAGAGTGCTTTGCATGCATATGTAAATCACCATATAATTTGTCAACTTTAGCAACTTCTTTTACATTTGATATTTCTGCCCTAAACTGAGGTAATTTATGAAATAGAGAACACTATTTATCCATGCCATTGTACTATAATGGTAGATTTGTCTTCAAAATACACCCAAAAAAAGGAGCTAAAGGACCGTTTGTGTGGGTGCCTTTACGTGCAGTCGGGTGGGAACAATGTGGCCCTTACCCAGCATTCTTGTGCAGAGGCAATATCGTAGTCTATGAAGTTTATCTGAGACGTGATTTTTGCTGGTTGAAAACTTAACCCAATACCCCGCCAGGACGACTTGAAATATAGTCGGCCATGGCAATTTTTGAAAGTCTCTAAGGAGACTTATCAATGTGTCAAAGTAATCATTGTTAATGCGGCTAAGTCAACTTGCTAGGCCTATGTGACCGTTACCAATGCTGTCCAGTTGCTTGTGACTTTTCTCCTAGAAAACACAGGTGATGACATTATTGTTGTGTCACCCGCAGGCTGTTCCAATGCATTGAGACACATGAGCCTGCAATGCAGTGCAGCTTCTCTTTGCTAAGTTTTTTTTATAGGGGAAGCATTGAGACAGTTTACAGCTAGTAAAATTGTACAAACTACAGCTGTTGTGAAGGGCCAGATTAAACCGAATATATATATTTATTATATATATATATTTAATTGTATTTGTATATTCTCTAATATTCCTTGATATCCCTTGTATATTCCTTGTACAATATGCATTGAATATCCATTCTAGCCTACTGAACATCCCATAATAGTCTCCATTCTACTATTGGTCGAGACCTTGGTGCCAGGCTGCCATACCCCCAAGACCCAGTTCAAACGTACCGCTCAACATGTACGAACAAGTCCTAGTTCCGCGTAGGAATCTGGCTACCGCACCACTAATGGGACTATTTGTTCATAGTGCGTATATATACTGCGCTACTAAAGTAGGACTTTCTTTTCAGTCCAGTTTCTTACCCTCCAATAGAGTCACAGACGTAAAGCCTCCCCGCGACGCCACGTGTGGGAGTAAGGCCAAGTTCGGCTTACCATCGGTATTGAGACATCGTGTATATTAATATTTGAATAGTCATATTTGGCACTATATCGTCGAGTTGGACGTAGTCTATTAAGCTAATAATAGTCTGTTAATATATAGTGCTTCGTGCGGTGAGAATACTACCGTAGTCAGTACCCCATCGTTTCGGGCAGAGAACTGGCTGCTTATCCAGGGTGGTTGACCCCACGTGAAGCTGCACCCGAGGAGCCCCAGAGCCGACGAGCGAGTGGACCTGTATACCGGATTATTCTACCGACGACAGCCCGCCTTCCCCGGCACGGATTATGCTTTGTATACGCTGATTATTCCATGGATAAAGACCCCCGACACTGCCGTGTGTTGGAACCCCCCCCCCCTGGAGAGGACGCAAGGTGAGGAGACGCTCTGCAAGACGAGGTCGCTTCACGTCTCTCCTCCGTGGACCGGAGGACGCCGGCCCACAAAGAGTCCATCTGCTTTCATCTGTGGTCCAAGGATCGCCGGCGCATTGAACGGCACTACAGTGGGTTCACCTGGGATACCCTTGGCCGGATGAGGCAGCCGGATTCAACCCCCCCCCCTTCCTACTCCTGTCGGCTTACAAGCGACCGGATTAACCCCCCCTAGTGTATCCAGTATATAATCATTAAAGTATCATTGCTGTTATTCCTTAAACTATTCCAGGTCGTATATGTACCACCTGCGCCTTCAGAGATTGGACATTCTCTATTGATATACCGACGAATACTCTTGCCATAAAAGTGCATACTAATTCCCATTCATAAATGTGATTGATTTGATTAAGTGCTTGCTCTACACACCATCGCTGTGTAGAAATAAAGACCTATTTCTAATTCGTACATTTGTGTTGGATCCGTTTCATCTACGTGACAGTGTTCATCATAATATATTTATGCCGAGTACTGGGTGGCCGAATATTAAGTACAAAGGTAGTGGTAGTAAGTATCATATCTAGTAATACAGTCAGGGAATTGTACCCCTCAGTTACAACAGCCGTTAGGGGTACTGTTTCATTTACCTTTTAATAATGTGCTAAAAAAGTTCTAAATAAATAACCTGCAATGCAGTGCAGCTTCTATTTGCTAAGTTTTTTTTATAGGGGAAGCATTGAGACAGTTTACAGCTAGTAAAATTGTACAAACTACAGCCGTTAGGGGTACTGTTTCATTTACCTTTTAATAATGTGCTAAAAAAGTTCTAAAAAAATAACTTTTAGGGAGGCCGCTTGTTTACCGTTCTGCCCGTAGTCGTCCCGTGCAATGCAAAGCCTGCTTGCTGACAAAGAAAAAGTACACAAGGGACAATGGTCAAGTTAAAGTGGTAATCTGTAAACTCCTCATTTGTGTTTATTTAGGGGACATCTATTGGCGAAAAGTAGTCATTGCTGCTGTATTTTTGCACTGTATTGACTTGCCATCCATCTTGAAAATCCATGTTAACCAATGAGTCCGTCAGCCTTCTACTTATTCCAAATAAACTACTGTTGCTGGTAGTGATGTAAAACACTTCACTTCATGTGTGCCGAATAATCTTCCCTGGAATGTCTTACCAGACACCAGTGTTTAGAACAGCTGAGCACAGCAGATGAAAAAGCATTTGTGAACTGGGTATAGGTAGAATCGCTATTGTGTTATATCATTTGGCGACAGAGAGGGGCAGAATAGACATCTTTAAAATAAAATTACATGACAATTTTGAGATTATTACTTTGAAATAAAAGCAGTGGGGACATTTGTAGTCATGTTAATATGGAGTGTGCGTGTTTGCTCACGTGGGAAGTCTTGGGTAATGGGCTTCCGTAAAAAGCCAAAACGCCTTCTGTTGCCAATGTGGTTGTGCAGTGCACATTACCCAGAGTGCTTTGCATGCATATGTAAATCACCATATAATTTGTCAACTTTAGCAACTTCTTTTACATTTGATATTTCTGCCCTAAACTGAGGTAATTTATGAAATAGAGAACACTATTTATCCATGCCATTGTACTTGAATGGTAGATTTGTCTTCAAAATACACCCAAAAAAAGGAGCTAGAGGACCGTTTGTGTGGGTGCCTTTACGTGCAGTCGGGTGGGAACAATGTGGCCCTTACCCAGCATTCTTGTGCAGAGGCAATATTGTAGTCTATGAAGTTTATCTCAGACGTGATTTTTGCTGGTTGAAAACTTAACCCAATACCCCGCCAGGACGACTTGAAATATAGTCGGCCATGGCCATTTTTGAAAGTCTCTAAGGAGACTTATCAATGTGTCAAAGTAATCATTGTTAATGCGTTTAAGTCAACTTGTTAGGCCTATGTGACCGTTACCGATGCTGTCCAGTTGCTTGTGACTTTTCTCCTGGAAAACACAGGTGATGACATCATTGTTGTGTCACCCGCAGGCTGTTCCAATGCATTGAGACACATGGGCCTGCAATGCAGTGCAGCTTCTCTTTGCTACGTTTTTTTTATAGGGGAAGCATTGAGACAGTTTACAGCTAGTAAAATTGTACAAACTACAGCCGTTAGGGGTACTGTTTCATTTACCTTTTAATAATGTGCTAAAAAAGTTCTAAATAAATAACTTTTAGGGAGGCCGCTTGTTTACCGTTCTGCCCGTAGTCGTCCCGTGCAATGCAAAGCCTGCATGCTGACAAAGAAAAAGTACACAAGGGACAATGGTCAAGTTAAAGTGGTAATCTGTAAACTCCTCATTTGTGTTTATTTAGGGGACATCTATTGGCGAAAAGTAGTCATTGCTGCTGTGTTTTTGCACTGTATTGACTTGCCATCCATCTTGAAAATCCATGTTAACCAATGAGTCCGTCAGCCTTCTACTTATTCCAAATAAACTACTGTTGCTGGTAGTGATGTAAAACACTTCACTTCATGTGTGCCGAATAATCTTCCCTGGAATGTCTTACCAGACACCAGTGTTTAGAACAGCTGAGCACAGCAGATGAAAAAGCATTTGTGAACTGGGTATAGGTAGAATCGCTATTGTGTTATATCATTTGGCGACAGAGAGGGGCAGAATAGACATCTTTAAAAAATAATTACATGTCAATTTTGAGATTATTACTTTGAAATAAAAGCAGTGGGGACATTTGTAGTCATGTTAATATGGAGTGTGCGTGTTTGCTCACGTGGGAAGTCTTGGGTAATGGGCTTCCGTAAAAAGCCAAAACGCTTTCTGTCGCCAATGTGGTTGTGCAGTGCACATTACCCAGAGTGCTTTGCATGCATATGTAAATCACCATATAATTTGTCAACTTTAGCAACTTCTTTTACATTTGATATTTCTGCCCTAAACTGAGGTAATTTATGAAATAGAGAACACTATTTATCCATGCCATTGTACTTGAATGGTAGATTTGTCTTCAAAATACACCCAAAAAAAGGAGCTAGAGGACCGTTTGTGTGAGTGCCTTTACGTGCAGTCGGGTGGGAACAATGTGGCCCTTACCCAGCATTCTTGTGCAGAGGCAATATCGTAGTCTATGAAGTTTATCTGAGACGTGATTTTTGCTGGTTGAAAACTTAACCCAATACCCCGCCAGGACGACTTGAAATATAGTCGGCCATGGCAATTTTTGAAAGTCTCTAAGGAGACTTATCAATGTGTCAAAGTAATCATTGTTAATGCGGCTAAGTCAACGAGCTAGGCCTATGTGACCGTTACCGATGCTGTCCAGTTGCTTGCGACTTTTCTCCTGGAAAACACAGGTGATGACATCATTGTTGTGTCACCCGCAGTCTGTTCCAATGCATTGAGACACATGGGCCTGCAATGCAGTGCAGCTTCTCTTTGCTAAGTTTTTTTCATAGGGGAAGCATTGAGACAGTTTACAGCTAGTAAAATTGTACAAACTACAGCCGTTAGGGGTACTGTTTCATTTACCTTTTAATAATGTGCTAAAAAAGTTCTAAATAAATAACTTTTAGGGAGGCCGCTTGTTTACCGTTCTGCCCGTAGTCGTCCCGTGCAATGCAAAGCCTGCATGCTGACAAAGAAAAAGTACACAAGGGACAATGGTCAAGTTAAAGTGGTAATCTGTAAACTCCTCATTTGTGTTTATTTAGGGGACATCTATTGGCGAAAAGTAGTCATTGCTGCTGTGTTTTTGCACTGTATTGACTTGCCATCCATCTTGAAAATCCATGTTAACCAATGAGTCCGTCAGCCTTCTACTTATTCCAAATAAACTACTGTTGCTGGTAGTGATGTAAAACACTTCACTTCATGTGTGCCGAATAATCTTCCCTGGAATGTCTTACCAGACACCAGTGTTTAGAACAGCTGAGCACAGCAGATGAAAAAGCATTTGTGAACTGGGTATAGGTAGAATCGCTATTGTGTTATATCATTTGGCGACAGAGAGGGGCAGAATAGACATCTTTAAAAAAAAAAATTACATGACAATTTTGAGATTATTACTTTGAAATAAAAGCAGTGGGGACATTTGTAGTCATGTTAATATGGAGTGTGCGTGTTTGCTCACGTGGGAAGTCTTGGGTAATGGGCTTCCGTAAAAAGCCAAAACGCCTTCTGTCGCCAATGTGGTTGTGCAGTACACATTACCCAGAGTGCTTTGCATGCATATGTAAATCACCATATAATTTGTCAACTTTAGCAATTTCTTTTACATTTGATATTTCTGCCCTAAACTGAGGTAATTTATGAAATAGAGAACACTATTTATCCATGCCATTGTACTTGAATGGTAGATTTGTCTTCAAAATACACCCAAAAAAAGGAGCTAGAGGACCGTTTGTGTGAGTGCCTTTACGTGCAGTCGGGTGGGAACAATGTGGCCCTTACCCAGCATTCTTGTGCAGAGGCAATATCGTAGTCTATGAAGTTTATCTGAGACGTGATTTTTGCTGGTTGAAAACTTAACCCAATACCCCGCCAGGACGACTTGAAATATAGTCGGCCATGGCAATTTTTGAAAGTCTCTAAGGAGACTTATCAATGTGTCAAAGTAATCATTGTTAATGCGGCTAAGTCAACGAGCTAGGCCTATGTGACCGTTACCGATGCTGTCCAGTTGCTTGCGACTTTTCTCCTAGAAAACACAGGTGATGACATCGTTGTTGTGTCACCCGCAGGCTGTTCCAATGCATTGAGACACATGAGCCTGCAATGCAGTGCAGCTTCTCTTTGCTAAGTTTTTTTTATAGGGGAAGCATTGAGACAGTTTACAGCTAGTAAAATTGTACAAACTACAGCCGTTAGGGGTACTGTTTCATTTACCTTTTAATAATGTGCTAAAAAAGTTCTAAATAAATAACTTTTAGGGAGGCCGCTTGTTTACCGTTCTGCCCGTAGTCGTCCCGTGCAATGCAAAGCCTGCATGCTGACAAAGAAAAAGTACACAAGGGACAATGGTCAAGTTAAAGTGGTAATCTGTAAACTCCTCATTTGTGTTTATTTAGGGGACATCTATTGGCGAAAAGTAGTCATTGCTGCTGTGTTTTTGCACTGTATTGACTTGCCATCCATCTTGAAAATCCATGTTAACCAATGAGTCCGTCAGCCTTCTACTTATTCCAAATAAACTACTGTTGCTGGTAGTGATGTAAAACACTTCACTTCATGTGTGCCGAATAATCTTCCCTGGAATGTCTTACCAGACACCAGTGTTTAGAACAGCTGAGCACAGCAGATGAAAAAGCATTTGTGAACTGGGTATAGGTAGAATCGCTATTGTGTTATATCATTTGGCGACAGAGAGGGGCAGAATAGACATCTTTAAAATAAAATTACATGACAATTTTGAGATTATTACTTTGAAATAAAAGCAGTGGGGACATTTGTAGTCATGTTAATATGGAGTGTGCGTGTTTGCTCACGTGGGAAGTCTTGGGTAATGGGCTTCCGTAAAAAGCCAAAACGCCTTCTGTTGCCAATGTGGTTGTGCAGTGCACATTACCCAGAGTGCTTTGCATGCATATGTAAATCACCATATAATTTGTCAACTTTAGCAACTTCTTTTACATTTGATATTTCTGCCCTAAACTGAGGTAATTTATGAAATAGAGAACACTATTTATCCATGCCATTGTACTTGAATGGTAGATTTGTCTTCAAAATACACCCAAAAAAAGGAGCTAGAGGACCGTTTGTGTGGGTGCCTTTACGTGCAGTCGGGTGGGAACAATGTGGCCCTTACCCAGCATTCTTGTGCAGAGGCAATATCGTAGTCTATGAAGTTTATCTCAGACGTGATTTTTGCTGGTTGAAAACTTAACCCAATACCCCGCCAGGACGACTTGAAATATAGTCGGCCATGGCCATTTTTGAAAGTCTCTAAGGAGACTTATCAATGTGTCAAAGTAATCATTGTTAATGCGTTTAAGTCAACTTGCTAGGCCTATGTGACCGTTACCGATGCTGTCCAGTTGCTTGTGACTTTTCTCCTGGAAAACACAGGTGATGACATCATTGTTGTGTCACCCGCAGGCTGTTCCAATGCATTGAGACACATGGGCCTGCAATGCAGTGCAGCTTCTCTTTGCTACGTTTTTTTTATAGGGGAAGCATTGAGACAGTTTACAGCTAGTAAAATTGTACAAACTACAGCCGTTAGGGGTACTGTTTCATTTACCTTTTAATAATGTGCTAAAAAAGTTCGAAATAAATAACTTTTAGGGAGGCCGCTTGTTTACCGTTCTGCCCGTAGTCGTCCCGTGCAATGCAAAGCCTGCATGCTGACAAAGAAAAAGTACACAAGGGACAATGGTCAAGTTAAAGTGGTAATCTGTAAACTCCTCATTTGTGTTTATTTAGGGGACATCTATTGGCGAAAAGTAGTCATTGCTGCTGTGTTTTTGCACTGTATTGACTTGCCATCCATCTTGAAAATCCATGTTAACCAATGAGTCCGTCAGCCTTCTACTTATTCCAAATAAACTACTGTTGCTGGTAGTGATGTAAAACACTTCACTTCATGTGTGCCGAATAATCTTCCCTGGAATGTCTTACCAGACACCAGTGTTTAGAACAGCTGAGCACAGCAGATGAAAAAGCATTTGTGAACTGGGTATAGGTAGAATCGCTATTGTGTTATATCATTTGGCGACAGAGAGGGGCAGAATAGACATCTTTAAAAAATAATTACATGTCAATTTTGAGATTATTACTTTGAAATAAAAGCAGTGGGGACATTTGTAGTCATGTTAATATGGAGTGTGCGTGTTTGCTCACGTGGGAAGTCTTGGGTAATGGGCTTCCGTAAAAAGCCAAAACGCTTTCTGTCGCCAATGTGGTTGTGCAGTGCACATTACCCAGAGTGCTTTGCATGCATATGTAAATCACCATATAATTTGTCAACTTTAGCAACTTCTTTTACATTTGATATTTCTGCCCTAAACTGAGGTAATTTATGAAATAGAGAACACTATTTATCCATGCCATTGTACTTGAATGGTAGATTTGTCTTCAAAATACACCCAAAAAAAGGAGCTAGAGGACCGTTTGTGTGAGTGCCTTTACGTGCAGTCGGGTGGGAACAATGTGGCCCTTACCCAGCATTCTTGTGCAGAGGCAATATCGTAGTCTATGAAGTTTATCTGAGACGTGATTTTTGCTGGTTGAAAACTTAACCCAATACCCCGCCAGGACGACTTGAAATATAGTCGGCCATGGCAATTTTTGAAAGTCTCTAAGGAGACTTATCAATGTGTCAAAGTAATCATTGTTAATGCGGCTAAGTCAACGAGCTAGGCCTATGTGACCGTTACCGATGCTGTCCAGTTGCTTGCGACTTTTCTCCTGGAAAACACAGGTGATGACATCATTGTTGTGTCACCCGCAGGCTGTTCCAATGCATTGAGACACATGAGCCTGCAATGCAGTGCAGCTTCTCTTTGCTAAGTTTTTTTTATAGGGGAAGCATTGAGACAGTTTACAGCTAGTAAAATTGTACAAACTACAGCCGTTAGGGGTACTGTTTCATTTACCTTTTAATAATGTGCTAAAAAAGTTCTAAATAAATAACTTTTAGGGAGGCCGCTTGTTTACCGTTCTGCCCGTAGTCGTCCCGTGCAATGCAAAGCCTGCATGCTGACAAAGAAAAAGTACACAAGGGACAATGGTCAAGTTAAAGTGGTAATCTGTAAACTCCTCATTTGTGTTTATTTAGGGGACATCTATTGGCGAAAAGTAGTCATTGCTGCTGTGTTTTTGCACTGTATTGACTTGCCATCCATCTTGAAAATCCATGTTAACCAATGAGTCCGTCAGCCTTCTACTTATTCCAAATAAACTACTGTTGCTGGTAGTGATGTAAAACACTTCACTTCATGTGTGCCGAATAATCTTCCCTGGAATGTCTTACCAGACACCAGTGTTTAGAACAGCTGAGCACAGCAGATGAAAAAGCATTTGTGAACTGGGTATAGGTAGAATCGCTATTGTGTTATATCATTTGGCGACAGAGAGGGGCAGAATAGACATCTTTAAAAAAAAATTACATGACAATTTTGAGATTATTACTTTGAAATAAAAGCAGTGGGGACATTTGTAGTCATGTTAATATGGAGTGTGCGTGTTTGCTCACGTGGGAAGTCTTGGGTAATGGGCTTCCGTAAAAAGCCAAAACGCCTTCTGTCGCCAATGTGGTTGTGCAGTACACATTACCCAGAGTGCTTTGCATGCATATGTAAATCACCATATAATTTGTCAACTTTAGCAACTTCTTTTACATTTGATATTTCTGCCCTAAACTGAGGTAATTTATGAAATAGAGAACACTATTTATCCATGCCATTGTACTTGAATGGTAGATTTGTCTTCAAAATACACCCAAAAAAAGGAGCTAAAGGACCGTTTGTGTGAGTGCCTTTACGTGAAGTCGGGTGGGAACATTGTGGCCCTTACCCAGCATTCTTGTGCAGAGGCAATATCGTAGTCTATGAAGTTTATCTGAGACGTGATTTTTGCTGGTTGAAAACTTAACCCAATACCCCGCCAGGACGACTTGAAATATAGTCGGCCATGGCCATTTTTGAAAGTCTCTAAGGAGACTTATCAATGTGTCAAAGTAATCATTGTTAATGCGGCTAAGTCAACGAGCTAGGCCTATGTGACCGTTACCGATGCTGTCCAGTTGCTTGCGACTTTTCTCCTGGAAAACACAGGTGATGACATCATTGTTGTGTCACCCGCAGTCTGTTCCAATGCATTGAGACACATGGGCCTGCAATGCAGTGCAGCTTCTCTTTGCTAAGTTTTTTTTTTATAGGGGAAGCATTGAGACAGTTTACAGCTAGTAAAATTGTACAAACTACAGCCGTTAGGGGTACTGTTTCATTTACCTTTTAATAATGTGCTAAAAAAGTTCTAAATAAATAACTTTTAGGGAGGCCGCTTGTTTACCGTTCTGCCCGTAGTCGTCCCGTGCAATGCAAAGCCTGCATGCTGACAAAGAAAAAGTACACAAGGGACAATGGTCAAGTTAAAGTGGTAATCTGTAAACTCCTCATTTGTGTTTATTTAGGGGACATCTATTGGCGAAAAGTAGTCATTGCTGCTGTGTTTTTGCACTGTATTGACTTGCCATCCATCTTGAAAATCCATGTTAACCAATGAGTCCGTCAGCCTTCTACTTATTCCAAATAAACTACTGTTGCTGGTAGTGATGTAAAACACTTCACTTCATGTGTGCCGAATAATCTTCCCTGGAATGTCTTACCAGACACCAGTGTTTAGAACAGCTGAGCACAGCAGATGAAAAAGCATTTGTGAACTGGGTATAGGTAGAATCGCTATTGTGTTATATCATTTGGCGACAGAGAGGGGCAGAATAGACATCTTTAAAAAAAAATTACATGACAATTTTGAGATTATTACTTTGAAATAAAAGCAGTGGGGACATTTGTAGTCATGTTAATATGGAGTGTGCGTGTTTGCTCACGTGGGAAGTCTTGGGTAATGGGCTTCCGTAAAAAGCCAAAACGCCTTCTGTCGCCAATGTGGTTGTGCAGTACACATTACCCAGAGTGCTTTGCATGCATATGTAAATCACCATATAATTTGTCAACTTTAGCAACTTCTTTTACATTTGATATTTCTGCCCTAAACTGAGGTAATTTATGAAATAGAGAACACTATTTATCCATGCCATTGTACTTGAATGGTAGATTTGTCTTCAAAATACACCCAAAAAAAGGAGCTAAAGGACCGTTTGTGTGAGTGCCTTTACGTGAAGTCGGGTGGGAACATTGTGGCCCTTACCCAGCATTCTTGTGCAGAGGCAATATCGTAGTCTATGAAGTTTATCTGAGACGTGATTTTTGCTGGTTGAAAACTTAACCCAATACCCCGCCAGGACGACTTGAAATATAGTCGGCCATGGCCATTTTTGAAAGTCTCTAAGGAGACTTATCAATGTGTCAAAGTAATCATTGTTAATGCGGCTAAGTCAACGAGCTAGGCCTATGTGACCGTTACCGATGCTGTCCAGTTGCTTGCGACTTTTCTCCTGGAAAACACAGGTGATGACATCATTGTTGTGTCACCCGCAGTCTGTTCCAATGCATTGAGACACATGGGCCTGCAATGCAGTGCAGCTTCTCTTTGCTAAGTTTTTTTTTTATAGGGGAAGCATTGAGACAGTTTACAGCTAGTAAAATTGTACAAACTACAGCCGTTAGGGGTACTGTTTCATTTACCTTTTAATAATGTGCTAAAAAAGTTCTAAATAAATAACTTTTAGGGAGGCCGCTTGTTTACCGTTCTGCCCGTAGTCGTCCCGTGCAATGCAAAGCCTGCATGCTGACAAAGAAAAAGTACACAAGGGACAATGGTCAAGTTAAAGTGGTAATCTGTAAACTCCTCATTTGTGTTTATTTAGGGGACATCTATTGGCGAAAAGTAGTCATTGCTGCTGTGTTTTTGCACTGTATTGACTTGCCATCCATCTTGAAAATCCATGTTAACCAATGAGTCCGTCAGCCTTCTACTTATTCCAAATAAACTACTGTTGCTGGTAGTGATGTAAAACACTTCACTTCATGTGTGCCGAATAATCTTCCCTGGAATGTCTTACCAGACACCAGTGTTTAGAACAGCTGAGCACAGCAGATGAAAAAGCATTTGTGAACTGGGTATAGGTAGAATCGCTATTGTGTTATATCATTTGGCGACAGAGAGGGGCAGAATAGACATCTTTAAAAAAAAATTACATGACAATTTTGAGATTATTACTTTGAAATAAAAGCAGTGGGGACATTTGTAGTCATGTTAATATGGAGTGTGCGTGTTTGCTCACGTGGGAAGTCTTGGGTAATGGGCTTCCGTAAAAAGCCAAAACGCCTTCTGTCGCCAATGTGGTTGTGCAGTACACATTACCCAGAGTGCTTTGCATGCATATGTAAATCACCATATAATTTGTCAACTTTAGCAACTTCTTTTACATTTGATATTTCTGCCCTAAACTGAGGTAATTTATGAAATAGAGAACACTATTTATCCATGCCATTGTACTTGAATGGTAGATTTGTCTTCAAAATACACCCAAAAAAAGGAGCTAAAGGACCGTTTGTGTGAGTGCCTTTACGTGAAGTCGGGTGGGAACATTGTGGCCCTTACCCAGCATTCTTGTGCAGAGGCAATATCGTAGTCTATGAAGTTTATCTGAGACGTGATTTTTGCTGGTTGAAAACTTAACCCAATACCCCGCCAGGACGACTTGAAATATAGTCGGCCATGGCCATTTTTGAAAGTCTCTAAGGAGACTTATCAATGTGTCAAAGTAATCATTGTTAATGCGGCTAAGTCAACGAGCTAGGCCTATGTGACCGTTACCGATGCTGTCCAGTTGCTTGCGACTTTTCTCCTGGAAAACACAGGTGATGACATCATTGTTGTGTCACCCGCAGTCTGTTCCAATGCATTGAGACACATGGGCCTGCAATGCAGTGCAGCTTCTCTTTGCTAAGTTTTTTTTTTATAGGGGAAGCATTGAGACAGTTTACAGCTAGTAAAATTGTACAAACTACAGCCGTTAGGGGTACTGTTTCATTTACCTTTTAATAATGTGCTAAAAAAGTTCTAAATAAATAACTTTTAGGGAGGCCGCTTGTTTACCGTTCTGCCCGTAGTCGTCCCGTGCAATGCAAAGCCTGCATGCTGACAAAGAAAAAGTACACAAGGGACAATGGTCAAGTTAAAGTGGTAATCTGTAAACTCCTCATTTGTGTTTATTTAGGGGACATCTATTGGCGAAAAGTAGTCATTGCTGCTGTGTTTTTGCACTGTATTGACTTGCCATCCATCTTGAAAATCCATGTTAACCAATGAGTCCGTCAGCCTTCTACTTATTCCAAATAAACTACTGTTGCTGGTAGTGATGTAAAACACTTCACTTCATGTGTGCCGAATAATCTTCCCTGGAATGTCTTACCAGACACCAGTGTTTAGAACAGCTGAGCACAGCAGATGAAAAAGCATTTGTGAACTGGGTATAGGTAGAATCGCTATTGTGTTATATCATTTGGCGACAGAGAGGGGCAGAATAGACATCTTTAAAAAAAAATTACATGACAATTTTGAGATTATTACTTTGAAATAAAAGCAGTGGGGACATTTGTAGTCATGTTAATATGGAGTGTGCGTGTTTGCTCACGTGGGAAGTCTTGGGTAATGGGCTTCCGTAAAAAGCCAAAACGCCTTCTGTCGCCAATGTGGTTGTGCAGTACACATTACCCAGAGTGCTTTGCATGCATATGTAAATCACCATATAATTTGTCAACTTCAGCAACTTCTTTTACATTTGATATTTCTGCCCTAAACTGAGGTAATTTATGAAATAGAGAACACTATTTATCCATGCCATTGTACTTGAATGGTAGATTTGTCTTCAAAATACACCCAAAAAAAGGAGCTAACGGACCGTTTGTGTGAGTGCCTTTACGTGCAGTCGGGTGGGAACAATGTGGCCCTTACCCAGCATTCTTGTGCAGAGGCAATATCGTAGTCTATGAAGTTTATCTGAGACGTGATTTTTGCTGGTTGAAAACTTAACCCAATACCCCGCCAGGACGACTTGAAATATAGTCGGCCATGGCCATTTTTGAAAGTCTCTAAGGAGACTTATCAATGTGTCAAAGTAATCATTGTTAATGCGGCTAAGTCAACGAGCTAGGCCTATGTGACCGTTACCGATGCTGTCCAGTTGCTTGCGACTTTTCTCCTGGAAAACACAGGTGATGACATCATTGTTGTGTCACCCGCAGTCTGTTCCAATGCATTGAGACACATGGGACTGCAATGCAGTGCAGCTTCTCTTTGCTAAGTTTTTTTTTTATAGGGGAAGCATTGAGACAGTTTACAGCTAGTAAAATTGTACAAACTACAGCCGTTAGGGGTACTGTTTCATTTACCTTTTAATAATGTGCTAAAAAAGTTCTAAATAAATAACTTTTAGGGAGGCCGCTTGTTTACCGTTCTGCCCGTAGTCGTCCCGTGCAATGCAAAGCCTGCATGCTGACAAAGAAAAAGTACACAAGGGACAATGGTCAAGTTAAAGTGGTAATCTGTAAACTCCTCATTTGTGTTTATTTAGGGGACATCTATTGGCGAAAAGTAGTCATTGCTGCTGTGTTTTTGCACTGTATTGACTTGCCATCCATCTTGAAAATCCATGTTAACCAATGAGTCCGTCAGCCTTCTACTTATTCCAAATAAACTACTGTTGCTGGTAGTGATGTAAAACACTTCACTTCATGTGTGCCGAATAATCTTCCCTGGAATGTCTTACCAGACACCAGTGTTTAGAACAGCTGAGCACAGCAGATGAAAAAGCATTTGTGAACTGGGTATAGGTAGAATCGCTATTGTGTTATATCATTTGGCGACAGAGAGGGGCAGAATAGACATCTTTAAAAAAAAATTACATGACAATTTTGAGATTATTACTTTGAAATAAAAGCAGTGGGGACATTTGTAGTCATGTTAATATGGAGTGTGCGTGTTTGCTCACGTGGGAAGTCTTGGGTAATGGGCTTCCGTAAAAAGCCAAAACGCCTTCTGTCGCCAATGTGGTTGTGCAGTACACATTACCCAGAGTGCTTTGCATGCATATGTAAATCACCATATAATTTGTCAACTTCAGCAACTTCTTTTACATTTGATATTTCTGCCCTAAACTGAGGTAATTTATGAAATAGAGAACACTATTTATCCATGCCATTGTACTTGAATGGTAGATTTGTCTTCAAAATACACCCAAAAAAAGGAGCTAAAGGACCGTTTGTGTGAGTGCCTTTACGTGCAGTCGGGTGGGAACAATGTGGCCCTTACCCAGCATTCTTGTGCAGAGGCAATATCGTAGTCTATGAAGTTTATCTGAGACGTGATTTTTGCTGGTTGAAAACTTAACCCAATACCCCGCCAGGACGACTTGAAATATAGTCGGCCATGGCCATTTTTGAAAGTCTCTAAGGAGACTTATCAATGTGTCAAAGTAATCATTGTTAATGCGGCTAAGTCAACGAGGTAGGCCTATGTGACCGTTACCGATGCTGTCCAGTTGCTTGCGACTTTTCTCCTGGAAAACACAGGTGATGACATCATTGTTGTGTCACCCGCAGTCTGTTCCAATGCATTGAGACACATGGGCCTGCAATGCAGTGCAGCTTCTCTTTGCTAATTTTTTTTTATAGGTGAAGCATTGAGACAGTTTACAGCTAGTAAAATTGTACAAACTACAGCCGTTAGGGGTACTGTTTCATTTACCTTTTAATAATGTGCTAAAAAAGTTCTAAATAAATAACTTTTAGGGAGGCCGCTTGTTTACCGTTCTGCCCGTAGTCGTCCCGTGCAATGCAAAGCCTGCATGCTGACAAAGAAAAAGTACACAAGGGACAATGGTCAAGTTAAAGTGGTAATCTGTAAACTCCTCATTTGTGTTTATTTAGGGGACATCTATTGGCGAAAAGTAGTCATTGCTGCTGTGTTTTTGCACTGTATTGACTTGCCATCCATCTTGAAAATCCATGTTAACCAATGAGTCCGTCAGCCTTCTACTTATTCCAAATAAACTACTGTTGCTGGTAGTGATGTAAAACACTTCACTTCATGTGTGCCGAATAATCTTCCCTAGAATGTCTTACCAGACACCAGTGTTTAGAACAGCTGAGCACAGCAGATGAAAAAGCATTTGTGAACTGGGTATAGGTAGAATCGCTATTGTGTTATATCATTTGGCGACAGAGAGGGGCAGAATAGACATCTTTAAAAAAAAAATTACATGACAATTTTGAGATTATTACTTTGAAATAAAAGCAGTGGGGACATTTGTAGTCATGTTAATATGGAGTGTGCGTGTTTGCTCACGTGGGAAGTCTTGGGTAATGGGCTTCCGTAAAAAGCCAAAACGCCTTCTGTCGCCAATGTGGTTGTGCAGTGCACATTACCCAGAGTGCTTTGCATGCATATGTAAATCACCATATAATTTGTCAACTTTAGCAACTTCTTTTACATTTGATATTTCTGTCCTAAACTGAAGTAATTTATGAAATAGAGAACACTATTTATCCATGCCATTGTACTTGAATGGTAGATTTGTCTTCAAAATACACCCAAAAAAAGGAGCTAGAGGACCGTTTGTGTGGGTGCCTTTACGTGCAGTCGGGTGGGAACAATGTGGCCCTTACCCAGCATTCTTGTGCAGAGGCAATATCGTAGTCTATGAAGTTTATCTGAGACGTGATTTTTGCTGGTTGAAAACTTAACCCAATACCCCGCCAGGACGACTTGAAATATAGTCGGCCATGGCCATTTTTGAAAGTCTCTAAGGAGACTTATCAATGTGTCAAAGTAATCATTGTTAATGCGGCTAAGTCAACGAGGTAGGCCTATGTGACCGTTACCGATGCTGTCCAGTTGCTTGCGACTTTTCTCCTGGAAAACACAGGTGATGACATCATTGTTGTGTCACCCGCAGTCTGTTCCAATGCATTGAGACACATGGGCCTGCAATGCAGTGCAGCTTCTCTTTGCTAATTTTTTTTTATAGGTGAAGCATTGAGACAGTTTACAGCTAGTAAAATTGTACAAACTACAGCCGTTAGGGGTACTGTTTCATTTACCTTTTAATAATGTGCTAAAAAAGTTCTAAATAAATAACTTTTAGGGAGGCCGCTTGTTTACCGTTCTGCCCGTAGTCGTCCCGTGCAATGCAAAGCCTGCATGCTGACAAAGAAAAAGTACACAAGGGACAATGGTCAAGTTAAAGTGGTAATCTGTAAACTCCTCATTTGTGTTTATTTAGGGGACATCTATTGGCGAAAAGTAGTCATTGCTGCTGTGTTTTTGCACTGTATTGACTTGCCATCCATCTTGAAAATCCATGTTAACCAATGAGTCCGTCAGCCTTCTACTTATTCCAAATAAACTACTGTTGCTGGTAGTGATGTAAAACACTTCACTTCATGTGTGCCGAATAATCTTCCCTGGAATGTCTTACCAGACACCAGTGTTTAGAACAGCTGAGCACAGCAGATGAAAAAGCATTTGTGAACTGGGTATAGGTAGAATCGCTATTGTGTTATATCATTTGGCGACAGAGAGGGGCAGAATAGACATCTTTAAAAAAAAAATTACATGACAATTTTGAGATTATTACTTTGAAATAAAAGCAGTGGGGACATTTGTAGTCATGTTAATATGGAGTGTGCGTGTTTGCTCACGTGGGAAGTCTTGGGTAATGGGCTTCCGTAAAAAGCCAAAACGCCTTCTGTCGCCAATGTGGTTGTGCAGTGCACATTACCCAGAGTGCTTTGCATGCATATGTAAATCACCATATAATTTGTCAACTTCAGCAACTTCTTTTACATTTGATATTTCTGCCCTAAACTGAGGTAATTTATGAAATAGAGAACACTATTTATCCATGCCATTGTACTTGAATGGTAGATTTGTCTTCAAAATACACCCAAAAAAAGGAGCTAAAGGACCGTTTGTGTGAGTGCCTTTACGTGCAGTCGGGTGGGAACAATGTGGCCCTTAACCAGCATTCTTGTGCAGAGGCAATATCGTAGTCTATGAAGTTTATCTGAGACGTGATTTTTGCTGGTTGAAAACTTAACCCAATACCCCGCCAGGACGACTTGAAATATAGTCGGCCATGGCAATTTTTGAAAGTCTCTAAGGAGACTTATCAATGTGTCAAAGTAATCATTGTTAATGCGGCTAAGTCAACTTGCTAGGCCTATGTGACCGTTACCGATGCTGTCCAGTTGCTTGTGACTTTTCTCCTGGAAAACACAGGTGATGACATCATTGTTGTGTCACCCGCAGGCTGTTCCAATGCATTGAGACACATGGGCCTGCAATGCAGTGCAGCTTCTCTTTGCTACGTTTTTTTTATAGGGGAAGCATTGAGACAGTTTACAGCTAGTAAAATTGTACAAACTACAGCCGTTAGGGGTACTGTTTCATTTACCTTTTAATAATGTGCTAAAAAAGTTCTAAATAAATAACTTTTAGGGAGGCCGCTTGTTTACCGTTCTGCCCGTAGTCGTCCCGTGCAATGCAAAGCCTGCATGCTGACAAAGAAAAAGTACACAAGGGACAATGGTCAAGTTAAAGTGGTAATCTGTAAACTCCTCATTTGTGTTTATTTAGGGGACATCTATTGGCGAAAAGTAGTCATTGCTGCTGTGTTTTTGCACTGTATTGACTTGCCATCCATCTTGAAAATCCATGTTAACCAATGAGTCCGTCAGCCTTCTACTTATTCCAAATAAACTACTGTTGCTGGTAGTGATGTAAAACACTTCACTTCATGTGTGCCGAATAATCTTCCCTGGAATGTCTTACCAGACACCAGTGTTTAGAACAGCTGAGCACAGCAGATGAAAAAGCATTTGTGAACTGGGTATAGGTAGAATCGCTATTGTGTTATATCATTTGGCGACAGAGAGGGGCAGAATAGACATCTTTAAAAAAAAATTACATGACAATTTTGAGATTATTACTTTGAAATAAAAGCAGTGGGGACATTTGTAGTCATGTTAATATGGAGTGTGCGTGTTTGCTCATGTGGGAAGTCTTGGGTAATGGGCTTCCGTAAAAAGCCAAAACGCCTTCTGTCGCCAATGTGGTTGTGCAGTACACATTACCCAGAGTGCTTTGCATGCATATGTAAATCACCATATAATTTGTCAACTTTAGCAATTTCTTTTACATTTGATATTTCTGCCCTAAACTGAGGTAATTTATGAAATAGAGAACACTATTTATCCATGCCATTGTACTTGAATGGTAGATTTGTCTTCAAAATACACCCAAAAAAAGGAGCTAAAGGACCGTTTGTGTGAGTGCCTTTACGTGCAGTCGGGTGGGAACAATGTGGCCCTTACCCAGCATTCTTGTGCAGAGGCAATATCGTAGTCTATGAAGTTTATCTGAGACGTGATTTTTGCTGGTTGAAAACTAAACCCAATACCCCGCCAGGACGACTTGAAATATAGTCGGCCATGGCAATTTTTGAAAGTCTCTAAGGAGACTTATCAATGTGTCAAAGTAATCATTGTTAATGCGGCTAAGTCAACTTGCTAGGCCTATGTGACCGTTACCGATGCTGTCCAGTTGCTTGCGACTTTTCTCCTGGAAAACACAGGTGATGACATCATTGTTGTGTCACCCGCAGTCTGTTCCAATGCATTGAGACACATGGGCCTGCAATGCAGTGCAGCTTCTCTTTGCTAAGTTTTTTTCATAGGGGAAGCATTGAGACAGTTTACAGCTAGTAAAATTGTACAAACTACAGCCGTTAGGGGTACTGTTTCATTTACCTTTTAATAATGTGCTAAAAAAGTTCTAAATAAATAACTTTTAGGGAGGCCGCTTGTTTACCGTTCTGCCCGTAGTCGTCCCGTGCAATGCAAAGCCTGCATGCTGACAAAGAAAAAGTACACAAGGGACAATGGTCAAGTTAAAGTGGTAATCTGTAAACTCCTCATTTGTGTTTATTTAGGGGACATCTATTGGCGAAAAGTAGTCATTGCTGCTGTGTTTTTGCACTGTATTGACTTGCCATCCATCTTGAAAATCCATGTTAACCAATGAGTCCGTCAGCCTTCTACTTATTCCAAATAAACTACTGTTGCTGGTAGTGATGTAAAACACTTCACTTCATGTGTGCCGAATAATCTTCCCTGGAATGTCTTACCAGACACCAGTGTTTAGAACAGCTGAGCACAGCAGATGAAAAAGCATTTGTGAACTGGGTATAGGTAGAATCGCTATTGTGTTATATCATTTGGCGACAGAGAGGGGCAGAATAGACATCTTTTAAAAAAAAATTACATGACAATTTTGAGATTATTACTTTGAAATAAAAGCAGTGGGGACATTTGTAGTCATGTTAATATGGAGTGTGCGTGTTTGCTCACGTGGGAAGTCTTGGGTAATGGGCTTCCGTAAAAAGCCAAAACGCCTTCTGTCGCCAATGTGGTTGTGCAGTGCACATTACCCAGAGTGCTTTGCATGCATATGTAAATCACCATATAATTTGTCAACTTTAGCAACTTCTTTTACATTTGATATTTCTGCCCTAAACTGAGGTAATTTATGAAATAGAGAACACTATTTATCCATGCCATTGTACTTGAATGGTAGATTTGTCTTCAAAATACACCCAAAAAAAGGAGCTAGAGGACCGTTTGTGTGGGTGCCTTTACGTGCAGTCGGGTGGGAACAATGTGGCCCTTACCCAGCATTCTTGTGCAGAGGCAATATCGTAGTCTATGAAGTTTATCTGAGACGTGATTTTTGCTGGTTGAAAACTTAACCCAATACCCCGCCAGGACGACTTGAAATATAGTCGGCCATGGCAATTTTTGAAAGTCTCTAAGGAAACTTATCAATGTGTCAAAGTAATCATTGTTAATGCGGCTAAGTCAACTTGCTAGGCCTATGTGACCGTTACCGATGCTGTCCAGTTGCTTGTGACTTTTCTCCTGGAAAACACAGGTGATGACATCATTGTTGTGTCACCCGCAGGCTGTTCCAATGCATTGAGACACATGGGCCTGCAATGCAGTGCAGCTTCTCTTTGCTACGTTTTTTTTATAGGGGAAGCATTGAGACAGTTTACAGCTAGTAAAATTGTACAAACTACAGCCGTTAGGGGTACTGTTTCATTTACCTTTTAATAATGTGCTAAAAAAGTTCTAAATAAATAACTTTTAGGGAGGCCGCTTGTTTACCGTTCTGCCCGTAGTCGTCCCGTGCAATGCAAAGCCTGCATGCTGACAAAGAAAAAGTACACAAGGGACAATGGTCAAGTTAAAGTGGTAATCTGTAAACTCCTCATTTGTGTTTATTTAGGGGACATCTATTGGCGAAAAGTAGTCATTGCTGCTGTGTTTTTGCACTGTATTGACTTGCCATCCATCTTGAAAATCCATGTTAACCAATGAGTCCGTCAGCCTTCTACTTATTCCAAATAAACTACTGTTGCTGGTAGTGATGTAAAACACTTCACTTCATGTGTGCCGAATAATCTTCCCTGGAATGTCTTACCAGACACCAGTGTTTAGAACAGCTGAGCACAGCAGATGAAAAAGCATTTGTGAACTGGGTATAGGTAGAATCGCTATTGTGTTATATCATTTGGCGACAGAGAGGGGCAGAATAGACATCTTTAAAAAAAAATTACATGACAATTTTGAGATTATTACTTTGAAATAAAAGCAGTGGGGACATTTGTAGTCATGTTAATATGGAGTGTGCGTGTTTGCTCATGTGGGAAGTCTTGGGTAATGGGCTTCCGTAAAAAGCCAAAACGCCTTCTGTCGCCAATGTGGTTGTGCAGTACACATTACCCAGAGTGCTTTGCATGCATATGTAAATCACCATATAATTTGTCAACTTTAGCAATTTCTTTTACATTTGATATTTCTGCCCTAAACTGAGGTAATTTATGAAATAGAGAACACTATTTATCCATGCCATTGTACTTGAATGGTAGATTTGTCTTCAAAATACACCCAAAAAAAGGAGCTAAAGGACCGTTTGTGTGAGTGCCTTTACGTGCAGTCGGGTGGGAACAATGTGGCCCTTACCCAGCATTCTTGTGCAGAGGCAATATCGTAGTCTATGAAGTTTATCTGAGACGTGATTTTTGCTGGTTGAAAACTTAACCCAATACCCCGCCAGGACGACTTGAAATATAGTCGGCCATGGCAATTTTTGAAAGTCTCTAAGGAGACTTATCAATGTGTCAAAGTAATCATTGTTAATGCGGCTAAGTCAACTTGCTAGGCCTATGTGACCGTTACCGATGCTGTCCAGTTGCTTGCGACTTTTCTCCTGGAAAACACAGGTGATGACATCATTGTTGTGTCACCCGCAGTCTGTTCCAATGCATTGAGACACATGGGCCTGCAATGCAGTGCAGCTTCTCTTTGCTAAGTTTTTTTCATAGGGGAAGCATTGAGACAGTTTACAGCTAGTAAAATTGTACAAACTACAGCCGTTAGGGGTACTGTTTCATTTACCTTTTAATAATGTGCTAAAAAAGTTCTAAATAAATAACTTTTAGGGAGGCCGCTTGTTTACCGTTCTGCCCGTAGTCGTCCCGTGCAATGCAAAGCCTGCATGCTGACAAAGAAAAAGTACACAAGGGACAATGGTCAAGTTAAAGTGGTAATCTGTAAACTCCTCATTTGTGTTTATTTAGGGGACATCTATTGGCGAAAAGTAGTCATTGCTGCTGTGTTTTTGCACTGTATTGACTTGCCATCCATCTTGAAAATCCATGTTAACCAATGAGTCCGTCAGCCTTCTACTTATTCCAAATAAACTACTGTTGCTGGTAGTGATGTAAAACACTTCACTTCATGTGTGCCGAATAATCTTCCCTGGAATGTCTTACCAGACACCAGTGTTTAGAACAGCTGAGCACAGCAGATGAAAAAGCATTTGTGAACTGGGTATAGGTAGAATCGCTATTGTGTTATATCATTTGGCGACAGAGAGGGGCAGAATAGACATATTTAAAAAAAAAATTACATGACAATTTTGAGATTATTACTTTGAAATAAAAGCAGTGGGGACATTTGTAGTCATGTTAATATGGAGTGTGCGTGTTTGCTCACGTGGGAAGTCTTGGGTAATGGGCTTCCGTAAAAAGCCAAAACGCCTTCTGTCGCCAATGTGGTTGTGCAGTGCACATTACCCAGAGTGCTTTGCATGCATATGTAAATCACCATATAATTTGTCAACTTTAGCAACTTCTTTTACATTTGATATTTCTGCCCTAAACTGAGGTAATTTATGAAATAGAGAACACTATTTATCCATGCCATTGTACTTGAATGGTAGATTTGTCTTCAAAATACACCCAAAAAAAGGAGCTAGAGGACCGTTTGTGTGGGTGCCTTTACGTGCAGTCGGGTGGGAACAATGTGGCCCTTACCCAGCATTCTTGTGCAGAGGCAATATCGTAGTCTATGAAGTTTATCTGAGACGTGATTTTTGCTGGTTGAAAACTTAACCCAATACCCCGCCAGGACGACTTGAAATATAGTCGGCCATGGCAATTTTTGAAAGTCTCTAAGGAGACTTATCAATGTGTCAAAGTAATCATTGTTAATGCGGCTAAGTCAACTTGCTAGGCCTATGTGACCGTTACCGATGCTGTCCAGTTGCTTGTGACTTTTCTCCTGGAAAACACAGGTGATGACATCATTGTTGTGTCACCTGCAGGCTGTTCCAATGCATTGAGACACATGGGCCTGCAATGCAGTGCAGCTTCTCTTTGCTACGTTTTTTTTATAGGCGAAGCATTGAGACAGTTTACAGCTAGTAAAATTGTACAAACTACAGCCGTTACGGGTACTGTTTCATTTACCTTTTAATAATGTGCTAAAAAAGTTCTAAATAAATAACTTTTAGGGAGGCCGCTTGTTTACCGTTCTGCCCGTAGTCGTCCCGTGCAATGCAAAGCCTGCATGCTGACAAAGAAAAAGTACACAAGGGACAATGGTCAAGTTAAAGTGGTAATCTGTAAACTCCTCATTTGTGTTTATTTAGGGGACATCTATTGGCGAAAAGTAGTCATTGCTGCTGTGTTTTTGCACTGTATTGACTTGCCATCCATCTTGAAAATCCATGTTAACCAATGAGTCCGTCAGCCTTCTACTTATTCCAAATAAACTACTGTTGCTGGTAGTGATGTAAAACACTTCACTTCATGTGTGCCGAATAATCTTCCCTGGAATGTCTTACCAGACACCAGTGTTTAGAACAGCTGAGCACAGCAGATGAAAAAGCATTTGTGAACTGGGTATAGGTAGAATCGCTATTGTGTTATATCATTTGGCGACAGAGAGGGGCAGAATAGACATCTTTAAAAAAAAATTACATGACAATTTTGAGATTATTACTTTGAAATAAAAGCAGTGGGGACATTTGTAGTCATGTTAATATGGAGTGTGCGTGTTTGCTCACGTGGGAAGTCTTGGGTAATGGGCTTCCGTAAAAATCCAAAACGCCTTCTGTCGCCAATGTGGTTGTGCAGTACACATTACCCAGAGTGCTTTGCATGCATATGTAAATCACCATATAATTTGTCAACTTTAGCAACTTCTTTTACATTTGATATTTCTGCCCTAAACTGAGGTAATTTATGAAATAGAGAACACTATTTATCCATGCCATTGTACTTGAATGGTAGATTTGTCTTCAAAATATACCCAAAAAAAGGAGCTAAAGGACCGTTTGTGTGAGTGCCTTTACGTGCAGTCGGGTGGGAACAATGTGGCCCTTACCCAGCATTCTTGTGCAGAGGCAATATCGTAGTCTATGAAGTTTATCTGAGACGTGATTTTTGCTGGTTGAAAACTTAACCCAATACCCTGCCAGGACGACTTGAAATATAGTCGGCCATGGCAATTTTTGAAAGTCTCTAAGGAGACTTATCAATGTGTCAAAGTAATCATTGTTAATGCGGCTAAGTCAACGAGCTAGGCCTATGTGACCGTTACTGATGCTGTCCAGTTGCTTGCGACTTTTCTCCTAGAAAACACAGGTGATGACATCATTGTTGTGTCACCCGCAGGCTGTTCCAATGCATTGAGACACATGAGCCTGCAATGCAGTGCAGCTTCTCTTTGCTAAGTTTTTTTTATAGGGGAAGCATTGAGACAGTTTACAGCTAGTAAAATTGTACAAACTACAGCCGTTAGGGGTACTGTTTCATTTACCTTTTAATAATGTGCTAAAAAAGTTCTAAATAAATAACTTTTAGGGAGGCCGCTTGTTTACCGTTCTGCCCGTAGTCGTCCCGTGCAATGCAAAGCCTGCATGCTGACAAAGAAAAAGTACACAAGGGACAATGGTCAAGTTAAAGTGGTAATCTGTAAACTCCTCATTTGTGTTTATTTAGGGGACATCTATTGGCGAAAAGTAGTCATTGCTGCTGTGTTTTTGCACTGTATTGACTTGCCATCCATCTTGAAAATCCATGTTAACCAATGAGTCCGTCAGCCTTCTACTTATTCCAAATAAACTACTGTTGCTGGTAGTGATGTAAAACACTTCACTTCATGTGTGCCGAATAATCTTCCCTGGAATGTCTTACCAGACACCAGTGTTTAGAACAGCTGAGCACAGCAGATGAAAAAGCATTTGTGAACTGGGTATAGGTAGAATCGCTATTGTGTTATATCATTTGGCGACAGAGAGGGGCAGAATAGACATATTTAAAAAAAAAATTACATGACAATTTTGAGATTATTACTTTGAAATAAAAGCAGTGGGGACATTTGTAGTCATGTTAATATGGAGTGTGCGTGTTTGCTCACGTGGGAAGTCTTGGGTAATGGGCTTCCGTAAAAAGCCAAAACGCTTTCTGTCGCCAATGTGGTTGTGCAGTGCACATTACCCAGAGTGCTTTGCATGCATATGTAAATCACCATATAATTTGTCAACTTTAGCAACTTCTTTTACATTTGATATTTCTGCCCTAAACTGAGGTAATTTATGAAATAGAGAACACTATTTATCCATGCCATTGTACTTGAATGGTAGATTTGTCTTCAAAATACACCCAAAAAAAGGAGCTAGAGGACCGTTTGTGTGAGTGCCTTTACGTGCAGTCGGGTGGGAACAATGTGGCCCTTACCCAGCATTCTTGTGCAGAGGCAATATCGTAGTCTATGAAGTTTATCTGAGACGTGATTTTTGCTGGTTGAAAACTTAACCCAATACCCCGCCAGGACGACTTGAAATATAGTCGGCCATGGCAATTTTTGAAAGTCTCTAAGGAGACTTATCAATGTGTCAAAGTAATCATTGTTAATGCGGCTAAGTCAACGAGCTAGGCCTATGTGACCGTTACCGATGCTGTCCAGTTGCTTGCGACTTTTCTCCTGGAAAACACAGGTGATGACATCATTGTTGTGTCACCCGCAGTCTGTTCCAATGCATTGAGACACATGGGCCTGCAATGCAGTGCAGCTTCTCTTTGCTAAGTTTTTTTCATAGGGGAAGCATTGATACAGTTTACAGCTAGTAAAATTGTACAAACTACAGCCGTTAGGGGTACTGTTTCATTTACCTTTTAATAATGTGCTAAAAAAGTTCTAAATAAATAACTTTTAGGGAGGCCGCTTGTTTACCGTTCTGCCCGTAGTCGTCCCGTGCAATGCAAAGCCTGCATGCTGACAAAGAAAAAGTACACAAGGGACAATGGTCAAGTTAAAGTGGTAATCTGTAAACTCCTCATTTGTGTTTATTTAGGGGACATCTATTGGCGAAAAGTAGTCATTGCTGCTGTGTTTTTGCACTGTATTGACTTGCCATCCATCTTGAAAATCCATGTTGACCAATGAGTCCGTCAGCCTTCTACTTATTCCAAATAAACTACTGTTGCTGGTAGTGATGTAAAACACTTCACTTCATGTGTGCCGAATAATCTTCCCTGGAATGTCTTACCAGACACCAGTGTTTAGAACAGCTGAGCACAGCAGATGAAAAAGCATTTGTGAACTGGGTATAGGTAGAATCTCTATTGTGTTATATCATTTGGCGACAGAGAGGGGCAGAATAGACATCTTTAAAAAAAAATTACATGACAATTTTGAGATTATTACTTTGAAATAAAAGCAGTGGGGACATTTGTAGTCATGTTAATATGGAGTGTGCGTGTTTGCTCATGTGGGAAGTCTTGGGTAATGGGCTTCCGTAAAAAGCCAAAACGCCTTCTGTCGCCAATGTGGTTGTGCAGTACACATTACCCAGAGTGCTTTGCATGCATATGTAAATCACCATATAATTTGTCAACTTTAGCAATTTCTTTTACATTTGATATTTCTGCCCTAAACTGAGGTAATTTATGAAATAGAGAACACTATTTATCCATGCCATTGTACTTGAATGGTAGATTTGTCTTCAAAATACACCCAAAAATAGGAGCTAAAGGACCGTTTGTGTGAGTGCCTTTACGTGCAGTCGGGTGGGAACAATGTGGCCCTTACCCAGCATTCTTGTGCAGAGGCAATATCGTAGTCTATGAAGTTTATCTGAGACGTGATTTTTGCTGGTTGAAAACTTAACCCAATACCCCGCCAGGACGACTTGAAATATAGTCGGCCATGGCAATTTTTGAAAGTCTCTAAGGAGACTTATCAATGTGTCAAAGTAATCATTGTTAATGCGGCTAAGTCAACGAGCTAGGCCTATGTGACCGTTACCGATGCTGTCCAGTTGCTTGCGACTTTTCTCCTAGAAAACACAGGTGATGACATCATTGTTGTGTCACCCGCAGGCTGTTCCAATGCATTGAGACACATGAGCCTGCAATGCAGTGCAGCTTCTCTTTGCTAAGTTTTTTTTATAGGGGAAGCATTGAGACAGTTTACAGCTAGTAAAATTGTACAAACTACAGCCGTTAGGGGTACTGTTTCATTTACCTTTTAATAATGTGCTAAAAAAGTTCTAAATAAATAACTTTTAGGGAGGCCGCTTGTTTACCGTTCTGCCCGTAGTCGTCCCGTGCAATGCAAAGCCTGCATGCTGACAAAGAAAAAGTACACAAGGGACAATGGTCAAGTTAAAGTGGTAATCTGTAAACTCCTCATTTGTGTTTATTTAGGGGACATCTATTGGCGAAAAGTAGTCATTGCTGCTGTGTTTTTGCACTGTATTGACTTGCCATCCATCTTGAAAATCCATGTTAACCAATGAGTCCGTCAGCCTTCTACTTATTCCAAATAAACTACTGTTGCTGGTAGTGATGTAAAACACTTCACTTCATGTGTGCCGAATAATCTTCCCTGGAATGTCTTACCAGACACCAGTGTTTAGAACAGCTGAGCACAGCAGATGAAAAAGCATTTGTGAACTGGGTATAGGTAGAATCGCTATTGTGTTATATCATTTGGCGACAGAGAGGGGCAGAATAGACATATTTAAAAAAAAAATTACATGACAATTTTGAGATTATTACTTTGAAATAAAAGCAGTGGGGACATTTGTAGTCATGTTAATATGGAGTGTGCGTGTTTGCTCACGTGGGAAGTCTTGGGTAATGGGCTTCCGTAAAAAGCCAAAACGCTTTCTGTCGCCAATGTGGTTGTGCAGTGCACATTACCCAGAGTGCTTTGCATGCATATGTAAATCACCATATAATTTGTCAACTTTAGCAACTTCTTTTACATTTGATATTTCTGCCCTAAACTGAGGTAATTTATGAAATAGAGAACACTATTTATCCATGCCATTGTACTTGAATGGTAGATTTGTCTTCAAAATACACCCAAAAAAAGGAGCTAGAGGACCGTTTGTGTGAGTGCCTTTACGTGCAGTCGGGTGGGAACAATGTGGCCCTTACCCAGCATTCTTGTGCAGAGGCAATATCGTAGTCTATGAAGTTTATCTGAGACGTGATTTTTGCTGGTTGAAAACTTAACCCAATACCCCGCCAGGACGACTTGAAATATAGTCGGCCATGGCAATTTTTGAAAGTCTCTAAGGAGACTTATCAATGTGTCAAAGTAATCATTGTTAATGCGGCTAAGTCAACGAGCTAGGCCCATGTGACCGTTACCGATGCTGTCCAGTTGCTTGCGACTTTTCTCCTGGAAAACACAGGTGATGACATCATTGTTGTGTCACCCGCAGTCTGTTCCAATGCATTGAGACACATGGGCCTGCAATGCAGTGCAGCTTCTCTTTGCTAAGTTTTTTTCATAGGGGAAGCATTGATACAGTTTACAGCTAGTAAAATTGTACAAACTACAGCCGTTAGGGGTACTGTTTCATTTACCTTTTAATAATGTGCTAAAAAAGTTCTAAATAAATAACTTTTAGGGAGGCCGCTTGTTTACCGTTCTGCCCGTAGTCGTCCCGTGCAATGCAAAGCCTGCATGCTGACAAAGAAAAAGTACACAAGGGACAATGGTCAAGTTAAAGTGGTAATCTGTAAACTCCTCATTTGTGTTTATTTAGGGGACATCTATTGGCGAAAAGTAGTCATTGCTGCTGTGTTTTTGCACTGTATTGACTTGCCATCCATCTTGAAAATCCATGTTGACCAATGAGTCCGTCAGCCTTCTACTTATTCCAAATAAACTACTGTTGCTGGTAGTGATGTAAAACACTTCACTTCATGTGTGCCGAATAATCTTCCCTGGAATGTCTTACCAGACACCAGTGTTTAGAACAGCTGAGCACAGCAGATGAAAAAGCATTTGTGAACTGGGTATAGGTAGAATCTCTATTGTGTTATATCATTTGGCGACAGAGAGGGGCAGAATAGACATCTTTAAAAAAAAATTACATGACAATTTTGAGATTATTACTTTGAAATAAAAGCAGTGGGGACATTTGTAGTCATGTTAATATGGAGTGTGCGTGTTTGCTCATGTGGGAAGTCTTGGGTAATGGGCTTCCGTAAAAAGCCAAAACGCCTTCTGTCGCCAATGTGGTTGTGCAGTACACATTACCCAGAGTGCTTTGCATGCATATGTAAATCACCATATAATTTGTCAACTTTAGCAATTTCTTTTACATTTGATATTTCTGCCCTAAACTGAGGTAATTTATGAAATAGAGAACACTATTTATCCATGCCATTGTACTTGAATGGTAGATTTGTCTTCAAAATACACCCAAAAATAGGAGCTAAAGGACCGTTTGTGTGAGTGCCTTTACGTGCAGTCGGGTGGGAACAATGTGGCCCTTACCCAGCATTCTTGTGCAGAGGCAATATCGTAGTCTATGAAGTTTATCTGAGACGTGATTTTTGCTGGTTGAAAACTTAACCCAATACCCCGCCAGGACGACTTGAAATATAGTCGGCCATGGCAATTTTTGAAAGTCTCTAAGGAGACTTATCAATGTGTCAAAGTAATCATTGTTAATGCGGCTAAGTCAACGAGCTAGGCCTATGTGACCGTTACCGATGCTGTCCAGTTGCTTGCGACTTTTCTCCTAGAAAACACAGGTGATGACATCATTGTTGTGTCACCCGCAGGCTGTTCCAATGCATTGAGACACATGAGCCTGCAATGCAGTGCAGCTTCTCTTTGCTAAGTTTTTTTTATAGGGGAAGCATTGAGACAGTTTACAGCTAGTAAAATTGTACAAACTACAGCCGTTAGGGGTACTGTTTCATTTACCTTTTAATAATGTGCTAAAAAAGTTCTAAATAAATAACTTTTAGGGAGGCCGCTTGTTTACCGTTCTGCCCGTAGTCGTCCCGTGCAATGCAAAGCCTGCATGCTGACAAAGAAAAAGTACACAAGGGACAATGGTCAAGTTAAAGTGGTAATCTGTAAACTCCTCATTTGTGTTTATTTAGGGGACATCTATTGGCGAAAAGTAGTCATTGCTGCTGTGTTTTTGCACTGTATTGACTTGCCATCCATCTTGAAAATCCATGTTAACCAATGAGTCCGTCAGCCTTCTACTTATTCCAAATAAACTACTGTTGCTGGTAGTGATGTAAAACACTTCACTTCATGTGTGCCGAATAATCTTCCCTGGAATGTCTTACCAGACACCAGTGTTTAGAACAGCTGAGCACAGCAGATGAAAAAGCATTTGTGAACTGGGTATAGGTAGAATCGCTATTGTGTTATATCATTTGGCGACAGAGAGGGGCAGAATAGACATCTTTAAAAAAAAATTACATGACAATTTTGAGATTATTACTTTGAAATAAAAGCAGTGGGGACATTTGTAGTCATGTTAATATGGAGTGTGCGTGTTTGCTCATGTGGGAAGTCTTGGGTAATGGGCTTCCGTAAAAAGCCAAAACGCCTTCTGTCGCCAATGTGGTTGTGCAGTACACATTACCCAGAGTGCTTTGCATGCATATGTAAATCACCATATAATTTGTCAACTTTAGCAACTTCTTTTACATTTGATATTTCTGCCCTAAACTGAGGTAATTTATGAAATAGAGAACACTATTTATCCATGCCATTGTACTTGAATGGTAGATTTGTCTTCAAAATACACCCAAAAAAAGGAGCTAAAGGACCGTTTGTGTGAGTGCCTTTACGTGCAGTCGGGTGGGAACAATGTGGCCCTTACCCAGCATTCTTGTGCAGAGGCAATATCGTAGTCTATGAAGTTTATCTGAGACGTGATTTTTGCTGGTTGAAAACTTAACCCAATACCCCGCCAGGACGACTTGAAATATAGTCGGCCATGGCAATTTTTGAAAGTCTCTAAGGAGACTTATCAATGTGTCAAAGTAATCATTGTTAATGCGGCTAAGTCAACGAGCTAGGCCTATGTGACCGTTACCGATGCTGTCCAGTTGCTTGCGACTTTTCTCCTAGAAAACACAGGTGATGACATCATTGTTGTGTCACCCGCAGGCTGTTCCAATGCATTGAGACACATGAGCCTGCAATGCAGTGCAGCTTCTCTTTGCTAAGTTTTTTTTATAGGGGAAGCATTGAGACAGTTTACAGCTAGTAAAATTGTACAAACTACAGCCGTTAGGGGTACTGTTTCATTTACCTTTTAATAATGTGCTAAAAAAGTTCTAAATAAATAACTTTTAGGGAGGCCGCTTGTTTACCGTTCTGCCCGTAGTCGTCCCGTGCAATGCAAAGCCTGCATGCTGACAAAGAAAAAGTACACAAGGGACAATGGTCAAGTTAAAGTGGTAATCTGTAAACTCCTCATTTGTGTTTATTTAGGGGACATCTATTGGCGAAAAGTAGTCATTGCTGCTGTATTTTTGCACTGTATTGACTTGCCATCCATCTTGAAAATCCATGTTAACCAATGAGTCCGTCAGCCTTCTACTTATTCCAAATAAACTACTGTTGCTGGTAGTGATGTAAAACACTTCACTTCATGTGTGCCGAATAATCTTCCCTGGAATGTCTTACCAGACACCAGTGTTTAGAACAGCTGAGCACAGCAGATGAAAAAGCATTTGTGAACTGGGTATAGGTAGAATCGCTATTGTGTTATATCATTTGGCGACAGAGAGGGGCAGAATAGACATCTTTAAAAAAAAAATTACATGACAATTTTGAGATTATTACTTTGAAATAAAAGCAGTGGGGACATTTGTAGTCATGTTAATATGGAGTGTGCGTGTTTGCTCACGTGGGAAGTCTTGGGTAATGGGCTTCCGTAAAAAGCCAAAACGCCTTCTGTCGCCAATGTGGTTGTGCAGTGCACATTACCCAGAGTGCTTTGCATGCATATGTAAATCACCATATAATTTGTCAACTTTAGCAACTTCTTTTACATTTGATATTTCTGCCCTAAACTGAGGTAATTTATGAAATAGAGAACACTATTTATCCATGCCATTGTACTTGAATGGTAGATTTGTCTTCAAAATACACCCAAAAAAAGGAGCTAGAGGACCGTTTGTGTGGGTGCCTTTACGTGCAGTCGGGTGGGAACAATGTGGCCCTTACCCAGCATTCTTGTGCAGAGGCAATATCGTAGTCTATGAAGTTTATCTGAGACGTGATTTTTGCTGGTTGAAAACTTAACCCAATACCCCGCCAGGACGACTTGAAATATAGTCGGCCATGGCAATTTTTGAAAGTCTCTAAGGAGACTTATCAATGTGTCAAAGTAATCATTGTTAATGCGGCTAAGTCAACTTGCTAGGCCTATGTGACCGTTACCGATGCTGTCCAGTTGCTTGTGACTTTTCTCCTGGAAAACACAGGTGATGACATCATTGTTGTGTCACCCGCAGGCTGTTCCAATGCATTGAGACACATGGGCCTGCAATGCAGTGCAGCTTCTCTTTGCTACGTTTTTTTTATAGGCGAAGCATTGAGACAGTTTACAGCTAGTAAAATTGTACAAACTACAGCCGTTAGGGGTACTGTTTCATTTACCTTTTAATAATGTGCTAAAAAAGTTCTAAATAAATAACTTTTAGGGAGGCCGCTTGTTTACCGTTCTGCCCGTAGTCGTCCCGTGCAATGCAAAGCCTGCATGCTGACAAAGAAAAAGTACACAAGGGACAATGGTCAAGTTAAAGTGGTAATCTGTAAACTCCTCATTTGTGTTTATTTAGGGGACATCTATTGGCGAAAAGTAGTCATTGCTGCTGTGTTTTTGCACTGTATTGACTTGCCATCCATCTTGAAAATCCATGTTAACCAATGAGTCCGTCAGCCTTCTACTTATTCCAAATAAACTACTGTTGCTGGTAGTGATGTAAAACACTTCACTTCATGTGTGCCGAATAATCTTCCCTGGAATGTCTTACCAGACACCAGTGTTTAGAACAGCTGAGCACAGCAGATGAAAAAGCATTTGTGAACTGGGTATAGGTAGAATCGCTATTGTGTTATATCATTTGGCGACAGAGAGGGGCAGAATAGACATCTTTAAAAAAAAATTACATGACAATTTTGAGATTATTACTTTGAAATAAAAGCAGTGGGGACATTTGTAGTCATGTTAATATGGAGTGTGCGTGTTTGCTCACGTGGGAAGTCTTGGGTAATGGGCTTCCGTAAAAATCCAAAACGCCTTCTGTCGCCAATGTGGTTGTGCAGTACACATTACCCAGAGTGCTTTGCATGCATATGTAAATCACCATATAATTTGTCAACTTTAGCAACTTCTTTTACATTTGATATTTCTGCCCTAAACTGAGGTAATTTATGAAATAGAGAACACTATTTATCCATGCCATTGTACTTGAATGGTAGATTTGTCTTCAAAATATACCCAAAAAAAGGAGCTAAAGGACCGTTTGTGTGAGTGCCTTTACGTGCAGTCGGGTGGGAACAATGTGGCCCTTACCCAGCATTCTTGTGCAGAGGCAATATCGTAGTCTTTGAAGTTTATCTGAGACGTGATTTTTGCTGGTTGAAAACTTAACCCAATACCCCGCCAGGACGACTTGAAATATAGTCGGCCATGGCAATTTTTGAAAGTCTCTAAGGAGACTTATCAATGTGTCAAAGTAATCATTGTTAATGCGGCTAAGTCAACGAGCTAGGCCTATGTGACCGTTACCGATGCTGTCCAGTTGCTTGCGACTTTTCTCCTAGAAAACACAGGTGATGACATCATTGTTGTGTCACCCGCAGGCTGTTCCAATGCATTGAGACACATGAGCCTGCAATGCAGTGCAGCTTCTCTTTGCTACGTTTTTTTTATAGGGGAAGCATTGAGACAGTTTACAGCTAGTAAAATTGTACAAACTACAGCCGTTAGGGGTACTGTTTCATTTACCTTTTAATAATGTGCTAAAAAAGTTCTAAATAAATAACTTTTAGGGAGGCCGCTTGTTTACCGTTCTGCCCCTGGTCGTCCCGTGCAATGCAAAGCCTGCATGCTGACAAAGAAAAAGTACACAAGGGACAATGGTCAAGTTAAAGTGGTAATCTGTAAACTCCTCATTTGTGTTTATTTAGGGGACATCTATTGGCGAAAAGTAGTCATTGCTGCTGTATTTTTGCACTGTATTGACTTGCCATCCATCTTGAAAATCCATGTTAACCAATGAGTCCGTCAGCCTTCTACTTATTCCAAATAAACTACTGTTGCTGGTAGTGATGTAAAACACTTCACTTCATCTGTGCCGAATAATCTTCCCTGGAATGTCTTACCAGACACCAGTGTTTAGAACAGCTAAGCACAGCAGATGAAAAAGCATTTGTGAACTGGGTATAGGTAGAATCGCTATTGTGTTATATCATTTGGCGACAGAGAGGGGCAGAATAGACATCTTTAAAAAAAAAATGACATGACAATTTTGAGATTATTACTTTGAAATAAAAGCAGTGGGGACATTTGTAGTCATGTTAATATGGAGTGTGCGTGTTTGCTCACGTGGGAAGTCTTGGGTAATGGGCTTCCGTAAAAATCCAAAACGCCTTCTGTCGCCAATGTGGTTGTGCAGTACACATTACCCAGAGTGCTTTGCATGCATATGTAAATCACCATATAATTTGTCAACTTTAGCAACTTCTTTTACATTTGATATTTCTGCCCTAAACTGAGGTAATTTATGAAATAGAGAACACTATTTATCCATGCCATTGTACTTGAATGGTAGATTTGTCTTCAAAATACACCCAAAAAAAGGAGCTAGAGGACCGTTTGTGTGAGTGCCTTTACGTGCAGTCGGGTGGGAACAATGTGGCCCTTACCTAGCATTCTTGTGCAGAGGCAATATCGTAGTCTATGAAGTTTATCTGAGACGTGATTTTTGCTGGTTGAAAACTTAACCCAATACCCCGCCAGGACGACTTGAAATATAGTCGGCCATGGCAATTTTTGAAAGTCTCTAAGGAGACTTATCAATGTGTCAAAGTAATCATTGTTAATGTGGCTAAGTCAACTTGCTAGGCCTATGTGACCGTTACCGATGCTGTCCAGTTGCTTGCGACTTTTCTCCTGGAAAACACAGGTGATGACATCATTGTTGTGTCACCCGCAGTCTGTTCCAATGCATTGAGACACATGGGCCTGCAATGCAGTGCAGCTTCTCTTTGCTAAGTTTTTTTCATAGGGGAAGCATTGAGACAGTTTACAGCTAGTAAAATTGTACAAACTACAGCCGTTAGGGGTACTGTTTCATTTACCTTTTAATAATGTGCTAAAAAAGTTCTAAATAAATAACTTTTAGGGAGGCCGCTTGTTTACCGTTCTGCCCGTAGTCGTCCCGTGCAATGCAAAGCCTGCATGCTGACAAAGAAAAAGTACACAAGGGACAATGGTCAAGTTAAAGTGGTAATCTGTAAACTCCTCATTTGTGTTTATTTAGGGGACATCTATTGGCGAAAAGTAGTCATTGCTGCTGTATTTTTGCACTGTATTGACTTGCCATCCATCTTGAAAATCCATGTTAACCAATGAGTCCGTCAGCCTTCTACTTATTCCAAATAAACTACTGTTGCTGGTAGTGATGTAAAACACTTCACTTCATGTGTGCCGAATAATCTTCCCTGGAATGTCTTACCAGACACCAGTGTTTAGAACAGCTGAGCACAGCAGATGAAAAAGCATTTGTGAACTGGGTATAGGTAGAATCGCTATTGTGTTATATCATTTGGCGACAGAGAGGGGCAGAATAGACATCTTTAAAAAAAAAATTACATGACAATTTTGAGATTATTACTTTGAAATAAAAGCAGTGGGGACATTTGTAGTCATGTTAATATGGAGTGTGCGTGTTTGCTCACGTGGGAAGTCTTGGGTAATGGGCTTCCGTAAAAAGCCAAAACGCCTTCTGTCGCCAATGTGGTTGTGCAGTGCACATTACCCAGAGTGCTTTGCATGCATATGTAAATCACCATATAATTTGTCAACTTTAGCAACTTCTTTTACATTTGATATTTCTGCCCTAAACTGAGGTAATTTATGAAATAGAGAACACTATTTATCCATGCCATTGTACTTGAATGGTAGATTTGTCTTCAAAATACACCCAAAAAAAGGAGCTAGAGGACCGTTTGTGTGGGTGCCTTTACGTGCAGTCGGGTGGGAACAATGTGGCCCTTACTCAGCATTCTTGTGCAGAGGCAATATCGTAGTCTATGAAGTTTATCTGAGACGTGATTTTTGCTGGTTGAAAACTTAACCCAATACCCCGCCAGGACGACTTGAAATATAGTCGGCCATGGCAATTTTTGAAAGTCTCTAAGGAGACTTATCAATGTGTCAAAGTAATCATTGTTAATGCGGCTAAGTCAACTTGCTAGGCCTATGTGACCGTTACCGATGCTGTCCAGTTGCTTGTGACTTTTC
Organism: Notolepis coatsorum; assembly: GCF_963971535.1. Taxonomy (NCBI): domain Eukaryota; kingdom Metazoa; phylum Chordata; class Actinopteri; order Aulopiformes; family Paralepididae; genus Notolepis; species Notolepis coatsorum. Next base: position 148,512,492 of record NC_140171.1, on the reverse strand, counting down.
TCCTGGAAAACACAGGTGATGACATCATTGTTGTGTCACCCGCAGGCTGTTCCAATGCATTGAGACACATGGGCCTGCAATGCAGTGCAGCTTCTCTTTGCTACGTTTTTTTTATAGGCGAAGCATTGAGACAGTTTACAGCTAGTAAAATTGTACAAACTACAGCTGTTAGGGGTACTGTTTCATTTACCTTTTAATAATGTGCTAAAAAAGTTCTAAATAAATAACTTTTAGGGAGGCCGCTTGTTTACCGTTCTGCCCGTAGTCGTCCCGTGCAATGCAAAGCCTGCATGCTGACAAAGAAAAAGTACACAAGGGACAATGGTCAAGTTAAAGTGGTAATCTGTAAACTCCTCATTTGTGTTTATTTAGGGGACATCTATTGGCGAAAAGTAGTCATTGCTGCTGTGTTTTTGCACTGTATTGACTTGCCATCCATCTTGAAAATCCATGTTAACCAATGAGTCCGTCAGCCTTCTACTTATTCCAAATAAACTACTGTTGCTGGTAGTGATGTAAAACACTTCACTTCATGTGTGCCGAATAATCTTCCCTGGAATGTCTTACCAGACACCAGTGTTTAGAACAGCTGAGCACAGCAGATGAAAAAGCATTTGTGAACTGGGTATAGGTAGAATCGCTATTGTGTTATATCATTTGGCGACAGAGAGGGGCAGAATAGACATCTTTAAAAAAAAATTACATGACAATTTTGAGATTATTACTTTGAAATAAAAGCAGTGGGGACATTTGTAGTCATGTTAATATGGAGTGTGCGTGTTTGCTCACGTGGGAAGTCTTGGGTAATGGGCTTCCGTAAAAATCCAAAACGCCTTCTGTCGCCAATGTGGTTGTGCAGTACACATTACCCAGAGTGCTTTGCATGCATATGTAAATCACCATATAATTTGTCAACTTTAGCAACTTCTTTTACATTTGATATTTCTGCCCTAAACTGAGGTAATTTATGAAATAGAGAACACTATTTATCCATGCCATTGTACTTGAATGGTAGATTTGTCTTCAAAATATACCCAAAAAAAGGAGCTAAAGGACCGTTTGTGTGAGTGCCTTTACGTGCAGTCGGGTGGGAACAATGTGGCCCTTACCCAGCATTCTTGTGCAGAGGCAATATCGTAGTCTTTGAAGTTTATCTGAGACGTGATTTTTGCTGGTTGAAAACTTAACCCAATACCCCGCCAGGACGACTTGAAATATAGTCGGCCATGGCAATTTTTGAAAGTCTCTAAGGAGACTTATCAATGTGTCAAAGTAATCATTGTTAATGCGGCTAAGTCAACGAGCTAGGCCTATGTGACCGTTACCGATGCTGTCCAGTTGCTTGCGACTTTTCTCCTAGAAAACACAGGTGATGACATCATTGTTGTGTCACCCGCAGGCTGTTCCAATGCATTGAGACACATGAGCCTGCAATGCAGTGCAGCTTCTCTTTGCTACGTTTTTTTTATAGGGGAAGCATTGAGACAGTTTACAGCTAGTAAAATTGTACAAACTACAGCCGTTAGGGGTACTGTTTCATTTACCTTTTAATAATGTGCTAAAAAAGTTCTAAATAAATAACTTTTAGGGAGGCCGCTTGTTTACCGTTCTGCCCCTGGTCGTCCCGTGCAATGCAAAGCCTGCATGCTGACAAAGAAAAAGTACACAAGGGACAATGGTCAAGTTAAAGTGGTAATCTGTAAACTCCTCATTTGTGTTTATTTAGGGGACATCTATTGGCGAAAAGTAGTCATTGCTGCTGTATTTTTGCACTGTATTGACTTGCCATCCATCTTGAAAATCCATGTTAACCAATGAGTCCGTCAGCCTTCTACTTATTCCAAATAAACTACTGTTGCTGGTAGTGATGTAAAACACTTCACTTCATCTGTGCCGAATAATCTTCCCTGGAATGTCTTACCAGACACCAGTGTTTAGAACAGCTAAGCACAGCAGATGAAAAAGCATTTGTGAACTGGGTATAGGTAGAATCGCTATTGTGTTATATCATTTGGCGACAGAGAGGGGCAGAATAGACATCTTTAAAAAAAAAATGACATGACAATTTTGAGATTATTACTTTGAAATAAAAGCAGTGGGGACATTTGTAGTCATGTTAATATGGAGTGTGCGTGTTTGCTCACGTGGGAAGTCTTGGGTAATGGGCTTCCGTAAAAATCCAAAACGCCTTCTGTCGCCAATGTGGTTGTGCAGTACACATTACCCAGAGTGCTTTGCATGCATATGTAAATCACCATATAATTTGTCAACTTTAGCAACTTCTTTTACATTTGATATTTCTGCCCTAAACTGAGGTAATTTATGAAATAGAGAACACTATTTATCCATGCCATTGTACTTGAATGGTAGATTTGTCTTCAAAATACACCCAAAAAAAGGAGCTAGAGGACCGTTTGTGTGGGTGCCTTTACGTGCAGTCGGGTGGGAACAATGTGGCCCTTACCCAGCATTCTTGTGCAGAGGCAATATCGTAGTCTATGAAGTTTATCTGAGACGTGATTTTTGCTGGTTGAAAACTTAACCCAATACCCCGCCAGGACGACTTGAAATATAGTCGGCCATGGCAATTTTTGAAAGTCTCTAAGGAGACTTATCAATGTGTCAAAGTAATCATTGTTAATGCGGCTAAGTCAACTTGCTAGGCCTATGTGACCGTTACCGATGCTGTCCAGTTGCTTGTGACTTTTCTCCTGGAAAACACAGGTGATGACATCATTGTTGTGTCACCCGCAGGCTGTTCCAATGCATTGAGACACATGGGCCTGCAATGCAGTGCAGCTTCTCTTTGCTACGTTTTTTTTATAGGCGAAGCATTGAGACAGTTTACAGCTAGTAAAATTGTACAAACTACAGCCGTTAGGGGTACTGTTTCATTTACCTTTTAATAATGTGCTAAAAAAGTTCTAAATAAATCACTTTTAGGGAGGCCGCTTGTTTACCGTTCTGCCCGTAGTCGTCCCGTGCAATGCAAAGCCTGCATGCTGACAAAGAAAAAGTACACAAGGGACAATGGTCAAGTTAAAGTGGTAATCTGTAAACTCCTCATTTGTGTTTATTTAGGGGACATCTATTGGCGAAAAGTAGTCATTGCTGCTGTGTTTTTGCACTGTATTGACTTGCCATCCATCTTGAAAATCCATGTTAACCAATGAGTCCGTCAGCCTTCTACTTATTCCAAATAAACTACTGTTGCTGGTAGTGATGTAAAACACTTCACTTCATGTGTGCCGAATAATCTTCCCTGGAATGTCTTACCAGACACCAGTGTTTAGAACAGCTGAGCACAGCAGATGAAAAAGCATTTGTGAACTGGGTATAGGTAGAATCGCTATTGTGTTATATCATTTGGCGACAGAGAGGGGCAGAATAGACATCTTTAAAAAAAAATTACATGACAATTTTGAGATTATTACTTTGAAATAAAAGCAGTGGGGACATTTGTAGTCATGTTAATATGGAGTGTGCGTGTTTGCTCATGTGGGAAGTCTTGGGTAATGGGCTTCCGTAAAAAGCCAAAACGCCTTCTGTCGCCAATGTGGTTGTGCAGTACACATTACCCAGAGTGCTTTGCATGCATATGTAAATCACCATATAATTTGTCAACTTTAGCAATTTCTTTTACATTTGATATTTCTGCCCTAAACTGAGGTAATTTATGAAATAGAGAACACTATTTATCCATGCCATTGTACTTGAATGGTAGATTTGTCTTCAAAATACACCCAAAAAAAGGAGCTAAAGGACCGTTTGTGTGAGTGCCTTTACGTGCAGTCGGGTGGGAACTATGTGGCCCTTACCCAGCATTCTTGTGCAGAGGCAATATCGTAGTCTATGAAGTTTATCTGAGACGTGATTTTTGCTGGTTGAAAACTTAACCCAATACCCCGCCAGGACGACTTGAAATATAGTCGGCCATGGCAATTTTTGAAAGTCTCTAAGGAGACTTATCAATGTGTCAAAGTAATCATTGTTAATGCGGCTAAGTCAACGAGCTAGGCCTATGTGACCGTTACCGATGCTGTCCAGTTGCTTGCGACTTTTCTCCTAGAAAACACAGGTGATGACATCATTGTTGTGTCACCCGCAGGCTGTTCCAATGCATTGAGACACATGAGCCTGCAATGCAGTGCAGCTTCTCTTTGCTAAGTTTTTTTTATAGGGGAAGCATTGAGACAGTTTACAGCTAGTAAAATTGTACAAACTACAGACGTTAGGGGTACTGTTTCATTTACCTTTTAATAATGTGCTAAAAAAGTTCTAAATAAATAACTTTTAGGGAGGCCGCTTGTTTACCGTTCTGCCCGTAGTCGTCCCGTGCAATGCAAAGCCTGCATGCTGACAAAGAAAAAGTACACAAGGGACAATGGTCAAGTTAAAGTGGTAATCTGTAAACTCCTCATTTGTGTTTATTTAGGGGACATCTATTGGCGAAAAGTAGTCATTGCTGCTGTATTTTTGCACTGTATTGACTTGCCATCCATCTTGAAAATCCATGTTAACCAATGAGTCCGTCAGCCTTCTACTTATTCCAAATAAACTACTGTTGCTGGTAGTGATGTAAAACACTTCACTTCATCTGTGCCGAATAATCTTCCCTGGAATGTCTTACCAGACACCAGTGTTTAGAACAGCTAAGCACAGCAGATGAAAAAGCATTTGTGAACTGGGTATAGGTAGAATCGCTATTGTGTTATATCATTTGGCGACAGAGAGGGGCAGAATAGACATCTTTAAAAAAAAATTACATGACAATTTTGAGATTATTACTTTGAAATAAAAGCAGTGGGGACATTTGTAGTCATGTTAATATGGAGTGTGCGTGTTTGCTCACGTGGGAAGTCTTGGGTAATGGGCTTCCGTAAAAATCCAAAACGCCTTCTGTCGCCAATGTGGTTGTGCAGTACACATTACCCAGAGTGCTTTGCATGCATATGTAAATCACCATATAATTTGTCAACTTTAGCAACTTCTTTTACATTTGATATTTCTGCCCTAAACTGAGGTAATTTATGAAATAGAGAACACTATTTATCCATGCCATTGTACTTGAATGGTAGATTTGTCTTCAAAATACACCCAAAAAAAGGAGCTAGAGGACCGTTTGTGTGAGTGCCTTTACGTGCAGTCGGGTGGGAACAATGTGGCCCTTACCTAGCATTCTTGTGCAGAGGCAATATCGTAGTCTATGAAGTTTATCTGAGACGTGATTTTTGCTGGTTGAAAACTTAACCCAATACCCCGCCAGGACGACTTGAAATATAGTCGGCCATGGCAATTTTTGAAAGTCTCTAAGGAGACTTATCAATGTGTCAAAGTAATCATTGTTAATGCGGCTGTTGTGAAGGGCCAGATTAAACCGAATATATATATTTATTTATATATATATATTTAATTGTATTTGTATATTCTCTAATACTCCCTGATATCCCTTGTATATTCCTTGTACAATATGCATTGAATATCCATTCTAGCCTACTGAACATCCCATAATAGCCTCCATTCTACTATTGGTCGAGACCTTGGTGCCAGGCTGCCATACCCCTCAGACCCAGTTCAAACGTACCGCTCCACATGTACGAACAAGTCCTAGTTCCGCGTAGGAATCTGACTACCGCACCACTAATGGGACTATTTGTTCATAGTGCGTATATATACTGCGCTACTAAAGTAGGACTTCCTTTTCAGTCCAGTTTCTTACCCTCCAATAGAGTCACAGACGTAAAGCCTCCCCGCGACGCCACGTGTGGGAGTAAGGCCAAGTTCGCCTACCATCGGTATTGAGACATCGTGTATATTAATATTTGAATAGTCATATTTGGCACTATATCGTCGAGTTGGACGTAGTCTATTAAGCTAATAATAGTCTGTTAATATATAGTGCTTCGTGCGGTGAGAATACTACCGTAGTCAGTACCCCATCGTTTCGGGCAGAGAACTGGCTGCTTATCCAGGGTGGTTGACCCCACGTGAAGCTGCACCCGAGGAGCCCCAGAGCCGACGAGCGAGTGGACCTGTATACCGGATTATTCTACCGACGACAGCCCGCCTTCCCAGGCACGGATTATGCTTTGTATACTTTGATTATTCCATGGATAAAGACCCCCGACACTGCCGTGTGTTGGAACCCCCCCCCCCCTGGAGAGGACGCAAGGTGAGGAGACGCTCTGCAAGACGAGGTCGCTTCACGTCTCTCCTCCGTGGACCGGAGAACGCCGGCCCACAAAGAGTCCACCTGCTTTCATCTGTGGTCCAAGGATCGCCGGCGCATTGAACGGCACTACAGTGGGTTCACCTGGGATACCCTTGGCCGGATGAGGCAGCCGGATTCTACCCCCCCCCCCCCTCCTACTCCTGTCGGTTTACAAGCGACCGGATTAACCCCCCCTAGTGTGTCCAGTATATAATCATTAAAGTATCATTGCTGTTATTCCTTAAACTATTCCAGGTCGTATATGTACCACCTGCGCCTTCAGAGATTGGACATTCTCTCATTCATAAAAGTGCATACTAATTTCCATTCATAAATGTGATTGATTTGATTAAGTGCTTGCTCTACACACCATCGCTGTGTAGAAATAAAGACCTATTTCTAATTCGTACATTTGTGTTGGATCCGTTTCATCTACGTGACAGTGTTCATCATAATATATTTATGCCGTGTACTGGGTGGCCGAATATTAAGTACAAAGGTAGTGGTAGTAAGTATCATATCTAGTAATACAGTCAGGGAATTGTACCCCTCAGTTACAATTGGTCCTTCGAGCCGGATGGTAATTAGTGTAATATTAATATAGTGTTATTAATATTGAAATGGCCTATGATGAACACTCCATGAAACGATCCTCCTAACCAACGCCCGCAGCGCGAACGACGGCTCCCTCAGTACTTAGAGGCTTACGCTGTCAGTCAACAACCTAGTCTTCTACTAACAGTAAACGCGGTAAAACTAGAAAGTAAAAGTATGTCTAACCCCAACGCCCAGACTACCCCGACCATAGAGGCCCCTACGGGCTCTAATGTAACTGACCAAGTTCACGGTGGGGACCAGTGGGAACCAGACATGACTTCACACCCCGCCAGTACTGAAGAAGTAGTCCCCGATGAGTCCCGGGAGGAATACAACGCTACCGAGAGAGAACTCGGCACGGAAGAAGACGGGGAGAGCACCGTGGAGATAGAGCTCCAAGGCTCCGCAAGGAGTACCCCGAGGGAAGGCTCCCCTATACAACCGCCTTCTCCCAGCGAGGCAGAGAGGACCCTACAGCAGGCCTTCCTCATCAGCCTGAACGCCGCTGCTGAACGCGACCGACTGCAGTTCCAGCAGCGGAGCGAAGAAGAGCATATACGTCTAGAACTAAGACGCATTCAGAGAGAAGAGAATGTGGCCCGAGACCGAGCAGACAGCCAGCGAGCAGCTGCTGGTGCTCTACGGGACGCAGAGCGCGACAGACAGCAAGCGCAACTAATAGAACAGCTGATCAGACGGACAACACCCTCTCCCTCCGCCAGAGGCTCCAGGAACTCGTCTAGACACACCTCCAGGGCGGCATCCCCTAGCCGAGTAAACAACCCTGAACTTGACCAACAGACGAGGTCTATACCCCCCACAGACCACCTCCCCCCACAGGTCCAAGCGAGACCTAGCAACCGGGAAGGAGCAGCATATCCTGTGGAGAGGCTAAACCAGAGACTACAAGCACTGGATGACCTAACTGAAGACGAAGAGGAAGAGGAGGAGAACCACGCCCGACGACAGCACAGTACTCTACCGGACCAGGAGGTCCGGTACAGCCCAGGCTATACTCCCGCGGAGCTGCGCTACAGACCCCCGACTCTATACACGGGTGAGCACGACGCACGACCCGCACCGAGGAACAGCACCTGGACAAGCGGGCCATGGTACACTGCCAGTACCAGCCCATACCAAGGAGCGGGAGGAGACTCGCCTAGGAGGCCTCTCCCCCAACGCTCGCCGATGTATCCACAGTCAGCGTCATACATTGGCCCGCCTATGGTACCCGACTTCACCCAAGAGAACCGGACCCAGTATACGGAACTCCGCATGTGTCTGGAGACCATGTTGGTGGATGTATTGGATGAACGCCATAAATATGCCATCCTACTGAAGCACTTAAAGGTGCCCCGCGCACATAATATAGCGCTCGCCTACGCGACTTCCACCACCCCATACACAGCAGCGCTGGTAGCATTGGACCAGAGGTATGGGCGCATATGGGATTACGTGATCCAGGAGATCCGACACATCGACCGCTTACCCCCAGCAATAGACAATCGAGCACTGGACGACCTGTCCATCAGAGTGCAGTCCCTGGTAGGGATGTTGGGAGCGCAGAGAGAGAAGGGGAGGCATGAACCTTACGCCAACTCAAATGTGGAAAGGATCTTGGAGAAGCTGCCGCCCGCTCGACAGGAGCGTTTTAGGCGACAGAGGGACCACCGAGACCCGAATGGCCCCGAACCGAACCTCCTCGATCTAGCAGACTTCCTGGCGAGAGAAGTCAGCAGCCTACGGCTAGATACATTCGGACGGAGCACCCCTGGCTCCAGAGAAGGAACCAGACGACTAAATGATGGAAGAAGATCGGTGACTGTGATGCACCAATCGGAGTCAGTACCGAGCAGCAGGAGCCACAGTACCCCCTCCAGAACGGAGAAGTGGAAGATAGTGTGCCCCTACTGTGAGAAAGAACACTGGCTAGCGCAATGTGACTCCTTCCCCAAGCTGAACGCGGAGGAAGCAAGTCAATGGATAAAGTCCAACAAGCGTTGTTTTCGCTGTGCGCGCTCACACATGGCAGCCGAATGCCGCTTAAAGAAAAGGTGCACCAAGTGCGATGGAGCCCATCTGGACATACTTCACGACAGTAACAGACGGCGCCCTTCACCCGCACCATCCAGCAGCAAAGCGAGCGTCATGTACATCGATCCCGCCAGCAGCAGTGGAGCCCGAGTACTCCTAAAAGTAGTGCGTGTGACACTAAGCTACCAGAATAAAGTCCTGGACACTTACGCCGTCCTCGATGACGGGTCAGAGAAGACCCTTCCGCTCGCCTCCGCTGCGGCCCAGCTAGGGCTGCGGGGAAGCGAAACCCAAATGACAATTCGGACAATAAGACGAGATTTGAAGACGATAAAGGTCGATAAATGATAAACGATAAATGTCTCATTCTCTATCGCAGCAAGCGGCCAGCCTGAGCGACGGTACCAGATTACAGACGCTTTCACCAGCCAAGAAATAGGACTGTCGCGGTACACATACCCCGTCGCCAAGCTGATGGAGAAATATGCACATCTGCGCAAGTTACCGATCCCGCTCATAGACAATGCTATGCCGACCCTGTTGATAGGCTCCGACCATGCAGACATCATTGTCCCGATAGACCGGGTTCATACCGGACCCCGAGGCTGTCCTGCAGCAGTCGAGACCCGTTTGGGATGGACTCTCCAAGGCCCGCTCGCCAAATCTCTCAACCGAAGTACAGCCACTAGATGTCTCCACTCCCGAGTCACAGAGGGAGAAACCGCACTCCTGCAACACGTAGAGCGGCTATGGACCTTGGAACAAATGCCCCTTAAGAACGGAAAGAAAGACATTCGCTCTAAAGATGACATTTACGCCATTCACCTCCTCGAGACAGGGACCAAGAGAGTCCCGGTCAACGGCGTGTTGAGATACGCCACGCCACTCCTGCGGCGAGAAGGAATGCCTACTTTCCACGCCAAGACAGACGCCACAGAACGGTACCTGCTGAACACGGAGCGGCGCTTAGCCAAGAACCCCGCCCAAGAGAGTGTATACCGCGCTGAGATTGAGAAGCTCATCACAGCGGGACACGTCACAAAGATGGACATTAAAGAGGCTGACCAGACCACTGAATCGTGGTACGTGCCTCACCACAAGGTCCATCACAACGGTAAAGACAGCATAGTATTTAACTGCAGCTACCAGATCGGATCCCAAAATCTGAATAAAGAGTTACTGCCCGGTCCCACACTCGGCCCCTCCCTACTCGGCGTTCTACTCCGCTTCCGCCAGGAAAAGGTGGCCATCAGCGGGGACATTAAAGGAATGTTCCTGCAGGTGAGATTAGTAGAGGCGGACAAGCCCCTGTTACGGTTCCTATGGAGAGAGAAGCCAGGAGATGAGCACCCAGCCATCTACCAATGGGAAGTCCTCCCCTTCGGAACGACGTGCAGCCCCTGCTGTGCTACATTTGCACTACAGAAACATGTAGCAGAGGACCCAGCAGCGGACGAAGAGGTCCGACACAGCGTAAAGAACAGCTTCTACGTAGACAACTGTCTACAAAGCCTTTCAACCCAGGAAGAAGCCGAGGCTCTCCTGATTAAACTCCGCGCCTCATTGATCAAAGGCGGCTTTGATCTCAGGCAGTGGGCCAGCAGCGATCCGCAAGTACTGCACAGCCTCTCCTCCGAGGACAAGGCAGCCAGCAGCGAGACCTGGATGGCTACAATCCCGGGAGAAGCCCAGGAGATGACCCTGGGATTGGTGTGGCGATTCAAAACAGATTCGCTTCACTACAGACACAAGCCCCTGACTACGGAGCAGGGAAGGCCGGCGGCGGCGCCGACCACCAGACGGAGTGTGTACACAACACTCGCCCGACAATATGACCCGCTAGGATGTATTCTACCGTACACCACCAGGGCAAAAATGATTGTACGAGCATTGTGGGACAAGGACCAGGGCTGGGACGACCCCATTCCCGCACACCTTACATCCACCTGGAGAGAGTGGGAGATGGAGCTCCACTCACTCCCAGGCGTTAATATGCGCCGAAGCTACTTCCCACCCACGGTGAGGCCAGAGACATGTAAAATGGACTTACACGTCTTCAGTGACGCCTCAGAGGTCGCATACGGATCAGTAGCCTACTTGCGGGCCCAAGAGAAGGGGGGAGAGATCTACACAGCATTTGTCCTCGCCCGCTCGAGAATAGCCCCACGCAAGCAACAATCTATCCCACGTCTAGAGCTCTGCGCAGCCCTAGCCGGAGCGCACCTAGCCACGCTCATCCAACGTGAGCTCACCATACCGGTGTCTAGAACAATCCTGTGGTCAGATTCCACGACGGTACTCGCCTGGATCAAATCGGACTCATGCAAGTACAAAGTCTTCGTGGGAGTCAGAGTCACCGAGATTCAAGACTTAACCGAAGAATTAACCGGAGAAACAGAGTGGCGCTACGTTGATATGCCCCTGGATGACCTCACCCGTCGCAATGTCTACAGTGACGGCCCCGCATTCCTAAGACTCCCGGAAGGACAGTGGCCCATGCCTATCCCGAGGGAAGCAAGTCCAGAGGAGGTGGAAAATAAGAAGTCTGTGTTCTGTGGATTGAGCACCGTAGCCTCCACCGACCCTAACATAGACGATTGCACGTCCATAGAGAGTGCACAACAAAGAACATTCCTGCGGTACCACCCGGAGTGCAAGTCCCCCGCTGATATGTCAGCAGCTAACTACGAGGAAGCAGAATTGCTTCTACTGCAGCGAGCCCAGAGAGACAATTTGACAGAAGGAACAGTCGTCATGATTATTGATCAATCACTGCCCCGAGCTATGTGGCCGGCCGGCCGCGTAAGCAAAGTGATCACCGGTGCCGACGGCAAGGTCCGAGCAGCTGAAGTGCTCGTCCAGGGTCGCACTTACACCCGTCCCGTGGCGAGGCTCATAGAACTGCCTCGACTCCCAGACACAATCGATGATGACCATGACCCTATAACCCTATGACTTTGTGAAGTTGACTGACCCCTACAGCAAACCCTTATGTGTAAATAGACAACGCGATTAATCTGTCTCTGTTTAACTGATTAGGTCTGGGACCAATCAGGGGGTGGCTGTTGTGAAGGGCCAGATTAAACCGAATATATATATTTATTTATATATATATATTTAATTGTATTTGTATATTCTCTAATACTCCCTGATATCCCTTGTATATTCCTTGTACAATATGCATTGAATATCCATTCTAGCCTACTGAACATCCCATAATAGCCTCCATTCTACTATTGGTCGAGACCTTGGTGCCAGGCTGCCATACCCCTCAGACCCAGTTCAAACGTACCGCTCCACATGTACGAACAAGTCCTAGTTCCGCGTAGGAATCTGACTACCGCACCACTAATGGGACTATTTGTTCATAGTGCGTATATATACTGCGCTACTAAAGTAGGACTTCCTTTTCAGTCCAGTTTCTTACCCTCCAATAGAGTCACAGACGTAAAGCCTCCCCGCGACGCCACGTGTGGGAGTAAGGCCAAGTTCGCCTACCATCGGTATTGAGACATCGTGTATATTAATATTTGAATAGTCATATTTGGCACTATATCGTCGAGTTGGACGTAGTCTATTAAGCTAATAATAGTCTGTTAATATATAGTGCTTCGTGTGGTGAGAATACTACCGTAGTCAGTACCCCATCGTTTCGGGCAGAGAACTGGCTGCTTATCCAGGGTGGTTGACCCCACGTGAAGCTGCACCCGAGGAGCCCCAGAGCCGACGAGCGAGTGGACCTGTATACCGGATTATTCTACCGACGACAGCCCGCCTTCCCAGGCACGGATTATGCTTTGTATACTTTGATTATTCCATGGATAAAGACCCCCGACACTGCCGTGTGTTGGAACCCCCCCCCCCCTGGAGAGGACGCAAGGTGAGGAGACGCTCTGCAAGACGAGGTCGCTTCACGTCTCTCCTCCGTGGACCGGAGAACGCCGGCCCACAAAGTGTCCACCTGCTTTCATCTGTGGTCCAAGGATCGCCGGCGCATTGAACGGCACTACAGTGGGTTCACCTGGGATACCCTTGGCCGGATGAGGCAGCCGGATTCTACCCCCCCCCCCCCCCCCCCTACTCCTGTCGGCTTACAAGCGACCGGATTAACCCCCCCTAGTGTGTCCAGTATATAATCATTAAAGTATCATTGCTGTTATTCCTTAAACTATTCCAGGTCGTATATGTACCACCTGCGCCTTCAGAGATTGAACATTCTCTATTGATATACCGACGAATACTCTTGCCATAAAAGTGCATACTAATTTCCATTCATAAATGTGATTGATTTGATTAAGTGCTTGCTCTACACACCATCGCTGTGTAGAAATAAAGACCTATTTCTAATTCGTACATTTGTGTTGGATCCGTTTCATCTACGTGACAGTGTTCATCATAATATATTTATGCCGTGTACTGGGTGGCCGAATATTAAGTACAAAGGTAGTGGTAGTAAGTATCATATCTAGTAATACAGTCAGGGAATTGTACCCCTCAGTTACAGCGGCTAAGTCAACTTGCTAGGCCTATGTGACCGTTACCGATGCTGTCCAGTTGCTTGCGACTTTTCTCCTGGAAAACACAGGTGATGACATCATTGTTGTGTCACCCGCAGTCTGTTCCAATGCATTGAGACACATGGGCCTGCAATGCAGTGCAGCTTCTCTTTGCTAAGTTTTTTTCATAGGGGAAGCATTGAGACAGTTTACAGCTAGTAAAATTGTACAAACTACAGCCGTTAGGGGTACTGTTTCATTTACCTTTTAATAATGTGCTAAAAAAGTTCTAAATAAATAACTTTTAGGGAGGCCGCTTGTTTACCGTTCTGCCCGTAGTCGTCCCGTGCAATGCAAAGCCTGCATGCTGACAAAGAAAAAGTACACAAGGGACAATGGTCAAGTTAAAGTGGTAATCTGTAAACTCCTCATTTGTGTTTATTTAGGGGACATCTATTGGCGAAAAGTAGTCATTGCTGCTGTGTTTTTGCACTGTATTGACTTGCCATCCATCTTGAAAATCCATGTTAACCAATGAGTCCCTCAGCCTTCTACTTATTCCAAATAAACTACTGTTGCTGGTAGTGATGTAAAACACTTCACTTCATGTGTGCCGAATAATCTTCCCTGGAATGTCTTACCAGACACCAGTGTTTAGAACAGCTGAGCACAGCAGATGAAAAAGCATTTGTGAACTGGGTATAGGTAGAATCGCTATTGTGTTATATCATTTGGCGACAGAGAGGGGCAGAATAGACATCTTTAAAAAAAAAATTACATGACAATTTTGAGATTATTACTTTGAAATAAAAGCAGTGGGGACATTTGTAGTCATGTTAATATGGAGTGTGCGTGTTTGCTCACGTGGGAAGTCTTGGGTAATGGGCTTCCGTAAAAAGCCAAAACGCCTTCTGTCGCCAATGTGGTTGTGCAGTGCACATTACCCAGAGTGCTTTGCATGCATATGTAAATCACCATATAATTTGTCAACTTTAGCAACTTCTTTTACATTTGATATTTCTGCCCTAAACTGAGGTAATTTATGAAATAGAGAACACTATTTGTCCATGCCATTGTACTTGAATGGTAGATTTATCTTCAAAATACACCCAAAAAAAGGAGCTAGAGGACCGTTTGTGTGGGTGCCTTTACGTGCAGTCGGGTGGGAACAATGTGGCACTTACCCAGCATTCTTGTGCAGAGGCAATATCGTAGTCTATGAAGTTTATCTGAGACGTGATTTTTGCTGGTTGAAAACTTAACCCAATACCCCGGCAGGACGACTTGAAATATAGTCTGCCATGGCAATTTTTGAAAGTCTCTAAGGAGACTTATCAATGTGTCAAAGTAATCATTGTTAATGCGGCTAAGTCAACTTGCTAGGCCTATGTGACCGTTACCGATGCTGTCCAGTTGCTTGTGACTTTTCTCCTGGAAAACACAGGTGATGACATCATTGTTGTGTCACCCGCAGGCTGTTCCAATGCATTGAGACACATGGGCCTGCAATGCAGTGCAGCTTCTCTTTGCTACGTTTTTTTTATAGGCGAAGCATTGAGACAGTTTACAGCTAGTAAAATTGTACAAACTACAGCCGTTAGGGGTACTGTTTCATTTACCTTTTAATAATGTGCTAAAAAAGTTCTAAATAAATCACTTTTAGGGAGGCCGCTTGTTTACCGTTCTGCCCGTAGTCGTCCCGTGCAATGCAAAGCCTGCATGCTGACAAAGAAAAAGTACACAAGGGACAATGGTCAAGTTAAAGTGGTAATCTGTAAACTCCTCATTTGTGTTTATTTAGGGGACATCTATTGGCGAAAAGTAGTCATTGCTGCTGTGTTTTTGCACTGTATTGACTTGCCATCCATCTTGAAAATCCATGTTAACCAATGAGTTCGTCAGCCTTCTACTTATTCCAAATAAACTACTGTTGCTGGTAGTGATGTAAAACACTTCACTTCATGTGTGCCGAATAATCTTCCCTGGAATGTCTTACCAGACACCAGTGTTTAGAACAGCTGAGCACAGCAGATGAAAAAGCATTTGTGAACTGGGTATAGGTAGAATCGCTATTGTGTTATATCATTTGGCGACAGAGAGGGGCAGAATAGACATCTTTAAAAAAAAATTACATGACAATTTTGAGATTATTACTTTGAAATAAAAGCAGTGGGGACATTTGTAGTCATGTTAATATGGAGTGTGCGTGTTTGCTCACGTGGGAAGTCTTGGGTAATGGGCTTCCGTAAAAATCCAAAACGCCTTCTGTCGCCAATGTGGTTGTGCAGTACACATTACCCAGAGTGCTTTGCATGCATATGTAAATCACCATATAATTTGTCAACTTTAGCAACTTCTTTTACATTTGATATGTCTGCCCTAAACTGAGGTAATTTATGAAATAGAGAACACTATTTATCCATGCCATTGTACTTGAATGGTAGATTTGTCTTCAAAATATACCCAAAAAAAGGAGCTAAAGGACCGTTTGTGTGAGTGCCTTTACGTGCAGTCGGGTGGGAACAATGTGGCCCTTACCCAGCATTCTTGTGCAGAGGCAATATCGTAGTCTATGAAGTTTATCTGAGACGTGATTTTTGCTGGTTGAAAACTTAACCCAATACCCCGCCAGGACGACTTGAAATATAGTCGGCCATGGCAATTTTTGAAAGTCTCTAAGGAGACTTATCAATGTGTCAAAGTAATCATTGTTAATGCGGCTAAGTCAACGAGCTAGGCCTATTTGACCGTTACCGATGCTGTCCAGTTGCTTGCGACTTTTCTCCTAGAAAACACAGGTGATGACATCATTGTTGTGTCACCCGCAGGCTGTTCCAATGCATTGAGACACATGAGCCTGCAATGCAGTGCAGCTTCTCTTTGCTAAGTTTTTTTTATAGGGGAAGCATTGAGACAGTTTACAGCTAGTAAAATTGTACAAACTACAGCCGTTAGGGGTACTGTTTCATTTACCTTTTAATAATGTGCTAAAAAAGTTCTAAATAAATAACTTTTAGGGAGGCCGCTTGTTTACCGTTCTGCCCGTAGTCGTCCCGTGCAATGCAAAGCCTGCATGCTGACAAAGAAAAAGTACACAAGGGACAATGGTCAAGTTAAAGTGGTAATCTGTAAACTCCTCATTTGTGTTTATTTAGGGGACATCTATTGGCGAAAAGTAGTCATTGCTGCTGTGTTTTTGCACTGTATTGACTTGCCATCCATCTTGAAAATCCATGTTAACCAATGAGTCCGTCAGCCTTCTACTTATTCCAAATAAACTACTGTTGCTGGTAGTGATGTAAAACACTTCACTTCATGTGTGCCGAATAATCTTCCCTGGAATGTCTTACCAGACACCAGTGTTTAGAACAGCTGAGCACAGCAGATGAAAAAGCATTTGTGAACTGGGTATAGGTAGAATCGCTATTGTGTTATATCATTTGGCGACAGAGAGGGGCAGAATAGACATCTTTAAAAAAAAATTACATGACAATTTTGAGATTATTACTTTGAAATAAAAGCAGTGGGGACATTTGTAGTCATGTTAATATGGAGTGTGCGTGTTTGCTCACGTGGGAAGTCTTGGGTAATGGGCTTCCGTAAAAAGCCAAAACGCTTTCTGTCGCCAATGTGGTTGTGCAGTGCACATTACCCAGAGTGCTTTGCATGCATATGTAAATCACCATATAATTTGTCAACTTTAGCAACTTCTTTTACATTTGATATTTCTGCCCTAAACTGAGGTAATTTATGAAATAGAGAACATTATTTATCCATGCCATTGTACTTGAATGGTAGATTTGTCTTCAAAATACACCCAAAAAAAGGAGCTAGAGGACCGTTTGTGTGAGTGCCTTTACGTGCAGTCGGGTGGGAACAATGTGGCCCTTACCCAGCATTCTTGTGCAGAGGCAATATCGTAGTCTATGAAGTTTATCTGAGACGTGATTTTTGCTGGTTGAAAACTTAACCCAATACCCCGCCAGGACGACTTGAAATATAGTCGGCCATGGCAATTTTTGAAAGTCTCTAAGGAGACTTATCAATGTGTCAAAGTAATCATTGTTAATGCGGCTAAGTCAACGAGCTAGGCCTATGTGACCGTTACCGATGCTGTCCAGTTGCTTGCGACTTTTCTCCTAGAAAACACAGGTGATGACATCATTGTTGTGTCACCCGCAGGCTGTTCCAATGCATTGAGACACATGAGCCTGCAATGCAGTGCAGCTTCTCTTTGCTAAGTTTTTTTTATAGGGGAAGCATTGAGACAGTTTACAGCTAGTAAAATTGTACAAACTACAGCCGTTAGGGGTACTGTTTCATTTACCTTTTAATAATGTGCTAAAAAAGTTCTAAATAAATAACTTTTAGGGAGGCCGCTTGTTTACCGTTCTGCCCGTAGTCGTCCCGTGCAATGCAAAGCCTGCATGCTGACAAAGAAAAAGTACACAAGGGACAATGGTCAAGTTAAAGTGGTAATCTGTAAACTCCTCATTTGTGTTTATTTAGGGGACATCTATTGGCGAAAAGTAGTCATTGCTGCTGTGTTTTTGCACTGTATTGACTTGCCATCCATCTTGAAAATCCATGTTAACCAATGAGTCCGTCAGCCTTCTACTTATTCCAAATAAACTACTGTTGCTGGTAGTGATGTAAAACACTTCACTTCATGTGTGCCGAATAATCTTCCCTGGAATGTCTTACCAGACACCAGTGTTTAGAACAGCTGAGCACAGCAGATGAAAAAGCATTTGTGAACTGGGTATAGGTAGAATCGCTATTGTGTTATATCATTTGGCGACAGAGAGGGGCAGAATAGACATCTTTAAAAAAAAATTACATGACAATTTTGAGATTATTACTTTGAAATAAAAGCAGTGGGGACATTTGTAGTCATGTTAATATGGAGTGTGCGTGTTTGCTCATGTGGGAAGTCTTGGGTAATGGGCTTCCGTAAAAAGCCAAAACGCCTTCTGTCGCCAATGTGGTTGTGCAGTACACATTACCCAGAGTGCTTTGCATGCATATGTAAATCACCATATAATTTGTCAACTTTAGCAATTTCTTTTACATTTGATATTTCTGCCCTAAACTGAGGTAATTTATGAAATAGAGAACACTATTTATCCATGCCATTGTACTTGAATGGTAGATTTGTCTTCAAAATACACCCAAAAAAAGGAGCTAAAGGACCGTTTGTGTGAGTGCCTTTACGTGCAGTCGGGTGGGAACTATGTGGCCCTTACCCAGCATTCTTGTGCAGAGGCAATATCGTAGTCTATGAAGTTTATCTGAGACGTGATTTTTGCTGGTTGAAAACTTAACCCAATACCCCGCCAGGACGACTTGAAATATAGTCGGCCATGGCAATTTTTGAAAGTCTCTAAGGAGACTTATCAATGTGTCAAAGTAATCATTGTTAATGCGGCTAAGTCAACGAGCTAGGCCTATGTGACCGTTACCGATGCTGTCCAGTTGCTTGCGACTTTTCTCCTAGAAAACACAGGTGATGACATCATTGTTGTGTCACCCGCAGGCTGTTCCAATGCATTGAGACACATGAGCCTGCAATGCAGTGCAGCTTCTCTTTGCTAAGTTTTTTTTATAGGGGAAGCATTGAGACAGTTTACAGCTAGTAAAATTGTACAAACTACAGACGTTAGGGGTACTGTTTCATTTACCTTTTAATAATGTGCTAAAAAAGTTCTAAATAAATAACTTTTAGGGAGGCCGCTTGTTTACCGTTCTGCCCGTAGTCGTCCCGTGCAATGCAAAGCCTGCATGCTGACAAAGAAAAAGTACACAAGGGACAATGGTCAAGTTAAAGTGGTAATCTGTAAACTCCTCATTTGTGTTTATTTAGGGGACATCTATTGGCGAAAAGTAGTCATTGCTGCTGTATTTTTGCACTGTATTGACTTGCCATCCATCTTGAAAATCCATGTTAACCAATGAGTCCGTCAGCCTTCTACTTATTCCAAATAAACTACTGTTGCTGGTAGTGATGTAAAACACTTCACTTCATCTGTGCCGAATAATCTTCCCTGGAATGTCTTACCAGACACCAGTGTTTAGAACAGCTAAGCACAGCAGATGAAAAAGCATTTGTGAACTGGGTATAGGTAGAATCGCTATTGTGTTATATCATTTGGCGACAGAGAGGGGCAGAATAGACATCTTTAAAAAAAAATTACATGACAATTTTGAGATTATTACTTTGAAATAAAAGCAGTGGGGACATTTGTAGTCATGTTAATATGGAGTGTGCGTGTTTGCTCACGTGGGAAGTCTTGGGTAATGGGCTTCCGTAAAAATCCAAAACGCCTTCTGTCGCCAATGTGGTTGTGCAGTACACATTACCCAGAGTGCTTTGCATGCATATGTAAATCACCATATAATTTGTCAACTTTAGCAACTTCTTTTACATTTGATATTTCTGCCCTAAACTGAGGTAATTTATGAAATAGAGAACACTATTTATCCATGCCATTGTACTTGAATGGTAGATTTGTCTTCAAAATACACCCAAAAAAAGGAGCTAGAGGACCGTTTGTGTGAGTGCCTTTACGTGCAGTCGGGTGGGAACAATGTGGCCCTTACCTAGCATTCTTGTGCAGAGGCAATATCGTAGTCTATGAAGTTTATCTGAGACGTGATTTTTGCTGGTTGAAAACTTAACCCAATACCCCGCCAGGACGACTTGAAATATAGTCGGCCATGGCAATTTTTGAAAGTCTCTAAGGAGACTTATCAATGTGTCAAAGTAATCATTGTTAATGCGGCTGTTGTGAAGGGCCAGATTAAACCGAATATATATATTTATTTATATATATATATTTAATTGTATTTGTATATTCTCTAATACTCCCTGATATCCCTTGTATATTCCTTGTACAATATGCATTGAATATCCATTCTAGCCTACTGAACATCCCATAATAGCCTCCATTCTACTATTGGTCGAGACCTTGGTGCCAGGCTGCCATACCCCTCAGACCCAGTTCAAACGTACCGCTCCACATGTACGAACAAGTCCTAGTTCCGCGTAGGAATCTGACTACCGCACCACTAATGGGACTATTTGTTCATAGTGCGTATATATACTGCGCTACTAAAGTAGGACTTCCTTTTCAGTCCAGTTTCTTACCCTCCAATAGAGTCACAGACGTAAAGCCTCCCCGCGACGCCACGTGTGGGAGTAAGGCCAAGTTCGCCTACCATCGGTATTGAGACATCGTGTATATTAATATTTGAATAGTCATATTTGGCACTATATCGTCGAGTTGGACGTAGTCTATTAAGCTAATAATAGTCTGTTAATATATAGTGCTTCGTGCGGTGAGAATACTACCGTAGTCAGTACCCCATCGTTTCGGGCAGAGAACTGGCTGCTTATCCAGGGTGGTTGACCCCACGTGAAGCTGCACCCGAGGAGCCCCAGAGCCGACGAGCGAGTGGACCTGTATACCGGATTATTCTACCGACGACAGCCCGCCTTCCCAGGCACGGATTATGCTTTGTATACTTTGATTATTCCATGGATAAAGACCCCCGACACTGCCGTGTGTTGGAACCCCCCCCCCCCTGGAGAGGACGCAAGGTGAGGAGACGCTCTGCAAGACGAGGTCGCTTCACGTCTCTCCTCCGTGGACCGGAGAACGCCGGCCCACAAAGAGTCCACCTGCTTTCATCTGTGGTCCAAGGATCGCCGGCGCATTGAACGGCACTACAGTGGGTTCACCTGGGATACCCTTGGCCGGATGAGGCAGCCGGATTCTACCCCCCCCCCCCCTCCTACTCCTGTCGGTTTACAAGCGACCGGATTAACCCCCCCTAGTGTGTCCAGTATATAATCATTAAAGTATCATTGCTGTTATTCCTTAAACTATTCCAGGTCGTATATGTACCACCTGCGCCTTCAGAGATTGGACATTCTCTCATTCATAAAAGTGCATACTAATTTCCATTCATAAATGTGATTGATTTGATTAAGTGCTTGCTCTACACACCATCGCTGTGTAGAAATAAAGACCTATTTCTAATTCGTACATTTGTGTTGGATCCGTTTCATCTACGTGACAGTGTTCATCATAATATATTTATGCCGTGTACTGGGTGGCCGAATATTAAGTACAAAGGTAGTGGTAGTAAGTATCATATCTAGTAATACAGTCAGGGAATTGTACCCCTCAGTTACAATTGGTCCTTCGAGCCGGATGGTAATTAGTGTAATATTAATATAGTGTTATTAATATTGAAATGGCCTATGATGAACACTCCATGAAACGATCCTCCTAACCAACGCCCGCAGCGCGAACGACGGCTCCCTCAGTACTTAGAGGCTTACGCTGTCAGTCAACAACCTAGTCTTCTACTAACAGTAAACGCGGTAAAACTAGAAAGTAAAAGTATGTCTAACCCCAACGCCCAGACTACCCCGACCATAGAGGCCCCTACGGGCTCTAATGTAACTGACCAAGTTCACGGTGGGGACCAGTGGGAACCAGACATGACTTCACACCCCGCCAGTACTGAAGAAGTAGTCCCCGATGAGTCCCGGGAGGAATACAACGCTACCGAGAGAGAACTCGGCACGGAAGAAGACGGGGAGAGCACCGTGGAGATAGAGCTCCAAGGCTCCGCAAGGAGTACCCCGAGGGAAGGCTCCCCTATACAACCGCCTTCTCCCAGCGAGGCAGAGAGGACCCTACAGCAGGCCTTCCTCATCAGCCTGAACGCCGCTGCTGAACGCGACCGACTGCAGTTCCAGCAGCGGAGCGAAGAAGAGCATATACGTCTAGAACTAAGACGCATTCAGAGAGAAGAGAATGTGGCCCGAGACCGAGCAGACAGCCAGCGAGCAGCTGCTGGTGCTCTACGGGACGCAGAGCGCGACAGACAGCAAGCGCAACTAATAGAACAGCTGATCAGACGGACAACACCCTCTCCCTCCGCCAGAGGCTCCAGGAACTCGTCTAGACACACCTCCAGGGCGGCATCCCCTAGCCGAGTAAACAACCCTGAACTTGACCAACAGACGAGGTCTATACCCCCCACAGACCACCTCCCCCCACAGGTCCAAGCGAGACCTAGCAACCGGGAAGGAGCAGCATATCCTGTGGAGAGGCTAAACCAGAGACTACAAGCACTGGATGACCTAACTGAAGACGAAGAGGAAGAGGAGGAGAACCACGCCCGACGACAGCACAGTACTCTACCGGACCAGGAGGTCCGGTACAGCCCAGGCTATACTCCCGCGGAGCTGCGCTACAGACCCCCGACTCTATACACGGGTGAGCACGACGCACGACCCGCACCGAGGAACAGCACCTGGACAAGCGGGCCATGGTACACTGCCAGTACCAGCCCATACCAAGGAGCGGGAGGAGACTCGCCTAGGAGGCCTCTCCCCCAACGCTCGCCGATGTATCCACAGTCAGCGTCATACATTGGCCCGCCTATGGTACCCGACTTCACCCAAGAGAACCGGACCCAGTATACGGAACTCCGCATGTGTCTGGAGACCATGTTGGTGGATGTATTGGATGAACGCCATAAATATGCCATCCTACTGAAGCACTTAAAGGTGCCCCGCGCACATAATATAGCGCTCGCCTACGCGACTTCCACCACCCCATACACAGCAGCGCTGGTAGCATTGGACCAGAGGTATGGGCGCATATGGGATTACGTGATCCAGGAGATCCGACACATCGACCGCTTACCCCCAGCAATAGACAATCGAGCACTGGACGACCTGTCCATCAGAGTGCAGTCCCTGGTAGGGATGTTGGGAGCGCAGAGAGAGAAGGGGAGGCATGAACCTTACGCCAACTCAAATGTGGAAAGGATCTTGGAGAAGCTGCCGCCCGCTCGACAGGAGCGTTTTAGGCGACAGAGGGACCACCGAGACCCGAATGGCCCCGAACCGAACCTCCTCGATCTAGCAGACTTCCTGGCGAGAGAAGTCAGCAGCCTACGGCTAGATACATTCGGACGGAGCACCCCTGGCTCCAGAGAAGGAACCAGACGACTAAATGATGGAAGAAGATCGGTGACTGTGATGCACCAATCGGAGTCAGTACCGAGCAGCAGGAGCCACAGTACCCCCTCCAGAACGGAGAAGTGGAAGATAGTGTGCCCCTACTGTGAGAAAGAACACTGGCTAGCGCAATGTGACTCCTTCCCCAAGCTGAACGCGGAGGAAGCAAGTCAATGGATAAAGTCCAACAAGCGTTGTTTTCGCTGTGCGCGCTCACACATGGCAGCCGAATGCCGCTTAAAGAAAAGGTGCACCAAGTGCGATGGAGCCCATCTGGACATACTTCACGACAGTAACAGACGGCGCCCTTCACCCGCACCATCCAGCAGCAAAGCGAGCGTCATGTACATCGATCCCGCCAGCAGCAGTGGAGCCCGAGTACTCCTAAAAGTAGTGCGTGTGACACTAAGCTACCAGAATAAAGTCCTGGACACTTACGCCGTCCTCGATGACGGGTCAGAGAAGACCCTTCCGCTCGCCTCCGCTGCGGCCCAGCTAGGGCTGCGGGGAAGCGAAACCCAAATGACAATTCGGACAATAAGACGAGATTTGAAGACGATAAAGGTCGATAAATGATAAACGATAAATGTCTCATTCTCTATCGCAGCAAGCGGCCAGCCTGAGCGACGGTACCAGATTACAGACGCTTTCACCAGCCAAGAAATAGGACTGTCGCGGTACACATACCCCGTCGCCAAGCTGATGGAGAAATATGCACATCTGCGCAAGTTACCGATCCCGCTCATAGACAATGCTATGCCGACCCTGTTGATAGGCTCCGACCATGCAGACATCATTGTCCCGATAGACCGGGTTCATACCGGACCCCGAGGCTGTCCTGCAGCAGTCGAGACCCGTTTGGGATGGACTCTCCAAGGCCCGCTCGCCAAATCTCTCAACCGAAGTACAGCCACTAGATGTCTCCACTCCCGAGTCACAGAGGGAGAAACCGCACTCCTGCAACACGTAGAGCGGCTATGGACCTTGGAACAAATGCCCCTTAAGAACGGAAAGAAAGACATTCGCTCTAAAGATGACATTTACGCCATTCACCTCCTCGAGACAGGGACCAAGAGAGTCCCGGTCAACGGCGTGTTGAGATACGCCACGCCACTCCTGCGGCGAGAAGGAATGCCTACTTTCCACGCCAAGACAGACGCCACAGAACGGTACCTGCTGAACACGGAGCGGCGCTTAGCCAAGAACCCCGCCCAAGAGAGTGTATACCGCGCTGAGATTGAGAAGCTCATCACAGCGGGACACGTCACAAAGATGGACATTAAAGAGGCTGACCAGACCACTGAATCGTGGTACGTGCCTCACCACAAGGTCCATCACAACGGTAAAGACAGCATAGTATTTAACTGCAGCTACCAGATCGGATCCCAAAATCTGAATAAAGAGTTACTGCCCGGTCCCACACTCGGCCCCTCCCTACTCGGCGTTCTACTCCGCTTCCGCCAGGAAAAGGTGGCCATCAGCGGGGACATTAAAGGAATGTTCCTGCAGGTGAGATTAGTAGAGGCGGACAAGCCCCTGTTACGGTTCCTATGGAGAGAGAAGCCAGGAGATGAGCACCCAGCCATCTACCAATGGGAAGTCCTCCCCTTCGGAACGACGTGCAGCCCCTGCTGTGCTACATTTGCACTACAGAAACATGTAGCAGAGGACCCAGCAGCGGACGAAGAGGTCCGACACAGCGTAAAGAACAGCTTCTACGTAGACAACTGTCTACAAAGCCTTTCAACCCAGGAAGAAGCCGAGGCTCTCCTGATTAAACTCCGCGCCTCATTGATCAAAGGCGGCTTTGATCTCAGGCAGTGGGCCAGCAGCGATCCGCAAGTACTGCACAGCCTCTCCTCCGAGGACAAGGCAGCCAGCAGCGAGACCTGGATGGCTACAATCCCGGGAGAAGCCCAGGAGATGACCCTGGGATTGGTGTGGCGATTCAAAACAGATTCGCTTCACTACAGACACAAGCCCCTGACTACGGAGCAGGGAAGGCCGGCGGCGGCGCCGACCACCAGACGGAGTGTGTACACAACACTCGCCCGACAATATGACCCGCTAGGATGTATTCTACCGTACACCACCAGGGCAAAAATGATTGTACGAGCATTGTGGGACAAGGACCAGGGCTGGGACGACCCCATTCCCGCACACCTTACATCCACCTGGAGAGAGTGGGAGATGGAGCTCCACTCACTCCCAGGCGTTAATATGCGCCGAAGCTACTTCCCACCCACGGTGAGGCCAGAGACATGTAAAATGGACTTACACGTCTTCAGTGACGCCTCAGAGGTCGCATACGGATCAGTAGCCTACTTGCGGGCCCAAGAGAAGGGGGGAGAGATCTACACAGCATTTGTCCTCGCCCGCTCGAGAATAGCCCCACGCAAGCAACAATCTATCCCACGTCTAGAGCTCTGCGCAGCCCTAGCCGGAGCGCACCTAGCCACGCTCATCCAACGTGAGCTCACCATACCGGTGTCTAGAACAATCCTGTGGTCAGATTCCACGACGGTACTCGCCTGGATCAAATCGGACTCATGCAAGTACAAAGTCTTCGTGGGAGTCAGAGTCACCGAGATTCAAGACTTAACCGAAGAATTAACCGGAGAAACAGAGTGGCGCTACGTTGATATGCCCCTGGATGACCTCACCCGTCGCAATGTCTACAGTGACGGCCCCGCATTCCTAAGACTCCCGGAAGGACAGTGGCCCATGCCTATCCCGAGGGAAGCAAGTCCAGAGGAGGTGGAAAATAAGAAGTCTGTGTTCTGTGGATTGAGCACCGTAGCCTCCACCGACCCTAACATAGACGATTGCACGTCCATAGAGAGTGCACAACAAAGAACATTCCTGCGGTACCACCCGGAGTGCAAGTCCCCCGCTGATATGTCAGCAGCTAACTACGAGGAAGCAGAATTGCTTCTACTGCAGCGAGCCCAGAGAGACAATTTGACAGAAGGAACAGTCGTCATGATTATTGATCAATCACTGCCCCGAGCTATGTGGCCGGCCGGCCGCGTAAGCAAAGTGATCACCGGTGCCGACGGCAAGGTCCGAGCAGCTGAAGTGCTCGTCCAGGGTCGCACTTACACCCGTCCCGTGGCGAGGCTCATAGAACTGCCTCGACTCCCAGACACAATCGATGATGACCATGACCCTATAACCCTATGACTTTGTGAAGTTGACTGACCCCTACAGCAAACCCTTATGTGTAAATAGACAACGCGATTAATCTGTCTCTGTTTAACTGATTAGGTCTGGGACCAATCAGGGGGTGGCTGTTGTGAAGGGCCAGATTAAACCGAATATATATATTTATTTATATATATATATTTAATTGTATTTGTATATTCTCTAATACTCCCTGATATCCCTTGTATATTCCTTGTACAATATGCATTGAATATCCATTCTAGCCTACTGAACATCCCATAATAGCCTCCATTCTACTATTGGTCGAGACCTTGGTGCCAGGCTGCCATACCCCTCAGACCCAGTTCAAACGTACCGCTCCACATGTACGAACAAGTCCTAGTTCCGCGTAGGAATCTGACTACCGCACCACTAATGGGACTATTTGTTCATAGTGCGTATATATACTGCGCTACTAAAGTAGGACTTCCTTTTCAGTCCAGTTTCTTACCCTCCAATAGAGTCACAGACGTAAAGCCTCCCCGCGACGCCACGTGTGGGAGTAAGGCCAAGTTCGCCTACCATCGGTATTGAGACATCGTGTATATTAATATTTGAATAGTCATATTTGGCACTATATCGTCGAGTTGGACGTAGTCTATTAAGCTAATAATAGTCTGTTAATATATAGTGCTTCGTGTGGTGAGAATACTACCGTAGTCAGTACCCCATCGTTTCGGGCAGAGAACTGGCTGCTTATCCAGGGTGGTTGACCCCACGTGAAGCTGCACCCGAGGAGCCCCAGAGCCGACGAGCGAGTGGACCTGTATACCGGATTATTCTACCGACGACAGCCCGCCTTCCCAGGCACGGATTATGCTTTGTATACTTTGATTATTCCATGGATAAAGACCCCCGACACTGCCGTGTGTTGGAACCCCCCCCCCCCTGGAGAGGACGCAAGGTGAGGAGACGCTCTGCAAGACGAGGTCGCTTCACGTCTCTCCTCCGTGGACCGGAGAACGCCGGCCCACAAAGTGTCCACCTGCTTTCATCTGTGGTCCAAGGATCGCCGGCGCATTGAACGGCACTACAGTGGGTTCACCTGGGATACCCTTGGCCGGATGAGGCAGCCGGATTCTACCCCCCCCCCCCCCCCCCCTACTCCTGTCGGCTTACAAGCGACCGGATTAACCCCCCCTAGTGTGTCCAGTATATAATCATTAAAGTATCATTGCTGTTATTCCTTAAACTATTCCAGGTCGTATATGTACCACCTGCGCCTTCAGAGATTGAACATTCTCTATTGATATACCGACGAATACTCTTGCCATAAAAGTGCATACTAATTTCCATTCATAAATGTGATTGATTTGATTAAGTGCTTGCTCTACACACCATCGCTGTGTAGAAATAAAGACCTATTTCTAATTCGTACATTTGTGTTGGATCCGTTTCATCTACGTGACAGTGTTCATCATAATATATTTATGCCGTGTACTGGGTGGCCGAATATTAAGTACAAAGGTAGTGGTAGTAAGTATCATATCTAGTAATACAGTCAGGGAATTGTACCCCTCAGTTACAGCGGCTAAGTCAACTTGCTAGGCCTATGTGACCGTTACCGATGCTGTCCAGTTGCTTGCGACTTTTCTCCTGGAAAACACAGGTGATGACATCATTGTTGTGTCACCCGCAGTCTGTTCCAATGCATTGAGACACATGGGCCTGCAATGCAGTGCAGCTTCTCTTTGCTAAGTTTTTTTCATAGGGGAAGCATTGAGACAGTTTACAGCTAGTAAAATTGTACAAACTACAGCCGTTAGGGGTACTGTTTCATTTACCTTTTAATAATGTGCTAAAAAAGTTCTAAATAAATAACTTTTAGGGAGGCCGCTTGTTTACCGTTCTGCCCGTAGTCGTCCCGTGCAATGCAAAGCCTGCATGCTGACAAAGAAAAAGTACACAAGGGACAATGGTCAAGTTAAAGTGGTAATCTGTAAACTCCTCATTTGTGTTTATTTAGGGGACATCTATTGGCGAAAAGTAGTCATTGCTGCTGTGTTTTTGCACTGTATTGACTTGCCATCCATCTTGAAAATCCATGTTAACCAATGAGTCCCTCAGCCTTCTACTTATTCCAAATAAACTACTGTTGCTGGTAGTGATGTAAAACACTTCACTTCATGTGTGCCGAATAATCTTCCCTGGAATGTCTTACCAGACACCAGTGTTTAGAACAGCTGAGCACAGCAGATGAAAAAGCATTTGTGAACTGGGTATAGGTAGAATCGCTATTGTGTTATATCATTTGGCGACAGAGAGGGGCAGAATAGACATCTTTAAAAAAAAAATTACATGACAATTTTGAGATTATTACTTTGAAATAAAAGCAGTGGGGACATTTGTAGTCATGTTAATATGGAGTGTGCGTGTTTGCTCACGTGGGAAGTCTTGGGTAATGGGCTTCCGTAAAAAGCCAAAACGCCTTCTGTCGCCAATGTGGTTGTGCAGTGCACATTACCCAGAGTGCTTTGCATGCATATGTAAATCACCATATAATTTGTCAACTTTAGCAACTTCTTTTACATTTGATATTTCTGCCCTAAACTGAGGTAATTTATGAAATAGAGAACACTATTTGTCCATGCCATTGTACTTGAATGGTAGATTTATCTTCAAAATACACCCAAAAAAAGGAGCTAGAGGACCGTTTGTGTGGGTGCCTTTACGTGCAGTCGGGTGGGAACAATGTGGCACTTACCCAGCATTCTTGTGCAGAGGCAATATCGTAGTCTATGAAGTTTATCTGAGACGTGATTTTTGCTGGTTGAAAACTTAACCCAATACCCCGGCAGGACGACTTGAAATATAGTCTGCCATGGCAATTTTTGAAAGTCTCTAAGGAGACTTATCAATGTGTCAAAGTAATCATTGTTAATGCGGCTAAGTCAACTTGCTAGGCCTATGTGACCGTTACCGATGCTGTCCAGTTGCTTGTGACTTTTCTCCTGGAAAACACAGGTGATGACATCATTGTTGTGTCACCCGCAGGCTGTTCCAATGCATTGAGACACATGGGCCTGCAATGCAGTGCAGCTTCTCTTTGCTACGTTTTTTTTATAGGCGAAGCATTGAGACAGTTTACAGCTAGTAAAATTGTACAAACTACAGCCGTTAGGGGTACTGTTTCATTTACCTTTTAATAATGTGCTAAAAAAGTTCTAAATAAATCACTTTTAGGGAGGCCGCTTGTTTACCGTTCTGCCCGTAGTCGTCCCGTGCAATGCAAAGCCTGCATGCTGACAAAGAAAAAGTACACAAGGGACAATGGTCAAGTTAAAGTGGTAATCTGTAAACTCCTCATTTGTGTTTATTTAGGGGACATCTATTGGCGAAAAGTAGTCATTGCTGCTGTGTTTTTGCACTGTATTGACTTGCCATCCATCTTGAAAATCCATGTTAACCAATGAGTTCGTCAGCCTTCTACTTATTCCAAATAAACTACTGTTGCTGGTAGTGATGTAAAACACTTCACTTCATGTGTGCCGAATAATCTTCCCTGGAATGTCTTACCAGACACCAGTGTTTAGAACAGCTGAGCACAGCAGATGAAAAAGCATTTGTGAACTGGGTATAGGTAGAATCGCTATTGTGTTATATCATTTGGCGACAGAGAGGGGCAGAATAGACATCTTTAAAAAAAAATTACATGACAATTTTGAGATTATTACTTTGAAATAAAAGCAGTGGGGACATTTGTAGTCATGTTAATATGGAGTGTGCGTGTTTGCTCACGTGGGAAGTCTTGGGTAATGGGCTTCCGTAAAAATCCAAAACGCCTTCTGTCGCCAATGTGGTTGTGCAGTACACATTACCCAGAGTGCTTTGCATGCATATGTAAATCACCATATAATTTGTCAACTTTAGCAACTTCTTTTACATTTGATATGTCTGCCCTAAACTGAGGTAATTTATGAAATAGAGAACACTATTTATCCATGCCATTGTACTTGAATGGTAGATTTGTCTTCAAAATATACCCAAAAAAAGGAGCTAAAGGACCGTTTGTGTGAGTGCCTTTACGTGCAGTCGGGTGGGAACAATGTGGCCCTTACCCAGCATTCTTGTGCAGAGGCAATATCGTAGTCTATGAAGTTTATCTGAGACGTGATTTTTGCTGGTTGAAAACTTAACCCAATACCCCGCCAGGACGACTTGAAATATAGTCGGCCATGGCAATTTTTGAAAGTCTCTAAGGAGACTTATCAATGTGTCAAAGTAATCATTGTTAATGCGGCTAAGTCAACGAGCTAGGCCTATTTGACCGTTACCGATGCTGTCCAGTTGCTTGCGACTTTTCTCCTAGAAAACACAGGTGATGACATCATTGTTGTGTCACCCGCAGGCTGTTCCAATGCATTGAGACACATGAGCCTGCAATGCAGTGCAGCTTCTCTTTGCTAAGCTTTTTTTATAGGGGAAGCATTGAGACAGTTTACAGCTAGTAAAATTGTACAAACTACAGCCGTTAGGGGTACTGTTTCATTTACCTTTTAATAATGTGCTAAAAAAGTTCTAAATAAATAACTTTTAGGGAGGCCGCTTGTTTACCGTTCTGCCCGTAGTCGTCCCGTGCAATGCAAAGCCTGCATGCTGACAAAGAAAAAGTACACAAGGGACAATGGTCAAGTTAAAGTGGTAATCTGTAAACTCCTCATTTGTGTTTATTTAGGGGACATCTATTGGCGAAAAGTAGTCATTGCTGCTGTGTTTTTGCACTGTATTGACTTGCCATCCATCTTGAAAATCCATGTTAACCAATGAGTCCGTCAGCCTTCTACTTATTCCAAATAAACTACTGTTGCTGGTAGTGATGTAAAACACTTCACTTCATGTGTGCCGAATAATCTTCCCTGGAATGTCTTACCAGACACCAGTGTTTAGAACAGCTGAGCACAGCAGATGAAAAAGCATTTGTGAACTGGGTATAGGTAGAATCGCTATTGTGTTATATCATTTGGCGACAGAGAGGGGCAGAATAGACATCTTTAAAAAAAAATTACATGACAATTTTGAGATTATTACTTTGAAATAAAAGCAGTGGGGACATTTGTAGTCATGTTAATATGGAGTGTGCGTGTTTGCTCACGTGGGAAGTCTTGGGTAATGGGCTTCCGTAAAAAGCCAAAACGCTTTCTGTCGCCAATGTGGTTGTGCAGTGCACATTACCCAGAGTGCTTTGCATGCATATGTAAATCACCATATAATTTGTCAACTTTAGCAACTTCTTTTACATTTGATATTTCTGCCCTAAACTGAGGTAATTTATGAAATAGAGAACATTATTTATCCATGCCATTGTACTTGAATGGTAGATTTGTCTTCAAAATACACCCAAAAAAAGGAGCTAGAGGACCGTTTGTGTGAGTGCCTTTACGTGCAGTCGGGTGGGAACAATGTGGCCCTTACCCAGCATTCTTGTGCAGAGGCAATATCGTAGTCTATGAAGTTTATCTGAGACGTGATTTTTGCTGGTTGAAAACTTAACCCAATACCCCGCCAGGACGACTTGAAATATAGTCGGCCATGGCAATTTTTGAAAGTCTCTAAGGAGACTTATCAATGTGTCAAAGTAATCATTGTTAATGCGGCTAAGTCAACGAGCTAGGCCTATGTGACCGTTACCGATGCTGTCCAGTTGCTTGCGACTTTTCTCCTGGAAAACACAGGTGATGACATCATTGTTGTGTCACCTGCAGTCTGTTCCAATGCATTGAGACACATGGGCCTGCAATGCAGTGCAGCTTCTCTTTGCTAAGTTTTTTTCATAGGGGAAGCATTGAGACAGTTTACAGCTAGTAAAATTGTACAAACTACAGCCGTTAGGGGTACTGTTTCATTTACCTTTTAATAATGTGCTAAAAAAGTTCTAAATAAATAACTTTTAGGGAGGCCGCTTGTTTACCGTTCTGCCCGTAGTCGTCCCGTGCAATGCAAAGCCTGCATGCTGACAAAGAAAAAGTACACAAGGGACAATGGTCAAGTTAAAGTGGTAATCTGTAAACTCCTCATTTGTGTTTATTTAGGGGACATCTATTGGCGAAAAGTAGTCATTGCTGCTGTGTTTTTGCACTGTATTGACTTGCCATCCATCTTGAAAATCCATGTTAACCAATGAGTCCGTCAGCCTTCTACTTATTCCAAATAAACTACTGTTGCTGGTAGTGATGTAAAACACTTCACTTCATGTGTGCCGAATAATCTTCCCTGGAATGTCTTACCAGACACCAGTGTTTAGAACAGCTGAGCACAGCAGATGAAAAAGCATTTGTGAACTGGGTATAGGTAGAATCGCTATTGTGTTATATCATTTGGCGACAGAGAGGGGCAGAATAGACATCTTTAAAAAAAAATTACATGACAATTTTGAGATTATTACTTTGAAATAAAAGCAGTGGGGACATTTGTAGTCATGTTAATATGGAGTGTGCGTGTTTGCTCATGTGGGAAGTCTTGGGTAATGGGCTTCCGTAAAAAGCCAAAACGCCTTCTGTCGCCAATGTGGTTGTGCAGTACACATTACCCAGAGTGCTTTGCATGCATATGTAAATCACCATATAATTTGTCAACTTTAGCAATTTCTTTTACATTTGATATTTCTGCCCTAAACTGAGGTAATTTATGAAATAGAGAACACTATTTATCCATGCCATTGTACTTGAATGGTAGATTTGTCTTCAAAATACACCCAAAAAAAGGAGCTAAAGGACCGTTTGTGTGAGTGCCTTTACGTGCAGTCGGGTGGGAACAATGTGGCCCTTACCCAGCATTCTTGTGCAGAGGCAATATCGTAGTCTATGAAGTTTATCTGAGACGTGATTTTTGCTGGTTGAAAACTTAACCCAATACCCCGCTAGGACGACTTGAAATATAGTCGGCCATGGCAATTTTTGAAAGTCTCTAAGAAGACTTATCAATGTGTCAAAGTAATCATTGTTAATGCGGCTAAGTCAACGAGCTAGGCCTATGTGACCGTTACCGATGCTGTCCAGTTGCTTGCGACTTTTCTCCTAGAAAACACAGGTGATGACATCATTGTTGTGTCACCCGCAGGCTGTTCCAATGCATTGAGACACATGAGCCTGCAATGCAGTGCAGCTTCTCTTTGCTAATTTTTTTTTTATAGGGGAAGCATTGAGACAGTTTACAGCTAGTAAAATTGTACAAACTACAGCCGTTAGGGGTACTGTTTCATTTACCTTTTAATAATGTGCTAAAAAAGTTCTAAATAAATAACTTTTAGGGAGGCCGCTTGTTTACCGTTCTGCCCGTAGTCGTCCCGTGCAATGCAAAGCCTGCATGCTGACAAAGAAAAAGTACACAAGGGACAATGGTCAAGTTAAAGTGGTAATCTGTAAACTCCTCATTT
Source organism: Notolepis coatsorum (assembly GCF_963971535.1). Taxonomy (NCBI): domain Eukaryota; kingdom Metazoa; phylum Chordata; class Actinopteri; order Aulopiformes; family Paralepididae; genus Notolepis; species Notolepis coatsorum. Next base: position 148,478,536 of record NC_140171.1, on the reverse strand, counting down.
GTGTTTATTTAGGGGACATCTATTGGCGAAAAGTAGTCATTGCTGCTGTATTTTTGCACTGTATTGACTTGCCATCCATCTTGAAAATCCATGTTAACCAATGAGTCCGTCAGCCTTCTACTTATTCCAAATAAACTACTGTTGCTGGTAGTGATGTAAAACACTTCACTTCATCTGTGCCGAATAATCTTCCCTGGAATGTCTTACCAGACACCAGTGTTTAGAACAGCTAAGCACAGCAGATGAAAAAGCATTTGTGAACTGGGTATAGGTAGAATCGCTATTGTGTTATATCATTTGGCGACAGAGAGGGGCAGAATAGACATCTTTAAAAAAAAATTACATGACAATTTTGAGATTATTACTTTGAAATAAAAGCAGTGGGGACATTTGTAGTCATGTTAATATGGAGTGTGCGTGTTTGCTCACGTGGGAAGTCTTGGGTAATGGGCTTCCGTAAAAATCCAAAACGCCTTCTGTCGCCAATGTGGTTGTGCAGTACACATTACCCAGAGTGCTTTGCATGCATATGTAAATCACCATATAATTTGTCAACTTTAGCAACTTCTTTTACATTTGATATTTCTGCCCTAAACTGAGGTAATTTATGAAATAGAGAACACTATTTATCCATGCCATTGTACTTGAATGGTAGATTTGTCTTCAAAATACACCCAAAAAAAGGAGCTAGAGGACCGTTTGTGTGAGTGCCTTTACGTGCAGTCGGGTGGGAACAATGTGGCCCTTACCTAGCATTCTTGTGCAGAGGCAATATCGTAGTCTATGAAGTTTATCTGAGACGTGATTTTTCCTGGTTGAAAACTTAACCCAATACCCCGCCAGGACGACTTGAAATATAGTCGGCCATGGCAATTTTTGAAAGTCTCTAAGGAGACTTATCAATGTGTCAAAGTAATCATTGTTAATGCGGCTAAGTCAACTTGCTAGGCCTATGTGACCGTTACCGATGCTGTCCAGTTGCTTGCGACTTTTCTCCTGGAAAACACAGGTGATGACATCATTGTTGTGTCACCCGCAGTCTGTTCCAATGCATTGAGACACATGGGCCTGCAATGCAGTGCAGCTTCTCTTTGCTAAGTTTTTTTCATAGGGGAAGCATTGAGACAGTTTACAGCTAGTAAAATTGTACAAACTACAGCCGTTAGGGGTACTGTTTCATTTACCTTTTAATAATGTGCTAAAAAAGTTCTAAATAAATAACTTTTAGGGAGGCCGCTTGTTTACCGTTCTGCCCGTAGTCGTCCCGTGCAATGCAAAGCCTGCATGCTGACAAAGAAAAAGTACACAAGGGACAATGGTCAAGTTAAAGTGGTAATCTGTAAACTCCTCATTTGTGTTTATTTAGGGGACATCTATTGGCGAAAAGTAGTAATTGCTGCTGTGTTTTTGCACTGTATTGACTTGCCATCCATCTTGAAAATCCATGTTAACCAATGAGTCCGTCAGCCTTCTACTTATTCCAAATAAACTACTGTTGCTGGTAGTGATGTAAAACACTTCACTTCATGTGTGCCGAATAATCTTCCCTGGAATGTCTTACCAGACACCAGTGTTTAGAACAGCTGAGCACAGCAGATGAAAAAGCATTTGTGAACTGGGTATAGGTAGAATCGCTATTGTGTTATATCATTTGGCGACAGAGAGGGGCAGAATAGACATCTTTAAAAAAAAAATTACATGACAATTTTGAGATTATCACTTTGAAATAAAAGCAGTGGGGACATTTGTAGTCATGTTAATATGGAGTGTGCGTGTTTGCTCACGTGGGAAGTCTTGGGTAATGGGCTTCCGTAAAAAGCCAAACCGCCTTCTGTCGCCAATGTGGTTGTGCAGTGCACATTACCCAGAGTGCTTTGCATGCATATGTAAATCACCATATAATTTGTCAACTTTAGCAACTTCTTTTACATTTGATATTTCTGCCCTAAACTGAGGTAATTTATGAAATAGAGAACACTATTTATCCATGCCATTGTACTTGAATGGTAGATTTGTCTTCAAAATACACCCAAAAAAAGGAGCTAGAGGACCGTTTGTGTGGGTGCCTTTACGTGCAGTCGGGTGGGAACAATGTGGCCCTTACCCAGCATTCTTGTGCAGAGGCAATATCGTAGTCTATGAAGTTTATCTGAGACGTGATTTTTGCTGGTTGAAAACTTAACCCAATACCCCGCCAGGACGACTTGAAATATAGTCGGCCATGGCAATTTTTGAAAGTCTCTAAGGAGACTTATCAATGTGTCAAAGTAATCATTGTTAATGCGGCTAAGTCAACTTGCTAGGCCTATGTGACCGTTACCGATGCTGTCCAGTTGCTTGTGACTTTTCTCCTGGAAAACACAGGTGATGACATCATTGTTGTGTCACCCGCAGGCTGTTCCAATGCATTGAGACACATGGGCCTGCAATGCAGTGCAGCTTCTCTTTGCTACGTTTTTTTTTATAGGCGAAGCATTGAGACAGTTTACAGCTAGTAAAATTGTACAAACTACAGCCGTTAGGGGTACTGTTTCATTTACCTTTTAATAATGTGCTAAAAAAGTTCTAAATAAATAACTTTTAGGGAGGCCGCTTGTTTACCGTTCTGCCCGTAGTCGTCCCGTGCAATGCAAAGCCTGCATGCTGACAAAGAAAAAGTACACAAGGGACAATGGTCAAGTTAAAGTGGTAATCTGTAAACTCCTCATTTGTGTTTATTTAGGGGACATCTATTGGCGAAAAGTAGTCATTGCTGCTGTGTTTTTGCACTGTATTGACTTGCCATCCATCTTGAAAATCCATGTTAACCAATGAGTCCGTCAGCCTTCTACTTATTCCAAATAAACTACTGTTGCTGGTAGTGATGTAAAACACTTCACTTCATGTGTGCCGAATAATCTTCCCTGGAATGTCTTACCAGACACCAGTGTTTAGAACAGCTGAGCACAGCAGATGAAAAAGCATTTGTGAACTGGGTATAGGTAGAATCGCTATTGTGTTATATCATTTGGCGACAGAGAGGGGCAGAATAGACATCTTTAAAAAAAAATTACATGACAATTTTGAGATTATTACTTTGAAATAAAAGCAGTGGGGACATTTGTAGTCATGTTAATATGGAGTGTGCGTGTTTGCTCACGTGGGAAGTCTTGGGTAATGGGCTTCCGTAAAAATCCAAAACGCCTTCTGTCGCCAATGTGGTTGTGCAGTACACATTACCCAGAGTGCTCTGCATCTTCTGGCCGCCTCAGACCTACTCCTATCCAAGCTCCGGGAGGGTCATCAAAGAGAAGTCGCCTATTCTCAGTCCTTGCCCCACAATGGTGGAATGAACTACCCACCCCAGTTAGGACAGCCGAAACACGTCCAATCTTTCGCCGTCGACTAAAGACTCACTTCTTCAACCATTATCTGAATTAAAAAAAAAAAATAAAAAAAAAAATCTAACCCTAACTAACCATACTGTCATGCACTTGTCCTAATAAACTAACCTACACTGTAGCACTCAACACTTTGATGAACATTGTTACTCAGCTGATAGAGTTGTGCTCTTCCTGATGGCTTGTCGTACAGAACTTGTAAGTCGCTTTGGATAAAAGCGTCAGCTAAATGACTAAATGTAAATGTAAATGTATATGCAAATCACCATATAATTTGTCAACTTTAGCAACTTCTTTTACATTTGATATTTCTGCCCTAAACTGAGGTAATTTATGAAATAGAGAACACTATTTATCCATGCCATTGTACTTGAATGGTAGATTTGTCTTCAAAATACACCCAAAAAAAGGAGCTAAAGGACCGTTTGTGTGAGTGGCTTTACGTGCAGTCGGGTGGGAACATTGTGGCCCTTACCCAGCATTCTTGTGCAGAGGCAATATCGTAGTCTATGAAGTTTATCTGAGACGTGATTTTTGCTGGTTGAAAACTTAACCCAATACCCCGCCAGGACGACTTGAAATATAGTCGGCCATGGCAATTTTTGAAAGTCTCTAAGGAGACTTATCAATGTGTCAAAGTAATCATTGTTAATGCGGCTAAGTCAACGAGCTAGGCCTATGTGACCGTTACCGATGCTGTCCAGTTGCTTGCGACTTTTCTCCTAGAAAACACAGGTGATGACATCATTGTTGTGTCACCCGCAGGCTGTTCCAATGCATTGAGACACATGAGCCTGCAATGCAGTGCAGCTTCTCTTTGCTAAGTTTTTTTTATAGGGGAAGCATTGAGACAGTTTACAGCTAGTAAAATTGTACAAACTACAGCCGTTAGGGGTACTGTTTCATTTACCTTTTAATAATGTGCTAAAAAAGTTCTAAATAAATAACTTTTAGGGAGGCCGCTTGTTTACCGTTCTGCCCGTAGTCGTCCCGTGCAATGCAAAGCCTGCATGCTGACAAAGAAAAAGTACACAAGGGACAATGGTCAAGTTAAAGTGGTAATCTGTAAACTCCTCATTTGTGTTTATTTAGGGGACATCTATTGGCGAAAAGTAGTCATTGCTGCTGTATTTTTGCACTGTATTGACTTGCCATCCATCTTGAAAATCCATGTTAACCAATGAGTCCGTCAGCCTTCTACTTATTCCAAATAAACTACTGTTGCTGGTAGTGATGTAAAACACTTCACTTCATCTGTGCCGAATAATCTTCCCTGGAATGTCATACCAGACACCAGTGTTTAGAACAGCTGAGCACAGCAGATGAAAAAGCATTTGTGAACTGGGTATAGGTAGAATCGCTATTGTGTTATATCATTTGGCGACAGAGAGGGGCAGAATAGACATCTTTAAAAAAAAATTACATGACAATTTTGAGATTATTACTTTGAAATAAAAGCAGTGGGGACATTTGTAGTCATGTTAATATGGAGTGTGCGTGTTTGCTCACGTGGGAAGTCTTGGGTAATGGGCTTCCGTAAAAAGCCAAAACGCCTTCTGTCGCCAATGTGGTTGTGCAGTACACATTACCCAGAGTGCTTTGCATGCATATGTAAATCACCATATAATTTGTCAACTTTAGCAACTTCTTTTACATTTGATATTTCTGCCCTAAACTGAGGTAATTTTTGAAATAGAGAACACTATTTATCCATGCCATTGTACTTGAATGGTAGATTTGTCTTCAAAATACACCCAAAAAAAGGAGCTAAAGGACCGTTTGTGTGAGTGCCTTTACGTGAAGTCGGGTGGGAACATTGTGGCCCTTACCCAGCATTCTTGTGCAGAGGCAATATCGTAGTCTATGAAGTTTATCTGAGACGTGATTTTTGCTGGTTGAAAACTTAACCCAATACCCCGCCAGGACGACTTGAAATATAGTCGGCCATGGCAATTTTTGAAAGTCTCTAAGGAGACTTATCAATGTGTCAAAGTAATCATTGTTAATGCGGCTAAGTCAACGAGCTAGGCCTATGTGACCGTTACCGATGCTGTCCAGTTGCTTGCGACTTTTCTCCTAGAAAACACAGGTGATGACATAATTGTTGTGTCACCCGCAGGCTGTTCCAATGCATTGAGACACATGAGCCTGCAATGCAGTGCAGCTTCTCTTTGCTAAGTTTTTTTTATAGGGGAAGCATTGAGACAGTTTACAGCTAGTAAAATTGTACAAACTACAGCCGTTAGGGGTACTGTTTCATTTACCTTTTAATAATGTGCTAAAAAAGTTCTAAATAAATAACTTTTAGGGAGGCCGCTTGTTTACCGCTCTGCCCGTAGTCGTCCCGTGCAATGCAAAGCCTGCATGCTGACAAAGAAAAAGTACACAAGGGACAATGGTCAAGTTAAAGTGGTAATCTGTAAACTCCTCATTTGTGTTTATTTAGGGGACATCTATTGGCGAAAAGTAGTCATTGCTGCTGTATTTTTGCACTGTATTGACTTGCCATCCATCTTGAAAATCCATGTTAACCAATGAGTCCGTCAGCCTTCTACTTATTCCAAATAAACTACTGTTGCTGGTAGTGATGTAAAACACTTCACTTCATGTGTGCCGAATAATCTTCCCTGGAATGTCTTACCAGACACCAGTGTTTAGAACAGCTGAGCACAGCAGATGAAAAAGCATTTGTGAACTGGGTATAGGTAGAATCGCTATTGTGTTATATCATTTGGCGACAGAGAGGGGCAGAATAGACATCTTTAAAAAAAAATTACATGACAATTTTGAGATTATTACTTTGAAATAAAAGCAGTGGGGACATTTGTAGTCATGTTAATATGGAGTGTGCGTGTTTGCTCACGTGGGAAGTCTTGGGTAATGGGCTTCCGTAAAAAGCCAAAACGCCTTCTGTCGCCAATGTGGTTGTGCAGTACACATTACCCAGAGTGCTTTGCATGCATATGTAAATCACCATATAATTTGTCAACTTTAGCAACTTCTTTTACATTTGATATTTCTGCCCTAAACTGAGGTAATTTATGAAATAGAGAACACTATTTATCCATGCCATTGTACTTGAATGGTAGATTTGTCTTCAAAATACACCCAAAAAAAGGAGCTAAAGGACCGTTTGTGTGAGTGCCTTTACGTGAAGTCGGGTGGGAACATTGTGGCCCTTACCCAGCATTCTTGTGCAGAGGCAATATCGTAGTCTATGAAGTTTATCTGAGACGTGATTTTTGCTGGTTGAAAACTTAACCCAATACCCCGCCAGGACGACTTGAAATATAGTCGGCCATGGCAATTTTTGAAAGTCTCTAAGGAGACTTATCAATGTGTCAAAGTAATCATTGTTAATGCGGCTAAGTCAACGAGCTAGGCCTATGTGACCGTTACCGATGCTGTCCAGTTGCTTGCGACTTTTCTCCTGGAAAACACAGGTGATGACATCATTGTTGTGTCACCCGCAGTCTGTTCCAATGCATTGAGACACATGGGCCTGCAATGCAGTGCAGCTTCTCTTTGCTAAGTTTTTTTTTTATAGGGGAAGCATTGAGACAGTTTACAGCTAGTAAAATTGTACAAACTACAGCCGTTAGGGGTACTGTTTCATTTACCTTTTAATAATGTGCTAAAAAAGTTCTAAATAAATAACTTTTAGGGAGGCCGCTTGTTTACCGTTCTGCCCGTAGTCGTCCCGTGCAATGCAAAGCCTGCATGCTGACAAAGAAAAAGTACACAAGGGACAATGGTCAAGTTAAAGTGGTAATCTGTAAACTCCTCATTTGTGTTTATTTAGGGGACATCTATTGGCGAAAAGTAGTCATTGCTGCTGTATTTTTGCACTGTATTGACTTGCCATCCATCTTGAAAATCCATGTTAACCAATGAGTCCGTCAGCCTTCTACTTATTCCAAATAAACTACTGTTGCTGGTAGTGATGTAAAACACTTCACTTCATGTGTGCCGAATAATCTTCCCTGGAATGTCTTACCAGACACCAGTGTTTAGAACAGCTGAGCACAGCAGATGAAAAAGCATTTGTGAACTGGGTATAGGTAGAATCGCTATTGTGTTATATCATTTGGCGACAGAGAGGGGCAGAATAGACATCTTTAAAAAAAAAATTACATGACAATTTTGAGATTATTACTTTGAAATAAAAGCAGTGGGGACATTTGTAGTCATGTTAATATGGAGTGTGCGTGTTTGCTCACGTGGGAAGTCTTGGGTAATGGGCTTCCGTAAAAAGCCAAAACGCCTTCTGTCGCCAATGTGGTTGTGCAGTACACATTACCCAGAGTGCTTTGCATGCATATGTAAATCACCATATAATTTGTCAACTTTAGCAACTTCTTTTACATTTGATATTTCTGCCCTAAACTGAGGTAATTTATGAAATAGAGAACACTATTTATCCATGCCATTGTACTTGAATGGTAGATTTGTCTTCAAAATACACCCAAAAAAAGGAGCTAAAGGACCGTTTGTGTGAGTGCCTTTACGTGAAGTCGGGTGGGAACATTGTGGCCCTTACCCAGCATTCTTGTGCAGAGGCAATATCGTAGTCTATGAAGTTTATCTGAGACGTGATTTTTGCTGGTTGAAAACTTAACCCAATACCCCGCCAGGACGACTTGAAATATAGTCGGCCATGGCAATTTTTGAAAGTCTCTAAGGAGACTTATCAATGTGTCAAAGTAATCATTGTTAATGCGGCTAAGTCAACGAGCTAGGCCTATGTGACCGTTACCGATGCTGTCCAGTTGCTTGCGACTTTTCTCCTGGAAAACACAGGTGATGACATCATTGTTGTGTCACCCGCAGTCTGTTCCAATGCATTGAGACACATGGGCCTGCAATGCAGTGCAGCTTCTCTTTGCTAAGTTTTTTTTTTATAGGGGAAGCATTGAGACAGTTTACAGCTAGTAAAATTGTACAAACTACAGCCGTTAGGGGTACTGTTTCATTTACCTTTTAATAATGTGCTAAAAAAGTTCTAAATAAATAACTTTTAGGGAGGCCGCTTGTTTACCGTTCTGCCCGTAGTCGTCCCGTGCAATGCAAAGCCTGCATGCTGACAAAGAAAAAGTACACAAGGGACAATGGTCAAGTTAAAGTGGTAATCTGTAAACTCCTCATTTGTGTTTATTTAGGGGACATCTATTGGCGAAAAGTAGTCATTGCTGCTGTATTTTTGCACTGTATTGACTTGCCATCCATCTTGAAAATCCATGTTAACCAATGAGTCCGTCAGCCTTCTACTTATTCCAAATAAACTACTGTTGCTGGTAGTGATGTAAAACACTTCACTTCATGTGTGCCGAATAATCTTCCCTGGAATGTCTTACCAGACACCAGTGTTTAGAACAGCTGAGCACAGCAGATGAAAAAGCATTTGTGAACTGGGTATAGGTAGAATCGCTATTGTGTTATATCATTTGGCGACAGAGAGGGGCAGAATAGACATCTTTAAAAAAAAAATTACATGACAATTTTGAGATTATTACTTTGAAATAAAAGCAGTGGGGACATTTGTAGTCATGTTAATATGGAGTGTGCGTGTTTGCTCACGTGGGAAGTCTTGGGTAATGGGCTTCCGTAAAAAGCCAAAACGCCTTCTGTCGCCAATGTGGTTGTGCAGTACACATTACCCAGAGTGCTTTGCATGCATATGTAAATCACCATATAATTTGTCAACTTTAGCAACTTCTTTTACATTTGATATTTCTGCCCTAAACTGAGGTAATTTATGAAATAGAGAACACTATTTATCCATGCCATTGTACTTGAATGGTAGATTTGTCTTAAAAATACACCCAAAAAAAGGAGCTAAAGGACCGTTTGTGTGAGTGCCTTTACGTGAAGTCGGGTGGGAACATTGTGGCCCTTACCCAGCATTCTTGTGCAGAGGCAATATCGTAGTCTATGAAGTTTATCTGAGACGTGATTTTTGCTGGTTGAAAACTTAACCCAATACCCCGCCAGGACGACTTGAAATATAGTCGGCCATGGCAATTTTTGAAAGTCTCTAAGGAGACTTATCAATGTGTCAAAGTAATCATTGTTAATGCGGCTAAGTCAACTTGCTAGGCCTATGTGACCGTTACCGATGCTGTCCAGTTGCTTGTGACTTTTCTCCTAGAAAACACAGGTGATGACATCATTGTTGTGTCACCCGCAGGCTGTTCCAATGCATTGAGACACATGGGCCTGCAATGCAGTGCAGCTTCTCTTTGCTAAGTTTTTTTTATAGGGGAAGCATTGAGACAGTTTACAGCTAGTAAAATTGTACAAACTACAGCCGTTAGCGGTACTGTTTCATTTACCTTTTAATAATGTGCTAAAAAAGTTCTAAATAAATAACTTTTAGGGAGGCCGCTTGTTTACCGTTCTGCCCGTAGTCGTCCCGTGCAATGCAAAGCCTGCATGCTGACAAAGAAAAAGTACACAAGGGACAATGGTCAAGTTAAAGTGGTAATCTGTAAACTCCTCATTTGTGTTTATTTAGGGGACATCTATTGGCGAAAAGTAGTCATTGCTGCTGTATTTTTGCACTGTATTGACTTGCCATCCATCTTGAAAATCCATGTTAACCAATGAGTCCGTCAGCCTTCTACTTATTCCAAATAAACTACTGTTGCTGGTAGTGATGTAAAACACTTCACTTCATGTGTGCCGAATAATCTTCCCTGGAATGTCTTACCAGACACCAGTGTTTAGAACAGCTGAGCACAGCAGATGAAAAAGCATTTGTGAACTGGGTATAGGTAGAATCGCTATTGTGTTATATCATTTGGCGACAGAGAGGGGCAGAATAGACATCTTTAAAAAAAAATTACATGACAATTTTGAGATTATTACTTTGAAATAAAAGCAGTGGGGACATTTGTAGTAATGTTAATATGGAGTGTGCGTGTTTGCTCACGTGGGAAGTCTTGGGTAATGGGCTTCCGTAAAAAGCCAAAACGCCTTCTGTCGCCAATGTGGTTGTGCAGTACACATTACCCAGAGTGCTTTGCATGCATATGTAAATCACCATATAATTTGTCAACTTTAGCAACTTCTTTTACATTTGATATTTCTGCCCTAAACTGAGGTAATTTATGAAATAGAGAGCACTATTTATCCATGCCATTGTACTTGAATGGTAGATTTGTCTTCAAAATACACCCAAAAAAAGGAGCTAAAGGACCGTTTGTGTGAGTGCCTTTACGTGCAGTCGGGTGGGAACAATGTGGCCCTTATCCAGCATTCTTGTGCAGAGGCAATATCGTAGTCTATGAAGTTTATCTGAGACGTGATTTTTGCTGGTTGAAAACTTAACCCAATACCCCGCCAGGACGACTTGAAATATAGTCGGCCATGGCAATTTTTGAAAGTCTCTAAGGAGACTTATCAATGTGTCAAAGTAATCATTGTTAATGCGGCTAAGTCAACTTGCTAGGCCTATGTGACCGTTACCGATGCTGTCCAGTTGCTTGTGACTTTTCTCCTAGAAAACACAGGTGATGACATCATTGTTGTGTCACCCGCAGGCTGTTCCAATGCATTGAGACACATGAGCCTGCAATGCAGTGCAGCTTCTCTTTGCTAAGTTTTTTTTATAGGGGAAGCATTGAGACAGTTTACAGCTAGTAAAATTGTACAAACTACAGCCGTTAGGGGTACTGTTTCATTTACCTTTTAATAATGTGCTAAAAAAGTTCTAAATAAATAACTTTTAGGGAGGCCGCTTGTTTACCGTTCTGCCCGTAGTCGTCCCGTGCAATGCAAAGCCTGCATGCTGACAAAGAAAAAGTACACAAGGGACAATGGTCAAGTTAAAGTGGTAATCTGTAAACTCCTCATTTGTGTTTATTTAGGGGACATCTATTGGCGAAAAGTAGTCATTGCTGCTGTATTTTTGCACTGTATTGACTTGCCATCCATCTTGAAAATCCATGTTAACCAATGAGTCCGTCAGCCTTCTACTTATTCCAAATAAACTACTGTTGCTGGTAGTGATGTAAAACACTTCACTTCATGTGTGCCGAATAATCTTCCCTGGAATGTCTTACCAGACACCAGTGTTTAGAACAGCTGAGCACAGCAGATGAAAAAGCATTTGTGAACTGGGTATAGGTAGAATCGCTATTGTGTTATATCATTTGGCGACAGAGAGGGGCAGAATAGACATCTTTAAAAAAAAATTACATGACAATTTTGAGATTATTACTTTGAAATAAAAGCAGTGGGGACATTTGTAGTCATGTTAATATGGAGTGTGCGTGTTTGCTCACGTGGGAAGTCTTGGGTAATGGGCTTCCGTAAAAAGCCAAAACGCCTTCTGTCGCCAATGTGGTTGTGCAGTACACATTACCCAGAGTGCTTTGCATGCATATGAAAATCACCATATAATTTGTCAACTTTAGCAACTTCTTTTACATTTGATATTTCTGCCCTAAACTAAGGTAATTTATGAAATAGAGAACACTATTTATCCATGCCATTGTACTTGAATGGTAGATTTGTCTTCAAAATACACCCAAAAAAAGGAGCTAAAGGACCGTTTGTGTGAGTGCCTTTATGTGCAGTCGGGTGGGAACAATGTGGCCCTTACCCAGCATTCTTGTGCAGAGGCAGTATCGTAGTCTATGAAGTTTATCTGAGACGTGATTTTTGCTGGTTGAAAACTTAACCCAATACCCCGCCAGGACGATTTGAAATATAGTCGGCCATGGCAATTTTTGAAAGTCTCTAAGGAGACTTATCAATGTGTCAAAGTAATCATTGTTAATGCGGCTAAGTCAACGAGCTAGGCCTATGTGACCGTTACCGATGCTGTCCAGTTGCTTGCGACTTTTCTCCTGGAAAACACAGGTGATGACATCATTGTTGTGTCACCCGCAGTCTGTTCCAATGCATTGAGACACATGGGCCTGCAATGCAGTGCAGCTTCTCTTTGCTAAGTTTTTTTTTTATAGGGGAAGCATTGAGACAGTTTACAGCTAGTAAAATTGTACAAACTACAGCCGTTAGGGGTACTGTTTCATTTACCTTTTAATAATGTGCTAAAAAAGTTCTAAATAAATAACTTTTAGGGAGGCCGCTTGTTTACCGTTCTGCCCGTAGTCGTCCCGTGCAATGCAAAGCCTGCATGCTGACAAAGAAAAAGTACACAAGGGACAATGGTCAAGTTAAAGTGGTAATCTGTAAACTCCTCATTTGTGTTTATTTAGGGGACATCTATTGGCGAAAAGTAGTCATTGCTGCTGTATTTTTGCACTGTATTGACTTGCCATCCATCTTGAAAATCCATGTTAACCAATGAGTCCGTCAGCCTTCTACTTATTCCAAATAAACTACTGTTGCTGGTAGTGATGTAAAACACTTCACTTCATGTGTGCCGAATAATCTTCCCTGGAATGTCTTACCAGACACCAGTGTTTAGAACAGCTGAGCACAGCAGATGAAAAAGCATTTGTGAACTGGGTATAGGTAGAATCGCTATTGTGTTATATCATTTGGCGACAGAGAGGGGCAGAATAGACATCTTTAAAAAAAAAATTACATGACAATTTTGAGATTATTACTTTGAAATAAAAGCAGTGGGGACATTTGTAGTCATGTTAATATGGAGTGTGCGTGTTTGCTCACGTGGGAAGTCTTGGGTAATGGGCTTCCGTAAAAAGCCAAAACGCCTTCTGTCGCCAATGTGGTTGTGCAGTACACATTACCCAGAGTGCTTTGCATGCATATGTAAATCACCATATAATTTGTCAACTTTAGCAACTTCTTTTACATTTGATATTTCTGCCCTAAACTGAGGTAATTTATGAAATAGAGAACACTATTTATCCATGCCATTGTACTTGAATGGTAGATTTGTCTTAAAAATACACCCAAAAAAAGGAGCTAAAGGACCGTTTGTGTGAGTGCCTTTACGTGAAGTCGGGTGGGAACATTGTGGCCCTTACCCAGCATTCTTGTGCAGAGGCAATATCGTAGTCTATGAAGTTTATCTGAGACGTGATTTTTGCTGGTTGAAAACTTAACCCAATACCCCGCCAGGACGACTTGAAATATCGTCGGCCATGGCAATTTTTGAAAGTCTCTAAGGAGACTTATCAATGTGTCAAAGTAATCATTGTTAATGCGGCTAAGTCAACTTGCTAGGCCTATGTGACCGTTACCGATGCTGTCCAGTTGCTTGTGACTTTTCTCCTAGAAAACACAGGTGATGACATCATTGTTGTGTCACCCGCAGGCTGTTCCAATGCATTGAGACACATGGGCCTGCAATGCAGTGCAGCTTCTCTTTGCTAAGTTTTTTTTATAGGGGAAGCATTGAGACAGTTTACAGCTAGTAAAATTGTACAAACTACAGCCGTTAGCGGTACTGTTTCATTTACCTTTTAATAATGTGCTAAAAAAGTTCTAAATAAATAACTTTTAGGGAGGCCGCTTGTTTACCGTTCTGCCCGTAGTCGTCCCGTGCAATGCAAAGCCTGCATGCTGACAAAGAAAAAGTACACAAGGGACAATGGTCAAGTTAAAGTGGTAATCTGTAAACTCCTCATTTGTGTTTATTTAGGGGACATCTATTGGCGAAAAGTAGTCATTGCTGCTGTATTTTTGCACTGTATTGACTTGCCATCCATCTTGAAAATCCATGTTAACCAATGAGTCCGTCAGCCTTCTACTTATTCCAAATAAACTACTGTTGCTGGTAGTGATGTAAAACACTTCACTTCATGTGTGCCGAATAATCTTCCCTGGAATGTCTTACCAGACACCAGTGTTTAGAACAGCTGAGCACAGCAGATGAAAAAGCATTTGTGAACTGGGTATAGGTAGAATCGCTATTGTGTTATATCATTTGGCGACAGAGAGGGGCAGAATAGACATCTTTAAAAAAAAATTACATGACAATTTTGAGATTATTACTTTGAAATAAAAGCAGTGGGGACATTTGTAGTAATGTTAATATGGAGTGTGCGTGTTTGCTCACGTGGGAAGTCTTGGGTAATGGGCTTCCGTAAAAAGCCAAAACGCCTTCTGTCGCCAATGTGGTTGTGCAGTACACATTACCCAGAGTGCTTTGCATGCATATGTAAATCACCATATAATTTGTCAACTTTAGCAACTTCTTTTACATTTGATATTTCTGCCCTAAACTGAGGTAATTTATGAAATAGAGAGCACTATTTATCCATGCCATTGTACTTGAATGGTAGATTTGTCTTCAAAATACACCCAAAAAAAGGAGCTAAAGGACCGTTTGTGTGAGTGCCTTTACGTGCAGTCGGGTGGGAACAATGTGGCCCTTATCCAGCATTCTTGTGCAGAGGCAATATCGTAGTCTATGAAGTTTATCTGAGACGTGATTTTTGCTGGTTGAAAACTTAACCCAATACCCCGCCAGGACGACTTGAAATATAGTCGGCCATGGCAATTTTTGAAAGTCTCTAAGGAGACTTATCAATGTGTCAAAGTAATCATTGTTAATGCGGCTAAGTCAACTTGCTAGGCCTATGTGACCGTTACCGATGCTGTCCAGTTGCTTGTGACTTTTCTCCTAGAAAACACAGGTGATGACATCATTGTTGTGTCACCCGCAGGCTGTTCCAATGCATTGAGACACATGAGCCTGCAATGCAGTGCAGCTTCTCTTTGCTAAGTTTTTTTTATAGGGGAAGCATTGAGACAGTTTACAGCTAGTAAAATTGTACAAACTACAGCCGTTAGGGGTACTGTTTCATTTACCTTTTAATAATGTGCTAAAAAAGTTCTAAATAAATAACTTTTAGGGAGGCCGCTTGTTTACCGTTCTGCCCGTAGTCGTCCCGTGCAATGCAAAGCCTGCATGCTGACAAAGAAAAAGTACACAAGGGACAATGGTCAAGTTAAAGTGGTAATCTGTAAACTCCTCATTTGTGTTTATTTAGGGGACATCTATTGGCGAAAAGTAGTCATTGCTGCTGTATTTTTGCACTGTATTGACTTGCCATCCATCTTGAAAATCCATGTTAACCAATGAGTCCGTCAGCCTTCTACTTATTCCAAATAAACTACTGTTGCTGGTAGTGATGTAAAACACTTCACTTCATGTGTGCCGAATAATCTTCCCTGGAATGTCTTACCAGACACCAGTGTTTAGAACAGCTGAGCACAGCAGATGAAAAAGCATTTGTGAACTGGGTATAGGTAGAATCGCTATTGTGTTATATCATTTGGCGACAGAGAGGGGCAGAATAGACATCTTTAAAAAAAAATTACATGACAATTTTGAGATTATTACTTTGAAATAAAAGCAGTGGGGACATTTGTAGTCATGTTAATATGGAGTGTGCGTGTTTGCTCACGTGGGAAGTCTTGGGTAATGGGCTTCCGTAAAAAGCCAAAACGCCTTCTGTCGCCAATGTGGTTGTGCAGTACACATTACCCAGAGTGCTTTGCATGCATATGAAAATCACCATATAATTTGTCAACTTTAGCAACTTCTTTTACATTTGATATTTCTGCCCTAAACTAAGGTAATTTATGAAATAGAGAACACTATTTATCCATGCCATTGTACTTGAATGGTAGATTTGTCTTCAAAATACACCCAAAAAAAGGAGCTAAAGGACCGTTTGTGTGAGTGCCTTTATGTGCAGTCGGGTGGGAACAATGTGGCCCTTACCCAGCATTCTTGTGCAGAGGCAGTATCGTAGTCTATGAAGTTTATCTGAGACGTGATTTTTGCTGGTTGAAAACTTAACCCAATACCCCGCCAGGACGATTTGAAATATAGTCGGCCATGGCAATTTTTGAAAGTCTCTAAGGAGACTTATCAATGTGTCAAAGTAATCATTGTTAATGCGGCTAAGTCAACGAGCTAGGCCTATGTGACCGTTACCGATGCTGTCCAGTTGCTTGTGACTTTTCTCCTAGAAAACACAGGTGATGACATCATTGTTGTGTCACCCGCAGGCTGTTCCAATGCATTGAGACACATGAGCCTGCAATGCAGTGCAGCTTCTCTTTGCTAAGTTTTTTTTTATAGGGGAAGCATTGAGACAGTTTACAGCTAGTAAAATTGTACAAACTACAGCCGTTAGGGGTACTGTTTCATTTACCTTTTAATAATGTGCTAAAAAAGTTCTAAATAAATAACTTTTAGGGAGGCCGCTTGTTTACCGTTCTGCCCGTAGTCGTCCCGTGCAATGCAAAGCCTGCATGCTGACAAAGAAAAAGTACACAAGGGACAATGGTCAAGTTAAAGTGGTAATCTGTAAACTCCTCATTTGTGTTTATTTAGGGGACATCTATTGGCGAAAAGTAGTCATTGCTGCTGTGTTTTTGCACTGTATTGACTTGCCATCCATCTTGAAAATCCATGTTAACCAATGAGTCCGTCAGCCTTCTACTTATTCCAAATAAACTACTGTTGCTGGTAGTGATGTAAAACACTTCACTTCATGTGTGCCGAATAATCTTCCCTGGAATGTCTTACCAGACACCAGTGTTTAGAACAGCTGAGCACAGCAGATGAAAAAGCATTTGTGAACTGGGTATAGGTAGAATCGCTATTGTGTTATATCATTTGGCGACAGAGAGGGGCAGAATAGACATCTTTAAAAAAAAATTACATGACAATTTTGAGATTATTACTTTGAAATAAAAGCAGTGGGGACATTTGTAGTCATGTTAATATGGAGTGTGCGTGTTTGCTCACGTGGGAAGTCTTGGGTAATGGGCTTCCGTAAAAAGCCAAAACGCCTTCTGTCGCCAATGTGGTTGTGCAGTACACATTACCCAGAGTGCTTTGCATGCATATGTAAATCACCATATAATTTGTCAACTTTAGCAACTTCTTTTACATTTGATATTTCTGCCCTAAACTGAGGTAATTTATGAAATAGAGAACACTATTTATCCATGCCATTGTACTTGAATGGTAGATTTGTCTTCAAAATACACCCAAAAAAAGGAGCTAAAGGACCGTTTGTGTGAGTGCCTTTACGTGCAGTCGGGTGGGAACAATGTGGCCCTTACGCAGCATGCTTGTGCAGAGGCAATATCGTAGTCTATGAAGTTTATCTGAGACGTGATTTTTGCTGGTTGAAAACTTAACCCAATACCCCGCCAGGACGACTTGAAATATAGTCGGCCATGGCCATTTTTGAAAGTCTCTAAGGAGACTTATCAATGTGTCAAAGTAATCATTGTTAATGCGGCTAAGTCAACTTGCTAGGCCTATGTGACCGTTACCGATGCTGTCCAGTTGCTTGTGACTTTTCTGCTAGAAAACACAGGTGATGACATCATTGTTGTGTCACCCGCAGGCTGTTCCAATGCATTGAGACACATGAGCCTGCAATGCAGTGCAGCTTCTCTTTGCTAAGTTTTTTTTATAGGGGAAGCATTGAGACAGTTTACAGCTAGTAAAATTGTGCAAACTACAGCCGTTAGGGGTACTGTTTCATTTACCTTTTAATAATGTGCTAAAAAAGTTCTAAATAAATAACTTTTAGGGAGGCCGCTTGTTTACCGTTCTGCCCGTAGTCGTCCCGTGCAATGCAAAGCCTGCATGCTGACAAAGAAAAAGTACACAAGGGACAATGGTCAAGTTAAAGTGGTAATCTGTAAACTCCTCATTTGTGTTTATTTAGGGGACATCTATTGGCGAAAAGTAGTCATTGCTGCTGTATTTTTGCACTGTATTGACTTGCCATCCATCTTGAAAATCCATGTTAACCAATGAGTCCGTCAGCCTTCTACTTATTCCAAATAAACTACTGTTTCTGGTAGTGATGTAAAACACTTCACTTCATGTGTGCCGAATAATCTTCCCTGGAATGTCTTACCAGACACCAGTGTTTAGAACAGCTGAGCACAGCAGATGAAAAAGCATTTGTGAACTGGGTATAGGTAGAATCGCTATTGTGTTATATCATTTGGCGACAGAGAGGGGCAGAATAGACATATTTAAAAAAAAAATTACATGACAATTTTGAGATTATTACTTTGAAATAAAAGCAGTGGGGACATTTGTAGTCATGTTAATATGGAGTGTGCGTGTTTGCTCACGTGGGAAGTCTTGGGTAATGGGCTTCCGTAAAAAGCCAAAACGCCTTCTGTCGCCAATGTGGTTGTGCAGTACACATTACCCAGAGTGCTTTGCATGCATATGTAAATCACCATATAATTTGTCAACTTTAGCAACTTCTTTTACATTTGATATTTCTGCCCTAAACTGAGGTAATTTATGAAATAGAGAACACTATTTATCCATGCCATTGTACTTGAATGGTAGATTTGTCTTCAAAATACACCCAAAAAAAGGAGCTAAAGGACCGTTTGTGTGAGTGCCTTTACGTGCAGTCGGGTGGGAACAATGTGGCCCTTACCCAGCATTCTTGTGCAGAGGCAATATCGTAGTCTATGAAGTTTATCTGAGACGTGATTTTTGCTGGTTGAAAACTTAACCCAATACCCCGCCAGGACGACTTGAAATATAGTCGGCCATGGCAATTTTTGAAAGTCTCTAAGGAGACTTATCAATGTGTCAAAGTAATCATTGTTAATGCGGCTAAGTCAACTTGCTAGGCCTATGTGACCGTTACCGATGCTGTCCAGTTGCTTGTGACTTTTCTCCTAGAAAACACAGGTGATGACATCATTGTTGTGTCACCTGCTGGCTGTTCCAATGCATTGAGACACATGAGCCTGCAATGCAGTGCAGCTTCTCTTTGCTAAGTTTTTTTTATAGGGGAAGCATTGAGACAGTTTACAGCTAGTAAAATTGTACAAACTACAGCCGTTAGGGGTACTGTTTCATTTACCTTTTAATAATGTGCTAAAAAAGTTCTAAATAAATAACTTTTAGGGAGGCCGCTTGTTTACCGTTCTGCCCGTAGTCGTCCCGTGCAATGCAAAGCCTGCATGCTGACAAAGAAAAAGTACACAAGGGACAATGGTCAAGTTAAAGTGGTAATCTGTAAACTCCTCATTTGTGTTTATTTAGGGGACATCTATTGGCGAAAAGTAGTCATTGCTGCTGTGTTTTTGCACTGTATTGACTTGCCATCCATCTTGAAAATCCATGTTAACCAATGAGTCCGTCAGCCTTCTACTTATTCCAAATAAACTACTGTTGCTGGTAGTGATGTAAAACACTTCACTTCATGTGTGCCGAATAATCTTCCCTGGAATGTCTTACCAGACACCAGTGTTTAGAACAGCTGAGCACAGCAGATGAAAAAGCATTTGTGAACTGGGTATAGGTAGAATCGCTATTGTGTTATATCATTTGGCGACAGAGAGGGGCAGAATAGACATCTTTAAAAAAAAATTACATGACAATTTTGAGATTATTACTTTGAAATAAAAGCAGTGGGGACATTTGTAGTCATGTTAATATGGAGTGTGCGTGTTTGCTCACGTGGGAAGTCTTGGGTAATGGGCTTCCGTAAAAAGCCAAAACGCCTTCTGTCGCCAATGTGGTTGTGCAGTACACATTACCCAGAGTGCTTTGCATGCATATGTAAATCACCATATAATTTGTCAACTTTAGCAACTTCTTTTACATTTGATATTTCTGCCCTAAACTGAGGTAATTTATGAAATAGAGAACACTATTTATCCATGCCATTGTACTTGAATGGTAGATTTGTCTTCAAAATACACCCAAAAAAAGGAGCTAAAGGACCGTTTGTGTGAGTGCCTTTACGTGCAGTCGGGTGGGAACAATGTGGCCCTTACCCAGCATTCTTGTGCAGAGGCAATATCGTAGTCTATGAAGTTTATCTGAGACGTGATTTTTGCTGGTTGAAAACTTAACCCAATACCCCGCCAGGAAGACTTGAAATATAGTCGGCCATGGCAATTTTTGAAAGTCTCTAAGGAGACTTATCAATGTGTCAAAGTAATCATTGTTAATGCGGCTAAGTCAACTTGCTAGGCCTATGTGACCGTTACCGATGCTCTCCAGTTGCTTGTGACTTTTCTCCTAGAAAACACAGGTGATGACATCATTGTTGTGTCACCTGCAGGCTGTTCCAATGCATTGAGACACATGAGCCTGCAATGCAGTGCAGCTTCTCTTTGCTAAGTTTTTTTTATAGGGGAAGCATTGAGACAGTTTACAGCTAGTAAAATTGTACAAACTACAGCCGTTAGGGGTACTGTTTCATTTACCTTTTAATAATGTGCTAAAAAAGTTCTAAATAAATAACTTTTAGGGAGGCCGCTTGTTTACCGTTCTGCCCGTAGTCGTCCCGTGCAATGCAAAGCCTGCATGCTGACAAAGAAAAAGTACACAAGGGACAATGGTCAAGTTAAAGTGGTAATCTGTAAACTCCTCATTTGTGTTTATTTAGGGGACATCTATTGGCGAAAAGTAGTCATTGCTGCTGTGTTTTTGCACTGTATTGACTTGCCATCCATCTTGAAAATCCATGTTAACCAATGAGTCCGTCAGCCTTCTACTTATTCCAAATAAACTACTGTTGCTGGTAGTGATGTAAAACACTTCACTTCATGTGTGCCGAATAATCTTCCCTGGAATGTCTTACCAGACACCAGTGTTTAGAACAGCTGAGCACAGCAGATGAAAAAGCATTTGTGAACTGGGTATAGGTAGAATCGCTATTGTGTTATATCATTTGGCGACAGAGAGGGGCAGAATAGACATCTTTAAAAAAAAATTACATGACAATTTTGAGATTATTACTTTGAAATAAAAGCAGTGGGGACATTTGTAGTCATGTTAATATGGAGTGTGCGTGTTTGCTCACGTGGGAAGTCTTGGGTAATGGGCTTCCGTAAAAAGCCAAAACGCCTTCTGTCGCCAATGTGGTTGTGCAGTACACATTACCCAGAGTGCTTTGCATGCATATGTAAATCACCATATAATTTGTCAACTTTAGCAACTTCTTTTACATTTGATATTTCTGCCCTAAACTGAGGTAATTTATGAAATAGAGAACACTATTTATCCATGCCATTGTACTTGAATGGTAGATTTGTCTTCAAAATACACCCAAAAAAAGGAGCTAAAGGACCGTTTGTGTGAGTGCCTTTACGTGCAGTCGGGTGGGAACAATGTGGCCCTTACCCAGCATTCTTGTGCAGAGGCAATATCGTAGTCTATGAAGTTTATCTGAGACGTGATTTTTGCTGGTTGAAAACTTAACCCAATACCCCGCCAGGACGACTTGAAATATAGTCGGCCATGGCAATTTTTGAAAGTCTCTAAGGAGACTTATCAATGTGTCAAAGTAATCATTGTTAATGCGGCTAAGTCAACTTGCTAGGCCTATGTGACCGTTACCGATGCTCTCCAGTTGCTTGTGACTTTTCTCCTAGAAAACACAGGTGATGACATCATTGTTGTGTCACCTGCAGGCTGTTCCAATGCATTGAGACACATGAGCCTGCAATGCAGTGCAGCTTCTCTTTGCTACGTTTTTTTTATAGGGGAAGCATTGAGACAGTTTACAGCTAGTAAAATTGTACAAACTACAGCCGTTAGGGGTACTGTTTCATTTACCTTTTAATAATGTGCTAAAAAAGTTCTAAATAAATAACTTTTAGGGAGGCCGCTTGTTTACCGTTCTGCCCGTAGTCGTCCCGTGCAATGCAAAGCCTGCATGCTCACAAAGAAAAAGTACACAAGGGACAATGGTCAAGTTAAAGTGGTAATCTGTAAACTCCTCATTTGTGTTTATTTAGGGGACATCTATTGGCGAAAAGTAGTCATTGCTGCTGTGTTTTTGCACTGTATTGACTTGCCATCCATCTTGAAAATCCATGTTAACCAATGAGTCCGTCAGCCTTCTACTTATTCCAAATAAACTACTGTTGCTGGTAGTGATGTAAAACACTTCACTTCATGTGTGCCGAATAATCTTCCCTGGAATGTCTTACCAGACACCAGTGTTTAGAACAGCTGAGCACAGCAGATGAAAAAGCATTTGTGAACTGGGTATAGGTAGAATTACTATTGTGTTATATCATTTGGCGACAGAGAGGGGCAGAATAGACATCTTTAAAAAAAAATTACATGACAATTTTGAGATTATTACTTTGAAATAAAAGCAGTGGGGACATTTGTAGTCATGTTAATATGGAGTGTGCGTGTTTGCTCACGTGGGAAGTCTTGGGTAATGGGCTTCCGTAAAAAGCCAAAACGCCTTCTGTCGCCAATGTGGTTGTGCAGTACACATTACCCAGAGTGCTTTGCATGCATATGTAAATCACCATATAATTTGTCAACTTTAGCAACTTCTTTTACATTTGATATTTCTGCCCTAAACTGAGGTAATTTATGAAATAGAGAACACTATTTATCCATGCCATTGTACTTGAATGGTAGATTTGTCTTCAAAATACACCCAAAAAAAGGAGCTAAAGGACCGTTTGTGTGAGTGCCTTTACGTGCAGTCGGGTGGGAACAATGTGGCCCTTACCCAGCATTATTGTGCAGAGGCAATATCGTAGTCTATGAAGTTTATCTGAGACGTGATTTTTGCTGGTTGAAAACTTAAACCAATACCCCGCCAGGACGACTTGAAATATAGTCGGCCATGGCAATTTTTGAAAGTCTCTAAGGAGACTTATCAATGTGTCAAAGTAATCATTGTTAATGCGGCTAAGTCAACTTGCTAGGCCTATGTGACCGTTACCGATGCTCTCCAGTTGCTTGTGACTTTTCTCCTAGAAAACACAGGTGATGACATCATTGTTGTGTCACCTGCAGGCTGTTCCAATGCATTGAGACACATGAGCCTGCAATGCAGTGCAGCTTCTCTTTGCTAAGTTTTTTTTATAGGGGAAGCATTGAGACAGTTTACAGCTAGTAAAATTGTACAAACTACAGCCGTTAGGGGTACTGTTTCATTTACCTTTTAATAATGTGCTAAAAAAGTTCTAAATAAATAACTTTTAGGGAGGCCGCTTGTTTACCGTTCTGCCCGTAGTCGTCCCGTGCAATGCAAAGCCTGCATGCTGACAAAGAAAAAGTACACAAGGGACAATGGTCAAGTTAAAGTGGTAATCTGTAAACTCCTCATTTGTGTTTATTTAGGGGACATCTATTGGCGAAAAGTAGTCATTGCTGCTGTGTTTTTGCACTGTATTGACTTGCCATCCATCTTGAAAATCCATGTTAACCAATGAGTCCGTCAGCCTTCTACTTATTCCAAATAAACTACTGTTGCTGGTAGTGATGTAAAACACTTCACTTCATGTGTGCCGAATAATCTTCCCTGGAATGTCTTACCAGACACCAGTGTTTAGAACAGCTGAGCACAGCAGATGAAAAAGCATTTGTGAACTGGGTATAGGTAGAATCGCTATTGTGTTATATCATTTGGCGACAGAGAGGGGCAGAATAGACATATTTAAAAAAAAATTCCATGACAATTTTGAGATTATTACTTTGAAATAAAAGCAGTGGGGACATTTGTAGTCATGTTAATATGGAGTGTGCGTGTTTGCTCACGTGGGAAGTCTTGGGTAATGGGCTTCCGTAAAAAGCCAAAACGCCTTCTGTCGCCAATGTGGTTGTGCAGTACACATTACCCAGAGTGCTTTGCATGCATATGTAAATCACCATATAATTTGTCAACTTTAGCAACTTCTTTTACATTTGATATTTCTGCCCTAAACTGAGGTAATTTATGAAATAGAGAACACTATTTATCCATGCCATTGTACTTGAATGGTAGATTTGTCTTCAAAATACACCCAAAAAAAGGAGCTAAAGGACCGTTTGTGTGAGTGCCTTTACGTGCAGTCGGGTGGGAACAATGTGGCCCTTACCCAGCATTCTTGTGCAGAGGCAATATCGTAGTCTATGAAGTTTATCTGAGACGTGATTTTTGCTGGTTGAAAACTTAACCCAATACCCCGCCAGGACGACTTGAAACATAGTCGGCCATGGCAATTTTTGAAAGTCTCTAAGGAGACTTATCAATGTGTCAAAGTAATCATTGTTAATGCGGCTAAGTCAACGAGCTAGGCCTATGTGACCGTTACCGATGCTGTCCAGTTGCTTGTGACTTTTCTCCTAGAAAACACAGGTGATGACATCATTGTTGTGTCACCCGCAGGCTGTTCCAATGCATTGAGACACATGAGCCTGCAATGCAGTGCAGCTTCTCTTTGCTAAGTTTTTTTTATAGGGGAAGCATTGAGACAGTTTACAGCTAGTAAAATTGTACAAACTACAGCCATTAGGGGTACTGTTTCATTTACCTTTTAATAATGTGCTAAAAAAGTTCTAAATAAATAACTTTCAGGGAGGCCGCTTGTTTACCGTTCTGCCCGTAGTCGTCCCGTGCAATGCAAAGCCTGCATGCTGACAAAGAAAAAGTACACAAGGGACAATGGTCAAGTTAAAGTGGTAATCTGTAAACTCCTCATTTGTGTTTATTTAGGGGACATCTATTGGCGAAAAGTAGTCATTGCTGCTGTATTTTTGCACTGTATTGACTTGCCATCCATATTGAAAATCCATGTTAACCAATGAGTCCGTCAGCCTTCTACTTATTCCAAATAAACTACTGTTGCTGGTAGTGATGTAAAACACTTCACTTCATGTGTGCCGAATAATCTTCCCTGGAATGTCTTACCAGACACCAGTGTTTAGAACAGCTGAGCACAGCAGATGAAAAAGCATTTGTGAACTGGGTATAGGTAGAATCGCTATTGTGTTATATCATTTGGCGACAGAGAGGGGCAGAATAGACATCTTTAAAAAAAAAAATTACATGACAATTTTGAGATTATTACTTTGAAATAAAAGCAGTGGGGACATTTGTAGTCATGTTAATATGGAGTGTGCGTGTTTGCTCACGTGGGAAGTCTTGGGTAATGGGCTTCCGTAAAAAGCCAAAACGCCTTCTGTCGCCAATGTGGTTGTGCAGTACACATTACCCAGAGTGCTTTGCATGCATATGTAAATCACCATATAATTTGTCAACTTTAGCAACTTCTTTTACATTTGATATTTCTGCCCTAAACTGAGGTAATTTATGAAATAGAGAACACTATTTATCCATGCCATTGTACTTGAATGGTAGATTTGTCTTCAAAATACACCCAAAAAAAGGAGCTAAAGGACCGTTTGTGTGAGTGCCTTTATGTGCAGTCGGGTGGGAACAATGTGGCCCTTACCCAGCATTCTTGTGCAGAGGCAATATCGTAGTCTATGAAGTTTATCTGAGACGTGATTTTTGCTGGTTGAAAACTTAACCCAATACCCCGCCAGGACGACTTGAAATATAGTCGGCCATGGCAATTTTTGAAAGTCTCTAAGGAGACTTGTCAAAGTAATCATTGTTAATGCGGCTAAGTCAACGAGCTAGTCCTATGTGACCGTTACCGATGCTGGCCAGTTGCTTGCGACTTTTCTCCTGGAAAACACAGGTGACGACATCATTGTTCTGTCACCCGCAGTCTGTTCCAATGCATTGAGACACATGGGCCTGCAATGCAGTGCAGCTTCTCTTTGCTAAGTTTTTTTTTATAGGGGAAGCATTGAGACAGTTTACAGCTAGTAAAATTGTACAAACTACAGCCGTTAGGGGTACTGTTTCATTTACCTTTTAATAATGTGCTAAAAAAGTTCTAAATAAATAACTTTTAGGGAGGCCGCTTGTTTACCGTTCTGCCCGTAGTCGTCCCGTGCAATGCAAAGCCTGCATGCTGACAAAGAAAAAGTACACAAGGGACAATGGTCAAGTTAAAGTGGTAATCTGTAAACTCCTCATTTGTGTTTATTTAGGGGACATCTATTGGCGAAAAGTAGTCATTGCTGCTGTGTTTTTGCACTGTATTGACTTGCCATCCATCTTGAAAATCCATGTTAACCAATGAGTCCGTCAGCCTTCTACTTATTCCAAATAAACTACTGTTGCTGGTAGTGATGTAAAACACTTCACTTCATGTGTGCCGAATAATCTTCCCTGGAATGTCTTACCAGACACCAGTGTTTAGAACAGCTGAGCACAGCAGATGAAAAAGCATTTGTGAACTGGGTATAGGTAGAATCGCTATTGTGTTATATCATTTGGCGACAGAGAGGGGCAGAATAGACATCTTTAAAAAAAAATTACATGACAATTTTGAGATTATTACTTTGAAATAAAAGCAGTGGGGACATTTGTAGTCATGTTAATATGGAGTGTGCGTGTTTGCTCACGTGGGAAGTCTTGGGTAATGGGCTTCCGTAAAAAGCCAAAACGCCTTCTGTCGCCAATGTGGTTGTGCAGTACACATTACCCAGAGTGCTTTGCATGCATATGTAAATCACCATATAATTTGTCAACTTTAGCAACTTCTTTTACATTTGATATTTCTGCCCTAAACTGAGGTAATTTATGAAATAGAGAACACTATTTATCCATGCCATTGTACTTGAATGGTAGATTTGTCTTCAAAATACACCCAAAAAAAGGAGCTAAAGGACCGTTTGTGTGAGTGCCTTTATGTGCAGTCGGGTGGGAACAATGTGGCCCTTACCCAGCATTCTTGTGCAGAGGCAATATCGTAGTCTATGAAGTTTATCTGAGACGTGATTTTTGCTGGTTGAAAACTTAACCCAATACCCCGCCAGGACGACTTGAAATATAGTCGGCCATGGCAATTTTTGAAAGTCTCTAAGGAGACTTGTCAAAGTAATCATTGTTAATGCGGCTAAGTCAACTTGCTAGGCCTATGTGACCGTTACCGATGCTGTCCAGTTGCTTGTGACTTTTCTCCTAGAAAACACAGGTGATGACATCATTGTTGTGTCACCCGCAGGCTGTTCCAATGCATTGAGACACATGAGCCTGCAATGCAGTGCAGCTTCTCTTTGCTAAGTTTTTTTTATAGGGGAAGCATTGAGACAGTTTACAGCTAGTAAAATTGTGCAAACTACAGCCGTTAGGGGTACTGTTTCATTTACCTTTTAATAATGTGCTAAAAAAGTTCTAAATAAATAACTTTTAGGGAGGCCGCTTGTTTACCGTTCTGCCCGTAGTCGTCCCGTGCAATGCAAAGCCTGCATGCTGACAAAGAAAAAGTACACAAGGGACAATGGTCAAGTTAAAGTGGTAATCTGTAAACTCCTCATTTGTGTTTATTTAGGGGACATCTATTGGCGAAAAGTAGTCATTGCTGCTGTATTTTTGCACTGTATTGACTTGCCATCCATCTTGAAAATCCATGTTAACCAATGAGTCCGTCAGCCTTCTACTTATTCCAAATAAACTACTGTTTCTGGTAGTGATGTAAAACACTTCACTTCATGTGTGCCGAATAATCTTCCCTGGAATGTCTTACCAGACACCAGTGTTTAGAACAGCTGAGCACAGCAGATGAAAAAGCATTTGTGAACTGGGTATAGGTAGAATCGCTATTGTGTTATATCATTTGGCGACAGAGAGGGGCAGAATAGACATATTTAAAAAAAAAATTACATGACAATTTTGAGATTATTACTTTGAAATAAAAGCAGTGGGGACATTTGTAGTCATGTTAATATGGAGTGTGCGTGTTTGCTCACGTGGGAAGTCTTGGGTAATGGGCTTCCGTAAAAAGCCAAAACGCCTTCTGTCGCCAATGTGGTTGTGCAGTACACATTACCCAGAGTGCTTTGCATGCATATGTAAATCACCATATAATTTGTCAACTTTAGCAACTTCTTTTACATTTGATATTTCTGCCCTAAACTGAGGTAATTTATGAAATAGAGAACACTATTTATCCATGCCATTGTACTTGAATGGTAGATTTGTCTTCAAAATACACCCAAAAAAAGGAGCTAAAGGACCGTTTGTGTGAGTGCCTTTACGTGCAGTCGGGTGGGAACAATGTGGCCCTTACCCAGCATTCTTGTGCAGAGGCAATATCGTAGTCTATGAAGTTTATCTGAGACGTGATTTTTGCTGGTTGAAAACTTAACCCAATACCCCGCCAGGACGACTTGAAATATAGTCGGCCATGGCAATTTTTGAAAGTCTCTAAGGAGACTTATCAATGTGTCAAAGTAATCATTGTTAATGCGGCTAAGTCAACTTGCTAGGCCTATGTGACCGTTACCGATGCTGTCCAGTTGCTTGTGACTTTTCTCCTAGAAAACACAGGTGATGACATCATTGTTGTGTCACCTGCTGGCTGTTCCAATGCATTGAGACACATGAGCCTGCAATGCAGTGCAGCTTCTCTTTGCTACGTTTTTTTTATAGGGGAAGCATTGAGACAGTTTACAGCTAGTAAAATTGTACAAACTACAGCCGTTAGGGGTACTGTTTCATTTACCTTTTAATAATGTGCTAAAAAAGTTCTAAATAAATAACTTTTAGGGAGGCCGCTTGTTTACCGTTCTGCCCGTAGTCGTCCCGTGCAATGCAAAGCCTGCATGCTGACAAAGAAAAAGTACACAAGGGACAATGGTCAAGTTAAAGTGGTAATCTGTAAACTCCTCATTTGTGTTTATTTAGGGGACATCTATTGGCGAAAAGTAGTCATTGCTGCTGTGTTTTTGCACTGTATTGACTTGCCATCCATCTTGAAAATCCATGTTAACCAATGAGTCCGTCAGCCTTCTACTTATTCCAAATAAACTACTGTTGCTGGTAGTGATGTAAAACACTTCACTTCATGTGTGCCGAATAATCTTCCCTGGAATGTCTTACCAGACACCAGTGTTTAGAACAGCTGAGCACAGCAGATGAAAAAGCATTTGTGAACTGGGTATAGGTAGAATCGCTATTGTGTTATATCATTTGGCGACAGAGAGGGGCAGAATAGACATCTTTAAAAAAAAATTACATGACAATTTTGAGATTATTACTTTGAAATAAAAGCAGTGGGGACATTTGTAGTCATGTTAATATGGAGTGTGCGTGTTTGCTCACGTGGGAAGTCTTGGGTAATGGGCTTCCGTAAAAAGCCAAAACGCCTTCTGTCGCCAATGTGGTTGTGCAGTACACATTACCCAGAGTGCTTTGCATGCATATGTAAATCACCATATAATTTGTCAACTTTAGCAACTTCTTTTACATTTGATATTTCTGCCCTAAACTGAGGTAATTTATGAAATAGAGAACACTATTTATCCATGCCATTGTACTTGAATGGTAGATTTGTCTTCAAAATACACCCAAAAAAAGGAGCTAAAGGACCGTTTGTGTGAGTGCCTTTACGTGCAGTCGGGTGGGAACAATGTGGCCCTTACCCAGCATTCTTGTGCAGAGGCAATATCGTAGTCTATGAAGTTTATCTGAGACGTGATTTTTGCTGGTTGAAAACTTAACCCAATACCCCGCCAGGACGACTTGAAATATAGTCGGCCATGGCAATTTTTGAAAGTCTCTAAGGAGACTTATCAATGTGTCAAAGTAATCATTGTTAATGCGGCTAAGTCAACTTGCTAGGCCTATGTGACCGTTACCGATGCTCTCCAGTTGCTTGTGACTTTTCTCCTAGAAAACACAGGTGATGACATCATTGTTGTGTCACCTGCAGGCTGTTCCAATGCATTGAGACACATGAGCCTGCAATGCAGTGCAGCTTCTCTTTGCTAAGTTTTTTTTATAGGGGAAGCATTGAGACAGTTTACAGCTAGTAAAATTGTACAAACTACAGCCGTTAGGGGTACTGTTTCATTTACCTTTTAATAATGTGCTAAAAAAGTTCTAAATAAATAACTTTTAGGGAGGCCGCTTGTTTACCGTTCTGCCCGTAGTCGTCCCGTGCAATGCAAAGCCTGCATGCTGACAAAGAAAAAGTACACAAGGGACAATGGTCAAGTTAAAGTGGTAATCTGTAAACTCCTCATTTGTGTTTATTTAGGGGACATCTATTGGCGAAAAGTAGTCATTGCTGCTGTGTTTTTGCACTGTATTGACTTGCCATCCATCTTGAAAATCCATGTTAACCAATGAGTCCGTCAGCCTTCTACTTATTCCAAATAAACTACTGTTGCTGGTAGTGATGTAAAACACTTCACTTCATGTGTGCCGAATAATCTTCCCTGGAATGTCTTACCAGACACCAGTGTTTAGAACAGCTGAGCACAGCAGATGAAAAAGCATTTGTGAACTGGGTATAGGTAGAATCGCTATTGTGTTATATCATTTGGCGACAGAGAGGGGCAGAATAGACATCTTTAAAAAAAAATTACATGACAATTTTGAGATTATTACTTTGAAATAAAAGCAGTGGGGACATTTGTAGTCATGTTAATATGGAGTGTGCGTGTTTGCTCACGTGGGAAGTCTTGGGTAATGGGCTTCCGTAAAAAGCCAAAACGCCTTCTGTCGCCAATGTGGTTGTGCAGTACACATTACCCAGAGTGCTTTGCATGCATATGTAAATCACCATATAATTTGTCAACTTTAGCAACTTCTTTTACATTTGATATTTCTGCCCTAAACTGAGGTAATTTATGAAATAGAGAACACTATTTATCCATGCCATTGTACTTGAATGGTAGATTTGTCTTCAAAATACACCCAAAAAAAGGAGCTAAAGGACCGTTTGTGTGAGTGCCTTTACGTGCAGTCGGGTGGGAACAATGTGGCCCTTACCCAGCATTCTTGTGCAGAGGCAATATCGTAGTCTATGAAGTTTATCTGAGACGTGATTTTTGCTGGTTGAAAACTTAACCCAATACCCCGCCAGGACGACTTGAAATATAGTCGGCCATGGCAATTTTTGAAAGTCTCTAAGGAGACTTATCAATGTGTCAAAGTAATCATTGTTAATGCGGCTAAGTCAACTTGCTAGGCCTATGTGACCGTTACCGATGCTCTCCAGTTGCTTGTGACTTTTCTCCTAGAAAACACAGGTGATGACATCATTGTTGTGTCACCTGCAGGCTGTTCCAATGCATTGAGACACATGAGCCTGCAATGCAGTGCAGCTTCTCTTTGCTACGTTTTTTTTATAGGGGAAGCATTGAGACAGTTTACAGCTAGTAAAATTGTACAAACTACAGCCGTTAGGGGTACTGTTTCATTTACCTTTTAATAATGTGCTAAAAAAGTTCTAAATAAATAACTTTTAGGGAGGCCGCTTGTTTACCGTTCTGCCCGTAGTCGTCCCGTGCAATGCAAAGCCTGCATGCTCACAAAGAAAAAGTACACAAGGGACAATGGTCAAGTTAAAGTGGTAATCTGTAAACTCCTCATTTGTGTTTATTTAGGGGACATCTATTGGCGAAAAGTAGTCATTGCTGCTGTGTTTTTGCACTGTATTGACTTGCCATCCATCTTGAAAATCCATGTTAACCAATGAGTCCGTCAGCCTTCTACTTATTCCAAATAAACTACTGTTGCTGGTAGTGATGTAAAACACTTCACTTCATGTGTGCCGAATAATCTTCCCTGGAATGTCTTACCAGACACCAGTGTTTAGAACAGCTGAGCACAGCAGATGAAAAAGCATTTGTGAACTGGGTATAGGTAGAATCACTATTGTGTTATATCATTTGGCGACAGAGAGGGGCAGAATAGACATCTTTAAAAAAAAATTACATGACAATTTTGAGATTATTACTTTGAAATAAAAGCAGTGGGGACATTTGTAGTCATGTTAATATGGAGTGTGCGTGTTTGCTCACGTGGGAAGTCTTGGGTAATGGGCTTCCGTAAAAAGCCAAAACGCCTTCTGTCGCCAATGTGGTTGTGCAGTACACATTACCCAGAGTGCTTTGCATGCATATGTAAATCACCATATAATTTGTCAACTTTAGCAACTTCTTTTACATTTGATATTTCTGCCCTAAACTGAGGTAATTTATGAAATAGAGAACACTATTTATCCATGCCATTGTACTTGAATGGTAGATTTGTCTTCAAAATACACCCAAAAAAAGGAGCTAAAGGACCGTTTGTGTGAGTGCCTTTACGTGCAGTCGGGTGGGAACAATGTGGCCCTTACCCAGCATTATTGTGCAGAGGCAATATCGTAGTCTATGAAGTTTATCTGAGACGTGATTTTTGCTGGTTGAAAACTTAAACCAATACCCCGCCAGGACGACTTGAAATATAGTCGGCCATGGCAATTTTTGAAAGTCTCTAAGGAGACTTATCAATGTGTCAAAGTAATCATTGTTAATGCGGCTAAGTCAACTTGCTAGGCCTATGTGACCGTTACCGATGCTCTCCAGTTGCTTGTGACTTTTCTCCTAGAAAACACAGGTGATGACATCATTGTTGTGTCACCTGCAGGCTGTTCCAATGCATTGAGACACATGAGCCTGCAATGCAGTGCAGCTTCTCTTTGCTAAGTTTTTTTTATAGGGGAAGCATTGAGACAGTTTACAGCTAGTAAAATTGTACAAACTACAGCCGTTAGGGGTACTGTTTCATTTACCTTTTAATAATGTGCTAAAAAAGTTCTAAATAAATAACTTTTAGGGAGGCCGCTTGTTTACCGTTCTGCCCGTAGTCGTCCCGTGCAATGCAAAGCCTGCATGCTGACAAAGAAAAAGTACACAAGGGACAATGGTCAAGTTAAAGTGGTAATCTGTAAACTCCTCATTTGTGTTTATTTAGGGGACATCTATTGGCGAAAAGTAGTCATTGCTGCTGTGTTTTTGCACTGTATTGACTTGCCATCCATCTTGAAAATCCATGTTAACCAATGAGTCCGTCAGCCTTCTACTTATTCCAAATAAACTACTGTTGCTGGTAGTGATGTAAAACACTTCACTTCATGTGTGCCGAATAATCTTCCCTGGAATGTCTTACCAGACACCAGTGTTTAGAACAGCTGAGCACAGCAGATGAAAAAGCATTTGTGAACTGGGTATAGGTAGAATCGCTATTGTGTTATATCATTTGGCGACAGAGAGGGGCAGAATAGACATATTTAAAAAAAAATTCCATGACAATTTTGAGATTATTACTTTGAAATAAAAGCAGTGGGGACATTTGTAGTCATGTTAATATGGAGTGTGCGTGTTTGCTCACGTGGGAAGTCTTGGGTAATGGGCTTCCGTAAAAAGCCAAAACGCCTTCTGTCGCCAATGTGGTTGTGCAGTACACATTACCCAGAGTGCTTTGCATGCATATGTAAATCACCATATAATTTGTCAACTTTAGCAACTTCTTTTACATTTGATATTTCTGCCCTAAACTGAGGTAATTTATGAAATAGAGAACACTATTTATCCATGCCATTGTACTTGAATGGTAGATTTGTCTTCAAAATACACCCAAAAAAAGGAGCTAAAGGACCGTTTGTGTGAGTGCCTTTACGTGCAGTCGGGTGGGAACAATGTGGCCCTTACCCAGCATTCTTGTGCAGAGGCAATATCGTAGTCTATGAAGTTTATCTGAGACGTGATTTTTGCTGGTTGAAAACTTAACCCAATACCCCGCCAGGACGACTTGAAACATAGTCGGCCATGGCAATTTTTGAAAGTCTCTAAGGAGACTTATCAATGTGTCAAAGTAATCATTGTTAATGCGGCTAAGTCAACGAGCTAGGCCTATGTGACCGTTACCGATGCTGTCCAGTTGCTTGTGACTTTTCTCCTAGAAAACACAGGTGATGACATCATTGTTGTGTCACCCGCAGGCTGTTCCAATGCATTGAGACACATGAGCCTGCAATGCAGTGCAGCTTCTCTTTGCTAAGTTTTTTTTATAGGGGAAGCATTGAGACAGTTTACAGCTAGTAAAATTGTACAAACTACAGCCATTAGGGGTACTGTTTCATTTACCTTTTAATAATGTGCTAAAAAAGTTCTAAATAAATAACTTTCAGGGAGGCCGCTTGTTTACCGTTCTGCCCGTAGTCGTCCCGTGCAATGCAAAGCCTGCATGCTGACAAAGAAAAAGTACACAAGGGACAATGGTCAAGTTAAAGTGGTAATCTGTAAACTCCTCATTTGTGTTTATTTAGGGGACATCTATTGGCGAAAAGTAGTCATTGCTGCTGTATTTTTGCACTGTATTGACTTGCCATCCATATTGAAAATCCATGTTAACCAATGAGTCCGTCAGCCTTCTACTTATTCCAAATAAACTACTGTTGCTGGTAGTGATGTAAAACACTTCACTTCATGTGTGCCGAATAATCTTCCCTGGAATGTCTTACCAGACACCAGTGTTTAGAACAGCTGAGCACAGCAGATGAAAAAGCATTTGTGAACTGGGTATAGGTAGAATCGCTATTGTGTTATATCATTTGGCGACAGAGAGGGGCAGAATAGACATCTTTAAAAAAAAAATTACATGACAATTTTGAGATTATTACTTTGAAATAAAAGCAGTGGGGACATTTGTAGTCATGTTAATATGGAGTGTGCGTGTTTGCTCACGTGGGAAGTCTTGGGTAATGGGCTTCCGTAAAAAGCCAAAACGCCTTCTGTCGCCAATGTGGTTGTGCAGTACACATTACCCAGAGTGCTTTGCATGCATATGTAAATCACCATATAATTTGTCAACTTTAGCAACTTCTTTTACATTTGATATTTCTGCCCTAAACTGAGGTAATTTATGAAATAGAGAACACTATTTATCCATGCCATTGTACTTGAATGGTAGATTTGTCTTCAAAATACACCCAAAAAAAGGAGCTAAAGGACCGTTTGTGTGAGTGCCTTTATGTGCAGTCGGGTGGGAACAATGTGGCCCTTACCCAGCATTCTTGTGCAGAGGCAATATCGTAGTCTATGAAGTTTATCTGAGACGTGATTTTTGCTGGTTGAAAACTTAACCCAATACCCCGCCAGGACGACTTGAAATATAGTCGGCCATGGCAATTTTTGAAAGTCTCTAAGGAGACTTATCAATGTGTCAAAGTAATCATTGTTAATGCGGCTAAGTCAACTTGCTAGGCCTATGTGACCGTTACCGATGCTGTCCAGTTGCTTGTGACTTTTCTCCTGGAAAACACAGGTGATGACATCATTGTTGTGTCACCCGCAGGCTGTTCCAATGCATTGAGACACATGGGCCTGCAATGCAGTGCAGCTTCTCTTTGCTACGTTTTTTTTTATAGGCGAAGCATTGAGACAGTTTACAGCTAGTAAAATTGTACAAACTACAGCCGTTAGGGGTACTGTTTCATTTACCTTTTAATAATGTGCTAAAAAAGTTCTAAATAAATAACTTTTAGGGAGGCCGCTTGTTTACCGTTCTGCCCGTAGTCGTCCCGTGCAATGCAAAGCCTGCATGCTGACAAAGAAAAAGTACACAAGGGACAATGGTCAAGTTAAAGTGGTAATCTGTAAACTCCTCATTTGTGTTTATTTAGGGGACATCTATTGGCGAAAAGTAGTCATTGCTGCTGTGTTTTTGCACTGTATTGACTTGCCATCCATCTTGAAAATCCATGTTAACCAATGAGTCCGTCAGCCTTCTACTTATTCCAAATAAACTACTGTTGCTGGTAGTGATGTAAAACACTTCACTTCATGTGTGCCGAATAATCTTCCCTGGAATGTCTTACCAGACACCAGTGTTTAGAACAGCTGAGCACAGCAGATGAAAAAGCATTTGTGAACTGGGTATAGGTAGAATCGCTATTGTGTTATATCATTTGGCGACAGAGAGGGGCAGAATAGACATCTTTAAAAAAAAATTACATGACAATTTTGAGATTATTACTTTGAAATAAAAGCAGTGGGGACATTTGTAGTCATGTTAATATGGAGTGTGCGTGTTTGCTCACGTGGGAAGTCTTGGGTAATGGGCTTCCGTAAAAATCCAAAACGCCTTCTGTCGCCAATGTGGTTGTGCAGTACACATTACCCAGAGTGCTCTGCATCTTCTGGCCGCCTCAGACCTACTCCTATCCAAGCTCCGGGAGGGTCATCAAAGAGAAGTCGCCTATTCTCAGTCCTTGCCCCACAATGGTGGAATGAACTACCCACCCCAGTTAGGACAGCCGAAACACGTCCAATCTTTCGCCGTCGACTAAAGACTCACTTCTTCAACCATTATCTGAATTAAAAAAAAAAAATAAAAAAATAAATCTAACCCTAACTAACCATACTGTCATGCACTTGTCCTAATAAACTAACCTACACTGTAGCACTCAACACTTTGATGAACATTGTTACTCAGCTGATAGAGTTGTGCTCTTCCTGATGGCTTGTCGTACAGAACTTGTAAGTCGCTTTGGATAAAAGCGTCAGCTAAATGACTAAATGTAAATGTAAATGTATATGCAAATCACCATATAATTTGTCAACTTTAGCAACTTCTTTTACATTTGATATTTCTGCCCTAAACTGAGGTAATTTATGAAATAGAGAACACTATTTATCCATGCCATTGTACTTGAATGGTAGATTTGTCTTCAAAATACACCCAAAAAAAGGAGCTAAAGGACCGTTTGTGTGAGTGGCTTTACGTGCAGTCGGGTGGGAACATTGTGGCCCTTACCCAGCATTCTTGTGCAGAGGCAATATCGTAGTCTATGAAGTTTATCTGAGACGTGATTTTTGCTGGTTGAAAACTTAACCCAATACCCCGCCAGGACGACTTGAAATATAGTCGGCCATGGCAATTTTTGAAAGTCTCTAAGGAGACTTATCAATGTGTCAAAGTAATCATTGTTAATGCGGCTAAGTCAACGAGCTAGGCCTATGTGACCGTTACCGATGCTGTCCAGTTGCTTGCGACTTTTCTCCTAGAAAACACAGGTGATGACATCATTGTTGTGTCACCCGCAGGCTGTTCCAATGCATTGAGACACATGAGCCTGCAATGCAGTGCAGCTTCTCTTTGCTAAGTTTTTTTTATAGGGGAAGCATTGAGACAGTTTACAGCTAGTAAAATTGTACAAACTACAGCCGTTAGGGGTACTGTTTCATTTACCTTTTAATAATGTGCTAAAAAAGTTCTAAATAAATAACTTTTAGGGAGGCCGCTTGTTTACCGTTCTGCCCGTAGTCGTCCCGTGCAATGCAAAGCCTGCATGCTGACAAAGAAAAAGTACACAAGGGACAATGGTCAAGTTAAAGTGGTAATCTGTAAACTCCTCATTTGTGTTTATTTAGGGGACATCTATTGGCGAAAAGTAGTCATTGCTGCTGTATTTTTGCACTGTATTGACTTGCCATCCATCTTGAAAATCCATGTTAACCAATGAGTCCGTCAGCCTTCTACTTATTCCAAATAAACTACTGTTGCTGGTAGTGATGTAAAACACTTCACTTCATCTGTGCCGAATAATCTTCCCTGGAATGTCATACCAGACACCAGTGTTTAGAACAGCTGAGCACAGCAGATGAAAAAGCATTTGTGAACTGGGTATAGGTAGAATCGCTATTGTGTTATATCATTTGGCGACAGAGAGGGGCAGAATAGACATCTTTAAAAAAAAATTACATGACAATTTTGAGATTATTACTTTGAAATAAAAGCAGTGGGGACATTTGTAGTCATGTTAATATGGAGTGTGCGTGTTTGCTCACGTGGGAAGTCTTGGGTAATGGGCTTCCGTAAAAAGCCAAAACGCCTTCTGTCGCCAATGTGGTTGTGCAGTACACATTACCCAGAGTGCTTTGCATGCATATGTAAATCACCATATAATTTGTCAACTTTAGCAACTTCTTTTACATTTGATATTTCTGCCCTAAACTGAGGTAATTTTTGAAATAGAGAACACTATTTATCCATGCCATTGTACTTGAATGGTAGATTTGTCTTCAAAATACACCCAAAAAAAGGAGCTAAAGGACCGTTTGTGTGAGTGCCTTTACGTGAAGTCGGGTGGGAACATTGTGGCCCTTACCCAGCATTCTTGTGCAGAGGCAATATCGTAGTCTATGAAGTTTATCTGAGACGTGATTTTTGCTGGTTGAAAACTTAACCCAATACCCCGCCAGGACGACTTGAAATATAGTCGGCCATGGCAATTTTTGAAAGTCTCTAAGGAGACTTATCAATGTGTCAAAGTAATCATTGTTAATGCGGCTAAGTCAACGAGCTAGGCCTATGTGACCGTTACCGATGCTGTCCAGTTGCTTGCGACTTTTCTCCTAGAAAACACAGGTGATGACATAATTGTTGTGTCACCCGCAGGCTGTTCCAATGCATTGAGACACATGAGCCTGCAATGCAGTGCAGCTTCTCTTTGCTAAGTTTTTTTTATAGGGGAAGCATTGAGACAGTTTACAGCTAGTAAAATTGTACAAACTACAGCCGTTAGGGGTACTGTTTCATTTACCTTTTAATAATGTGCTAAAAAAGTTCTAAATAAATAACTTTTAGGGAGGCCGCTTGTTTACCGCTCTGCCCGTAGTCGTCCCGTGCAATGCAAAGCCTGCATGCTGACAAAGAAAAAGTACACAAGGGACAATGGTCAAGTTAAAGTGGTAATCTGTAAACTCCTCATTTGTGTTTATTTAGGGGACATCTATTGGCGAAAAGTAGTCATTGCTGCTGTATTTTTGCACTGTATTGACTTGCCATCCATCTTGAAAATCCATGTTAACCAATGAGTCCGTCAGCCTTCTACTTATTCCAAATAAACTACTGTTGCTGGTAGTGATGTAAAACACTTCACTTCATGTGTGCCGAATAATCTTCCCTGGAATGTCTTACCAGACACCAGTGTTTAGAACAGCTGAGCACAGCAGATGAAAAAGCATTTGTGAACTGGGTATAGGTAGAATCGCTATTGTGTTATATCATTTGGCGACAGAGAGGGGCAGAATAGACATCTTTAAAAAAAAATTACATGACAATTTTGAGATTATTACTTTGAAATAAAAGCAGTGGGGACATTTGTAGTCATGTTAATATGGAGTGTGCGTGTTTGCTCACGTGGGAAGTCTTGGGTAATGGGCTTCCGTAAAAAGCCAAAACGCCTTCTGTCGCCAATGTGGTTGTGCAGTACACATTACCCAGAGTGCTTTGCATGCATATGTAAATCACCATATAATTTGTCAACTTTAGCAACTTCTTTTACATTTGATATTTCTGCCCTAAACTGAGGTAATTTATGAAATAGAGAACACTATTTATCCATGCCATTGTACTTGAATGGTAGATTTGTCTTCAAAATACACCCAAAAAAAGGAGCTAAAGGACCGTTTGTGTGAGTGCCTTTATGTGCAGTCGGGTGGGAACATTGTGGCCCTTACCCAGCATTCTTGTGCAGAGGCAATATCGTAGTCTATGAAGTTTATCTGAGACGTGATTTTTGCTGGTTGAAAACTTAACCCAATACCCCGCCAGGACGACTTGAAATATAGTCGGCCATGGCAATTTTTGAAAGTCTCTAAGGAGACTTATCAATGTGTCAAAGTAATCATTGTTAATGCGGCTAAGTCAACGAGCTAGGCCTATGTGACCGTTACCGATGCTGTCCAGTTGCTTGCGACTTTTCTCCTGGAAAACACAGGTGATGACATCATTGTTGTGTCACCCGCAGTCTGTTCCAATGCATTGAGACACATGGGCCTGCAATGCAGTGCAGCTTCTCTTTGCTAAGTTTTTTTTTTATAGGGGAAGCATTGAGACAGTTTACAGCTAGTAAAATTGTACAAACTACAGCCGTTAGGGGTACTGTTTCATTTACCTTTTAATAATGTGCTAAAAAAGTTCTAAATAAATAACTTTTAGGGAGGCCGCTTGTTTACCGTTCTGCCCGTAGTCGTCCCGTGCAATGCAAAGCCTGCATGCTGACAAAGAAAAAGTACACAAGGGACAATGGTCAAGTTAAAGTGGTAATCTGTAAACTCCTCATTTGTGTTTATTTAGGGGACATCTATTGGCGAAAAGTAGTCATTGCTGCTGTATTTTTGCACTGTATTGACTTGCCATCCATCTTGAAAATCCATGTTAACCAATGAGTCCGTCAGCCTTCTACTTATTCCAAATAAACTACTGTTGCTGGTAGTGATGTAAAACACTTCACTTCATGTGTGCCGAATAATCTTCCCTGGAATGTCTTACCAGACACCAGTGTTTAGAACAGCTGAGCACAGCAGATGAAAAAGCATTTGTGAACTGGGTATAGGTAGAATCGCTATTGTGTTATATCATTTGGCGACAGAGAGGGGCAGAATAGACATCTTTAAAAAAAAAATTACATGACAATTTTGAGATTATTACTTTGAAATAAAAGCAGTGGGGACATTTGTAGTCATGTTAATATGGAGTGTGCGTGTTTGCTCACGTGGGAAGTCTTGGGTAATGGGCTTCCGTAAAAAGCCAAAACGCCTTCTGTCGCCAATGTGGTTGTGCAGTACACATTACCCAGAGTGCTTTGCATGCATATGTAAATCACCATATAATTTGTCAACTTTAGCAACTTCTTTTACATTTGATATTTCTGCCCTAAACTGAGGTAATTTATGAAATAGAGAACACTATTTATCCATGCCATTGTACTTGAATGGTAGATTTGTCTTAAAAATACACCCAAAAAAAGGAGCTAAAGGACCGTTTGTGTGAGTGCCTTTACGTGAAGTCGGGTGGGAACATTGTGGCCCTTACCCAGCATTCTTGTGCAGAGGCAATATCGTAGTCTATGAAGTTTATCTGAGACGTGATTTTTGCTGGTTGAAAACTTAACCCAATACCCCGCCAGGACGACTTGAAATATAGTCGGCCATGGCAATTTTTGAAAGTCTCTAAGGAGACTTATCAATGTGTCAAAGTAATCATTGTTAATGCGGCTAAGTCAACTTGCTAGGCCTATGTGACCGTTACCGATGCTGTCCAGTTGCTTGTGACTTTTCTCCTAGAAAACACAGGTGATGACATCATTGTTGTGTCACCCGCAGGCTGTTCCAATGCATTGAGACACATGGGCCTGCAATGCAGTGCAGCTTCTCTTTGCTAAGTTTTTTTTATAGGGGAAGCATTGAGACAGTTTACAGCTAGTAAAATTGTACAAACTACAGCCGTTAGCGGTACTGTTTCATTTACCTTTTAATAATGTGCTAAAAAAGTTCTAAATAAATAACTTTTAGGGAGGCCGCTTGTTTACCGTTCTGCCCGTAGTCGTCCCGTGCAATGCAAAGCCTGCATGCTGACAAAGAAAAAGTACACAAGGGACAATGGTCAAGTTAAAGTGGTAATCTGTAAACTCCTCATTTGTGTTTATTTAGGGGACATCTATTGGCGAAAAGTAGTCATTGCTGCTGTATTTTTGCACTGTATTGACTTGCCATCCATCTTGAAAATCCATGTTAACCAATGAGTCCGTCAGCCTTCTACTTATTCCAAATAAACTACTGTTGCTGGTAGTGATGTAAAACACTTCACTTCATGTGTGCCGAATAATCTTCCCTGGAATGTCTTACCAGACACCAGTGTTTAGAACAGCTGAGCACAGCAGATGAAAAAGCATTTGTGAACTGGGTATAGGTAGAATCGCTATTGTGTTATATCATTTGGCGACAGAGAGGGGCAGAATAGACATCTTTAAAAAAAAATTACATGACAATTTTGAGATTATTACTTTGAAATAAAAGCAGTGGGGACATTTGTAGTAATGTTAATATGGAGTGTGCGTGTTTGCTCACGTGGGAAGTCTTGGGTAATGGGCTTCCGTAAAAAGCCAAAACGCCTTCTGTCGCCAATGTGGTTGTGCAGTACACATTACCCAGAGTGCTTTGCATGCATATGTAAATCACCATATAATTTGTCAACTTTAGCAACTTCTTTTACATTTGATATTTCTGCCCTAAACTGAGGTAATTTATGAAATAGAGAGCACTATTTATCCATGCCATTGTACTTGAATGGTAGATTTGTCTTCAAAATACACCCAAAAAAAGGAGCTAAAGGACCGTTTGTGTGAGTGCCTTTACGTGCAGTCGGGTGGGAACAATGTGGCCCTTATCCAGCATTCTTGTGCAGAGGCAATATCGTAGTCTATGAAGTTTATCTGAGACGTGATTTTTGCTGGTTGAAAACTTAACCCAATACCCCGCCAGGACGACTTGAAATATAGTCGGCCATGGCAATTTTTGAAAGTCTCTAAGGAGACTTATCAATGTGTCAAAGTAATCATTGTTAATGCGGCTAAGTCAACTTGCTAGGCCTATGTGACCGTTACCGATGCTGTCCAGTTGCTTGTGACTTTTCTCCTAGAAAACACAGGTGATGACATCATTGTTGTGTCACCCGCAGGCTGTTCCAATGCATTGAGACACATGAGCCTGCAATGCAGTGCAGCTTCTCTTTGCTAAGTTTTTTTTATAGGGGAAGCATTGAGACAGTTTACAGCTAGTAAAATTGTACAAACTACAGCCGTTAGGGGTACTGTTTCATTTACCTTTTAATAATGTGCTAAAAAAGTTCTAAATAAATAACTTTTAGGGAGGCCGCTTGTTTACCGTTCTGCCCGTAGTCGTCCCGTGCAATGCAAAGCCTGCATGCTGACAAAGAAAAAGTACACAAGGGACAATGGTCAAGTTAAAGTGGTAATCTGTAAACTCCTCATTTGTGTTTATTTAGGGGACATCTATTGGCGAAAAGTAGTCATTGCTGCTGTATTTTTGCACTGTATTGACTTGCCATCCATCTTGAAAATCCATGTTAACCAATGAGTCCGTCAGCCTTCTACTTATTCCAAATAAACTACTGTTGCTGGTAGTGATGTAAAACACTTCACTTCATGTGTGCCGAATAATCTTCCCTGGAATGTCTTACCAGACACCAGTGTTTAGAACAGCTGAGCACAGCAGATGAAAAAGCATTTGTGAACTGGGTATAGGTAGAATCGCTATTGTGTTATATCATTTGGCGACAGAGAGGGGCAGAATAGACATCTTTAAAAAAAAATTACATGACAATTTTGAGATTATTACTTTGAAATAAAAGCAGTGGGGACATTTGTAGTCATGTTAATATGGAGTGTGCGTGTTTGCTCACGTGGGAAGTCTTGGGTAATGGGCTTCCGTAAAAAGCCAAAACGCCTTCTGTCGCCAATGTGGTTGTGCAGTACACATTACCCAGAGTGCTTTGCATGCATATGAAAATCACCATATAATTTGTCAACTTTAGCAACTTCTTTTACATTTGATATTTCTGCCCTAAACTAAGGTAATTTATGAAATAGAGAACACTATTTATCCATGCCATTGTACTTGAATGGTAGATTTGTCTTCAAAATACACCCAAAAAAAGGAGCTAAAGGACCGTTTGTGTGAGTGCCTTTATGTGCAGTCGGGTGGGAACAATGTGGCCCTTACCCAGCATTCTTGTGCAGAGGCAGTATCGTAGTCTATGAAGTTTATCTGAGACGTGATTTTTGCTGGTTGAAAACTTAACCCAATACCCCGCCAGGACGATTTGAAATATAGTCGGCCATGGCAATTTTTGAAAGTCTCTAAGGAGACTTATCAATGTGTCAAAGTAATCATTGTTAATGCGGCTAAGTCAACGAGCTAGGCCTATGTGACCGTTACCGATGCTGTCCAGTTGCTTGTGACTTTTCTCCTAGAAAACACAGGTGATGACATCATTGTTGTGTCACCCGCAGGCTGTTCCAATGCATTGAGACACATGAGCCTGCAATGCAGTGCAGCTTCTCTTTGCTAAGTTTTTTTTTATAGGGGAAGCATTGAGACAGTTTACAGCTAGTAAAATTGTACAAACTACAGCCGTTAGGGGTACTGTTTCATTTACCTTTTAATAATGTGCTAAAAAAGTTCTAAATAAATAACTTTTAGGGAGGCCGCTTGTTTACCGTTCTGCCCGTAGTCGTCCCGTGCAATGCAAAGCCTGCATGCTGACAAAGAAAAAGTACACAAGGGACAATGGTCAAGTTAAAGTGGTAATCTGTAAACTCCTCATTTGTGTTTATTTAGGGGACATCTATTGGCGAAAAGTAGTCATTGCTGCTGTGTTTTTGCACTGTATTGACTTGCCATCCATCTTGAAAATCCATGTTAACCAATGAGTCCGTCAGCCTTCTACTTATTCCAAATAAACTACTGTTGCTGGTAGTGATGTAAAACACTTCACTTCATGTGTGCCGAATAATCTTCCCTGGAATGTCTTACCAGACACCA
This sequence comes from Notolepis coatsorum, assembly GCF_963971535.1. Lineage (NCBI taxonomy): Eukaryota > Metazoa > Chordata > Actinopteri > Aulopiformes > Paralepididae > Notolepis > Notolepis coatsorum. The sequence continues at coordinate 148,434,193 of NC_140171.1, read as the reverse complement.
GTGTTTAGAACAGCTGAGCACAGCAGATGAAAAAGCATTTGTGAACTGGGTATAGGTAGAATCGCTATTGTGTTATATCATTTGGCGACAGAGAGGGGCAGAATAGACATCTTTAAAAAAAAATTACATGACAATTTTGAGATTATTACTTTGAAATAAAAGCAGTGGGGACATTTGTAGTCATGTTAATATGGAGTGTGCGTGTTTGCTCACGTGGGAAGTCTTGGGTAATGGGCTTCCGTAAAAAGCCAAAACGCCTTCTGTCGCCAATGTGGTTGTGCAGTACACATTACCCAGAGTGCTTTGCATGCATATGTAAATCACCATATAATTTGTCAACTTTAGCAACTTCTTTTACATTTGATATTTCTGCCCTAAACTGAGGTAATTTATGAAATAGAGAACACTATTTATCCATGCCATTGTACTTGAATGGTAGATTTGTCTTCAAAATACACCCAAAAAAAGGAGCTAAAGGACCGTTTGTGTGAGTGCCTTTACGTGCAGTCGGGTGGGAACAATGTGGCCCTTACGCAGCATTCTTGTGCAGAGGCAATATCGTAGTCTATGAAGTTTATCTGAGACGTGATTTTTGCTGGTTGAAAACTTAACCCAATACCCCGCCAGGACGACTTGAAATATAGTCGGCCATGGCCATTTTTGAAAGTCTCTAAGGAGACTTATCAATGTGTCAAAGTAATCATTGTTAATGCGGCTAAGTCAACTTGCTAGGCCTATGTGACCGTTACCGATGCTGTCCAGTTGCTTGTGACTTTTCTCCTAGAAAACACAGGTGATGACATCATTGTTGTGTCACCCGCAGGCTGTTCCAATGCATTGAGACACATGAGCCTGCAATGCAGTGCAGCTTCTCTTTGCTAAGTTTTTTTTATAGGGGAAGCATTGAGACAGTTTACAGCTAGTAAAATTGTGCAAACTACAGCCGTTAGGGGTACTGTTTCATTTACCTTTTAATAATGTGCTAAAAAAGTTCTAAATAAATAACTTTTAGGGAGGCCGCTTGTTTACCGTTCTGCCCGTAGTCGTCCCGTGCAATGCAAAGCCTGCATGCTGACAAAGAAAAAGTACACAAGGGACAATGGTCAAGTTAAAGTGGTAATCTGTAAACTCCTCATTTGTGTTTATTTAGGGGACATCTATTGGCGAAAAGTAGTCATTGCTGCTGTATTTTTGCACTGTATTGACTTGCCATCCATCTTGAAAATCCATGTTAACCAATGAGTCCGTCAGCCTTCTACTTATTCCAAATAAACTACTGTTTCTGGTAGTGATGTAAAACACTTCACTTCATGTGTGCCGAATAATCTTCCCTGGAATGTCTTACCAGACACCAGTGTTTAGAACAGCTGAGCACAGCAGATGAAAAAGCATTTGTGAACTGGGTATAGGTAGAATCGCTATTGTGTTATATCATTTGGCGACAGAGAGGGGCAGAATAGACATATTTAAAAAAAAAATTACATGACAATTTTGAGATTATTACTTTGAAATAAAAGCAGTGGGGACATTTGTAGTCATGTTAATATGGAGTGTGCGTGTTTGCTCACGTGGGAAGTCTTGGGTAATGGGCTTCCGTAAAAAGCCAAAACGCCTTCTGTCGCCAATGTGGTTGTGCAGTACACATTACCCAGAGTGCTTTGCATGCATATGTAAATCACCATATAATTTGTCAACTTTAGCAACTTCTTTTACATTTGATATTTCTGCCCTAAACTGAGGTAATTTATGAAATAGAGAACACTATTTATCCATGCCATTGTACTTGAATGGTAGATTTGTCTTCAAAATACACCCAAAAAAAGGAGCTAAAGGACCGTTTGTGTGAGTGCCTTTACGTGCAGTCGGGTGGGAACAATGTGGCCCTTACCCAGCATTCTTGTGCAGAGGCAATATCGTAGTCTATGAAGTTTATCTGAGACGTGATTTTTGCTGGTTGAAAACTTAACCCAATACCCCGCCAGGACGACTTGAAATATAGTCGGCCATGGCAATTTTTGAAAGTCTCTAAGGAGACTTATCAATGTGTCAAAGTAATCATTGTTAATGCGGCTAAGTCAACTTGCTAGGCCTATGTGACCGTTACCGATGCTGTCCAGTTGCTTGTGACTTTTCTCCTAGAAAACACAGGTGATGACATCATTGTTGTGTCACCTGCTGGCTGTTCCAATGCATTGAGACACATGAGCCTGCAATGCAGTGCAGCTTCTCTTTGCTAAGTTTTTTTTATAGGGGAAGCATTGAGACAGTTTACAGCTAGTAAAATTGTACAAACTACAGCCGTTAGGGGTACTGTTTCATTTACCTTTTAATAATGTGCTAAAAAAGTTCTAAATAAATAACTTTTAGGGAGGCCGCTTGTTTACCGTTCTGCCCGTAGTCGTCCCGTGCAATGCAAAGCCTGCATGCTGACAAAGAAAAAGTACACAAGGGACAATGGTCAAGTTAAAGTGGTAATCTGTAAACTCCTCATTTGTGTTTATTTAGGGGACATCTATTGGCGAAAAGTAGTCATTGCTGCTGTGTTTTTGCACTGTATTGACTTGCCATCCATCTTGAAAATCCATGTTAACCAATGAGTCCGTCAGCCTTCTACTTATTCCAAATAAACTACTGTTGCTGGTAGTGATGTAAAACACTTCACTTCATGTGTGCCGAATAATCTTCCCTGGAATGTCTTACCAGACACCAGTGTTTAGAACAGCTGAGCACAGCAGATGAAAAAGCATTTGTGAACTGGGTATAGGTAGAATCGCTATTGTGTTATATCATTTGGCGACAGAGAGGGGCAGAATAGACATCTTTAAAAAAAAATTACATGACAATTTTGAGATTATTACTTTGAAATAAAAGCAGTGGGGACATTTGTAGTCATGTTAATATGGAGTGTGCGTGTTTGCTCACGTGGGAAGTCTTGGGTAATGGGCTTCCGTAAAAAGCCAAAACGCCTTCTGTCGCCAATGTGGTTGTGCAGTACACATTACCCAGAGTGCTTTGCATGCATATGTAAATCACCATATAATTTGTCAACTTTAGCAACTTCTTTTACATTTGATATTTCTGCCCTAAACTGAGGTAATTTATGAAATAGAAAACACTATTTATCCATGCCATTGTACTTGAATGGTAGATTTGTCTTCAAAATACACCCAAAAAAAGGAGCTAAAGGACCGTTTGTGTGAGTGCCTTTACGTGCAGTCGGGTGGGAACAATGTGGCCCTTACCCAGCATTCTTGTGCAGAGGCAATATCGTAGTCTATGAAGTTTATCTGAGACGTGATTTTTGCTGGTTGAAAACTTAACCCAATACCCCGCCAGGAAGACTTGAAATATAGTCGGCCATGGCAATTTTTGAAAGTCTCTAAGGAGACTTATCAATGTGTCAAAGTAATCATTGTTAATGCGGCTAAGTCAACTTGCTAGGCCTATGTGACCGTTACCGATGCTCTCCAGTTGCTTGTGACTTTTCTCCTAGAAAACACAGGTGATGACATCATTGTTGTGTCACCTGCAGGCTGTTCCAATGCATTGAGACACATGAGCCTGCAATGCAGTGCAGCTTCTCTTTGCTAAGTTTTTTTTATAGGGGAAGCATTGAGACAGTTTACAGCTAGTAAAATTGTACAAACTACAGCCGTTAGGGGTACTGTTTCATTTACCTTTTAATAATGTGCTAAAAAAGTTCTAAATAAATAACTTTTAGGGAGGCCGCTTGTTTACCGTTCTGCCCGTAGTCGTCCCGTGCAATGCAAAGCCTGCATGCTGACAAAGAAAAAGTACACAAGGGACAATGGTCAAGTTAAAGTGGTAATCTGTAAACTCCTCATTTGTGTTTATTTAGGGGACATCTATTGGCGAAAAGTAGTCATTGCTGCTGTGTTTTTGCACTGTATTGACTTGCCATCCATCTTGAAAATCCATGTTAACCAATGAGTCCGTCAGCCTTCTACTTATTCCAAATAAACTACTGTTGCTGGTAGTGATGTAAAACACTTCACTTCATGTGTGCCGAATAATCTTCCCTGGAATGTCTTACCAGACACCAGTGTTTAGAACAGCTGAGCACAGCAGATGAAAAAGCATTTGTGAACTGGGTATAGGTAGAATCGCTATTGTGTTATATCATTTGGCGACAGAGAGGGGCAGAATAGACATCTTTAAAAAAAAATTACATGACAATTTTGAGATTATTACTTTGAAATAAAAGCAGTGGGGACATTTGTAGTCATGTTAATATGGAGTGTGCGTGTTTGCTCACGTGGGAAGTCTTGGGTAATGGGCTTCCGTAAAAAGCCAAAACGCCTTCTGTCGCCAATGTGGTTGTGCAGTACACATTACCCAGAGTGCTTTGCATGCATATGTAAATCACCATATAATTTGTCAACTTTAGCAACTTCTTTTACATTTGATATTTCTGCCCTAAACTGAGGTAATTTATGAAATAGAGAACACTATTTATCCATGCCATTGTACTTGAATGGTAGATTTGTCTTCAAAATACACCCAAAAAAAGGAGCTAAAGGACCGTTTGTGTGAGTGCCTTTACGTGCAGTCGGGTGGGAACAATGTGGCCCTTACCCAGCATTCTTGTGCAGAGGCAATATCGTAGTCTATGAAGTTTATCTGAGACGTGATTTTTGCTGGTTGAAAACTTAACCCAATACCCCGCCAGGACGACTTGAAATATAGTCGGCCATGGCAATTTTTGAAAGTCTCTAAGGAGACTTATCAATGTGTCAAAGTAATCATTGTTAATGCGGCTAAGTCAACTTGCTAGGCCTATGTGACCGTTACCGATGCTCTCCAGTTGCTTGTGACTTTTCTCCTAGAAAACACAGGTGATGACATCATTGTTGTGTCACCTGCAGGCTGTTCCAATGCATTGAGACACATGAGCCTGCAATGCAGTGCAGCTTCTCTTTGCTACGTTTTTTTTATAGGGGAAGCATTGAGACAGTTTACAGCTAGTAAAATTGTACAAACTACAGCCGTTAGGGGTACTGTTTCATTTACCTTTTAATAATGTGCTAAAAAAGTTCTAAATAAATAACTTTTAGGGAGGCCGCTTGTTTACCGTTCTGCCCGTAGTCGTCCCGTGCAATGCAAAGCCTGCATGCTCACAAAGAAAAAGTACACAAGGGACAATGGTCAAGTTAAAGTGGTAATCTGTAAACTCCTCATTTGTGTTTATTTAGGGGACATCTATTGGCGAAAAGTAGTCATTGCTGCTGTGTTTTTGCACTGTATTGACTTGCCATCCATCTTGAAAATCCATGTTAACCAATGAGTCCGTCAGCCTTCTACTTATTCCAAATAAACTACTGTTGCTGGTAGTGATGTAAAACACTTCACTTCATGTGTGCCGAATAATCTTCCCTGGAATGTCTTACCAGACACCAGTGTTTAGAACAGCTGAGCACAGCAGATGAAAAAGCATTTGTGAACTGGGTATAGGTAGAATTACTATTGTGTTATATCATTTGGCGACAGAGAGGGGCAGAATAGACATCTTTAAAAAAAAATTACATGACAATTTTGAGATTATTACTTTGAAATAAAAGCAGTGGGGACATTTGTAGTCATGTTAATATGGAGTGTGCGTGTTTGCTCACGTGGGAAGTCTTGGGTAATGGGCTTCCGTAAAAAGCCAAAACGCCTTCTGTCGCCAATGTGGTTGTGCAGTACACATTACCCAGAGTGCTTTGCATGCATATGTAAATCACCATATAATTTGTCAACTTTAGCAACTTCTTTTACATTTGATATTTCTGCCCTAAACTGAGGTAATTTATGAAATAGAGAACACTATTTATCCATGCCATTGTACTTGAATGGTAGATTTGTCTTCAAAATACACCCAAAAAAAGGAGCTAAAGGACCGTTTGTGTGAGTGCCTTTACGTGCAGTCGGGTGGGAACAATGTGGCCCTTACCCAGCATTATTGTGCAGAGGCAATATCGTAGTCTATGAAGTTTATCTGAGACGTGATTTTTGCTGGTTGAAAACTTAAACCAATACCCCGCCAGGACGACTTGAAATATAGTCGGCCATGGCAATTTTTGAAAGTCTCTAAGGAGACTTATCAATGTGTCAAAGTAATCATTGTTAATGCGGCTAAGTCAACTTGCTAGGCCTATGTGACCGTTACCGATGCTCTCCAGTTGCTTGTGACTTTTCTCCTAGAAAACACAGGTGATGACATCATTGTTGTGTCACCTGCAGGCTGTTCCAATGCATTGAGACACATGAGCCTGCAATGCAGTGCAGCTTCTCTTTGCTAAGTTTTTTTTATAGGGGAAGCATTGAGACAGTTTACAGCTAGTAAAATTGTACAAACTACAGCCGTTAGGGGTACTGTTTCATTTACCTTTTAATAATGTGCTAAAAAAGTTCTAAATAAATAACTTTTAGGGAGGCCGCTTGTTTACCGTTCTGCCCGTAGTCGTCCCGTGCAATGCAAAGCCTGCATGCTGACAAAGAAAAAGTACACAAGGGACAATGGTCAAGTTAAAGTGGTAATCTGTAAACTCCTCATTTGTGTTTATTTAGGGGACATCTATTGGCGAAAAGTAGTCATTGCTGCTGTGTTTTTGCACTGTATTGACTTGCCATCCATCTTGAAAATCCATGTTAACCAATGAGTCCGTCAGCCTTCTACTTATTCCAAATAAACTACTGTTGCTGGTAGTGATGTAAAACACTTCACTTCATGTGTGCCGAATAATCTTCCCTGGAATGTCTTACCAGACACCAGTGTTTAGAACAGCTGAGCACAGCAGATGAAAAAGCATTTGTGAACTGGGTATAGGTAGAATCGCTATTGTGTTATATCATTTGGCGACAGAGAGGGGCAGAATAGACATATTTAAAAAAAAATTCCATGACAATTTTGAGATTATTACTTTGAAATAAAAGCAGTGGGGACATTTGTAGTCATGTTAATATGGAGTGTGCGTGTTTGCTCACGTGGGAAGTCTTGGGTAATGGGCTTCCGTAAAAAGCCAAAACGCCTTCTGTCGCCAATGTGGTTGTGCAGTACACATTACCCAGAGTGCTTTGCATGCATATGTAAATCACCATATAATTTGTCAACTTTAGCAACTTCTTTTACATTTGATATTTCTGCCCTAAACTGAGGTAATTTATGAAATAGAGAACACTATTTATCCATGCCATTGTACTTGAATGGTAGATTTGTCTTCAAAATACACCCAAAAAAAGGAGCTAAAGGACCGTTTGTGTGAGTGCCTTTACGTGCAGTCGGGTGGGAACAATGTGGCCCTTACCCAGCATTCTTGTGCAGAGGCAATATCGTAGTCTATGAAGTTTATCTGAGACGTGATTTTTGCTGGTTAAAAACTTAACCCAATACCCCGCCAGGACGACTTGAAACATAGTCGGCCATGGCAATTTTTGAAAGTCTCTAAGGAGACTTATCAATGTGTCAAAGTAATCATTGTTAATGCGGCTAAGTCAACGAGCTAGGCCTATGTGACCGTTACCGATGCTGTCCAGTTGCTTGTGACTTTTCTCCTAGAAAACACAGGTGATGACATCATTGTTGTGTCACCCGCAGGCTGTTCCAATGCATTGAGACACATGAGCCTGCAATGCAGTGCAGCTTCTCTTTGCTAAGTTTTTTTTATAGGGGAAGCATTGAGACAGTTTACAGCTAGTAAAATTGTACAAACTACAGCCATTAGGGGTACTGTTTCATTTACCTTTTAATAATGTGCTAAAAAAGTTCTAAATAAATAACTTTCAGGGAGGCCGCTTGTTTACCGTTCTGCCCGTAGTCGTCCCGTGCAATGCAAAGCCTGCATGCTGACAAAGAAAAAGTACACAAGGGACAATGGTCAAGTTAAAGTGGTAATCTGTAAACTCCTCATTTGTGTTTATTTAGGGGACATCTATTGGCGAAAAGTAGTCATTGCTGCTGTATTTTTGCACTGTATTGACTTGCCATCCATATTGAAAATCCATGTTAACCAATGAGTCCGTCAGCCTTCTACTTATTCCAAATAAACTACTGTTGCTGGTAGTGATGTAAAACACTTCACTTCATGTGTGCCGAATAATCTTCCCTGGAATGTCTTACCAGACACCAGTGTTTAGAACAGCTGAGCACAGCAGATGAAAAAGCATTTGTGAACTGGGTATAGGTAGAATCGCTATTGTGTTATATCATTTGGCGACAGAGAGGGGCAGAATAGACATCTTTAAAAAAAAAAATTACATGACAATTTTGAGATTATTACTTTGAAATAAAAGCAGTGGGGACATTTGTAGTCATGTTAATATGGAGTGTGCGTGTTTGCTCACGTGGGAAGTCTTGGGTAATGGGCTTCCGTAAAAAGCCAAAACGCCTTCTGTCGCCAATGTGGTTGTGCAGTACACATTACCCAGAGTGCTTTGCATGCATATGTAAATCACCATATAATTTGTCAACTTTAGCAACTTCTTTTACATTTGATATTTCTGCCCTAAACTGAGGTAATTTATGAAATAGAGAACACTATTTATCCATGCCATTGTACTTGAATGGTAGATTTGTCTTCAAAATACACCCAAAAAAAGGAGCTAAAGGACCGTTTGTGTGAGTGCCTTTATGTGCAGTCGGGTGGGAACAATGTGGCCCTTACCCAGCATTCTTGTGCAGAGGCAATATCGTAGTCTATGAAGTTTATCTGAGACGTGATTTTTGCTGGTTGAAAACTTAACCCAATACCCCGCCAGGACGACTTGAAATATAGTCGGCCATGGCAATTTTTGAAAGTCTCTAAGGAGACTTGTCAAAGTAATCATTGTTAATGCGGCTAAGTCAACGAGCTAGTCCTATGTGACCGTTACCGATGCTGGCCAGTTGCTTGCGACTTTTCTCCTGGAAAACACAGGTGACGACATCATTGTTCTGTCACCCGCAGTCTGTTCCAATGCATTGAGACACATGGGCCTGCAATGCAGTGCAGCTTCTCTTTGCTAAGTTTTTTTTTATAGGGGAAGCATTGAGACAGTTTACAGCTAGTAAAATTGTACAAACTACAGCCGTTAGGGGTACTGTTTCATTTACCTTTTAATAATGTGCTAAAAAAGTTCTAAATAAATAACTTTTAGGGAGGCCGCTTGTTTACCGTTCTGCCCGTAGTCGTCCCGTGCAATGCAAAGCCTGCATGCTGACAAAGAAAAAGTACACAAGGGACAATGGTCAAGTTAAAGTGGTAATCTGTAAACTCCTCATTTGTGTTTATTTAGGGGACATCTATTGGCGAAAAGTAGTCATTGCTGCTGTGTTTTTGCACTGTATTGACTTGCCATCCATCTTGAAAATCCATGTTAACCAATGAGTCCGTCAGCCTTCTACTTATTCCAAATAAACTACTGTTGCTGGTAGTGATGTAAAACACTTCACTTCATGTGTGCCGAATAATCTTCCCTGGAATGTCTTACCAGACACCAGTGTTTAGAACAGCTGAGCACAGCAGATGAAAAAGCATTTGTGAACTGGGTATAGGTAGAATCGCTATTGTGTTATATCATTTGGCGACAGAGAGGGGCAGAATAGACATCTTTAAAAAAAAATTACATGACAATTTTGAGATTATTACTTTGAAATAAAAGCAGTGGGGACATTTGTAGTCATGTTAATATGGAGTGTGCGTGTTTGCTCACGTGGGAAGTCTTGGGTAATGGGCTTCCGTAAAAAGCCAAAACGCCTTCTGTCGCCAATGTGGTTGTGCAGTACACATTACCCAGAGTGCTTTGCATGCATATGTAAATCACCATATAATTTGTCAACTTTAGCAACTTCTTTTACATTTGATATTTCTGCCCTAAACTGAGGTAATTTATGAAATAGAGAACACTATTTATCCATGCCATTGTACTTGAATGGTAGATTTGTCTTCAAAATACACCCAAAAAAAGGAGCTAAAGGACCGTTTGTGTGAGTGCCTTTATGTGCAGTCGGGTGGGAACAATGTGGCCCTTACCCAGCATTCTTGTGCAGAGGCAATATCGTAGTCTATGAAGTTTATCTGAGACGTGATTTTTGCTGGTTGAAAACTTAACCCAATACCCCGCCAGGACGACTTGAAATATAGTCGGCCATGGCAATTTTTGAAAGTCTCTAAGGAGACTTGTCAAAGTAATCATTGTTAATGCGGCTAAGTCAACTTGCTAGGCCTATGTGACCGTTACCGATGCTGTCCAGTTGCTTGTGACTTTTCTCCTAGAAAACACAGGTGATGACATCATTGTTGTGTCACCCGCAGGCTGTTCCAATGCATTGAGACACATGAGCCTGCAATGCAGTGCAGCTTCTCTTTGCTAAGTTTTTTTTATAGGGGAAGCATTGAGACAGTTTACAGCTAGTAAAATTGTGCAAACTACAGCCGTTAGGGGTACTGTTTCATTTACCTTTTAATAATGTGCTAAAAAAGTTCTAAATAAATAACTTTTAGGGAGGCCGCTTGTTTACCGTTCTGCCCGTAGTCGTCCCGTGCAATGCAAAGCCTGCATGCTGACAAAGAAAAAGTACACAAGGGACAATGGTCAAGTTAAAGTGGTAATCTGTAAACTCCTCATTTGTGTTTATTTAGGGGACATCTATTGGCGAAAAGTAGTCATTGCTGCTGTATTTTTGCACTGTATTGACTTGCCATCCATCTTGAAAATCCATGTTAACCAATGAGTCCGTCAGCCTTCTACTTATTCCAAATAAACTACTGTTTCTGGTAGTGATGTAAAACACTTCACTTCATGTGTGCCGAATAATCTTCCCTGGAATGTCTTACCAGACACCAGTGTTTAGAACAGCTGAGCACAGCAGATGAAAAAGCATTTGTGAACTGGGTATAGGTAGAATCGCTATTGTGTTATATCATTTGGCGACAGAGAGGGGCAGAATAGACATATTTAAAAAAAAAATTACATGACAATTTTGAGATTATTACTTTGAAATAAAAGCAGTGGGGACATTTGTAGTCATGTTAATATGGAGTGTGCGTGTTTGCTCACGTGGGAAGTCTTGGGTAATGGGCTTCCGTAAAAAGCCAAAACGCCTTCTGTCGCCAATGTGGTTGTGCAGTACACATTACCCAGAGTGCTTTGCATGCATATGTAAATCACCATATAATTTGTCAACTTTAGCAACTTCTTTTACATTTGATATTTCTGCCCTAAACTGAGGTAATTTATGAAATAGAGAACACTATTTATCCATGCCATTGTACTTGAATGGTAGATTTGTCTTCAAAATACACCCAAAAAAAGGAGCTAAAGGACCGTTTGTGTGAGTGCCTTTACGTGCAGTCGGGTGGGAACAATGTGGCCCTTACCCAGCATTCTTGTGCAGAGGCAATATCGTAGTCTATGAAGTTTATCTGAGACGTGATTTTTGCTGGTTGAAAACTTAACCCAATACCCCGCCAGGACGACTTGAAATATAGTCGGCCATGGCAATTTTTGAAAGTCTCTAAGGAGACTTATCAATGTGTCAAAGTAATCATTGTTAATGCGGCTAAGTCAACTTGCTAGGCCTATGTGACCGTTACCGATGCTGTCCAGTTGCTTGTGACTTTTCTCCTAGAAAACACAGGTGATGACATCATTGTTGTGTCACCTGCTGGCTGTTCCAATGCATTGAGACACATGAGCCTGCAATGCAGTGCAGCTTCTCTTTGCTAAGTTTTTTTTATAGGGGAAGCATTGAGACAGTTTACAGCTAGTAAAATTGTACAAACTACAGCCGTTAGGGGTACTGTTTCATTTACCTTTTAATAATGTGCTAAAAAAGTTCTAAATAAATAACTTTTAGGGAGGCCGCTTGTTTACCGTTCTGCCCGTAGTCGTCCCGTGCAATGCAAAGCCTGCATGCTGACAAAGAAAAAGTACACAAGGGACAATGGTCAAGTTAAAGTGGTAATCTGTAAACTCCTCATTTGTGTTTATTTAGGGGACATCTATTGGCGAAAAGTAGTCATTGCTGCTGTGTTTTTGCACTGTATTGACTTGCCATCCATCTTGAAAATCCATGTTAACCAATGAGTCCGTCAGCCTTCTACTTATTCCAAATAAACTACTGTTGCTGGTAGTGATGTAAAACACTTCACTTCATGTGTGCCGAATAATCTTCCCTGGAATGTCTTACCAGACACCAGTGTTTAGAACAGCTGAGCACAGCAGATGAAAAAGCATTTGTGAACTGGGTATAGGTAGAATCGCTATTGTGTTATATCATTTGGCGACAGAGAGGGGCAGAATAGACATCTTTAAAAAAAAATTACATGACAATTTTGAGATTATTACTTTGAAATAAAAGCAGTGGGGACATTTGTAGTCATGTTAATATGGAGTGTGCGTGTTTGCTCACGTGGGAAGTCTTGGGTAATGGGCTTCCGTAAAAAGCCAAAACGCCTTCTGTCGCCAATGTGGTTGTGCAGTACACATTACCCAGAGTGCTTTGCATGCATATGTAAATCACCATATAATTTGTCAACTTTAGCAACTTCTTTTACATTTGATATTTCTGCCCTAAACTGAGGTAATTTATGAAATAGAGAACACTATTTATCCATGCCATTGTACTTGAATGGTAGATTTGTCTTCAAAATACACCCAAAAAAAGGAGCTAAAGGACCGTTTGTGTGAGTGCCTTTACGTGCAGTCGGGTGGGAACAATGTGGCCCTTACCCAGCATTCTTGTGCAGAGGCAATATCGTAGTCTATGAAGTTTATCTGAGACGTGATTTTTGCTGGTTGAAAACTTAACCCAATACCCCGCCAGGACGACTTGAAATATAGTCGGCCATGGCAATTTTTGAAAGTCTCTAAGGAGACTTATCAATGTGTCAAAGTAATCATTGTTAATGCGGCTAAGTCAACTTGCTAGGCCTATGTGACCGTTACCGATGCTCTCCAGTTGCTTGTGACTTTTCTCCTAGAAAACACAGGTGATGACATCATTGTTGTGTCACCTGCAGGCTGTTCCAATGCATTGAGACACATGAGCCTGCAATGCAGTGCAGCTTCTCTTTGCTAAGTTTTTTTTATAGGGGAAGCATTGAGACAGTTTACAGCTAGTAAAATTGTACAAACTACAGCCGTTAGGGGTACTGTTTCATTTACCTTTTAATAATGTGCTAAAAAAGTTCTAAATAAATAACTTTTAGGGAGGCCGCTTGTTTACCGTTCTGCCCGTAGTCGTCCCGTGCAATGCAAAGCCTGCATGCTGACAAAGAAAAAGTACACAAGGGACAATGGTCAAGTTAAAGTGGTAATCTGTAAACTCCTCATTTGTGTTTATTTAGGGGACATCTATTGGCGAAAAGTAGTCATTGCTGCTGTGTTTTTGCACTGTATTGACTTGCCATCCATCTTGAAAATCCATGTTAACCAATGAGTCCGTCAGCCTTCTACTTATTCCAAATAAACTACTGTTGCTGGTAGTGATGTAAAACACTTCACTTCATGTGTGCCGAATAATCTTCCCTGGAATGTCTTACCAGACACCAGTGTTTAGAACAGCTGAGCACAGCAGATGAAAAAGCATTTGTGAACTGGGTATAGGTAGAATCGCTATTGTGTTATATCATTTGGCGACAGAGAGGGGCAGAATAGACATCTTTAAAAAAAAATTACATGACAATTTTGAGATTATTACTTTGAAATAAAAGCAGTGGGGACATTTGTAGTCATGTTAATATGGAGTGTGCGTGTTTGCTCACGTGGGAAGTCTTGGGTAATGGGCTTCCGTAAAAAGCCAAAACGCCTTCTGTCGCCAATGTGGTTGTGCAGTACACATTACCCAGAGTGCTTTGCATGCATATGTAAATCACCATATAATTTGTCAACTTTAGCAACTTCTTTTACATTTGATATTTCTGCCCTAAACTGAGGTAATTTATGAAATAGAGAACACTATTTATCCATGCCATTGTACTTGAATGGTAGATTTGTCTTCAAAATACACCCAAAAAAAGGAGCTAAAGGACCGTTTGTGTGAGTGCCTTTACGTGCAGTCGGGTGGGAACAATGTGGCCCTTACCCAGCATTCTTGTGCAGAGGCAATATCGTAGTCTATGAAGTTTATCTGAGACGTGATTTTTGCTGGTTGAAAACTTAACCCAATACCCCGCCAGGACGACTTGAAATATAGTCGGCCATGGCAATTTTTGAAAGTCTCTAAGGAGACTTATCAATGTGTCAAAGTAATCATTGTTAATGCGGCTAAGTCAACTTGCTAGGCCTATGTGACCGTTACCGATGCTCTCCAGTTGCTTGTGACTTTTCTCCTAGAAAACACAGGTGATGACATCATTGTTGTGTCACCTGCAGGCTGTTCCAATGCATTGAGACACATGAGCCTGCAATGCAGTGCAGCTTCTCTTTGCTACGTTTTTTTTATAGGGGAAGCATTGAGACAGTTTACAGCTAGTAAAATTGTACAAACTACAGCCGTTAGGGGTACTGTTTCATTTACCTTTTAATAATGTGCTAAAAAAGTTCTAAATAAATAACTTTTAGGGAGGCCGCTTGTTTACCGTTCTGCCCGTAGTCGTCCCGTGCAATGCAAAGCCTGCATGCTCACAAAGAAAAAGTACACAAGGGACAATGGTCAAGTTAAAGTGGTAATCTGTAAACTCCTCATTTGTGTTTATTTAGGGGACATCTATTGGCGAAAAGTAGTCATTGCTGCTGTGTTTTTGCACTGTATTGACTTGCCATCCATCTTGAAAATCCATGTTAACCAATGAGTCCGTCAGCCTTCTACTTATTCCAAATAAACTACTGTTGCTGGTAGTGATGTAAAACACTTCACTTCATGTGTGCCGAATAATCTTCCCTGGAATGTCTTACCAGACACCAGTGTTTAGAACAGCTGAGCACAGCAGATGAAAAAGCATTTGTGAACTGGGTATAGGTAGAATCACTATTGTGTTATATCATTTGGCGACAGAGAGGGGCAGAATAGACATCTTTAAAAAAAAATTACATGACAATTTTGAGATTATTACTTTGAAATAAAAGCAGTGGGGACATTTGTAGTCATGTTAATATGGAGTGTGCGTGTTTGCTCACGTGGGAAGTCTTGGGTAATGGGCTTCCGTAAAAAGCCAAAACGCCTTCTGTCGCCAATGTGGTTGTGCAGTACACATTACCCAGAGTGCTTTGCATGCATATGTAAATCACCATATAATTTGTCAACTTTAGCAACTTCTTTTACATTTGATATTTCTGCCCTAAACTGAGGTAATTTATGAAATAGAGAACACTATTTATCCATGCCATTGTACTTGAATGGTAGATTTGTCTTCAAAATACACCCAAAAAAAGGAGCTAAAGGACCGTTTGTGTGAGTGCCTTTACGTGCAGTCGGGTGGGAACAATGTGGCCCTTACCCAGCATTATTGTGCAGAGGCAATATCGTAGTCTATGAAGTTTATCTGAGACGTGATTTTTGCTGGTTGAAAACTTAAACCAATACCCCGCCAGGACGACTTGAAATATAGTCGGCCATGGCAATTTTTGAAAGTCTCTAAGGAGACTTATCAATGTGTCAAAGTAATCATTGTTAATGCGGCTAAGTCAACTTGCTAGGCCTATGTGACCGTTACCGATGCTCTCCAGTTGCTTGTGACTTTTCTCCTAGAAAACACAGGTGATGACATCATTGTTGTGTCACCTGCAGGCTGTTCCAATGCATTGAGACACATGAGCCTGCAATGCAGTGCAGCTTCTCTTTGCTAAGTTTTTTTTATAGGGGAAGCATTGAGACAGTTTACAGCTAGTAAAATTGTACAAACTACAGCCGTTAGGGGTACTGTTTCATTTACCTTTTAATAATGTGCTAAAAAAGTTCTAAATAAATAACTTTTAGGGAGGCCGCTTGTTTACCGTTCTGCCCGTAGTCGTCCCGTGCAATGCAAAGCCTGCATGCTGACAAAGAAAAAGTACACAAGGGACAATGGTCAAGTTAAAGTGGTAATCTGTAAACTCCTCATTTGTGTTTATTTAGGGGACATCTATTGGCGAAAAGTAGTCATTGCTGCTGTGTTTTTGCACTGTATTGACTTGCCATCCATCTTGAAAATCCATGTTAACCAATGAGTCCGTCAGCCTTCTACTTATTCCAAATAAACTACTGTTGCTGGTAGTGATGTAAAACACTTCACTTCATGTGTGCCGAATAATCTTCCCTGGAATGTCTTACCAGACACCAGTGTTTAGAACAGCTGAGCACAGCAGATGAAAAAGCATTTGTGAACTGGGTATAGGTAGAATCGCTATTGTGTTATATCATTTGGCGACAGAGAGGGGCAGAATAGACATATTTAAAAAAAAATTCCATGACAATTTTGAGATTATTACTTTGAAATAAAAGCAGTGGGGACATTTGTAGTCATGTTAATATGGAGTGTGCGTGTTTGCTCACGTGGGAAGTCTTGGGTAATGGGCTTCCGTAAAAAGCCAAAACGCCTTCTGTCGCCAATGTGGTTGTGCAGTACACATTACCCAGAGTGCTTTGCATGCATATGTAAATCACCATATAATTTGTCAACTTTAGCAACTTCTTTTACATTTGATATTTCTGCCCTAAACTGAGGTAATTTATGAAATAGAGAACACTATTTATCCATGCCATTGTACTTGAATGGTAGATTTGTCTTCAAAATACACCCAAAAAAAGGAGCTAAAGGACCGTTTGTGTGAGTGCCTTTACGTGCAGTCGGGTGGGAACAATGTGGCCCTTACCCAGCATTCTTGTGCAGAGGCAATATCGTAGTCTATGAAGTTTATCTGAGACGTGATTTTTGCTGGTTGAAAACTTAACCCAATACCCCGCCAGGACGACTTGAAACATAGTCGGCCATGGCAATTTTTGAAAGTCTCTAAGGAGACTTATCAATGTGTCAAAGTAATCATTGTTAATGCGGCTAAGTCAACGAGCTAGGCCTATGTGACCGTTACCGATGCTGTCCAGTTGCTTGTGACTTTTCTCCTAGAAAACACAGGTGATGACATCATTGTTGTGTCACCCGCAGGCTGTTCCAATGCATTGAGACACATGAGCCTGCAATGCAGTGCAGCTTCTCTTTGCTAAGTTTTTTTTATAGGGGAAGCATTGAGACAGTTTACAGCTAGTAAAATTGTACAAACTACAGCCATTAGGGGTACTGTTTCATTTACCTTTTAATAATGTGCTAAAAAAGTTCTAAATAAATAACTTTCAGGGAGGCCGCTTGTTTACCGTTCTGCCCGTAGTCGTCCCGTGCAATGCAAAGCCTGCATGCTGACAAAGAAAAAGTACACAAGGGACAATGGTCAAGTTAAAGTGGTAATCTGTAAACTCCTCATTTGTGTTTATTTAGGGGACATCTATTGGCGAAAAGTAGTCATTGCTGCTGTATTTTTGCACTGTATTGACTTGCCATCCATATTGAAAATCCATGTTAACCAATGAGTCCGTCAGCCTTCTACTTATTCCAAATAAACTACTGTTGCTGGTAGTGATGTAAAACACTTCACTTCATGTGTGCCGAATAATCTTCCCTGGAATGTCTTACCAGACACCAGTGTTTAGAACAGCTGAGCACAGCAGATGAAAAAGCATTTGTGAACTGGGTATAGGTAGAATCGCTATTGTGTTATATCATTTGGCGACAGAGAGGGGCAGAATAGACATCTTTAAAAAAAAAATTACATGACAATTTTGAGATTATTACTTTGAAATAAAAGCAGTGGGGACATTTGTAGTCATGTTAATATGGAGTGTGCGTGTTTGCTCACGTGGGAAGTCTTGGGTAATGGGCTTCCGTAAAAAGCCAAAACGCCTTCTGTCGCCAATGTGGTTGTGCAGTACACATTACCCAGAGTGCTTTGCATGCATATGTAAATCACCATATAATTTGTCAACTTTAGCAACTTCTTTTACATTTGATATTTCTGCCCTAAACTGAGGTAATTTATGAAATAGAGAACACTATTTATCCATGCCATTGTACTTGAATGGTAGATTTGTCTTCAAAATACACCCAAAAAAAGGAGCTAAAGGACCGTTTGTGTGAGTGCCTTTATGTGCAGTCGGGTGGGAACAATGTGGCCCTTACCCAGCATTCTTGTGCAGAGGCAATATCGTAGTCTATGAAGTTTATCTGAGACGTGATTTTTGCTGGTTGAAAACTTAACCCAATACCCCGCCAGGACGACTTGAAATATAGTCGGCCATGGCAATTTTTGAAAGTCTCTAAGGAGACTTGTCAAAGTAATCATTGTTAATGCGGCTAAGTCAACGAGCTAGTCCTATGTGACCGTTACCGATGCTGGCCAGTTGCTTGCGACTTTTCTCCTGGAAAACACAGGTGACGACATCATTGTTCTGTCACCCGCAGTCTGTTCCAATGCATTGAGACACATGGGCCTGCAATGCAGTGCAGCTTCTCTTTGCTAAGTTTTTTTTTATAGGGGAAGCATTGAGACAGTTTACAGCTAGTAAAATTGTACAAACTACAGCCGTTAGGGGTACTGTTTCATTTACCTTTTAATAATGTGCTAAAAAAGTTCTAAATAAATAACTTTTAGGGAGGCCGCTTGTTTACCGTTCTGCCCGTAGTCGTCCCGTGCAATGCAAAGCCTGCATGCTGACAAAGAAAAAGTACACAAGGGACAATGGTCAAGTTAAAGTGGTAATCTGTAAACTCCTCATTTGTGTTTATTTAGGGGACATCTATTGGCGAAAAGTAGTCATTGCTGCTGTGTTTTTGCACTGTATTGACTTGCCATCCATCTTGAAAATCCATGTTAACCAATGAGTCCGTCAGCCTTCTACTTATTCCAAATAAACTACTGTTGCTGGTAGTGATGTAAAACACTTCACTTCATGTGTGCCGAATAATCTTCCCTGGAATGTCTTACCAGACACCAGTGTTTAGAACAGCTGAGCACAGCAGATGAAAAAGCATTTGTGAACTGGGTATAGGTAGAATCGCTATTGTGTTATATCATTTGGCGACAGAGAGGGGCAGAATAGACATCTTTAAAAAAAAATTACATGAAAATGTTTGAGATTATTACTTTGAAATAAAAGCAGTGGGGACATTTGTAGTCATGTTAATATGGAGTGTGCGTGTTTGCTCATGTGGGAAGTCTTGGGTAATGGGCTTCCGTAAAAAGCCAAAACGCCTTCTGTCGCCAATGTGGTTGTGCAGTGCACATTACCCAGAGTGCTTTGCATGCATATGTAAATCACCATATAATTTGTCAACTTTAGCAACTTCTTTTACATTTGATATTTCTGCCCTAAACTGAGGTAATTTATGAAATAGAGAACACTATTTATCCATGCCATTGTACTATAATGGTAGATTTGTCTTCAAAATACACCCAAAAAAAGGAGCTAAAGGACCGTTTGTGTGGGTGCCTTTACGTGCAGTCGGGTGGGAACAATGTGGCCCTTACCCAGCATTCTTGTGCAGAGGCAATATCGTAGTCTATGAAGTTTATCTGAGACGTGATTTTTGCTGGTTGAAAACTTAACCCAATACCCCGCCAGGACGACTTGAAATATAGTCGGCCATGGTAATTTTTGAAAGTCTCTAAGGAGTCTTATCAATTTGTCAAAGTAATCATTGTTAATGCGGCTAAGTCTACATGCTAGGCCTATGTGACCGTTACCGATGCTGTCCAGTTGCTTGTGACTTTTCTCCTGGAAAACACAGGTGATGACATCATTGTTGTGTCACCCGCAGGCTGTTCCAATGCATTGAGACACATGGGCCTGCAATGCAGTGCAGCTTCTCTTTGCTAAGTTTTTTTTATAGGGGAAGCATTGAGACAGTTTACAGCTAGTAAAATTGTACAAACTACAGCCGTTAGGGGTACTGTTTCATTTACCTTTTAATAATGTGCTAAAAAAGTTCTAAATAAAAAACTTTTAGGGAGGCCGCTTGTTTACCGTTCTGCCCGTAGTCGTCCCGTGCAATGCAAAGCCTGCATGCTGACAAAGAAAAAGTACACAAGGGACAATGGTCAAGTTAAAGTGGTAATCTGTAAACTCCTCATTTGTGTTTATTTAGGGGACATCTATTGGCGAAAAGTAGTCATTGCTGCTGTATTTTTGCACTGTATTGACTTGCCATCCATCTTGAAAATCCATGTTAACCAATGAGTCCGTCAGCCTTCTACTTATTCCAAATAAACTACTGTTGCTGGTAGTGATGTAAAACACTTCACTTCATGTGTGCCGAATAATCTTCCCTGGAATGTCTTACCAGACACCAGTGTTTAGAACAGCTGAGCACAGCAGATGAAAAAGCATTTGTGAACTGGGTATAGGTAGAATCGCTATTGTGTTATATCATTTGGCGACAGAGAGGGGCAGAATAGACATCTTTAAAAAAAAATTACATGAAAATGTTTGAGATTATTACTTTGAAATAAAAGCAGTGGGGACATTTGTAGTCATGTTAATATGGAGTGTGCGTGTTTGCTCATGTGGGAAGTCTTGGGTAATGGGCTTCCGTAAAAAGCCAAAACGCCTTCTGTCGCCAATGTGGTTGTGCAGTGCACATTACCCAGAGTGCTTTGCATGCATATGTAAATCACCATATAATTTGTCAACTTTAGCAACTTCTTTTACATTTGATATTTCTGCCCTAAACTGAGGTAATTTATGAAATAGAGAACACTATTTATCCATGCCATTGTACTATAATGGTAGATTTGTCTTCAAAATACACCCAAAAAAAGGAGCTAAAGGACCGTTTGTGTGGGTGCCTTTACGTGCAGTCGGGTGGGAACAATGTGGCCCTTACCCAGCATTCTTGTGCAGAGGCAATATCGTAGTCTATGAAGTTTATCTGAGACGTGATTTTTGCTGGTTGAAAACTTAACCCAATACCCCGCCAGGACGACTTGAAATATAGTCGGCCATGGTAATTTTTGAAAGTCTCTAAGGAGTCTTATCAATTTGTCAAAGTAATCATTGTTAATGCGGCTAAGTCAACATGCTAGGCCTATGTGACCGTTACCGATGCTGTCCAGTTGCTTGGACTTTTCTCCTGGAAAACACAGGTGATGACATCATTGTTGTGTCACCCGCAGGCTGTTCCAATGCATTGAGACACATGGGCCTGCAATGCAGTGCAGCTTCTCTTTGCTACGTTTTTTTTATAGGGGAAGCATTGAGACAGTTTACAGCTAGTAAAATTGTACAAACTACAGCCGTTAGGGGTACTGTTTCATTTACCTTTTAATAATGTGCTAAAAAAGTTCTAAATAAAAAACTTTTAGGGAGGCCGCTTGTTTACCGTTCTGCCCGTAGTCGTCCCGTGCAATGCAAAGCCTGCATGCTGACAAAGAAAAAGTACACAAGGGACAATGGTCAAGTTAAAGTGGTAATCTGTAAACTCCTCATTTGTGTTTATTTAGGGGACATCTATTGGCGAAAAGTAGTCATTGCTGCTGTATTTTTGCACTGTATTGACTTGCCATCCATCTTGAAAATCCATGTTAACCAATGAGTCCGTCAGCCTTCTACTTATTCCAAATAAACTACTGTTGCTGGTAGTGATGTAAAACACTTCACTTCATGTGTGCCGAATAATCTTCCCTGGAATGTCTTACCAGACACCAGTGTTTAGAACAGCTGAGCACAGCAGATGAAAAAGCATTTGTGAACTGGGTATAGGTAGAATCGCTATTGTGTTATATCATTTGGCGACAGAGAGGGGCAGAATAGACATCTTTAAAAAAAAATTACATGACAATTTTGAGATTATTACTTTGAAATAAAAGCAGTGGGGACATTTGTAGTCATGTTAATATGGAGTGTGCGTGTTTGCTCACATGGTAAGTCTTGGGTAATGGGCTTCCGTAAAAAGCCAAAACGCCTTCTGTCGCCAATGTGGTTGTTCAGTACACATTACCCAGAGTGCTTTGCATGCATATGTAAATCACCATATAATTTGTCAACTTTAGCAACTTCTTTTACATTTGATATTTCTGCCCTAAACTGAGGTAATTTATGAAATAGAGAACACTATTTATCCATGCCATTGTACTTGAATGGTAGATTTGTCTTCAAAATACACCCAAAAAAAGGAGCTAAAGGACCGTTTGTGTGAGTGCCTTTACGTGCAGTCGGGTGGGAACAATGTGGCCCTTACCCAGCATTCTTGTGCAGAGGCAATATCGTAGTCTATGAAGTTTATCTGAGACGTGATTTTTGCTGGTTGAAAACTTAACCCAATACCCCGCCAGGACGACTTGAAATATAGTCGGCCATGGCAATTTTTGAAAGTCTCTAAGGAGACTTATCAATGTGTCAAAGTAATCATTATTAATGCGGCTAAGTCAACGAGCTAGGCCTATGTGACCGTTACCGATGCTGTCCAGTTGCTTGCGACTTTTCTCCTGGAAAACACAGGTGATGACATCATTGTTGTGTCACCCGCAGTCTGTTCCAATGCATTGAGACACATGGGCCTGCAATGCAGTGCAGCTTCTCTTTGCTAAGTTTTTTTTATAGGGGAAGCATTGAGACAGTTTACAGCTAGTAAAATTGTACAAACTACAGCCGTTAAGGGTACTGTTTCATTTACCTTTTAATAATGTGCTAAAAAAGTTCTAAATAAATAACTTTTAGGGAGGCCGCTTGTTTACCGTTCTGCCCGTAGTCGTCCCGTGCAATGCAAAGCCTGCATGCTGACAAAGAAAAAGTACACAAGGGACAATGGTCAAGTTAAAGTGGTAATCTGTAAACTCCTCATTTGTGTTTATTTAGGGGACATCTATTGGCGAAAAGTAGTCATTGCTGCTGTGTTTTTGCACTGTATTGACTTGCCATCCATCTTGAAAATCCATGTTAACCAATGAGTCCGTCAGCCTTCTACTTATTCCAAATAAACTACTGTTGCTGGTAGTGATGTAAAACACTTCACTTCATGTGTGCCGAATAATCTTCACTGGAATGTCTTACCAGACACCAGTGTTTAGAACAGCTGAGCACAGCAGATGAAAAAGCATTTGTGAACTGGGTATAGGTAGAATCGCTATTGTGTTATATCATTTGGCGACAGAGAGGGGCAGAATAGACATCTTTAAAAAAAAATTACATGACAATTTTGAGATTATTACTTTGAAATAAAAGCAGTGGGGACATTTGTAGTCATGTTAATATGGAGTGTGCGTGTTTGCTCACATGGTAAGTCTTGGGTAATGGGCTTCCGTAAAAAGCCAAAACGCCTTCTGTCGCCAATGTGGTTGTGCAGTACACATTACCCAGAGTGCTTTGCATGCATATGTAAATCACCATATAATTTGTCAACTTTAGCAACTTCTTTTACATTTGATATTTCTGCCCTAAACTGAGGTAATTTATGAAATAGAGAACACTATTTATCCATGCCATTGTACTTGAATGGTAGATTTGTCTTCAAAATACACCCAAAAAAAGGAGCTAAAGGACCGTTTGTGTGAGTGCCTTTACGTGCAGTCGGGTGGGAACAATGTGGCCCTTACCCAGCATTCTTGTGCAGAGGCAATATCGTAGTCTATGAAGTTTATCTGAGACGTGATTTTTGCTGGTTGAAAACTTAACCCAATACCCCGCCAGGACGACTTGAAATATAGTCGGCCATGGCAATTTTTGAAAGTCTCTAAGGAGACTTATCAATGTGTCAAAGTAATCATTATTAATGCGGCTAAGTCAACGAGCTAGGCCTATGTGACCGTTAACGATGCTGTCCAGTTGCTTGCGACTTTTCTCCTGGAAAACACAGGTGATGACATCATTGTTGTGTCACCCGCAGTCTGTTCCAATGCATTGAGACACATGGGCCTGCAATGCAGTGCAGCTTCTCTTTGCTAAGTTTTTTTTATAGGGGAAGCATTGAGACAGTTTACAGCTAGTAAAATTGTACAAACTACAGCCGTTAAGGGTACTGTTTCATTTACCTTTTAATAATGTGCTAAAAAAGTTCTAAATAAATAACTTTTAGGGAGGCCGCTTGTTTACCGTTCTGCCCGTAGTCGTCCCGTGCAATGCAAAGCCTGCATGCTGACAAAGAAAAAGTACACAAGGGACAATGGTCAAGTTAAAGTGGTAATCTGTAAACTCCTCATTTGTGTTTATTTAGGGGACATCTATTGGCGAAAAGTAGTCATTGCTGCTGTGTTTTTGCACTGTATTGACTTGCCATCCATCTTGAAAATCCATGTTAACCAATGAGTCCGTCAGCCTTCTACTTATTCCAAATAAACTACTGTTGCTGGTAGTGATGTAAAACACTTCACTTCATGTGTGCCGAATAATCTTCCCTGGAATGTCTTACCAGACACCAGTGTTTAGAACAGCTGAGCACAGCAGATGAAAAAGCATTTGTGAACTGGGTATAGGTAGAATCGCTATTGTGTTATATCATTTGGCGACAGAGAGGGGCAGAATAGACATCTTTAAAAAAAAATTACATGAAAATGTTTGAGATTATTACTTTGAAATAAAAGCAGTGGGGACATTTGTAGTCATGTTAATATGGAGTGTGCGTGTTTGCTCATGTGGGAAGTCTTGGGTAATGGGCTTCCGTAAAAAGCCAAAACGCCTTCTGTCGCCAATGTGGTTGTGCAGTGCACATTACCCAGAGTGCTTTGCATGCATATGTAAATCACCATATAATTTGTCAACTTTAGCAACTTCTTTTACATTTGATATTTCTGCCCTAAACTGAGGTAATTTATGAAATAGAGAACACTATTTATCCATGCCATTGTACTATAATGGTAGATTTGTCTTCAAAATACACCCAAAAAAAGGAGCTAAAGGACCGTTTGTGTGGGTGCCTTTACGTGCAGTCGGGTGGGAACAATGTGGCCCTTACCCAGCATTCTTGTGCAGAGGCAATATCGTAGTCTATGAAGTTTATCTGAGACGTGATTTTTGCTGGTTGAAAACTTAACCCAATACCCCGCCAGGACGACTTGAAATATAGTCGGCCATGGTAATTTTTGAAAGTCTCTAAGGAGTCTTATCAATTTGTCAAAGTAATCATTGTTAATGCGGCTAAGTCAACATGCTAGGCCTATGTGACCGTTACCGATGCTGTCCAGTTGCTTGTGACTTTTCTCCTGGAAAACACAGGTGATGACATCATTGTTGTGTCACCCGCAGGCTGTTCCAATGCATTGAGACACATGGGCCTGCAATGCAGTGCAGCTTCTCTTTGCTAAGTTTTTTTTATAGGGGAAGCATTGAGACAGTTTACAGCTAGTAAAATTGTACAAACTACAGCCGTTAGGGGTACTGTTTCATTTACCTTTTAATAATGTGCTAAAAAAGTTCTAAATAAAAAACTTTTAGGGAGGCCGCTTGTTTACCGTTCTGCCCGTAGTCGTCCCGTGCAATGCAAAGCCTGCATGCTGACAAAGAAAAAGTACACAAGGGACAATGGTCAAGTTAAAGTGGTAATCTGTAAACTCCTCATTTGTGTTTATTTAGGGGACATCTATTGGCGAAAAGTAGTCATTGCTGCTGTGTTTTTGCACTGTATTGACTTGCCATCCATCTTGAAAATCCATGTTAACCAATGAGTCCGTCAGCCTTCTACTTATTCCAAATAAACTACTGTTGCTGGTAGTGATGTAAAACACTTCACTTCATGTGTGCCGAATAATCTTCACTGGAATGTCTTACCAGACACCAGTGTTTAGAACAGCTGAGCACAGCAGATGAAAAAGCATTTGTGAACTGGGTATAGGTAGAATCGCTATTGTGTTATATCATTTGGCGACAGAGAGGGGCAGAATAGACATCTTTAAAAAAAAATTACATGACAATTTTGAGATTATTACTTTGAAATAAAAGCAGTGGGGACATTTGTAGTCATGTTAATATGGAGTGTGCGTGTTTGCTCACATGGTAAGTCTTGGGTAATGGGCTTCCGTAAAAAGCCAAAACGCCTTCTGTCGCCAATGTGGTTGTGCAGTACACATTACCCAGAGTGCTTTGCATGCATATGTAAATCACCATATAATTTGTCAACTTTAGCAACTTCTTTTACATTTGATATTTCTGCCCTAAACTGAGGTAATTTATGAAATAGAGAACACTATTTATCCATGCCATTGTACTTGAATGGTAGATTTGTCTTCAAAATACACCCAAAAAAAGGAGCTAAAGGACCGTTTGTGTGAGTGCCTTTACGTGCAGTCGGGTGGGAACAATGTGGCCCTTACCCAGCATTCTTGTGCAGAGGCAATATCGTAGTCTATGAAGTTTATCTGAGACGTGATTTTTGCTGGTTGAAAACTTAACCCAATACCCCACCAGGACGACTTGAAATATAGTCGGCCATGGCAATTTTTGAAAGTCTCTAAGGAGACTTATCAATGTGTCAAAGTAATCATTATTAATGCGGCTAAGTCAACGAGCTAGGCCTATGTGACCGTTAACGATGCTGTCCAGTTGCTTGCGACTTTTCTCCTGGAAAACACAGGTGATGACATCATTGTTGTGTCACCCGCAGTCTGTTCCAATGCATTGAGACACATGGGCCTGCAATGCAGTGCAGCTTCTCTTTGCTAAGTTTTTTTTATAGGGGAAGCATTGAGACAGTTTACAGCTAGTAAAATTGTACAAACTACAGCCGTTAAGGGTACTGTTTCATTTACCTTTTAATAATGTGCTAAAAAAGTTCTAAATAAATAACTTTTAGGGAGGCCGCTTGTTTACCGTTCTGCCCGTAGTCGTCCCGTGCAATGCAAAGCCTGCATGCTGACAAAGAAAAAGTACACAAGGGACAATGGTCAAGTTAAAGTGGTAATCTGTAAACTCCTCATTTGTGTTTATTTAGGGGACATCTATTGGCGAAAAGTAGTCATTGCTGCTGTGTTTTTGCACTGTATTGACTTGCCATCCATCTTGAAAATCCATGTTAACCAATGAGTCCGTCAGCCTTCTACTTATTCCAAATAAACTACTGTTGCTGGTAGTGATGTAAAACACTTCACTTCATGTGTGCCGAATAATCTTCCCTGGAATGTCTTACCAGACACCAGTGTTTAGAACAGCTGAGCACAGCAGATGAAAAAGCATTTGTGAACTGGGTATAGGTAGAATCGCTATTGTGTTATATCATTTGGCGACAGAGAGGGGCAGAATAGACATCTTTAAAAAAAAATTACATGACAATTTTGAGATTATTACTTTGAAATAAAAGCAGTGGGGACATTTGTAGTCATGTTAATATGGAGTGTGCGTGTTTGCTCACGTGGGAAGTCTTGGGTAATGGGCTTCCGTAAAAAGCCAAAACGCCTTCTGTCGCCAATGTGGTTGTGCAGTACACATTACCCAGAGTGCTTTGCATGCATATGTAAATCACCATATAATTTGTCAACTTTAGCAACTTCTTTTACATTTGATATTTCTGCCCTAAACTGAGGTAATTTATGAAATAGAGAACACTATTTATCCATGCCATTGTACTTGAATGGTAGATTTGTCTTCAAAATACACCCAAAAAAAGGAGCTAAAGGACCGTTTGTGTGAGTGCCTTTACGTGCAGTCGGGTGGGAACAATGTGGCCCTTACACAGCATTCTTGTGCAGAGGCAATATCATAGTCTATGAAGTTTATCTGAGACGTGATTTTTGCTGGTTGAAAACTTAACCCAATACCCCGCCAGGACGACTTGAAATATAGTCGGCCATGGCAATTTTTGAAAGTCTCTAAGGAGACTTATCAATGTGTCAAAGTAATCATTGTTAATGCGGCTAAGTCAACTTGCTAGGCCTATGTGACCGTTACCGATGCTGTCCAGTTGCTTGTGACTTTTCTCCTAGAAAACACAGGTGATGACATCATTGTTGTGTCACCCGCAGGCTGTTCCAATGCATTGAGACACATGAGCCTGCAATGCAGTGCAGCTTCTATTTGCTAAGTTTTTTTTATAGGGGAAGCATTGAGACAGTTTACAGCTAGTAAAATTGTACAAACTACAGCCGTTAGGGGTACTGTTTCATTTACCTTTTAATAATGTGCTAAAAAAGTTCTAAATAAATAACTTTTAGGGAGGCCGCTTGTTTACCGTTCTGCCCGTAGTCGTCCCGTGCAATGCAAAGCCTGCATGCTGACAAAGAAAAAGTACACAAGGGACAATGGTCAAGTTAAAGTGGTAATCTGTAAACTCCTCATTTGTGTTTATTTAGGGGACATCTATTGGCGAAAAGTAGTCATTGCTGCTGTATTTTTGCACTGTATTGACTTGCCATCCATCTTGAAAATCCATGTTAACCAATGAGTCCGTCAGCCTTCTACTTATTCCAAATAAACTACTGTTGCTGGTAGTGATGTAAAACACTTCACTTAATGTGTGCCGAATAATCTTCCCTGGAATGTCTTACCAGACACCAGTG
The DNA here is from genome assembly GCF_963971535.1 of Notolepis coatsorum. Taxonomy (NCBI): domain Eukaryota; kingdom Metazoa; phylum Chordata; class Actinopteri; order Aulopiformes; family Paralepididae; genus Notolepis; species Notolepis coatsorum. Next base: position 148,405,771 of record NC_140171.1, on the reverse strand, counting down.
TTTAGAACAGCTGAGCACAGCAGATGAAAAAGCATTTGTGAACTGGGTATAGGTAGAATCGCTATTGTGTTATATCATTTGGCGACAGAGAGGGGCAGAATAGACATCTTAAAAAAAAAATTACATGACAATTTTGAGATTATTACTTTGAAATAAAAGCAGTGGGGACATTTGTAGTCATATTAATATGGAGTGTGCGTGTTTGCTCACGTGGGAAGTCTTGGGTAATGGGCTTCCGTAAAAAGCCAAAACGCCTTCTGTCGCCAATGTGGTTGTGCAGTACACATTACCCAGAGTGCTTTGCATGCATATGTAAATCACCATATAATTTGTCAACTTTAGCAACTTCTTTTACATTTGATATTTCTGCCCTAAACTGAGGTAATTTATGAAATAGAGAACACTATTTATCCATGCCATTGTACTTGAATGGTAGATTTGTCTTCAAAATACACCCAAAAAAAGGAGCTAAAGGACCGTTTGTGTGAGTGCCTTTACGTGCAGTCGGGTGGGAACAATGTGGCCCTTATCCAGCATTCTTGTGCAGAGGCAATATCGTAGTCTATGAAGTTTATCTGAGACGTGATTTTTGCTGGTTGAAAACTTAACCCAATACCCCGCCAGGACGACTTGAAATATAGTCGGCCATGGCAATTTTTGAAAGTCTCTAAGGAGACTTATCAATGTGTCAAAGTAATCATTGTTAATGCGGCTAAGTCAACGAGCTAGGCCTATGTGACCGTTACCGATGCTGTCCAGTTGCTTGCGACTTTTCTCCTGGAAAACACAGGTGATGACATCATTGTTGTGTCACCCGCAGTCTGTTCCAATGCATTGAGACACATGGGCCTGCAATGCAGTGCAGCTTCTCTTTGCTAAGTTTTTTTTTATAGGGGAAGCATTGAGACAGTTTACAGCTGGTAAAATTGTACAAACTACAGCCGTTAGGGGTACTGTTTCATTTACCTTTTAATAATGTGCTAAAAAAGTTCTAAATAAATAACTTTTAGGGAGGCCGCTTGTTTACCATTCTGCCCGTAGTCGTCCCGTGCAATGCAAAGCCTGCATGCTGACAAAGAAAAAGTACACAAGGGACAATGGTCAAGTTAAAGTGGTAATCTGTAAACTCCTCATTTGTGTTTATTTAGGGGACATCTATTGGCGAAAAGTAGTCATTGCTGCTGTATTTTTGCACTGTATTGACTTGCCATCCATCTTGAAAATCCATGTTAACCAATGAGTCCGTCAGCCTTCTACTTATTCCAAATAAACTACTGTTGCTGGTAGTGATGTAAAACACTTCACTTAATGTGTGCCGAATAATCTTCCCTGGAATGTCTTACCAGACACCAGTGTTTAGAACAGCTGAGCACAGCAGATGAAAAAGCATTTGTGAACTGGGTATAGGTAGAATCGCTATTGTGTTATATCATTTGGCGACAGAGAGGGGCAGAATAGACATCTTAAAAAAAAAATTACATGACAATTTTGAGATTATTACTTTGAAATAAAAGCAGTGGGGACATTTGTAGTCATGTTAATATGGAGTGTGCGTGTTTGCTCACGTGGGAAGTCTTGGGTAATGGGCTTCCGTAAAAAGCCAAAACGCCTTCTGTCGCCAATGTGGTTGTGCAGTACACATTACCCAGAGTGCTTTGCATGCATATGTAAATCACCATATAATTTGTCAACTTTAGCAACTTCTTTTACATTTGATATTTCTGCCCTAAACTGAGGTAATTTATGAAATAGAGAACACTATTTATCCATGCCATTGTACTTGAATGGTAGATTTGTCTTCAAAATACACCCAAAAAAAGGAGCTAAAGGACCGTTTGTGTGAGTGCCTTTACGTGCAGTCGGGTGGGAACAATGTGGCCCTTATCCAGCATTCTTGTGCAGAGGCAATATCGTAGTCTATGAAGTTTATCTGAGACGTGATTTTAGCTGGTTGAAAACTTAACCCAATACCCCGCCAGGACGACTTGAATTATAGTCGGCCATGGCAATTTTTGAAAGTCTCTAAGGAGACTTATCAATGTGTCAAAGTAATCATTGTTAATGCGGCTAAGTCAACGAGCTAGGCCTATGTGACCGTTACCGATGCTGTCCAGTTGCTTGCGACTTTTCTCCTGGAAAACACAGGTGATGACATCATTGTTGTGTCACCCGCAGTCTGTTCCAATGCATTGAGACACATGGGCCTGCAATGCAGTGCAGCTTCTCTTTGCTAAGTTTTTTTTATAGGGGAAGCATTGAGACAGTTTACAGCTAGTAAAATTGTACAAACTACAGCCGTTAAGGGTACTGTTTCATTTACCTTTTAATAATGTGCTAAAAAAGTTCTAAATAAATAACTTTTAGGGAGGCCGCTTGTTTACCGTTCTGCCCGTAGTCGTCCCGTGCAATGCAAAGCCTGCATGCTGACAAAGAAAAAGTACACAAGGGACAATGGTCAAGTTAAAGTGGTAATCTGTAAACTCCTCATTTGTGTTTATTTAGGGGACATCTATTGGCGAAAAGTAGTCATTGCTGCTGTGTTTTTGCACTGTATTGACTTGCCATCCATCTTGAAAATCCATGTTAACCAATGAGTCCGTCAGCCTTCTACTTATTCCAAATAAACTACTGTTGCTGGTAGTGATGTAAAACACTTCACTTCATGTGTGCCGAATAATCTTCCCTGGAATGTCTTACCAGACACCAGTGTTTAGAACAGCTGAGCACAGCAGATGAAAAAGCATTTGTGAACTGGGTATAGGTAGAATCGCTATTGTGTTATATCATTTGGCGACAGAGAGGGGCAGAATAGACATCTTTAAAAAAAAATTACATGACAATTTTGAGATTATTACTTTGAAATAAAAGCAGTGGGGACATTTGTAGTCATGTTAATATGGAGTGTGCGTGTTTGCTCACGTGGGAAGTCTTGGGTAATGGGCTTCCGTAAAAAGCCAAAACGCCTTCTGTCGCCAATGTGGTTGTGCAGTACACATTACCCAGAGTGCTTTGCATGCATATGTAAATCACCATATAATTTGTCAACTTTAGCAACTTCTTTTACATTTGATATTTCTGCCCTAAACTGAGGTAATTTATGAAATAGAGAACACTATTTATCCATGCCATTGTACTTGAATGGTAGATTTGTCTTCAAAATACACCCAAAAAAAGGAGCTAAAGGACCGTTTGTGTGAGTGCCTTTACGTGCAGTCGGGTGGGAACAATGTGGCCCTTACACAGCATTCTTGTGCAGAGGCAATATCATAGTCTATGAAGTTTATCTGAGACGTGATTTTTGCTGGTTGAAAACTTAACCCAATACCCCGCCAGGACGACTTGAAATATAGTCGGCCATGGCAATTTTTGAAAGTCTCTAAGGAGACTTATCAATGTGTCAAAGTAATCATTGTTAATGCGGCTAAGTCAACTTGCTAGGCCTATGTGACCGTTACCGATGCTGTCCAGTTGCTTGTGACTTTTCTCCTAGAAAACACAGGTGATGACATCATTGTTGTGTCACCCGCAGGCTGTTCCAATGCATTGAGACACATGAGCCTGCAATGCAGTGCAGCTTCTATTTGCTAAGTTTTTTTTATAGGGGAAGCATTGAGACAGTTTACAGCTAGTAAAATTGTACAAACTACAGCCGTTAGGGGTACTGTTTCATTTACCTTTTAATAATGTGCTAAAAAAGTTCTAAATAAATAACTTTTAGGGAGGCCGCTTGTTTACCGTTCTGCCCGTAGTCGTCCCGTGCAATGCAAAGCCTGCATGCTGACAAAGAAAAAGTACACAAGGGACAATGGTCAAGTTAAAGTGGTAATCTGTAAACTCCTCATTTGTGTTTATTTAGGGGACATCTATTGGCGAAAAGTAGTCATTGCTGCTGTATTTTTGCACTGTATTGACTTGCCATCCATCTTGAAAATCCATGTTAACCAATGAGTCCGTCAGCCTTCTACTTATTCCAAATAAACTACTGTTGCTGGTAGTGATGTAAAACACTTCACTTAATGTGTGCCGAATAATCTTCCCTGGAATGTCTTACCAGACACCAGTGTTTAGAACAGCTGAGCACAGCAGATGAAAAAGCATTTGTGAACTGGGTATAGGTAGAATCGCTATTGTGTTATATCATTTGGCGACAGAGAGGGGCAGAATAGACATCTTAAAAAAAAAATTACATGACAATTTTGAGATTATTACTTTGAAATAAAAGCAGTGGGGACATTTGTAGTCATATTAATATGGAGTGTGCGTGTTTGCTCACGTGGGAAGTCTTGGGTAATGGGCTTCCGTAAAAAGCCAAAACGCCTTCTGTCGCCAATGTGGTTGTGCAGTACACATTACCCAGAGTGCTTTGCATGCATATGTAAATCACCATATAATTTGTCAACTTTAGCAACTTCTTTTACATTTGATATTTCTGCCCTAAACTGAGGTAATTTATGAAATAGAGAACACTATTTATCCATGCCATTGTACTTGAATGGTAGATTTGTCTTCAAAATACACCCAAAAAAAGGAGCTAAAGGACCGTTTGTGTGAGTGCCTTTACGTGCAGTCGGGTGGGAACAATGTGGCCCTTATCCAGCATTCTTGTGCAGAGGCAATATCGTAGTCTATGAAGTTTATCTGAGACGTGATTTTTGCTGGTTGAAAACTTAACCCAATACCCCGCCAGGACGACTTGAAATATAGTCGGCCATGGCAATTTTTGAAAGTCTCTAAGGAGACTTATCAATGTGTCAAAGTAATCATTGTTAATGCGGCTAAGTCAACGAGCTAGGCCTATGTGACCGTTACCGATGCTGTCCAGTTGCTTGCGACTTTTCTCCTGGAAAACACAGGTGATGACATCATTGTTGTGTCACCCGCAGTCTGTTCCAATGCATTGAGACACATGGGCCTGCAATGCAGTGCAGCTTCTCTTTGCTAAGTTTTTTTTTATAGGGGAAGCATTGAGACAGTTTACAGCTGGTAAAATTGTACAAACTACAGCCGTTAGGGGTACTGTTTCATTTACCTTTTAATAATGTGCTAAAAAAGTTCTAAATAAATAACTTTTAGGGAGGCCGCTTGTTTACCATTCTGCCCGTAGTCGTCCCGTGCAATGCAAAGCCTGCATGCTGACAAAGAAAAAGTACACAAGGGACAATGGTCAAGTTAAAGTGGTAATCTGTAAACTCCTCATTTGTGTTTATTTAGGGGACATCTATTGGCGAAAAGTAGTCATTGCTGCTGTATTTTTGCACTGTATTGACTTGCCATCCATCTTGAAAATCCATGTTAACCAATGAGTCCGTCAGCCTTCTACTTATTCCAAATAAACTACTGTTGCTGGTAGTGATGTAAAACACTTCACTTAATGTGTGCCGAATAATCTTCCCTGGAATGTCTTACCAGACACCAGTGTTTAGAACAGCTGAGCACAGCAGATGAAAAAGCATTTGTGAACTGGGTATAGGTAGAATCGCTATTGTGTTATATCATTTGGCGACAGAGAGGGGCAGAATAGACATCTTAAAAAAAAAATTACATGACAATTTTGAGATTATTACTTTGAAATAAAAGCAGTGGGGACATTTGTAGTCATGTTAATATGGAGTGTGCGTGTTTGCTCACGTGGGAAGTCTTGGGTAATGGGCTTCCGTAAAAAGCCAAAACGCCTTCTGTCGCCAATGTGGTTGTGCAGTACACATTACCCAGAGTGCTTTGCATGCATATGTAAATCACCATATAATTTGTCAACTTTAGCAACTTCTTTTACATTTGATATTTCTGCCCTAAACTGAGGTAATTTATGAAATAGAGAACACTATTTATCCATGCCATTGTACTTGAATGGTAGATTTGTCTTCAAAATACACCCAAAAAAAGGAGCTAAAGGACCGTTTGTGTGAGTGCCTTTACGTGCAGTCGGGTGGGAACAATGTGGCCCTTATCCAGCATTCTTGTGCAGAGGCAATATCGTAGTCTATGAAGTTTATCTGAGACGTGATTTTAGCTGGTTGAAAACTTAACCCAATACCCCGCCAGGACGACTTGAATTATAGTCGGCCATGGCAATTTTTGAAAGTCTCTAAGGAGACTTATCAATGTGTCAAAGTAATCATTGTTAATGCGGCTAAGTCAACGAGCTAGGCCTATGTGACCGTTACCGATGCTGTCCAGTTGCTTGCGACTTTTCTCCTGGAAAACACAGGTGATGACATCATTGTTGTGTCACCCGCAGTCTGTTCCAATGCATTGAGACACATGGGCCTGCAATGCAGTGCAGCTTCTCTTTGCTAAGTTTTTTTTTATAGGGGAAGCATTGAGACAGTTTACAGCTGGTAAAATTGTACAAACTACAGCCGTTAGGGGTACTGTTTCATTTACCTTTTAATAATGTGCTAAAAAAGTTCTAAATAAATAACTTTTAGGGAGGCCGCTTGTTTACCATTCTGCCCGTAGTCGTCCCGTGCAATGCAAAGCCTGCATGCTGACAAAGAAAAAGTACACAAGGGACAATGGTCAAGTTAAAGTGGTAATCTGTAAACTCCTCATTTGTGTTTATTTAGGGGACATCTATTGGCGAAAAGTAGTCATTGCTGCTGTGTTTTTGCACTGTATTGACTTGCCATCCATCTTGAAAATCCATGTTAACCAATGAGTCCGTCAGCCTTCTACTTATTCCAAATAAACGACTGTTGCTGGTAGTGATGTAAAACACTTCACTTCATGTGTGCCGAATAATCTTCCCTGGAATGTCTTACCAGACACCAGTGTTTAGAACAGCTGAGCACAGCAGATGAAAAAGCATTTGTGAACTGGGTATAGGTAGAATCGCTATTGTGTTATATCATTTGGCGACAGAGAGGGGCAGAATAGACATCTTTAAAAAAAAATGTACATGACAATTTTGAGATTATTACTTTGAAATAAAAGCAGTGGGGACATTTGTAGTCATGTTAATATGGAGTGTGCGTGTTTGCTCACGTGGGAAGTCTTGGGTAATGGGCTTCCGTAAAAAGCCAAAACGCCTTCTGTCGCCAATGTGGTTGTGCAGTGCACATTACCCAGAGTGCTTTGCATGCATATGTAAATCACCATATAATTTGTCAACTTTAGCAACTTCTTTTACATTTGATATTTCTGCCCTAAACTGAGGTAATTTAAGAAATAGAGAACACTATTTATCCATGCCATTGTACTTGAATGGTAGATTTGTCTTCAAAATACTCCCAAAAAAAGGAGCTAGAGGACCGTTTGTGTGAGTGCCTTTACGTGCAGTCGGGTGGGAACAATGTGGCCCTTACCCAGCATTCTTGTGCAGAGGCAATATCGTAGTCTATGAAGGTTATCTGAGACGTGATTTTTGCTGGTTGAAAACTTAACCCAATACCCCGCCAGGACGACTTGAAATAATAGTCGGCCATGGCAATTTTTGAAAGTCTCTAAGGAGACTTATCAATGTGTCAAAGTAATCATTGTTAATGCGGCTAAGTCAACGAGCTAGGCCTATGTGACCGTTACCGATGCTGTCCAGTTGCTTGTGACTTTTCTCCTGGAAAACACAGGTGATGACATCATTGTTGTGTCACCCGCAGTCTGTTCCAATGCATTGAGACACATGGGCCTGCAATGCAGTGCAGCTTCTCTTTGCTAAGTTTTTTTTTATAGTGGAAGCATTGAGACAGTTTACAGCTAGTAAAATTGTACAAACTATAGCCGTTAGGGGTACTGTTTCATTTACCTTTTAATAATGTGCTAAAAAAGTTCTAAATAAATAACTTTTAGGTAGGCTGCTTGTTTACCGTTCTGCCCGTAGTCGTCCCGTGCAATGCAAAGCCTGCATGCTGACAAAGGAAAAGTACACAAGGGACAATGGTCAAGTTAAAGTGGTAATCTGTAAACTCCTCATTTGTGTTTATTTAGGGGACATCTATTGGCGAAAAGTAGTCATTGCTGCTGTGTTTTTGCACTGTATTGACTTGCCATCCATCTTGAAAATCCATGTTAACCAATGAGTCCGTCAGCCTTCTACTTATTCCAAATAAACTACTGTTGCTGGTAGTGATGTAAAACACTTCACTTCATGTGTGCCGAATAATCTTCCCTGGAATGTCTTACCAGACACCAGTGTTTAGAACAGCTGAGCACAGCAGATGAAAAAGCATTTGTGAACTGGGTATAGGTAGAATCGCTATTGTGTTATATCATTTGGCGACAGAGAGGGGCAGAATAGACATCTTTAAAAAAAAATTACATGACAATTTTGAGATTATTACTTTGAAATAAAAGCAGTGGGGACATTTGTAGTCATGTTAATATGGAGTGTGCGTGTTTGCTCACGTGGGAAGTCCGTAAAAAGCCAAAACGCCTTCTGTCGCCAATGTGGTTGTGCAGTGCACATTACCCAGAGTGCTTTGCATGCATATGTAAATCACCATATAATTTGTCAACTTTAGCAACTTCTTTTACATTTGATATTTCTGCCCTAAACTGAGGTAATTTATGAAATAGAGAACACTATTTATCCATGCCATTGTACTTGAATGGTAGATTTGTCTTCAAAATACACCCAAAAAAAGGAGCTAGAGGACCGTTTGTGTGAGTGCCTTTACGTGCAGTCGGGTGGGAACAATGTGGCCCTTGCATTCTTGTCCAGAGGCAATATCGTAGTCTATGAAGTTTATCTGAGACGTGATTTTTGCTGGTTGAAAACGTAACCCAATACCCCGCCAGGATGACTTGAAATGTAGTCAGCCATGGCAATTTTTGAAAGTCTCTAAGGAGACTTATCAATGTGTCAAAGTAATCATTGTTAATGCGTCTAAGTCAACGAGCTAGGCCTATGTGACCGTTACCGATGCTGTCCAGTTGCTTGTGACTTTTCTCCTGGAAAACACAGGTGATGACATCATTGTTGTGTCACCCGCAGTCTGTTCCAATGCATTGAGACACATGGGCCTGCAATGCAGTGCAGCTTCTCTTTGCTAAGTTTTTTTTTATAGTGGAAGCATTGAGACAGTTTACAGCTAGTAAAATTGTACAAACTACAGCCGTTAGGGGTTACTGTGATGTAAAACACTTCACTTCATGTGTGCCGAATAATCTTCCCTGGAATGTCTTACCAGACACCAGTGTTTAGAACAGCTGAGCACAGCAGATGAAAAAGCATTTGTGAACTGGGTATAGGTAGAATCGCTATTGTGTTATATCATTTGGCGACAGAGAGGGGCAGAATAGACATATTTAAAAAAAAATTCCATGACAATTTTGAGATTATTACTTTGAAATAAAAGCAGTGGGGACATTTGTAGTCATGTTAATATGGAGTGTGCGTGTTTGCTCACGTGGGAAGTCTTGGGTAATGGGCTTCCGTAAAAGCCAAAACGCCTTCTGTAGCCAATGTGGTTGTGCAGTGCACATTACCCAGAGTGCATTGCATGCATATGTAAATCACCATATAATTTGTCAACTTTAGCAACTTCTTTTACATTTGATATTTCTGCCCTAAACTGAGGTAATTTATTAAATAGAGAACACTATTTATCCATGCCATTGTACTTGAATGGTAGATTTGTCTTCAAAATACACCCAAAAAAAGGAGCTAGAGGACCGTTTGTGTGAGTGCCTTTACGTGCAGTCGGGTGGGAACAATGTGGCCCTTACCCAGCATTCTTGTGCAGAGGCAATATCGTAGTCTATGAAGTTTATCTGAGACGTGATTTTTGCTGGTTGAAAACTTAACCCAATACCCCGCCAGGACGACTTGAAATATAGTCGGCCATGGCAATTTTTGAAAGTCTCTAAGGAGACTTATCAATGTGTCAAAGTAATCATTGTTAATGCGGCTAAGTCAACGAGCTAGGCCTATGTGACCGTTACCGATGCTGTCCAGTTGCTTGTGACTTTTCTCCTGGAAAACACAGGTGATGACATCATTGTTGTGTCACCCGCAGTCTGTTCCAATGCATTGAGACACATGGGCCTGCAATGCAGTGCAGCTTCTCTTTGCTAAGTTTTTTTTTATAGTGGAAGCATTGAGACAGTTTACAGCTAGTAAAATTGTACAAACTATAGCCGTTAGGGGTACTGTTTCATTTACCTTTTAATAATGTGCTAAAAAAGTTCTAAATAAATAACTTTTAGGTAGGCTGCTTGTTTACCGTTCTGCCCGTAGTCGTCCCGTGCAATGCAAAGCCTGCATGCTGACAAAGGAAAAGTACACAAGGGACAATGGTCAAGTTAAAGTGGTAATCTGTAAACTCCTCATTTGTGTTTATTTAGGGGACATCTATTGGCGAAAAGTAGTCATTGCTGCTGTGTTTTTGCACTGTATTGACTTGCCATCCATCTTGAAAATCCATGTTAACCAATGAGTCCGTCAGCCTTCTACTTATTCCAAATAAACTACTGTTGCTGGTAGTGATGTAAAACACTTCACTTCATGTGTGCCGAATAATCTTCCCTGGAATGTCTTACCAGACACCAGTGTTTAGAACAGCTGAGCACAGCAGATGAAAAAGCATTTGTGAACTGGGTATAGGTAGAATCGCTATTGTGTTATATCATTTGGCGACAGAGAGGGGCAGAATAGACATCTTTAAAAAAAAATTACATGACAATTTTGAGATTATTACTTTGAAATAAAAGCAGTGGGGACATTTGTAGTCATGTTAATATGGAGTGTGCGTGTTTGCTCACGTGGGAAGTCCGTAAAAAGCCAAAACGCCTTCTGTCGCCAATGTGGTTGTGCAGTGCACATTACCCAGAGTGCTTTGCATGCATATGTAAATCACCATATAATTTGTCAACTTTAGCAACTTCTTTTACATTTGATATTTCTGCCCTAAACTGAGGTAATTTATGAAATAGAGAACACTATTTATCCATGCCATTGTACTTGAATGGTAGATTTGTCTTCAAAATACACCCAAAAAAAGGAGCTAGAGGACCGTTTGTGTGAGTGCCTTTACGTGCAGTCGGGTGGGAACAATGTGGCCCTTGCATTCTTGTCCAGAGGCAATATCGTAGTCTATGAAGTTTATCTGAGACGTGATTTTTGCTGGTTGAAAACGTAACCCAATACCCCGCCAGGATGACTTGAAATGTAGTCAGCCATGGCAATTTTTGAAAGTCTCTAAGGAGACTTATCAATGTGTCAAAGTAATCATTGTTAATGCGTCTAAGTCAACGAGCTAGGCCTATGTGACCGTTACCGATGCTGTCCAGTTGCTTGTGACTTTTCTCCTGGAAAACACAGGTGATGACATCATTGTTGTGTCACCCGCAGTCTGTTCCAATGCATTGAGACACATGGGCCTGCAATGCAGTGCAGCTTCTCTTTGCTAAGTTTTTTTTTATAGTGGAAGCATTGAGACAGTTTACAGCTAGTAAAATTGTACAAACTACAGCCGTTAGGGGTTACTGTGATGTAAAACACTTCACTTCATGTGTGCCGAATAATCTTCCCTGGAATGTCTTACCAGACACCAGTGTTTAGAACAGCTGAGCACAGCAGATGAAAAAGCATTTGTGAACTGGGTATAGGTAGAATCGCTATTGTGTTATATCATTTGGCGACAGAGAGGGGCAGAATAGACATATTTAAAAAAAAAATCCATGACAATTTTGAGATTATTACTTTGAAATAAAAGCAGTGGGGACATTTGTAGTCATGTTAATATGGAGTGTGCGTGTTTGCTCACGTGGGAAGTCTTGGGTAATGGGCTTCCGTAAAAGCCAAAACGCCTTCTGTCGCCAATGTGGTTGTGCAGTGCACATTACCCAGAGTGCATTGCATGCATATGTAAATCACCATATAATTTGTCAACTTTAGCAACTTCTTTTACATTTGATATTTCTGCCCTAAACTGAGGTAATTTATTAAATAGAGAACACTATTTATCCATGCCATTGTACTTGAATGGTAGATTTGTCTTCAAAATACACCCAAAAAAAGGAGCTAGAGGACCGTTTGTGTGAGTGCCTTTACGTGCAGTCGGGTGGGAACAATGTGGCCCTTACCCAGCATTCTTGTGCAGAGGCAATATCGTAGTCTATGAAGTTTATCTGAGACGTGATTTTTGCTGGTTGAAAACTTAACCCAATACCCCGCCAGGACGACTTGAAATATAGTCGGCCATGGCAATTTTTGAAAGTCTCTAAGGAGACTTATCAATGTGTCAAAGTAATCATTGTTAATGCGGCTAAGTCAACGAGCTAGGCCTATGTGACCGTTACTGATGCTGTCCAGTTGCTTGCGACTTTTCTCCTGGAAAACACAGGTGATGACATCATTGTTGTGTCACCCGCAGTCTGTTCCAATGCATTGAGACACATGGGCCTGCAATGCAGTGCAGCTTCTCTTTGCTAAGTTTTTTTTATAGTGGAAGCATTGAGACAGTTTACAGCTAGTAAAATTGTACAAACTACAGCCGTTAGGGGTACTGTTTCATTTACCTTTTAATAATGTGCTAAAAAAGTTCTAAATAAATAACTTTCAGGGAGGCCGCTTGTTTACCGTTCTGCCCGTAGTCGTCCCGTGCAATGCAAAGCCTGCATGCTGACAAAGAAAAAGTACACAAGGGACAATGGTCAAGTTAAAGTGGTAATCTGTAAACTCCTCATTTGTGTTTATTTAGGGGACATCTATTGGCGAAAAGTAGTCATTGCTGCTGTGTTTTTGCACTGTATTGACTTGCCATCCATCTTGAAAATCCATGTTAACCAATGAGTCCGTCAGCCTTCTACTTATTCCAAATAAACTACTGTTGCTAACTTGCTGGTAGTGATGTAAAACACTTCACTTCATGTGTGCCGAATAATCTTCCCTGGAATGTCTTACCAGACACCAGTGTTTAGAACAGCTGAGCACAGCAGATGAAAAAGCATTTGTGAACTGGGTATATGTAGAATGGCTATTGTGTTATATCATTTGGCGACAGAGAGGGGCAGAATAGACATCTTTAAAAAAAAGATTACATGACAATTTTGAGATTATTACTTTGAAATAAAAGCAGTGGGGACATTTGTAGTCATGTTAATATGGAGTGTGCGTGTTTGCTCACGTGGGAAGTCTTGGGTAATGGGCTTCCGTAAAAAGCCAAAACGCCTTCTGTCGCCAATGTGGTTGTGCAGTGCACATTACCCAGAGTGCTTTGCATGCATATGTAAATCACCATATAATTTGTCAACTTTAGCAACTTCTTTTACATTTGATATTTCTGCCCTAAACTGAGGTAATTTATGAAATAGAGAACACTATTTATCCATGCCATTGTACTTGAATGGTAGATTTGTCTTCAAAATACACCCAATAAAAGGAGCTAGAGGACCGTTTGTGTGGGTGCCTTTACGTGCAGTCGGGTGGGAACAATGTGGCCCTTACCCAGCATTCTTGTGCAGAGGCAATATCGTAGTCTATGAAGTTTATCTGAGACGTGATTTTTGCTGGTTGAAAACTTAACCCAATACCCCGCCAGGACGACTTGAAATATAGTCGGCCATGGCAATTTTTGAAAGTCTCTAAGGAGACTTATCAATGTGTCAAAGTAATCATTGTTAATGCGGCTAAGTCAACGAGCTAGGCCTATGTGACCGTTACTGATGCTGTCCAGTTGCTTGCGACTTTTCTCCTGGAAAACACAGGTGATGACATCATTGTTGTGTCACCCGCAGTCTGTTCCAATGCATTGAGACACATGGGCCTGCAATGCAGTGCAGCTTCTCTTTGCTAAGTTTTTTTTGATAGTGGAAGCATTGAGACAGTTTACAGCTAGTAAAATTGTACAAACTACAGCCGTTAGGGGTACTGTTTCATTTACCTTTTAATAATGTGCTAAAAAAGTTCTAAATAAATAACTTTTAGGGAGGCCGCTTGTTTACCGTTCTGCCCGTAGTCGTCCCGTGCAATGCAAAGCCTGCATGCTGACAAAGAAAAAGTACACAAGGGACAATGGTCAAGTTAAAGTGGTAATCTGTAAACTCCTCATTTGTGTTTATTTAGGGGACATCTATTGGCGAAAAGTAGTCATTGCTGCTGTGTTTTTGCACTGTATTGACTTGCCATCCATCTTGAAAATCCATGTTAACCAATGAGTCCGTCAGCCTTCTACTTATTCCAAATAAACTACTGTTGCTAACTTGCTGGTAGTGATGTAAAACACTTCACTTCATGTGTGCCGAATAATCTTCCCTGGAATGTCTTACCAGACACCAGTGTTTAGAACAGCTGAGCACAGCAGATGAAAAAGCATTTGTGAACTGGGTATATGTAGAATGGCTATTGTGTTATATCATTTGGCGACAGAGAGGGGCAGAATAGACATCTTTAAAAAAAAGATTACATGACAATTTTGAGATTATTACTTTGAAATAAAAGCAGTGGGGACATTTGTAGTCATGTTAATATGGAGTGTGCGTGTTTGCTCACGTGGGAAGTCTTGGGTAATGGGCTTCCGTAAAAAGCCAAAACGCCTTCTGTCGCCAATGTGGTTGTGCAGTGCACATTACCCAGAGTGCTTTGCATGCATATGTAAATCACCATATAATTTGTCAACTTTAGCAACTTCTTTTACATTTGATATTTCTGCCCTAAACTGAGGTAATTTATGAAATAGAGAACACTATTTATCCATGCTATTGTACTTGAATGGTAGATTTGTCTTCAAAATACACCCAAAAAAAGGAGCTAGAGGACCGTTTGTGTGGGTGCCTTTACGTGCAGTCGGGTGGGAACAATGTGGCCCTTACCCAGCATTCTTGTGCAGAGGCAATATCGTAGTCTATGAAGTTTATCTGAGACGTGATTTTTTTGCTGGTTGAAAACTTACCCATTACCCCGCCAGGACGACTTGAAATATAGTCGGCCATGGCAATTTTTGAAAGTCTCTAAGGAGACTTATCAATGTGTCAAAGTAATCATTGTTAATGTGGCTAAGTCAACGAGCTAGGCCTATGTGACCGTTACTGATGCTGTCCAGTTGCTTGCGACTTTTCTCCTGGAAAACACAGGTGATGACATCATTGTTGTGTCACCCGCAGTCTGTTCCAATGCATTGAGACACATGGGCCTGCAATGCAGTGCAGCTTCTCTTTGCTAAGTTTTTTTTATAGTGGAAGCATTGAGACAGTTTACAGCTAGTAAAATTGTACAAACTACAGCCGTTAGGGGTACTGTTTCATTTACCTTTTAATAATGTGCTAAAAAAGTTCTAAATAAATAACTTTTAGGGAGGCCGCTTGTTTACCGTTCTGCCCGTAGTCGTCCCGTGCAATGCAAAGCCTGCATGCTGACAAAGGAAAAGTACACAAGGGACAATGGTCAAGTTAAAGTGGTAATCTGTAAACTCCTCATTTGTGTTTATTTAGGGGACATCTATTGGCGAAAAGTAGTCATTGCTGAGTGTTTTTGCACTGTATTGACTTGCCATCCATCTTGAAAATCCATGTTAACCAATGAGTCCGTCAGCCTTCTACTTATTCCAAATAAACTACTGTTGCTGGTAGTGATGTAAAACACTTCACTTCATGTGTGCCGAATAATCTTCCCTGGAATGTCTTACCAGACACCAGTGTTTAGAACAGCTGAGCACAGCAGATGAAAAAGCATTTGTGAACTGGGTATAGGTAGAATCGCTATTGTGTTATATCATTTGGCGACAGAGAGGGGCAGAATAGACATCTTTAAAAAAAAATTACATGACAATTTTGAGATTATTACTTTGAAATAAAAGCAGTGGGGACATTTGTAGTCATGTTAATATGGAGTGTGCGTGTTTGCTCACGTGGGAAGTCTTGGGTAATGGGCTTCCGTAAAAAGCCAAAACGCCTTCTGTCGCCAATGTGGTTGTGCAGTGCACATTACCCAGAGTGCTTTGCATGCATATGTAAATCACCATATAATTTGTTAACTTTAGCAACTTCTTTTACATTTGATATTTCTGCCCTAAACTGAGGTAATTTATGAAATAGAGAACACTATTTATCCATGCCATTGTACTTGAATGGTAGATTTGTCTTCAAAATACACCCAAAAAAAGGAGCTAGAGGACCGTTTGTGTGGGTGCCTTTACGTGCAGTCGGGTGGGAATAATGTGGCCCTTACCCAGCATTCTTGTGCAGAGGCAATATCGTAGTCTATGAAGTTTATCTGAGACGTGATTTTTGCTGGTTGAAAACTTAACCCAATACCCCGCCAGGACGACTTGAAATATAGTCGGCCATGGCAATTTTTGAAAGTCTCTAAGGAGACTTATCAATGTGTCAAAGTAATCATTGTTAATGCGGCTAAGTCAACGAGCTACGCCTATGTGACCGTTACCGATGCTGTCCAGTTGCTTGCGACTTTTCTCCTGGAAAACACAGGTGATGACATCATTGTTGTGTCACCCGCAGTCTGTTCCAATGCATTGAGACACATGGGCCTGCAATGCAGTGCAGCTTCTCTTTGCTAAGTTTTTTTTTATAGTGGAAGCATTGAGACAGTTTACAGCTAGTAAAATTGTACAAACTACAGCCGTTAGGGGTACTGTTTCATTTACCTTTTAATAATGTGCTAAAAAAGTTCTAAATAAATAACTTTTAGGGAGGCCGCTTGTTTACCGTTCTGCCCGTAGTCGTCCCGTGCAATGCAAAGCCTGCATGCTGACAAAGAAAAAGTACACAAGGGACAATGGTCAAGTTAAAGTGGTAATCTGTAAACTCCTCATTTGTGTTTATTTAGGGGACATCTATTGGCGAAAAGTAGTCATTGCTGCTGTGTTTTTGCACTGTATTGACTTGCCATCCATCTTGAAAATCCATGTTAACCAATGAGTCCGTCAGCCTTCTACTTATTCCAAATAAACTACTGTTGCTAACTTGCTGGTAGTGATGTAAAACACTTCACTTCATGTGTGCCGAATAATCTTCCCTGGAATGTCTTACCAGACACCAGTGTTTAGAACAGCTGAGCACAGCAGATGAAAAAGCATTTGTGAACTGGGTATATGTAGAATGGCTATTGTGTTATATCATTTGGCGACAGAGAGGGGCAAATAGACATCTTTAAAAAAAAGATTACATGACAATTTTGAGATTATTACTTTGAAATAAAAGCAGTGGGGACATTTGTAGTCATGTTAATATGGAGTGTGCGTGTTTGCTCACGTGGGAAGTCTTGGGTAATGGGCTTCCGTAAAAAGCCAAAACGCCTTCTGTCGCCAATGTGGTTGTGCAGTGCACATTACCCAGAGTGCTTTGCATGCATATGTAAATCACCATATAATTTGTCAACTTTAGCAACTTCTTTTACATTTGATATTTCTGCCCTAAACTGAGGTAATTTATGAAATAGAGAACACTATTTATCCATGCCATTGTACTTGAATGGTAGATTTGTCTTCAAAATACACCCAAAAAAAGGAGCTAGAGGACCGTTTGTGTGGGTGCCTTTACGTGCAGTCGGGTGGGAACAATGTGGCCCTTACCCAGCATTCTTGTGCAGAGGCAATATCGTAGTCTATGAAGTTTATCTGAGATGTGATTTTTGCTGGTTGAAAACTTAACCCAATACCCCGCCAGGACGACTTGAAATATAGTCGGCCATGGCAATTTTTGAAAGTCTCTAAGGAGACTTATCAATGTGTCAAAGTAATCATTGTTAATGCGGCTAAGTCAACGAGCTAGGCCTATGTGACCGTTACTGATGCTGTCCAGTTGCTTGCGACTTTTCTCCTGGAAAACACAGGTGATGACATCATTGTTGTGTCACCCGCAGTCTGTTCCAATGCATTGAGACACATGGGCCTGCAATGCAGTGCAGCTTCTCTTTGCTAAGTTTTTTTTATAATGGAAGCATTGAGACAGTTTACAGCTAGTAAAATTGTACAAACTACAAACGTTAGGGGTACTGTTTCATTTACCTTTTAATAATGTGCTAAAAAAGTTCTAAATAAATAACTTTTAGGGAGGCCGCTTGTTTACCGTTCTGCCCATAGTCGTCCCGTGCAATGCAAAGCCTGCATGCTGACAAAGGAAAAGTACACAAGGGACAATGGTCAAGTTAAAGTGGTAATCTGTAAACTCCTCATTTGTGTTTATTTAGGGGACATCTATTGGCGAAAAGTAGTCATTGCTGAGTGTTTTTGCACTGTATTGACTTGCCATCCATCTTGAAAATCCATGTTAACCAATGAGTCCGTCAGCCTTCTACTTATTCCAAATAAACTACTGTGGCTGGTAGTGATGTAAAACACTTCACTTCATGTGTGCCGAATAATCTTCCCTGGAATGTCTTACCAGACACCAGTGTTTAGAACAGCTGAGCACAGCAGATGAAAAAGCATTTGTGAACTGGGTATATGTAGAATGGCTATTGTGTTATATCATTTGGCGACAGAGAGGGGCAAATAGACATCTTTAAAAAAAAGATTACATGACAATTTTGAGATTATTACTTTGAAATAAAAGCAGTGGGGACATTTGTAGTCATGTTAATATGGAGTGTGCGTGTTTGCTCACGTGGGAAGTCTTGGGTAATGGGCTTCCGTAAAAAGCCAAAACGCCTTCTGTCGCCAATGTGGTTGTGCAGTGCACATTACCCAGAGTGCTTTGCATGCATATGTAAATCACCATATAATTTGTCAACTTTAGCAACTTCTTTTACATTTGATATTTCTGCCCTAAACTGAGGTAATTTATGAAATAGAGAACACTATTTATCCATGCCATTGTACTTGAATGGTAGATTTGTCTTCAAAATACACCCAAAAAAAGGAGCTAGAGGACCGTTTGTGTGGGTGCCTTTACGTGCAGTCGGGTGGGAACAATGTGGCCCTTACCCAGCATTCTTGTGCAGAGGCAATATCGTAGTCTATGAAGTTTATCTGAGACGTGATTTTTGCTGGTTGAAAACTTAACCCAATACCCCGCCAGGACGACTTGAAATATAGTCGGCCATGGCAATTTTTGAAAGTCTCTAAGGAGACTTATCAATGTGTCAAAGTAATCATTGTTAATGCGGCTAAGTCAACGAGCTAGGCCTATGTGACCGTTACTGATGCTGTCCAGTTGCTTGCGACTTTTCTCCTGGAAAACACAGGTGATGACATCATTGTTGTGTCACCCGCAGTCTGTTCCAATGCATTGAGACACATGGGCCTGCAATGCAGTGCAGCTTCTCTTTGCTAAGTTTTTTTTATAATGGAAGCATTGAGACAGTTTACAGCTAGTAAAATTGTACAAACTACAGACGTTAGGGGTACTGTTTCATTTACCTTTTAATAATGTGCTAAAAAAGTTCTAAATAAATAACTTTTAGGGAGGCCGCTTGTTTACCGTTCTGCCCATAGTCGTCCCGTGCAATGCAAAGCCTGCATGCTGACAAAGGAAAAGTACACAAGGGACAATGGTCAAGTTAAAGTGGTAATCTGTAAACTCCTCATTTGTGTTTATTTAGGGGACATCTATTGGCGAAAAGTAGTCATTGCTGAGTGTTTTTGCACTGTATTGACTTGCCATCCATCTTGAAAATCCATGTTAACCAATGAGTCCGTCAGCCTTCTACTTATTCCAAATAAACTACTGTGGCTGGTAGTGATGTAAAACACTTCACTTCATGTGTGCCGAATAATCTTCCCTGGAATGTCTTACCAGACACCAGTGTTTAGAACAGCTGAGCACAGCAGATGAAAAAGCATTTGTGAACTGGGTATAGGTAGAATCGCTATTGTGTTATATCATTTGGCGACAGAGAGGGGCAGAATAGACATCTTTAAAAAAAAATTACATGACAATTTTGAGATTATTACTTTGAAATAAAAGCAGTGGGGACATTTGTAGTCATGTTAATATGGAGTGTGCGTGTTTGCTCACGTGGGAAGTCTTGGGTAATGGGCTCCCGTAAAAAGCCAAAACGCCTTCTGTCACCAATGTGGTTGTGCAGTGCACATTACCCAGAGTGCTTTGCATGCATATGTAAATCACCATATAATTTGTCAACTTTAGCAACTTCTTTTACATTTGATATTTCTGCCCTAAACTGAGGTAATTTATGAAATAGAGAACACTATTTATCCATGCCATTGTACTTGAATGGTAGATTTGTCTTCAAATACACCCAAAAAAAGGAGCTAGAGGACCGTTTGTGTGGGTGCCTTTACGTGCAGTCGGGTGGGAACAATGTGGCCCTTACCCAGCATTCTTGTGCAGAGGCAATATCGTAGTCTATGAAGTTTATCTGAGACGTGATTTTTGCTGGTTGAAAACTTAACCCAATACCCCGCCAGGACGACTTGAAATATAGTCGGCCATGGCAATTTTTGAAAGTCTCTAAGGAGACGTATCAATGTGTCAAAGTAATCATTGTTAATGCGGCTAAGTCAACGAGCTAGGCCTATGTGACCGTTACCGATGCTGTCCAGTTGCTTGCGACTTTTCTCCTGGAAAACACAGGTGATGACATCATTGTTGTGTCACCCGCAGTCTGTTCCAAAGCATTGAGACACATGGGCCTGCAATGCAGTGCAGCTTCTCTTTGCTACGTTTTTTTTTTATAGGGGACGCATTGAGACAGTTTACAGCTAGTAAAATTGTACAAACTACAGCCGTTAGGGGTACTGTTTCATTTACCTTTTAATAATGTGCTAAAAAAGTTCTAAATAAATAACTTTTAGGGAGGCCACTTGTTTACCGTTCTGCCCGTAGTCGTCCCGTGCAATGCAAAGCCTGCATGCTGACAAAGGAAAAGTACACAAGGGACAATGGTCAAGTTAAAGTGGTAATCTGTAAACTCCTCATTTGTGTTTATTTAGGGGACATCTATTGGCGAAAAGTAGTCATTGCTGCTGTGTTTTTGCACTGTATTGACTTGCCATCCATCTTGAAAATCCATGTTAACCAATGAGTCCGTCAGCCTTCTACTTATTCCAAATAAACTACTGTTGCTAACTTGCTGGTAGTGATGTAAAACACTTCACTTCATGTGTGCCGAATAATCTTCCCTGGAATGTCTTACCAGACACCAGTGTTTAGAACAGCTGAGCACAGCAGATGAAAAAGCATTTGTGAACTGGGTATATGTAGAATGGCTATTGTGTTATATCATTTGGCGACAGAGAGGGGCAGAATAGACATCTTTAAAAAAAAGATTACATGACAATTTTGAGATTATTACTTTGAAATAAAAGCAGTGGGGACATTTGTAGTCATGTTAATATGGAGTGTGCGTGTTTGCTCACGTGGGAAGTCTTGGGTAATGGGCTTCCGTAAAAAGCCAAAACGCCTTCTGTCGCCAATGTGGTTGTGCAGTGCACATTACCCAGAGTGCTTTGCATGCATATGTAAATCACCATATAATTTGTCAACTTTAGCAACTTCTTTTACATTTGATATTTCTGCCCTAAACTGAGGTAATTTATGAAATAGAGAACACTATTTATCCATGCTATTGTACTTGAATGGTAGATTTGTCTTCAAAATACACCCAAAAAAAGGAGCTAGAGGACCGTTTGTGTGGGTGCCTTTACGTGCAGTCGGGTGGGAACAATGTGGCCCTTACCCAGCATTCTTGTGCAGAGGCAATATCGTAGTCTATGAAGTTTATCTGAGACGTGATTTTTTTGCTGGTTGAAAACTTACCCATTACCCCGCCAGGACGACTTGAAATATAGTCGGCCATGGCAATTTTTGAAAGTCTCTAAGGAGACTTATCAATGTGTCAAAGTAATCATTGTTAATGTGGCTAAGTCAACGAGCTAGGCCTATGTGACCGTTACTGATGCTGTCCAGTTGCTTGCGACTTTTCTCCTGGAAAACACAGGTGATGACATCATTGTTGTGTCACCCGCAGTCTGTTCCAATGCATTGAGACACATGGGCCTGCAATGCAGTGCAGCTTCTCTTTGCTAAGTTTTTTTTATAGTGGAAGCATTGAGACAGTTTACAGCTAGTAAAATTGTACAAACTACAGCCGTTAGGGGTACTGTTTCATTTACCTTTTAATAATGTGCTAAAAAAGTTCTAAATAAATAACTTTTAGGGAGGCCGCTTGTTTACCGTTCTGCCCGTAGTCGTCCCGTGCAATGCAAAGCCTGCATGCTGACAAAGGAAAAGTACACAAGGGACAATGGTCAAGTTAAAGTGGTAATCTGTAAACTCCTCATTTGTGTTTATTTAGGGGACATCTATTGGCGAAAAGTAGTCATTGCTGAGTGTTTTTGCACTGTATTGACTTGCCATCCATCTTGAAAATCCATGTTAACCAATGAGTCCGTCAGCCTTCTACTTATTCCAAATAAACTACTGTTGCTGGTAGTGATGTAAAACACTTCACTTCATGTGTGCCGAATAATCTTCCCTGGAATGTCTTACCAGACACCAGTGTTTAGAACAGCTGAGCACAGCAGATGAAAAAGCATTTGTGAACTGGGTATAGGTAGAATCGCTATTGTGTTATATCATTTGGCGACAGAGAGGGGCAGAATAGACATCTTTAAAAAAAAAATACATGACAATTTTGAGATTATTACTTTGAAATAAAAGCAGTGGGGACATTTGTAGTCATGTTAATATGGAGTGTGCGTGTTTGCTCACGTGGGAAGTCTTGGGTAATGGGCTTCCGTAAAAAGCCAAAACGCCTTCTGTCGCCAATGTGGTTGTGCAGTGCACATTACCCAGAGTGCTTTGCATGCATATGTAAATCACCATATAATTTGTTAACTTTAGCAACTTCTTTTACATTTGATATTTCTGCCCTAAACTGAGGTAATTTATGAAATAGAGAACACTATTTATCCATGCCATTGTACTTGAATGGTAGATTTGTCTTCAAAATACACCCAAAAAAAGGAGCTAGAGGACCGTTTGTGTGGGTGCCTTTACGTGCAGTCGGGTGGGAATAATGTGGCCCTTACCCAGCATTCTTGTGCAGAGGCAATATCGTAGTCTATGAAGTTTATCTGAGACGTGATTTTTGCTGGTTGAAAACTTAACCCAATACCCCGCCAGGACGACTTGAAATATAGTCGGCCATGGCAATTTTTGAAAGTCTCTAAGGAGACTTATCAATGTGTCAAAGTAATCATTGTTAATGCGGCTAAGTCAACGAGCTAGGCCTATGTGACCGTTACCGATGCTGTCCAGTTGCTTGCGACTTTTCTCCTGGAAAACACAGGTGATGACATCATTGTTGTGTCACCCGCAGTCTGTTCCAATGCATTGAGACACATGGGCCTGCAATGCAGTGCAGCTTCTCTTTGCTAAGTTTTTTTTTATAGTGGAAGCATTGAGACAGTTTACAGCTAGTAAAATTGTACAAACTACAGCCGTTAGGGGTACTGTTTCATTTACCTTTTAATAATGTGCTAAAAAAGTTCTAAATAAATAACTTTTAGGGAGGCCGCTTGTTTACCGTTCTGCCCGTAGTCGTCCCGTGCAATGCAAAGCCTGCATGCTGACAAAGAAAAAGTACACAAGGGACAATGGTCAAGTTAAAGTGGTAATCTGTAAACTCCTCATTTGTGTTTATTTAGGGGACATCTATTGGCGAAAAGTAGTCATTGCTGCTGTGTTTTTGCACTGTATTGACTTGCCATCCATCTTGAAAATCCATGTTAACCAATGAGTCCGTCAGCCTTCTACTTATTCCAAATAAACTACTGTTGCTAACTTGCTGGTAGTGATGTAAAACACTTCACTTCATGTGTGCCGAATAATCTTCCCTGGAATGTCTTACCAGACACCAGTGTTTAGAACAGCTGAGCACAGCAGATGAAAAAGCATTTGTGAACTGGGTATATGTAGAATGGCTATTGTGTTATATCATTTGGCGACAGAGAGGGGCAAATAGACATCTTTAAAAAAAAGATTACATGACAATTTTGAGATTATTACTTTGAAATAAAAGCAGTGGGGACATTTGTAGTCATGTTAATATGGAGTGTGCGTGTTTGCTCACGTGGGAAGTCTTGGGTAATGGGCTTCCGTAAAAAGCCAAAACGCCTTCTGTCGCCAATGTGGTTGTGCAGTGCACATTACCCAGAGTGCTTTGCATGCATATGTAAATCACCATATAATTTGTCAACTTTAGCAACTTCTTTTACATTTGATATTTCTGCCCTAAACTGAGGTAATTTATGAAATAGAGAACACTATTTATCCATGCCATTGTACTTGAATGGTAGATTTGTCTTCAAAATACACCCAAAAAAAGGAGCTAGAGGACCGTTTGTGTGGGTGCCTTTACGTGCAGTCGGGTGGGAACAATGTGGCCCTTACCCAGCATTCTTGTGCAGAGGCAATATCGTAGTCTATGAAGTTTATCTGAGATGTGATTTTTGCTGGTTGAAAACTTAACCCAATACCCCGCCAGGACGACTTGAAATATAGTCGGCCATGGCAATTTTTGAAAGTCTCTAAGGAGACTTATCAATGTGTCAAAGTAATCATTGTTAATGCGGCTAAGTCAACGAGCTAGGCCTATGTGACCGTTACTGATGCTGTCCAGTTGCTTGCGACTTTTCTCCTGGAAAACACAGGTGATGACATCATTGTTGTGTCACCCGCAGTCTGTTCCAATGCATTGAGACACATGGGCCTGCAATGCAGTGCAGCTTCTCTTTGCTAAGTTTTTTTTATAATGGAAGCATTGAGACAGTTTACAGCTAGTAAAATTGTACAAACTACAAACGTTAGGGGTACTGTTTCATTTACCTTTTAATAATGTGCTAAAAAAGTTCTAAATAAATAACTTTTAGGGAGGCCGCTTGTTTACCGTTCTGCCCATAGTCGTCCCGTGCAATGCAAAGCCTGCATGCTGACAAAGGAAAAGTACACAAGGGACAATGGTCAAGTTAAAGTGGTAATCTGTAAACTCCTCATTTGTGTTTATTTAGGGGACATCTATTGGCGAAAAGTAGTCATTGCTGAGTGTTTTTGCACTGTATTGACTTGCCATCCATCTTGAAAATCCATGTTAACCAATGAGTCCGTCAGCCTTCTACTTATTCCAAATAAACTACTGTGGCTGGTAGTGATGTAAAACACTTCACTTCATGTGTGCCGAATAATCTTCCCTGGAATGTCTTACCAGACACCAGTGTTTAGAACAGCTGAGCACAGCAGATGAAAAAGCATTTGTGAACTGGGTATATGTAGAATGGCTATTGTGTTATATCATTTGGCGACAGAGAGGGGCAAATAGACATCTTTAAAAAAAAGATTACATGACAATTTTGAGATTATTACTTTGAAATAAAAGCAGTGGGGACATTTGTAGTCATGTTAATATGGAGTGTGCGTGTTTGCTCACGTGGGAAGTCTTGGGTAATGGGCTTCCGTAAAAAGCCAAAACGCCTTCTGTCGCCAATGTGGTTGTGCAGTGCACATTACCCAGAGTGCTTTGCATGCATATGTAAATCACCATATAATTTGTCAACTTTAGCAACTTCTTTTACATTTGATATTTCTGCCCTAAACTGAGGTAATTTATGAAATAGAGAACACTATTTATCCATGCCATTGTACTTGAATGGTAGATTTGTCTTCAAAATACACCCAAAAAAAGGAGCTAGAGGACCGTTTGTGTGGGTGCCTTTACGTGCAGTCGGGTGGGAACAATGTGGCCCTTACCCAGCATTCTTGTGCAGAGGCAATATCGTAGTCTATGAAGTTTATCTGAGACGTGATTTTTGCTGGTTGAAAACTTAACCCAATACCCCGCCAGGACGACTTGAAATATAGTCGGCCATGGCAATTTTTGAAAGTCTCTAAGGAGACTTATCAATGTGTCAAAGTAATCATTGTTAATGCGGCTAAGTCAACGAGCTAGGCCTATGTGACCGTTACTGATGCTGTCCAGTTGCTTGCGACTTTTCTCCTGGAAAACACAGGTGATGACATCATTGTTGTGTCACCCGCAGTCTGTTCCAATGCATTGAGACACATGGGCCTGCAATGCAGTGCAGCTTCTCTTTGCTAAGTTTTTTTTATAATGGAAGCATTGAGACAGTTTACAGCTAGTAAAATTGTACAAACTACAGACGTTAGGGGTACTGTTTCATTTACCTTTTAATAATGTGCTAAAAAAGTTCTAAATAAATAACTTTTAGGGAGGCCGCTTGTTTACCGTTCTGCCCATAGTCGTCCCGTGCAATGCAAAGCCTGCATGCTGACAAAGGAAAAGTACACAAGGGACAATGGTCAAGTTAAAGTGGTAATCTGTAAACTCCTCATTTGTGTTTATTTAGGGGACATCTATTGGCGAAAAGTAGTCATTGCTGAGTGTTTTTGCACTGTATTGACTTGCCATCCATCTTGAAAATCCATGTTAACCAATGAGTCCGTCAGCCTTCTACTTATTCCAAATAAACTACTGTGGCTGGTAGTGATGTAAAACACTTCACTTCATGTGTGCCGAATAATCTTCCCTGGAATGTCTTACCAGACACCAGTGTTTAGAACAGCTGAGCACAGCAGATGAAAAAGCATTTGTGAACTGGGTATAGGTAGAATCGCTATTGTGTTATATCATTTGGCGACAGAGAGGGGCAGAATAGACATCTTTAAAAAAAAATTACATGACAATTTTGAGATTATTACTTTGAAATAAAAGCAGTGGGGACATTTGTAGTCATGTTAATATGGAGTGTGCGTGTTTGCTCACGTGGGAAGTCTTGGGTAATGGGCTCCCGTAAAAAGCCAAAACGCCTTCTGTCACCAATGTGGTTGTGCAGTGCACATTACCCAGAGTGCTTTGCATGCATATGTAAATCACCATATAATTTGTCAACTTTAGCAACTTCTTTTACATTTGATATTTCTGCCCTAAACTGAGGTAATTTATGAAATAGAGAACACTATTTATCCATGCCATTGTACTTGAATGGTAGATTTGTCTTCAAATACACCCAAAAAAAGGAGCTAGAGGACCGTTTGTGTGGGTGCCTTTACGTGCAGTCGGGTGGGAACAATGTGGCCCTTACCCAGCATTCTTGTGCAGAGGCAATATCGTAGTCTATGAAGTTTATCTGAGACGTGATTTTTGCTGGTTGAAAACTTAACCCAATACCCCGCCAGGACGACTTGAAATATAGTCGGCCATGGCAATTTTTGAAAGTCTCTAAGGAGACGTATCAATGTGTCAAAGTAATCATTGTTAATGCGGCTAAGTCAACGAGCTAGGCCTATGTGACCGTTACCGATGCTGTCCAGTTGCTTGCGACTTTTCTCCTGGAAAACACAGGTGATGACATCATTGTTGTGTCACCCGCAGTCTGTTCCAAAGCATTGAGACACATGGGCCTGCAATGCAGTGCAGCTTCTCTTTGCTACGTTTTTTTTTTATAGGGGACGCATTGAGACAGTTTACAGCTAGTAAAATTGTACAAACTACAGCCGTTAGGGGTACTGTTTCATTTACCTTTTAATAATGTGCTAAAAAAGTTCTAAATAAATAACTTTTAGGGAGGCCACTTGTTTACCGTTCTGCCCGTAGTCGTCCCGTGCAATGCAAAGCCTGCATGCTGACAAAGGAAAAGTACACAAGGGACAATGGTCAAGTTAAAGTGGTAATCTGTAAACTCCTCATTTGTGTTTATTTAGGGGACATCTATTGGCGAAAAGTAGTCATTGCTGCTGTGTTTTTGCACTGTATTGACTTGCCATCCATCTTGAAAATCCATGTTAACCAATGAGTCCGTCAGCCTTCTACTCATTCCATATAAACTACTGTTGCTGGTAGTGATGTAAAACACTTCACTTCATGTGTGCCGAATAATCTTCCCTGGAATGTCTTACCAGACACCAGTGTTTAGAACAGCTGAGCACAGCAGATGAAAAAGCATTTGTGAACTGGGTATAGGTAGAATCGCTATTGTGTTTGTCATATTTATTATTATTATAATTATTAAATTCCGATGATGTCTAGAATCCACGTGAACGCAATCACCAATGATTTCTCCCAAATTAAACCCTTAAGCACACGGGCGTACCACTGCCTTTCCACGTTCGTAAATCCTGTTCGTAGCTACGAAAGAATCTCTGAAAAGAAACCGTTCGATCATGCCAAAATTGGCCCGAGAAGTTCGTAAGTAACCCTAACCCTAACCCTCGGTTGTGTGATAGTAACCTCCTGTCGTGTGTCAGTGAAAGGGTTAAGTGGGGGAAAACGTCGGCCGCTGTGCTCCGCTGAATGAACTGTCACTCATTCACCTCTCCAGGCGTGTTCACATGTATCCTCATTTGCATACAGACACACCCCGCAAGCTCATTATAAGGCAAGGTTTGGCATTGCCATCGACCAATGCTATTCAACAGAATTGTGTCTGATCTCAAAAGGAGATTACATTTAAAAGTATTGTTATTATACAGCACAAGTACAATACAGCGAGAGAGCACACACACACACACACACACATGCTCGTGCGCTCCATAGCACGACAGTGATTTGCGACTCCAGATGATAATAATAATATTTTATATAATCTCCCAGAATGAGATTAGATTAGATTAAAATGTATTGTCACCATACAGCACAAGTACAATACAACGAACATAAGTTTGGCATCCAACCAGAGTGCAAATGTAAGTACTCAAGCCGTTTCTACACTGGCTCTTAGGTGTGCGCAAGCAATGTAATAAATAAATAAAACCAATATCATAAGAACAAGACAGTATATGGCATATTAATACAGTATATTCCACTATACAGTATATATCCACGGTGATCGGTTTAGTTCTTATTTATTTAGTTTGCAGTGTGTGTGTAATGCTCACAATGCCTCATTGAGTCAGGACTGTAAATGCAAAACGTAATTATTAATTATACAAATATTGTCGTATTAATTATCATTATAATTATTTAATTCCACGGATGTCTGTAATATTGGCAATCCCCAATGACTTGTCCCAGAGAAAGCTGTCGAAACCACGGGCACACACCGGTCTGTCCGATTTACAACTGCCTTTTCTAGTACGTAAATCCTACAAAGAATCTACAATACCAAGCCGTTCCAGAATGCTGAATAAGTACTTAAATCGAGTTACGAAAGGGAATCCTTGGTACATTTTACGTATGTCCATTCGAGAATGAGGACCCTTGTTTTTTACTTTCTTGTAAGTCCGTTCGAGCATGAGGACCAAGAATTGGAGCATAGTGAGGATGCAGCACTATGTTAACCCTTATGTGGTGTTAGGGTCTCCAGCGACCCGTTTCAAGTTTATAATTAGGGATGTCCGATATTATCTGCCTATTCTGAAGGTATCTGCAGAAAAAACGGTACGACTGTGGTGTTAGGGTCATTCTTGACCCGGCAAGGTAAAACTATACTATAAAAATACTAAATATAAATAAATAAAATTATAATAAAGACTAAACTTTTTTTCAGAAGTTATATTTTAATATTGTTCTATTATAGTCAGAAAACATTATTATCTATGGGTTTCACATTTAGTATATTATGATTATGATTTTCATCTTAAAAATAAGGGACATGATGTGTCTCGGGGGCCATAAAATCAAGTTACAATGGGATTATATGGTTATGAATGCATATAATGTTAGTTAGGATGTAGTATTAACTATATTTGAGTGATACTCCTTTCTTTTTAGTGGTCAGGACTGAGTTAGACCCCGGGTCAACATTGACCCGCTAACAATGGTCAGTGGTGCCAATTCCTAACACAACATGAGGGTTAAGTCTCTTAAATAGGGACAGTTTTGAGTAACCTCTGCTGTTTGTTCTTTGTCCAGGGGAGAGGTCCGCAGCTGAACGAGGAATTCCACTGTCTCACGCTGCTGGAAACTCTGCTGGGAGAAAGTCACATAGAGAGAGATCAGAAAAGGCACACAGAAAGAGACCAGCGGACAGAGACCATGTTGCTGCATGCCGAAGACCAGGTGATTCAAGTCAAGAAGGTATGAAGCACAGAACCTCAACCCCCACCCACCACCACCACCCACCACCACCACCACCATGCCCCCCAACCGCCTATGGCGACCAGGGTGGTCTTTGTCAGTGATAGACAGCTTATATGCCAAGCAGAGAGGATGTGGTCCTGGTCATTGGGTAAAATGATTTCAGTGGGCACCAGAGCAGTCCAATAGGTAAAGACCGGGCCACTGCGTGCCAGTACGATATTTAACTGTGTCTTTCTTTTTGCCCCAGGTCTCTATAGTTTATGGGTATAAAGTGTCATGGTGCTGTGATCAGGGGTGTGCAGGGGTGACGATGACCCAATTTTATTTAGGATTTTCTTTGGCGTAATTTCAACTTGGAATTAATTAAGGAATATCAAAATGACAGCACACGTTGTTGAACTTGATCATGCATATTTATTAGAACATTTTATTACAGGTATGTTATCAATACACATTTATAAAACGAGGCATATTTAGCCCAAATATGTTGCCATAACATAACAACAAAATATATATATTATTGATTTCTTTTATTTTTTTACTTGCCAATGCACAACCCCACTGTCACCTACCCACGACCCCACTTTGGGTCGTGACCCATAGTTTGAGAACTGCTGGACTAGAGCATTAATCATCGGAGCGAGGGTTTATACAGTGAGGTCAAAAGATGGTGTCACCACATTGAAAGAGCTACTGCTGAGTACTAAGGCTGTCCCCGAAGACTGTTTTTGGGATTCAAACTTCATCAGGGTTTTTCGAACGGATGTCCGAACCTTCGTTTTTAATTTAATTAAAAAAGAAAAAATCTATTTATTTTCTTTTTATAAATTATTATTATTATTATATATTTTTTTAAATATCCTCAAACTAAATCCTCTATTTGAATAAAATGATTAATCTGATTAAATTATTAATTTTTTTTGTATTAAATCAACTTTCCAGACCCAGCCCAGGGAGAAGCCCCAGCCCAACTAAATCAATTAAATCAACTTTCTTTAATGAATATAACTCATCAGTTTATTTTAATACTATAATATTAGTGTAGCCTAATCTTTATCTGCAACTGTGAAGAAAAACCCCATTGGTTTAAACAGAATTAATAGAAAAAAATATATTAAAAAAAAAGAATAAAAATGTATTTTGTTTTATAAAACATTTTCAATTTGAATGTTGATGCGGCCGGGTAGCGCAGCAGACTAAGCGTCTGGCTACCACCGCAGAGACAGTGGGATCGAATCCAGCTGCCGCGGTACCTCCGGCTTGGTCGGTCGTCCATACTGACACAATTGGCAGTGTCAGCAGGTGGGAAGCCGGTGGGGTGGGTCCTGGTCATTGTAAACAGTGACTCCTACAGGTCTGTCGGGGCGCCTGCTCAGTGAGGAAGGGATCTGGGTGAGGTAGTGTGATCCTCCCACGCGTTACACTCACCCAATAAGAGTCCTCGCTGTCAGGTGAAAAGAAGCGGCTGGCTGACTCTGCATGTATCGGAGGAGACATGTGATAGTCTTCAACCCTCCCTAGACCGGCAAGTGGGGGGCAAATGCACACAACAACCAGGAAGGGAGGGAAGGGAATTGGCATAATGACTAAAATTGGGATGGGAGAAAAATACAGAAAAAGGGGGAGAAAAAGTAGATACAAAAAATTCGAATGTTGATTTAGAATTCGAATGCCAACGTAACAAACGAAGGTTTGAACGTTCAAACGTCTGGGCTCAGCCCTACTGAGTACTGACACATGTATGCTGCTTGGCTCTTTGGCTCCACAGTCTCAGTTGTACAGCCCAGTATACTCAAAATCACAGTTCATTATTTTTCACGCAACATATTTTTTATTTTTTATTATTAATAATAATAATAATATTTCTGTGTCCCTTCGTTCATCACGTCAGACAAAGTTAGATCTCTGCTTAAGATTACAATATATTTACCCATTTTCGTCAGACATAACACTGGCTATATGGCTAGCAACATAGCTAAACTATTTGACGTTATCTTGGGGCAACTAGGGAGTTAACGGACAACAATTATAGAGCTAACCGTACTTGGAAAAAACCGTTGCCCAAAACACATTCTAAAGATTCCAACTTCTTACTGGTACAGATACAGCTCTTAAAAATTAAACCACTACCGCTGGGACCCAGCTGGGGTGACGCGGGTTGAGGCTTATGTGACGTGGGTTGAGTGAGGCTAATAAACTCTGAATCAAATTATGGTCGGATAGATCTCACGTATCACGTTAACGTTATCTAATGGCTAGCAAGCTCACCTGTGACGTCGGTATGGCTTAATACAATCTTAGTACAATGTTATGAAAACAATAAAGTTGGAACGTTGTTGTGAACGTTTTATTATAATAGTATTTACTGTCTTTCAAGTTTCAATGCATAATCCAGACATAGCTAGAGTAGCATTCTTGATCCATTCTCTGTTGTTGACATGTTGGGGGTCCTTAATTCCGTATGGGAATTCATATTGGTTTATCAGCTAGATGTGTCCAAAGATATGTATGAGAAAACATTTCATTTAAATGTAAGATTACAAAAAATGATGACCACAAAACAGCTGCCAACAAATGTATTTTGACTTAACATAATAATAACTAGATATCACACACAAATACTGTAATTGTTGTGACCTCTATCGACTCGGCCCGCCATCTACAATGACTGGAGCCACTGGTCCAATCACATTCCCCCACCCACCCACAGTCTGCGAATCAGAGGCAGAGTAGGGCGGGTCTTCACGTCATCATGGTTGTCTCAACGTAAAAAGAATAAATAAAACTACATGTAGTGACACAAAATCTCAGCTGAATTAAACGCACGTTAATCAAAAATACCACACCATTATTGTACCAATAACAGGACAATAATCAACAGAAACTCATTACATTACAAAATAATATAATAATAATATTATTGTAACGGAGAGATTGGAACGTGTGATGCCATGGTCAGATGGCTGCTCGCGAAATGGTTGCGCTATAACCAGTGTTCGAATTATGAGGGGGCCAATGGGGGCTCAGCCCCCTTAGCTATAGTCTGAGCCCCCATAGTCAAGACCCCCTGTGGGGGTCTCTCAAAAAATTTATATAATCTTTTTTTTTCTTTTTTTTTTTACGAATTAGTATTATTTATGTTACCTAAATAAATTGTTAA
This sequence comes from Notolepis coatsorum, assembly GCF_963971535.1. NCBI lineage: Eukaryota > Metazoa > Chordata > Actinopteri > Aulopiformes > Paralepididae > Notolepis > Notolepis coatsorum. Next base: position 148,372,718 of record NC_140171.1, on the reverse strand, counting down.
TAGATCATATTTTTCTTTTCAGTTTTTAAAAGAACCGAATAATTAATGTTGTGGAATAGGCTGCATTTCACCTCCAAGCCGCTATGCGTCGCCCATGAGCGTCGCCCATACAGTAAGTTCAACGCTACTGCAACCTAGTGAAGAAGAAGAAGAAGCAGCAAGCAGTCTGCAGGTCCGTGTCCTGCAACTGAAAACATAAACACTAAACAGTACGCCACATGCCACAAAAAAAAGAAAAAAAAAAAGGCTCAACCCGCCGCAAGGCTGTACAAAGCTGGACAGCTTTGGTTTTATAAAAAGGCCAAAGACTGACGCTGTTAGTGTAGCAGCTAGCAGCGCTACTGTCACTGAAGTTGACACTGCTAGTGCTAGTACTAGTGTTAGCTCTGCTGCTCCTGTGCGCAGTGCACCTGTTATTGTTACCGCGCCGGTTGCCACTGCCAGACCCGAGTCTCCACCACTAGACCTGGACTGTGCTGCTACTCAACCACCACAATGCTGGGGTCCGAGTCGGTGGAACTTTTGGAAAAATAAATATGGCTGGTTATTTGCCAAGGAGGGATGCATTGGCTGCCTTCCATGTAAAAACGCCAAGATATTGTTAAATAAATCATTTGGAGCCCATTTGGCAGAGCAGTGGATGAATGGGACTGTGACTAGAAGAGCAAGAAGTTGAGGAAGAGAATATAGTCGTCACTACTCGCTTTGGATAAAAGAGGTCAGTGGTTTGAATCCCGGCTCTTCCAGTCTGCATGTCGGTGACATGCTGCAGTAGTTACTTTTCTTCTTGTTGTTCTAAGAAGATGCTGCTACTATTTTTCATACAGTTCTTGATTACCTGTGCACATTTGTTTATAACATTATTTATTTTGATTTATACAAGTATTTATTTTATGTTCATTTTATTATCAGATGATAATGTTACTTACTGTATCCTGATAAATGCTGCTGTTGTGCCATACAACTATTTATTTTCCATTAGATTATTTTGTTAGTTTTTGATTTATAAGTGCAGAGACAAATAAATGTTAATTCAAGTTCATAAATTGTCTAATTTTTCAAATTAAATTGTTGTATTTTATCAGATGCAAAATGCAAATAAGTAAATATGGCATTATATATCAGAGGTGAGTAAGAAAATGAACAAATATTGATGGTTAATTATGAGCCTGAATAATGACATCACACAATAGTCTAATGATTAGAATGTTGTGTGATGTCATTATTACTTAGTATTAGACTAATCCTAATGAGATATTCCTCTAAATATGACTTCGAAAACAGCCACAATTCCAGGAAAAAAAATAGTAAAAAAAAAAATTCAGGGGGCCCCCATAGCTCTCAGGTGATAATTCGAACCCTGGCTATAACATCTGATGAGAAACATTGACAGAAATTAATAATAGTCATTACAACACACGCGACTTGAACGCTTGTACTGTATTTATCTGTCCATGTCTGTAGTGTACAATATATAACGTGGCGTGGCTGAATTTGGCCATGGGCGTTCCCAGACAAAGAGAGTAATCGAGATTAGCCTATGTTCCGTTACATGATGACAAACACAAACTGCATTTACAGTAAACTGCATTTGTCTCTGCCCCCAGGGTCGAGAAGCCTGCCTTGCTCTTGCAAGCAGTATCACTGACTACATCACCAAGGTGGGTTTTCTTTTAATCCTTCAATCAGCCATCAAATAAAAAAGAGAATAAAAAAAATCAGCCTCACCAAAAAATGCTTTTAAAAATCACACATGCACGCATGCACACACGCACACACACACACACGCATGCACGCACGCACGCACGCACGCACGCACGCACGCACGCACACACACACACACACACACACACACACACACACACACACACACACACACACACACACACACACACACACACACACACAAACAAACATTTGAATGCTTTATTTGGTTCCACAAATTATATTACATAAACAGGGAATCAAATGTATCGGGGCCAAGCAGCATTGAACACTTAAGGGTACACATAGCACCTCGTTCTCCACGCGGCTAAGCTGCCAATAATAGCTGAGACAGAGCAATATTTGGCAATTGGTTTAGCTTTTCTCTTTGACATTGCAGCAATTCTCAGAACACTCATGGTGCATTTATGTACATGGCCAAGACTTCTGAATATGAGTATACTAAAACTACACTTGTACCCAAAGCTGGTTATCACATCGAGCAATGGTTGGTATTTTATATACTTGTCCTGGACAGGAAAGCCTGGTCCATGTACAGGTCAAAGGCACAGCCTACTTCTAAGATTAGCACCTCCTTGTGGCTGGTGTCAACAAAAACAACATCAGATGTATTTGGGATGTTAGCAAAGAGCTATGTACAGGTGTTTGTATGCATTACATTCACACACACATCCACACACTCACACAGATGTTACTGCAGATAGAGCTCATGCTATTGTCTTGTGGTGTCTTTCTCTCAGCTGACAGAGGAGATCCTGTCTAAAGTCATCTCTCCAGGTGACTACACGCATGCAAACATTTTCAGATCTTATTTTATGTTGGTTTCTATCCTCATCATTCTTGGCCGTTCATCTCCCAAATAAGTGAACATTGGAGACCACTCCTTTATCTGCCGTGTAGGACATGTGATAGTCTGGACCTTCATCTAACCAGGTTTGCAGAACTGCTATCCATGCAGCATACCACTTTTATTACGTTGCTGAATTTCTGTGGAAGATTTAAAGAAATATTTAGGCCAAGAACACAATGAAATGGATCCAAAGGTAATCTGCACAGAATAGTCTCTCAGTTTCATTCTGAAACCAGAAAGAGGTGATCTAGGGGCAAGACTACAACAAGGGTGTTCTATTTTCCTTTGTGGCGAGTCATTTGGGTGACATTTGATTTATGAAAACTCTTGTATTGGGTTAAATATGGTACAAATATATATGGATTCAATAAATGTGAATTATTTGAGCAAGTTATATTCCTAGCATTCATTCATCTATTTTGTCACATCTCGTTATCTAATTTGGACCCAATATCTTCCTCCCAGTTTGCTTAATAGTATATTTAGTGTGTGCTAAAGCTAGCAGCAGCTATTACCCTGACTAGATAGCAATGGCTCTTCTCTTCATGGTATAAGCTTTTAAAAGTAGTCTTTCTACATAATTCAAGGTTAAGCCGTTTTTATTTAGAACACACTCAAATAGGCGGCCGGGTAGCGCAGCGGACTAAGCGTCTGTCTACCACCGCAGAGACAGTGGGATAGAATCAAACTGCCAGCGGTACATCCGGCTTGGTCGACCGTCCATGCTGACACAATTGGCAGTGTCAGTGGGTGGGAAGCCGGTGAGGGTGGGTCCTGGTCGTTGTAAACAGCGACTCCTACAGTTCGGTCGGGGCGCCTGCACAGCAAGGGAAGGATCTGGGTGAGGTAGTGTGATCCTTCCACACGTTACACTCTCCCAGTGAGAGTCTGCGCTGCCAAGTGAAAAGAAGCGGTTGATTGGCTACACATGTGTTGGAGGAAGCATGTGATAGCCTCCACTCTCCCAGACCGACAGTAGGGGGTAGGTGCGCAACGACCAGGAAGGGGATTGGGAATTGGCATAACGACTAACATTGGGATGGGAGAAAAACGGAAAAAGGAGGGGGGAAAAGATAAAAAATGTATTAAAAAAAGAACACACTCAAATAATCTCATGATCATTTTCATCTAAAAAGGTGTTTATATACTTACCCCCATACATTAACCCTAATCCTATCCCTTCTGGGCAATGGAATATAGACATTATCCTCCCAGAAGAGTTTATTGGTAGAGGAAAGAAATAAAATAATAATATGGATACATTTGGGATTTTTAGAGCATTTAATTTAGCTTATCATCATGAATCTTTATTTATCTTGTTATTCCAAAGAAATCATAAACGGGAACTTTGTCCAATAAAATCATTCTTACATGTTATTCCTTTGGTCTAAGACACTCCAACAACACAAATAAACATAAATCCCAAAACTACAGTGCAATAACTCAAATTTGTGATGTCATCAGTTATAAAGTTGGGTGACAGTGGCTCACGAGGTAGAGCAGTCTTCTGGTAATCCAGTGGTTCCCGGTTCGATTCCCACTCCTCCTGGGCAACGTGTCAAAGTGTCCCTGAGCAAGACACTTAACCCTATCATTTCTCCCGATGAGCAGGTTGGCACCTTGCATGGTTGCCTCCGCCGTCGGTGTGTGAATGTGTGAGTGAATGGGTAAAAATGGGTAACAAGTTTGAGTCTTACTTCGCTGGTCTCTGGCTTTGAGAGAGAGGAGCTCATGTTACTTCTCTGCTTTATGGCTTTGAGAGAGAGGAGCTCTTTGAGAGAGAGGAGCTCTTTGAGAGAGAGGAGCTCTTTAAGAGAGAGGAGCTCATGTTAGTTCTCTGCTCTATGGCTTTGAGAGAGAGGAGCTCTTTGAGAGAGAGGAGCTCTTTGAGAGAGAGGAGCTCATGTTAGTTATCTGCTTTATGGCTTTGAGAGAGAGGAGCTCTTTGAGAGAGAGGAGCTCTTTGAGAGAGAGGAGCTCTTTGAGAGAGAGGAGCTCTTTAAGAGAGAGAGGAGCTCTTTAAGAGAGAGGAGCTCTTTGAGAGAGAGGAGCTCTTTAAGAGAGAGGAGCTCATGTTAGTTCTCTGCTCTATGGCTTTGAGAGAGAGGAGCTCTTTGAGAGAGAGGAGCTCTTTGAGAGAGAGGAGCTCTTTGAGAGAGAGGAGCTCTTTAAGAGAGAGAGGAGCTCTTTAAGAGAGAGGAGCTCTTTGAGAGAGAGGAGCTTTTTGAGAGAGAGGAGCTCTTTGAGAGAGAGGAGCTCTTTAAGAGAGAGAGGAGCTCTTTAAGAGAGAGGAGCTCTTTGAGAGAGAGGAGCTCTTTGAGAGAGAGGAGATCTTTAAGAGAGAGGAGCTTATGTTAGTTCTCTGCTCTATGGCTTTGAGAGAGAGGAGCTCTTTGAGAGAGAGGAGCTCTTTGAGAGAGAGGAGCTCTTTGAGAGAGAGGAGCTCTTTGAGAGAGAGGAGTTCATGTTACTTCTCTGCTTTATGGCTTTGAGAGAGAGGAGCTCATGTTCACAAATACTGATTGAACTTCCCTAGGCCATGGCAATAACATTCAGGAATTCTTCATTTGGGTGGTGTTCCCGTTTAAAATACTGTGTACATATATCATATATTATTTTTTTATTTTTTTTATATTTTTTACTGTATTTCCAATAACTATGTCCTTTACTCTTCCTTCCAGAGAGGGTCCAGTCAAAGTCTAAGGCTGCACCTCAACCCTCAGCTCATCTCACACTGAGAGACAGCGGCATGCAGGGTAGGTTGAATATATAATCAATACTCTATAATCAATATAATCAACATAGTATCACTATGCTTGGGTTCAATATATAGGGGGGTGTAATCAATACAACATAGTATCACTATGCTTGGGTTCAATATATAGGGGGGTGTAATCAATACAACATATTATCATTATGTTTGGGTTGAATATACAGGAGGGTGTAATCAATAGAACATATTATCATTATGTTTGGGTTGAATATATAGGAGCCTGGTCAGTTTGTTGTAGGTTCCCAAAAAAACAAACAGATACAACGGGTGGAAGGTAATAATAAACCTTTATTTTTACAGTATCATAGAAAAAATGGGGGAAATGTCCCTTTTTTGGGCAAGGCAAGAGCAGTCGATCGCCTCCCTCGCCAGACAGTGGACAGGCAACGGTAGTGTGAGGGATTGCTTGATTGAAAACTTTATTAACAGATTGCAGAATGGGTACAATACAGTACGGCTCAATACAAACAATTGTTAACACATTGGGTGCCAATCACAGCTTTTTACGTTTCTGGGCCCCAACCGCTGAGTGCCAAAAACGTATAAATACGTTTTTTTTTATCGTTTGATCTTTTTACTTTGATCCCCGCTCTACACAGTTGCCCAGAGCGATCTGCATCATTTAGGCACGTCCCGACAATTTTGAACTGCATTCTTTGATTGATTGATTGATTCTGATCGACCATCGCCAGGTGGCAGTATCGTCCCGTGTCTGAACTGCATGGGGCTCTGGTCTGATAGCCAGATCACTTTCAGGTTCTCCTCGCGAGTGGCCACTCCTTCTCCCGGGACAGAAATTCAGTCCTTGCCTCTGGATTGCGTTGCATGAGCGTATATGACCATCGAAACGTGTATAGATATATACACTGGTAATCGCGATGGCGATGCGATCACATGGAATTATTTGGAATTATACTTTTGGAATACCTTCTGGCTAAGGTAAGCTACATTCTATGTCTATTTTACCTAATCTGAAACGTGTTTTTCTAATGATCACAGTTATGTGTTTCAACGGACGAAAAGCATGCTTGGCAAACGCGACCGTAGTTTTGAGTTAAAACGACCCCCCCCCCCTTGATGATTTTGTGATAATACACATACCTTTGATATGGGAGTATTCAGGGTTTCAGGGGATCAGCCAGAACGGTTTGGGCTTATTGCACATAACGTGTTTTATCTCGCGACCTATGAAAAAAGACTGTATTATCTTGGAAATGCGCAATGTTTAGCGTGTAATAAACTACAAACTACAGTGTGTGGAAACAAAGTATTATTCCCATGCTGGACTACAAGTAATGTTTGTCGAAATAACAGCTATAATACAGAACACAAACACAGCTTCGCAAACATAGTGCAGCGAGCAAGGAAACAACTAGAAAGTCCAACATTCTAAAGGTAAATTAACCAAACAGCGTGGCACAGAAAGTGTTAAGGGGATGCAGACCAGAAAAAGACTTTCGTCTTGTTTACATCAAGGTCCTCCATTTTTTATTCATCAGGACATTTATGACATACAAGATATACAAATATACAGTTGTGTTTATGAGAAAGAGATCATAAAAAATATATATACATTCGAGGGGGGAGAAACTGTACATTGGAGGGGGTTGGGTTGGTGGGTGGGGGGGGGTATGGACATTTACCGGGGCCAGTTTCGAATTGCAGCCTCCCGTAGGTGCTCTTTGAGAGCGGTTTTGAAGGAGGGTAGGGATTCACATTATTTTACGGCTGGAGAGGGACCAGAGAGGGAAATGGAAACACCTTGGACTTCCTAAGAATATTGTACTAACTAACTGGGCTGCGTGGGTTAGTAACTACGGTTAGTAGTTCACCCCTGGCTCCACGTCTCGTCTGCCTATTCTCTCCTCGTCCTGTTCAGCAATTGGGTCCTCGACAACACTATCCCTAACACTGACTTAATTAATAGCCTACCCCCCCCCCCCCTTAGTATTCCGTATAAATTCAGTGATTTATTGTGATTTAGTATGTAAGTTTTGCCACTTAAAGCTGCACAATGTAGTTTTGGGATAGAACATTTGACACATAGGTGGTAGATTAGGGACAACACATAAAGCAAGATATTCTGGAAGGAAGGCCATGGAAACTGGAATCTATTAGAGATGAATGGAAGTCATTTGTCCAAAACCAAACTGAAATGTTATCCCGCCATGAGCTATTTTTTTCAATCTTTCAAAATGTTCAGTTGCTATTGCATACACGTATCTGTGTTTCATTACACATATATGTACATGTTTACCTTATGTACATGTTTCGGCTGTTTTATTGCAACACTAATATCACGGGCATCTAAGAAGGGAGATCCCCCCTTGAACGACTGTGGTAAATTCCCACAGACTTTCTACAATAATTTGAGGTTATTGTAGCACAACACAATGAGATTGCCTAATTGGAAGGAGGAGGAAAGATTCATACTTGATAGAATTGTTGGTCTCCTCATCAGACCTTAGCAGATGAGGAATAAAACGTGTAGGCCAAACAAACCAGAACTGTATTTCATCTCAACTGATTTATTTGAGTCAGGGCCAAGGGTGAATAAAAGGTTGACTTTTACATACAAAAGATGATCAGAAAACATTAACAGCTGTCTGTTGTACAGAAATATCACAATCAGGTTTACATCTCCAACCTCAATAATGTACATGAAACAGTCGATAACATAATCTGAACATACATTGACCATGCTGCACACATTTATACATGAGTAAATCTGGTTTCAGATATTAAGGATTTACACTAAACTTTAAACAACAAATGGTGTTTTCCCATGATTTTACTCACATAAAATGCAAACAGCACAGCAGTTCAGTCTCTCTGGTGGTGAAGCGGTGGAGCCCCCAGACCCCCTGTGGTGGTCCCGGTCTGAGAGCTCCCGAATTATCATTTAGGGCCCTCCTATATACTATAATTTCTAGAGAATTCAGTTCACTATTACAGTTGATCCAATCAGGCTTCTCCTGTGGGCGCCTTCTGTGGGGGGTTGGTGTTTTCTCACTGTTGGGGCTGGTTACCCCCACCTCTGGGTTTCTCTGGGGGGAGGCCGGCTGCCCCCCCCTTTGATCTCCTGTGTGGATCTTGACTCAATACCCAGAGGGGGCCGCTAGTGGCCCCCGTCATTGTCTTCCTGATGGGTCTGTCCCAACAGGTCCCAACTTTAACATTCCTTCTATATGGCTATAGATGTCTAATATCATCCCAGTACAGTCAGTGCTTTCTTAGACTGATACCAGACATCATATGAGACCGTTTGATACTAAACAGTTGATTAATAGATTACTTTGTTTGTGAGTTAGTGTCCATGCTTCAACAAGTCTAAACTGGTCTGCCCTGTGTTCAACCCAGCTGTCTCTGCTTCTACATTTACATACTGTCAATTCAAGAAGGTGTTGTTTGTTCTCTAAATTAGTCATTGCTTGAGTGGGGGTTGAAATAACTGTTGCTGCTGTTATCTGATGTAACTGTCTCAAGCATGGTTCCTTATTTAGCCACTGAGTCCACTCTGCTATTGAAAGGTAGCTGTGATGATCTCTGATTATTCACACATATTATTTATGAAACTCAACTCAATATTACCACATTTCCCCGTTTTGACGATTCTTATCGTCACATATGATATATTGACTTGATTTTCTATACATTCTAACCATACATAATACAATTCATTTTTTTTTTCCCAAATTAAAATTCATTTTTTTTCAAAATGTCTGCATTTTTTCTTTTTCCATTTTTCTTTGGTACATATCATCAATTAGCTTTCTTGTCTTCTTCTTTTCTTTCCCACATTTCCCCTGACTATGGCCCCCTCCCGGGGAATCCAAATGACCCATTCATCCAGAACCCCAATTAACCTACTCTGCCTTAAATGAAACAGTGTTTACCACTCTTTCATCCAGCTTTGTTCCTCTGGGCTCACAGCCAGAGGCCTATTTGTTGAAAACAATTAAAACAATTTAATCTAAACATTACACATTTAAAGTAAAACACAATTTTTTAAAATTATGGTATCCGTTTACATGATCTGGGGAGACACAGAGATTATTCTTCATTCTTTCATACATTTTGCTTCTCCTCTCCTGTTAATTCCTTTTCCAAGTCAGCCCAATCACATTTTGCATAATCAACTCAGTTGGTCTTCTCACCTCTCCCCCCTTTTATGAACATCCCTATGGACATAACAACACCTACCACCTCAGCGCACAGTCGACAGGGAGGGAGGAGCATCACGCAAGGAAATTTTTTTTCTTTTCCATGTCGGCCATAACCTACACCTAATATCTTACCTATGTGTATGTGTTTAGTTTAGTACTCTTGCGTTGTGTCATAATCTATACCAGTTGTTACCGTTCAGTCACCTCCCGTCCAACATACCAATCAATCACACAGAGGCCCTTGTTCAACGCTTTGGTTGCACAGTCTCCGACCGTTTTCGCCCCCCCCCCTCCACCCCATGTCGGCCAGCCTCAGCTGAAGCCAACGTTTGTAGGCCTGGACCTTGTCATATTCTGTCCCATGACTGTATTTCCATGGATCTACAGACGAACGACTCCGTCAGTCTGGAGGTCTGTCTCAACCTCCGGTCTTTGTATCCGGGGCTATATCGAAGGAGGGGCCGCGTCTACAAGCGACCTCTTTTCACAGTCCAACAACCTCCCACAGGAACTGACTGAACGGGTTCACACCACCGTGTCATAATCTAATGAAATGTATTCCTACACATTTTCCCCATGATCCCTCCACTTGTGATGGTCCATCCTCCCTCTCCGACTGAACTGCAAGGGAACAAGAACACAAAACAAATTTTCTTTACACAATATGTCAAATATTCCTCAAGAGAAGCCAAATGTTTAAACCATTATGCAAACGTAATAGGACCACTTAACTGCCATTGATCTGTCCCAATGCATCTCACGCTCCAACAGTCCTCTCACCAGATCATGACAGAGAAACAACAAACAAAAGGCAAATAATCAGAAAAACATTCCCACAGATGTGAAAGCAAATCAAATGAAATTAACCAGCTCCAACCGCAGACCACCTTAATGGATATTTAGAAAGAAAAGAAAAGAAATCAAAACTCTACATCTAAACCTTTCATACCTAAAGCAGTAAATCAATACATCTCATCACCCAACCGTACCATTCACACATGTCAGTGACTTTGACACCTCTTAAGCCAGCACATTCTCCCTCTACAGGCCCCATTCACACCCATTCAGGCCACACAACATAGATTAAAAAAAGAAAAGAAATCTAAAAATGTAACTTCAATACCTCATCCCTACAAAACATTCAACAGAAATCAAATCAAATGAAAGTAATAAAGACAAACTCCTTCAGTAAAACAAATGATATGAAACAAATGATAATGGTATAACCCAAGTGGTTCGATACACTCCCTACTTAAACACATTTTGTTATTTTTAAGACTAGTTTCACCTTAAGTGAAAGCTAAGTTGTGTGTGTGTATGCATGTGTGATCAAATTGTGTGAATGTGTCTGTGTGTGTCTGTGTGTGTGTGTGTGTGTGTGTGTGTGTGTGTGTCTGTGCGTGTGTGTGTGTGTGTGTGTATGGGTAATGTAAGGCAGAACATGGGGCCCATCCCCCGCTCAAGCACCCACTGAAATCAAAAGACACTCAGCTCATCCTCACATTTCTAGGTAAACACTCATAAACAAAGCCATTCACGCTTGTTTCACTCATGCATCAAAACTCTCTCATTCAACACACACATTTAACTCATTAATCATCACTCAGGTCCACAGACAACGTTAGTTTCCCTTCCTTCCTGCTCTCAGCTGTCTCCAGGCTAAACACAATCTACCCTTATTTCTGCACTCCTACCCTCACTTCAAAGATGGACTGGACCCATCTTAAATTTAGAACCATCCCTGCGTCCAGTGCACAGACAGTTTCAAATTATTCCCTTATCAACCAGTTAACTTTCATAAGTCATAACCCCAAATGAATGCCACTTTCTTGATTGTCTCACTCACTTAACCCAGCTGTGTTCTGTATTAGCAACTGTCTCCTGCATCTTCACCTCTGACCTCTCTCATCCTGTTGCATCTAATCTCTCTCATCCTGTCATAAAAGAACAGCTATTGTAAGCAGCTGTACATCCTGACCCCCCTTGGGCATATTGGCCCGCCTCAAAAGGATTCCTACCCCCCTGGGTAATATAACCTTCTCAACTTTTGCCTCTTTCATGACCCATGCATACAGTCTCCCCTGAGCACAAAGGCTTTTGACACAAAGACCCTATCTCCTCACTTCATGAAATAACCTTCATCTGTAAATCATTAAATGGTTAATCACACTTCTCATCTTCCCAGAGGCAAGCCGCCCCCAGGTTTTTGAATTAATCACACATTCCCAGGGAGAAGGCCAACCCCCTCCCCAGCGTATAAAATTATTAAGGATTAATAAAAACAATCATGTCGATCACTGTAAACACAACCATATCAAAATGTGTCATCTTCAGCAAGCCTCCATCAATAAATTATCCTACAAGTCGGAGGCCTGTGTCAACATTTTAACAGTGTATTAAAGATTTAATAATCTAAAACAAGCATCAACACATGTCTTAACCATATTAACAGTGTATTAAAAATTTAACAATCCAAAACAAGCATCAGTAAATTATCCTGCTTCACAACCGGGCTTGTATCAAATTCCACTATAAAACATTTAGCAACTAATATAAACATCATCCTATTTAAATCAACAGTGTCATTAAAGCTATAACAAGTATCAACATCTGACATTTCAACATCAATGCATTCTATACAAGCATCTTAATTCAAGCTACATAAAACACAACATCATTATTCCAAGCTTACAATTGTACATGCTACACAAATTAAAAAAACTGGAAATATCCCATCAACTCTAATTATTATACATGTAAGCATCACTCATTTCAGCATAACATTTATAGTGGTTAGTCCTAAATGCTCTTTTCTTCATACACGTGTGATAAATTGATTTTACTGCAAGCAACATGTAACTTTAGTGTAGAGCATTTTCCCAAATTCAGCCTATAACTACTCTCAAACTACCGTTTATCTGTGTATCATGTATGCAATAAAAGTTATGATGTATTTTAACACGGGTGACTGAATTTGCAAATCTGGTATGTCATAAATGTATTACTGACTATCTGATGAATTGAAACTGGGGGACCCTGATGTAAACAAGACAAAAGTCTTCCTTTGGTCTGCATCCCCTTAACAATTGTGTGTATTGAGCTGTACTCACTCATTCCCCCCTGGTTAAAAATATACCCCTGTGCATCAAAGACAATAATACAAACTACCCAGTTATAGCCGGTTTGTGAACCCCAGATCTATCATAGGCAATGTATCCATTATTTCATTCCTCCTCAATAGGCTCACTGTATTGTTTGCACCCTAAGTAAACCCTTACTGACTATCACCCCTAACCTAACCACTATACATGTTACATCCCTTCCCCTGCTTACACAAAAATACAATGCACAATATACAAATATAACCATATTACATAATGCAGAATATTCTCTTACCCGTTATTCCTGTCCCCCGAGCGAACTATCACGAATGCACCAGACCCAATCCACGTTGTACCGCGCATGCGCAGTGGCAACCGAAGCGACTGTTAACGTTGCTATAACAACCAAGGTCTGCCACGGCATTCATAACCTGCCACGACATTCATCACGTTATCCATCACGTTATCTACCCCTTCCCCAACATCATCCTCAAAACTCGAAACGTGACATATGCCGCCCCCAAACGCCACAAAACAACGGCATGCAAGCTAACTAGCTTTAGCCAGCTCTAATGCGACATTCAAGGCCCTCACGGGAGCCGTGCCTTTCAAGATCCGTTCATCCACGCAATTCGCTCAGTACCATCCAAAGCATAAACAACTCACACAAGCTTAAAATAGCCAACCACTCTAACAGAAAATAATTTTTAAAACATTTACACCGACCAATGCCGCACATATAGTTCAACACGAATCCTTTCTCCTACCTACTCCGCCTCACTTCATAGCACCGCGAACGTTACATACTCTCCACAACACCATGACGTCACCAAGCAGCGAATCCCTAATATCATATTATACCATCGTTACTGCATCAATAATAACCCTCAAAACGGCAACAATCTCTCCAGTCCACGTCTAAATTCGCCTTACCTGCAATCGCCGCCACAGCGTTTAAACAATTCTCCCACAACGCCATAGTAACGTCCCCAGTTTCACCGCGGACTTTTCCACAGAGCTAAGCCAGCTAGCCCCAACCACCAGCAGGGACTCGCCTCAAACATATGTCCGTTGGCCATTAAAATATCACAACAAAACCATTAAGTACTTATCAGTCAGTTCGACCGAATTGTTTTTGTATCACAGCGAACGTAATTAATCAACAGGCCGGTTTCGCTCAAGCTTAAAAAGGATACTATGCCTAAGGACGGCAAATATATCTACATTTAATTTGTGCTATAATTCTACCATAGAACGTACAACGCACCCTGAACACGCCGGCACCCTACACTTCCATTAATTACTACGTTTTAATCCTGCAATCGCACAGACCCCTGCGCTGATCATGCCAGGGTCTAACAATCTTTCACCATACTTGACTTGCATGTTCTGAAATAGTAACAGAGCCCTTAGCCCGACGCATTTATGCCCATACTGACCCACTCACGGTCCCCGTCCCGCCTATTCTGTGGCTACAAGCAGGGTCACAATGTACATTGGACACAGCTCTCCCTCCATTTCAGAACAATCAAATCTCCCCAACTTACCCGCGCCCTCTTCCTGAGAATAATTGTTAGGGCAATCACATACTCAGAACGCGCCCCTGTCGTACACAACAGAATAACCGTGCTTCCTAGCAAGAAAAGCCTTTTACCTGCCGTCATGCGACGCCACCCCCGTTATAACATGACCAGATATCCTGTGCGGCACCAATACGCAATCACATTACTATAACATGAGGCCTTGTAATTACTCCAACTTCCCCGTACAGTTCATAAAGTATATTCCATACGCGTTAATCAACCCAACCCCCGTGGCCCGCTGGGCCGAGACCGGCCTCCTGTGTCTGAATGAACATACAAACACAAAAAGCCCACGTTTGCATGTTCACTGCACAACAAGCGTGATCGTCATACCTCCGGACATCCTAACCTAAGACACCGCACCCCCTGACCCATGCATGCAGAAGCCATATTCACCGTGGGTCCCAACAGTGGCGTACACAACCAACCTCATCCTGTCCCTCTCCCTCCTCCATTCAGACAACAAGCCCATCGTTAATCACTTCAAACGCAGCAACACCCCAGCTCTTTGCCCCGTGTCCCCAACACACAGCAAGGTCCAGATATGATACATATGACAAGACCCCACCGCACCTTTTCAGGGGGAGACACAAAGGGTAGGGAAGAACGGCACCATTTCTGTGGTAAATTCCCACAGACTTTCTACAATAATTTGAGGTTATTGTAGCACAACACAATGAGATTGACTATCTGGAAGGAGGAGGAAAGATTCATACTTGATAGAATTGTTGGTCTCCTCATCAGACTTTAGCAGATGAGGAATAAAACGTGTAGGCCAGACAAACCAGAACTGTATTTCATCTCAACTGATTTATTTGAGTCAGGGCCAAGGGTGAATAAAAGGTTGACTTTTACATACAAAAGATGATCAGAAAACATTAACAGCTGTCTGTTGTACAGAAATATCACAATCAGGTTTACATCTCCAACCTCAATAATGTACATGAAACAGTCGATAACATAATCTGAACATACATTGACCATGCTGCACACATTTATACATGAGTAAATCTGGTTTCAGATATTAAGGATTTACACTAAACTTTAAACAACAAATGGTGTTTTCCCATGATTTTACTCACATAAAATGCAAACAGCACAGCAGTTCAGTCTCTCTGGTGGTGAAGCGGTGGAGGAGCCCCCAGACCCCCTGTGGTGGTCCCGGTCTGAGAGCTCCCGAATTATCATTTAGGGCCCTCCTATATACTATAATTTCTAGAGAATTCAGTTCACTATTACAGTTGATCCAATCAGGCTTCTCCTGTGGGCGCCTTCTGTGGGGGGTTGGTGTTTTCTCACTGTTGGGGCTGGTTACCCCCACCTCTGGGTTTCTCTGGGGGGAGGCCGGCTGCCCCCCCCTTTGATCTCCTGTGTGGATCTTGACTCAATACCCAGAGGGGGCCGCTAGTGGCCCCCGTCATTGTCTTCCTGATGGGTCTGTCCCAACAGGTCCCAACTTTAACATTCCTTCTATATGGCTATAGATGTCTAATATCATCCCAGTACAGTCAGTGCTTTCTTAGACTGATACCAGACATCATATGAGACCTTTTGATACTAAACAGTTGATTAATAGATTACTTTGTTTGTGAGTTAGTGTCCATGCTTCAACAAGTCTAAACTGGTCTGCCCTGTGTTCAACCCAGCTGTCTCTGCTTCTACATTTACATACTGTCAATTCAAGAAGGTGTTGTTTGTTCTCTAAATTAGTCATTGCTTGAGTGGGGGTTGAAATAACTGTTGCTGCTGTTATCTGATGTAACTGTCTCAAGCATGGTTCCTTATTTAGCCACTGAGTCCACTCTGCTATTGAAAGGTAGCTGTGATGATCTCTGATTATTCACACATATTATTTATGAAACTCAACTCAATATTACCACACGACCCTTCTAAGGTTTCTCTCCTCCACATTGCCTGTGGTGAATTTTTTCCTATTGCTAGGTTTTAGTGAGGTTTTCCTTACCTTCACGTGGGGTATGTCTGGGAGTGTTGCATTAATTAATTTTATTTATTTAAAATGTTGGTGTTTTTGTTTTGTTCTTGATTTATTGTGATGTTTCTTCTTGACTTGTTTAAAGAAGACGTGTCCGGCCCATGGGGACATTAACGTGTGTTGTCGGGCCTTACAAATACATTTGATTTTATTTGATCCCTGTCCCGTCTGCAGGCCCTGTCTCCCTCTACCCCCAGAGGGAGCTCCACCAGTCATGCCGCTACCCGCTGCGCTCCTGGGGCCACCAGAGCTTCGGCTCGCACCTCTACAACATGAGTCTGTCGCACGGACGGCTACGTGTCCCCAGCTCGGGCCGCTACCACCTCTACGCCCAGGTGGTCATTGATTGATTGTATCATTTTGAATGAATGGAGTTTATTTTTCGGTCTTGTTTACAGATAAATCATACACTTGTGTGGACTTACAAAAAGAAAAAAAAAGAAATAAATCACAAATGTACATTATTCAAGGTAAGATCACACACAAAATCCAAAATCAATGACCGAAAAAAATTAATAGGCTGAAGCACATGCTTATTTTTGCCTATCCTTTACAAATTCCTAAAAACTAAATATATTTTAACCTGTTCCAGCCGACGGGAGTGGATCCGGTTAATATATATAGATTTGTTTTTAAATATGCTGCAAGATATAATAATAATTATTATTATTTTTTTGCTGTTTTACTCAAAACTGTACCGAACTCGGAAGCAGGAGTTGTTTGGGCTTCGAATAGACGCATCCCGTCATCCTTTGCCCCATGGGCAGCCGGGAGCAGATAGGGCATCAACGTGAGTCGCGCCCCGCTGACCAATCCAAGTGCTCCTGTCGGTCTTCGTCAAGGACGCCACAGCGTTAGCGATCTGTTGTTGTGCATGATTTTCCATTGGGTTTATCTTATCAGGGGGGAAACCCTTGCGAGCACAAGGAGAACATGCAAACTCCACTCAGAAAGGCCTGGGAGATACCCCACCTGGGTACCTGGCATCATGGAAACTTGGTCCCCAAGCAGGAATCGAACCCTGGACCTTCTTGCTGTAAGGCGACAGTGTTAACCACTACACCACCGTGCCGTCTGCCAGGGTTCATAATCAAAGCACATCATCTTGCCTGCCCCTTACTCAAAACATAAATAAACAATAGAAATGGATGGTTTGTCAATTACAATAAATTAACAATCAATACTTACAATAACATGGGAAAATAAATACATAAAGCTGTTACCCCTCAACTTCATAAAGTCTAATTATTATTTCTTTATATATTTTCTTGAACTGAAAGATATTTGTACAACTTTTCTGTGGAGAATTCCACAGAATACATGCAGCAAAAATTGAGTTTGGCATGTAAAATCCATTTAAAAATCAATAATATTTTTAATTAAATATTGCTTTGAATCTCACGCCTGTCACTATTCCATTAACATGTCTAACCTTCTTTGAAAACAATCCATCTCAAAAGGTAATGCATGATTATACTGTATATCTACCACAGATACACAGATATACTGTATCTCTACCAGTCACAATCACAATCAAAAGAAAGTTCGGGAGGGGAATTGGCAGGATCAGCTGTTACGGTTTTGCAAACCAATGACATCTTTGAGAATGTTCCCTACAAACTTTCAAATTGTTGATGTTACCAGAAGGGGCGCTTTCACTCCCAAAATGAACCAAAAACTATCCAACATGACACAACTAATTATTTTTAGCATAGAGAAAGATCTCATTTGATGAGGTGTGAGGTTCTCCTCTCCCTGGACCTTTAATTCCTGTTCCCTGTACTTTAATTCCCTGTCTCCTCACTTCACTAGCCCCCACCCTCGCGTTCGTTTGCTCTTCAGCAGCCACACCCTTGGACTACCTGTCATTATGTGTTTGATTGGTCTGGTGCCGAACACACACTTCTAGTTTCAAGTATCAATTACCTTCACGCACCTGACGTGTATTCTAATTAGTTCCCCTTTGGGCTTTAAGTACCTCGCTCTTCCCCTCTGGCCTTGTCGGGTCGTTCCGTATCATATCTCTATCACCTAACTCCTTCGGGAGGTTCTCTGTCTATAGGCTCCTACGGGAGTTCTGTTTCTGTCTGTATGCTGTTTTATCTCCGGCGTGAGACGAGGTGCAAGCTTTGGCCACCTGTCGCCGTTGCCTGGAGGGAGATATTGTACTGCGCTCCCTAATTCTCTACGGGAGGTATTCCAGTGTTCCACCCCAGACCTCCGCGCCAGATGCACTCAAGCCTTCGCCACCTGTCGCCGTTTGCCTGGAAGGAGACACCGCACTGCGCTCTCTAAACCTCTACGGGAGGTATTCCGGTGTTCCACTCCAGACCTCCGCGCAGCAGATGCGCTCTCCGTACCGGCGCGTACTCAAAGCAGACGCGCACCATCCAGACCTCCGAGCCTGACGCGCTCTTCACTCCAGACGTGCATCCAGACGCGCATCCAGACGCACTCCAGACGCGCATCGCTTCCTAATACTCTACGGGAGGATGCGTCTCTCCGAGCCGGCGCGCTCTTCCGCGCAGACGCGCTCTTCCGCGCAGACGCGCTCTTCACTCCAGACGCGCATTCAGACGCACTCCAGATGCGTCCTCCGTACCGGCGCGTACTCCAAGCAGTCGCGCACCACTCAGACCTCCGCGCCAGATGCGCCCTCCGTACCGGCGCGTACTCCAAGCAGTCGCGCACCACTCAGACCTCCGCTTGGACAACCCGTTCCCTGTGGCGACGCGCTCGCCCTGTTTGATCCTGCTCTCTTTACGCACAGCGCCTGGGTGAGTTTTGCAAGACTGTCTTTGACCCTATCGTTTTTCGTGTGTGTTAAACACTGAAGAGATCCTGCTTTTTGTCAGACTGTCACTCACCCTGTGCCTGTTTTTGGATTGTTCATTTGGGATAATATTTGCTTGAACATCGCTCACTGTGTGTATTCACACCGAAGATATTATCACTCGGATTGTTGTTGGGACATTCGCTCACTGTGTGTATTTGCACCGAAGATTCTATCACGTGGATTGTTGTTGGGACATTACTCGCAGTGTGTATTTACACCGAAGATTCAGTCACTTGGATTACTCTGTTTTGGGACAAGTCACTTCTCCTGTCACCTGCTCTGTTCCCAACTGTACTCTGAGCTAACCCGCTCTCTCTCTCCCTCTCTGTCCCGTTTCCACCTCGGAGAGCTGCCGAGAGGATTCTGCAGAGCGGCTCTGACGTCACTGTCTGATTCCTCAGACGAGCCTTCCCGGGAGAAGCTGCAGAGCAGCAACATTCTTCTAATGCTTGTATCCCAGTCTTTGTCTGTTTTCCACTCTCTAGTCCTCCTAGTCCTCCCTGTCCAGTCCTTCTAGCCCTCCTAGTCCTCCCTGTCCCCAGCCCGCCTCCGCGGGCCTCTGTCCCTGTTTCCCCTCTCTAGTCCTCCCTGTCCAGTCCGTCCAGTCCGTCTAGTCCTCCTAGTCCTCCCTGTCCAGTCCTCCCAGTCCTCCTAGTCATCCTAGTCCTCCCTGTCTAGTCCTTCCAGTCCTCCCTCTCCCCAGCCCGCCTCCGCGAGCCTCTGTCCCTGTTTCCCCTCTCTAGTCCTCCTAGCCCTCCCTGTCCAGTCCTCCTAGTCCTCCTAGTCATCCCGTCCGGTCCTCCTAGTCCTCCTTGTTCCTGCCCTTTTCCCTTGCCCTGGTCCTGTTCCCTTAGCCTTCCCCTTAGCCAGCTCGCCTCCTAAAGGCACTGTGCCCTTTTCCCATTCTTGTTTTCCAGTAATTTGTGTTCTCCCTTAAAGGGACAGTGCCGTTTTCTGTGTGTTTCAATAAATGCCCAGTTCTTGGCTTACTCTCATACCTGTCTTGTGTTGTGCGATTGGGGTCGGTTACAAACCATAACAGTACGACCCGACCAATCGACGACCCCAGCCAGCACAGACGGTGTATGTTGAGTTTGCCTTTTTTTTTTGTTCCCTCTAGTTCCCTGTTAGCTTCCCTGTTAGCTCCCCTGTTAGTTTGTTAGTCTCCCCTGTTAGCCCTGTTAGCTTCCCTGTTAGCCCTGTTAGCTCCCCTGTTGGCTTGTTTGTCTCCCCTGTTTGCTTCCCTGTTAGCCTCGTTAGCTCCCCTGCAGCTTGTTAGGCCTCTACTACCAGCATGGCCCCAGTCTGCTAGCTTTGCCCCGGCTGCTAGCACAGCCTCTATGTTAATGCAGCCCTTGCTGCTGGCATAGGCCCTGTAGCTAGCCATGCCCAGGCAGCTAACCCAGTCCCTCTGCATGGCCCCAGTCTGCTAGCTTAGCCCCGGCTGTTAGCACAGCCTCTATGTTAATGCAGCCCTTGCAGCTGGCATAGGCCCTGTAGCTAGCCTTGCCCAGGCAGCTAACCCGGTCCCTCTGCATGGCCTCCACTTTTTGTGTAGCCTTCCCACTGCTAGGACTGCTCCTTCAGCTAGCAAGGTCAGTTTTCCCACTGCTAGGACTGCCCTTTCAGCTAGCAAGGTCAGTTTTCTCCCACTGCTAGGACTGCCCTTTCAGCTAGCAAGGTCAGTTTTTTCCCACTGCTAGGACTGCCCTTTCAGCTAGCAAGGTCAGTTTTTTCCCACTGCTAGGACTGCCCTTTCAGCTAGCAAGGTCAGTTTTTCCCACTGCTAGGACTGCCCTTTCAGCTAGCAAGGTCAGTTTTCTCCCACTGCTAGGACTGCCCTTTCAGCTAGCAAGGTCAGTTTTCCCACTGCTAGGACTGCCCTTTCAGCTAGCAAGGTCAGTTTTCTCCCACTGCTAGGACTGCCCTTTCAGCTAGCAAGGTCAGTTTTTCCCACTGTTAGGACTGCCCTTTCAGCTAGCAAGGTCAGTTTTTCCCACTGCTAGGACTGCCCTTTCAGCTAGCAAGGTCAGTTTTCTCCCACTGCTAGGACTGCCCTTTCAGCTAGCAAGGTCAGTTTTTCCCACTGCTAGGACTGCCCTTTCAGCTAGCAAGGTCAGTTTTCTCCCACTGCTAGGACTGCCCTTTCAGCTAGCAAGGTCAGTTTTCCCACTGCTAGGACTGCCCTTTCAGCTAGCAAGGTCAGTTTTCCCACTGCTAGGACTGCCCTTTCAGCTAGCAAGGCCAGTTTTTCCCACTGCTAGGACTGCCCTTTCAGCTAGCAAGGTCAGTTTTCCCACTGCTAGGACTGCCCTTTCAGCTAGCAAGGTCAGTTTTCTCCCACTGCTAGGACTGCTGCTTCAGCTAGCAAGGTCAGTTTGCCCCACTGCTAGGACTGCCCCTTCAGCTAGCAAGGTCAGTTTTTCTCCCACTGCTAGGACTGCCCCTTCAGCTAGCAAGGTCAGGTTGCTCCCACTGCTAGGACTGCCCCTTCAGCTAGCAAGGTCAGTTTTCTCTCACTGCTAGGACTGCCCCTTCAGCTAGCAAGGTCAGTTCCCCACAGCTAGGACTGTCCTTCCAGCTAGCTTGTTCTCTCATGCTGGTCCAGCCCTGTCTGCCAGCCTAGCTCCGGCAGCTAGCGCAGCCTCTATGTTAATGTAGCAGTACAGCTAGCATAGGCCCTGTAGCTATCAGTGCCCTGGCAGCTACCCTTTCCCTCTGCTAGCCCCTTCCCTGTTCCCCTCTCCAGTGCCCCTGTTCCAGCCCTGTCTGCCAGCCTAGCTCCGGCAGCTAGCGCAGCCTCTTTGTTAATGTAGCAGTACAGCTAGCATAGGCCCTGTAGCTATCAGTGCCCTGGCAGCTACCCTTTCCCTCTGCTAGCCCCTTCCCTGTTCCCCTCTCCAGTGCCCCTGTTTCCAGCCCTGTCTGCTAGCCTAGCTCCGGCAGCTAGCGCAGCCTCTATGTTAATGTAGCGGTACAGCTAGCATAGGCCCTGTGGCTATCAGTGCCCTGGCTGTTACCCCTCAGCTCCTCTAGTTACCCCTCAGCTCCTCTAGTTACCCCTCGGCTCCTCTAGTTACCCCTCAGCTCCTCTATTTACCCCTCAGCTACCTTGGTTACCCCTCTGCTCCTCTAGTTACCCCTCAGCTCCTCTAGTTACCCCTCAGCTCCTCTGGTTGCCCCTCGGCTTCCCTAGTTACCCCTCAGCTGCCCTGTTCCTTTGCTAGCCCCACTTTTGTTGTAGCTTCCCCTGCTAGCATGGCCCAGTACTTTTTGTTTTGTTGCCTTGTTTTTTCCCCTGCCCCTCTGTCTGTGTTTTTGGGTCGCCCGGTGGCTCCCGTGGAGGGGGGGGTACTGTGAGGTTCTCCTCTCCCTGGACCTTTAATTCCTGTTCCCTGTACTTTAATTCCCTGTCTCCTCACTTCACTAGCCCCCACCCTTGCGTTCGTTTGCTCTTCAGCAGCCACACCCTTGGACTACCTGTCATTATGTGTTTGATTGGTCTGGTGCCGAACACACACTTCTAGTTTCAAGTATCAATTACCTTCATGCACCTGACGTGTATTCTAATTAGTTCCCCTTTGGGCTTTAAGTACCTCGCTCTTCCCCTCTGGCCTTGTCGGGTCGTTCCGTATCATATCTCTATCACCTAACTCCTTCGGGAGGTTCTCTGTCTATAGGCTCCTACGGGAGTTCTGTTTCTGTCTGTATGCTGTTTTATCTCCGGCGTGAGACGAGGTGCAAGCTTTGGCCACCTGTCGCCGTTGCCTGGAGGGAGATATTGTACTGCGCTCCCTAATTCTCTACGGGAGGTATTCCAGTGTTCCACCCCAGACCTCCGCGCCAGATGCACTCAAGCCTTCGCCACCTGTCGCCGTTTGCCTGGAAGGAGACACCGCACTGCGCTCTCTAAACCTCTACGGGAGGTATTCCGGTGTTCCACTCCAGACCTCCGCGCAGCAGATGCGCTCTCCGTACCGGCGCGTACTCAAAGCAGACGCGCACCATCCAGACCTCCGAGCCTGACGCGCTCTTCACTCCAGACGCGCATCCAGACGCACTCCAGACGCGCATCGCTTCCTAATACTCTACGGGAGGATGCGTCTCTCCGAGCCGGCACGCTCTTCCGCGCAGACGCGCTCTTCCGCGCAGACGCGCTCTTCACTCCAGACGCGCATTCAGACGCACTCCAGATGCGTCCTCCGTACCGGCGCGTACTCCAAGCAGTCGCGCACCACTCAGACCTCCGCGCCAGATGCGCCCTCCGTACCGGCGCGTACTCCAAGCAGTCGCGCACCACTCAGACCTCCGCTTGGACAACCCGTTCCCCGTGGCGACGCGCTCGCCCTGTTTGATCCTGCTCTCTTTACGCACAGCGCCTGGGTGAGTTTTGCAAGACTGTCTTTGACCCTATCGTTTTTCATGTGTGTTAAACACTGAAGAGATCCTGCTTTTTGTCAGACTGTCACTCACCCTGTGCCTGTTTTTGGATTGTTCATTTGGGATAATATTTGCTTGAACATCGCTCACTGTGTGTATTCA
Organism: Notolepis coatsorum; assembly: GCF_963971535.1. Lineage (NCBI taxonomy): Eukaryota > Metazoa > Chordata > Actinopteri > Aulopiformes > Paralepididae > Notolepis > Notolepis coatsorum. Next base: position 148,349,149 of record NC_140171.1, on the reverse strand, counting down.
CACCGAAGATATTATCACTCGGATTGTTGTTGGGACATTCGCTCACTGTGTGTATTTGCACCGAAGATTCTATCACGTGGATTGTTGTTGGGACATTACTCGCAGTGTGTATTTACACCGAAGATTCAGTCACTTGGATTACTCTGTTTTGGGACAAGTCACTTCTCCTGTCACCTGCTCTGTTCCCAACTGTACTCTGAGCTAACCCGCTCTCTCTCTCCCTCTCTGTCCCGTTTCCACCTCGGAGAGCTGCCGAGAGGATTCTGCAGAGCGGCTCTGACGTCACTGTCTGATTCCTCAGATGAGCCTTCCCGGGAGAAGCTGCAGAGCAGCAACATTCTTCTAATGCTTGTATCCCAGTCTTTGTCTGTTTTCCACTCTCTAGTCCTCCTAGTCCTCCCTGTCCAGTCCTTCTAGCCCTCCTAGTCCTCCCTGTCCCCAGCCCGCCTCCGCGGGCCTCTGTCCCTGTTTCCCCTCTCTAGTCCTCCCTGTCCAGTCCGTCCAGTCCGTCTAGTCCTCCTAGTCCTCCCTGTCCAGTCCTCCCAGTCCTCCTAGTCATCCTAGTTCTCCCTGTCTAGTCCTTCCAGTCCTCCCTCTCCCCAGCCCGCCTCCGCGAGCCTCTGTCCCTGTTTCCCCTCTCTAGTCCTCCTAGCCCTCCCTGTCCAGTCCTCCTAGTCCTCCTAGTCATCCCGTCCGGTCCTCCTAGTCCTCCTTGTTCCTGCCCTTTTCCCTTGCCCTGGTCCTGTTCCCTTAGCCTTCCCCTTAGCCAGCTCGCCTCCTAAAGGCACTGTGCCCTTTTCCCATTCTTGTTTTCCAGTAATTTGTGTTCTCCCTTAAAGGGACAGTGCCGTTTTCTGTGTGTTTCAATAAACTCTCATACCTGTCTTGTGTTGTGCGATTGGGGTCGGTTACAAACCATAACATGAGGTCCCTTAACGCTTTATAAAACCTGTTTCATGCATCTTGCCATCCGTGTGGTCTTCCCTGTGAACGGCAGGTTGTTTCATAGTTATTGCAGTCATCTTGTTACAATTTGGAAGCAACCCCAAAAGCAATAAATAAAACACAAGAAAGGTATCAATGTTTAGCCAAAAAAGGCGTAATTTATTACATCATGAAAAATTGCAACACTTCCCCTCCTCTTAACATGCAAGGGCCCACATGTGGGCCCTTTTTAGGACGATTTGTCCACGGGCACTTTGGCGACCACTAGTGGCTCGGTGTGCATATTTTGTAATACAATATATATATATCGAATTGAAGGCTTATTTGTTGCCTGTCGATAGCGACAAAATCCGACAAAATCCGCTCAGCGGTTCTCGAATTACATGCCGGTATTTGAGGCTTGTGCAAAGTACACGGTATTGCGCAAAATACCACTCCCGACTCTTGGGGCTCTAGTTCTGTCAATCATTTCGCAATCTCCAAAATGATTGTGTAGGGTTGTAGCCAATGAGTGTAGCTTTCCAATGATACCCCATCTGGGGATGTATGAATAAGGGATCTAGATGAAAAACTAATGAGCAAAAACAGGAAGAGAAAAACAGCCAAATGAATTGAAGTCTATGAGAAAACTGAGTTTTTCTTTTGTACACAGTTTACCAAAAGCACTCCTAATCACTCATTTCTGAATCGATCTTTATGAAATTTGGACATCTACTACAGGAGGCTTCAGGCTATGGATCTCGGGATTTTTTTATTTATTTGAATAACAACTTTTCTACAACTCAAGTTCAGACCTATGTTACTCTATTTCATTAGCACTAAAAGTGAATTGTCTTTCTGGAATCAGAAACCTCAGAATGTCATCTTTCAAAAAAGACCAGGCTCATGTTGTTTTGGTTTGCAAAAAAAGTATGCAGTCTTTGCAAAATGGCCAAGAGGTTAAGAAGTTTAAGCCCGGAGCCCTATTTTCAGAAAATCCGCCTAAAATATATATCTAAGTAAATCGAATATTGCTCCACTTCTACAAGGTCCATTTGCATATTCTTGGTATCTAGGGACATCTATGGACCTCAGTGAATGTATTCTCAGTGTCAGATATATTGTGTCTATTACTAGGCTTGCTTAAATTGTGATGAAACTAATGAGAATATGAATTATGATTTTTCTTTGCATCTTTGACAGTGAATAACACCAAGCTAATAATGACCAGACATGAAGAACTGCCACTGATCTCGTTCAGTACCTTCTTGAGATCATGTGTACAAAAACTCTAAGGAAATTAATAAAGGGAAGATGATTAAACAGAAGGTTCTGTAGATACAGTACTGAATTCTCCCATCCGGACCAATGCAATTTGAAATATTATTATAGAATATAGCCAATTCGCACATTTATATATATACATATATTATCTTTCAAATGCCCAAGTTCAATTTGGATTTAGTATCACCAGGCGTGCATAAGAACAGATAATGAAATCTACTATAATGTACAGTAGCTTTTTTTTTTTTATGTGTTATTGTAGATTTTTATTGCGTTTTTACTACCGGGCAGTCCGGTAGAGAGAGAGGGAGAGGAGGAAATGGGAGACAGAGCAGGAGGAGATAATCGGCAAAGAACGCCGGGTCCGGGAATTTTATGTCAGGTTTATATCTACATAAGAAAGCGTTTCCAGAGGTTAGCAGAGGTTCGGCATTGCACTCAATCGATCCATTCAACAGGAAGCAATTTGTGACTGTTCTCAAAATGAGATTAGATTAAATGTATTGTTATTATACAGCACAAGTACAATACACCATCCAACCAGAGAGGATAAATAAATGCTCCAGAAATAAATATGCTTGGAGAAATGCTTAGTAAGATGTGTATATGCTGCCGATACCCAATAAAACAAGTCATTGTCACAGTGGATAAATAAATGCTCCAGAAATAAATATGCCTGGAGAAAAGCTAGTGAGGCAGCCTCAGCGCGCGAGTGCACACAAACACACACACACACACACACACATACACACACACACACACACACACACACACACACACACACACACACACACACACACACACACACACACACACACACACACACACACACACACACACACACACACACACACACACACACACATACTGTGTACGTGCGAAATTAATCGTTCCAGCAAAGTAGGCTTCTATTATTCTAATGACTTGTTTTATTGGGTATCGGCAGCTATACAGTAAGATTATCACTAAGCCTTTCTCCATGCATATTTATTTCTGGAGCATTTATTTATCCACTCTGGTTGGATGGTGTGTTGTACTTGTGCTGTATAATAACAATACATTGGAATCTAATCTCATTTTCAGATCAGTCGCAAATCGCTTCCTGTTGAATGGATCGATTGAGTGCAATGCCGAACCTCTGCTGTTCGGCATTTTCGCATAGCCTAGAATATGACACGGCCACTGATGATGTCACGGTTCGCAAGGAAAAACCAAAAAGAATTCGGTTCCAGCTGAGCACCGACCTTTCACGTTCCGAAACAATTATTTCCGGGGTGAACGCACTGGCCGGTTTGAGATTAGGTTGGGGAACCGGCTCCACATTCAACTGGCTCATCCTACAGTACGTGCCACCAGGCGGTTCATTTTATATGTATAAATAGTATTTAATAATTATAATTGTGTAACATGAAAATGTGGGACGAGAGTAGTCTGAATTGGGTTCTGGAGCATTGCTCCACCTCATACATTGCACTCATTTGCCAGCCGTGAGCGATTCCAAGCCAGTGAGAACACATCCACCAGATACCTGGTTTCTCCTGTGGTCAACAACTCACTGTGGTCCATATTTTCTGAGCCGCTCACTCACCCATGTCAGGTGATACCCTGCAAGGGTAACTATTGGCTCTTCTCTCAGACCTTACCCGAGGTGGTTGGTTGAGTGACTAGCACTCTGCATGTGACCTCTACAATGAGCTTCCACCCACTGAATTATGAAGCCGTCTGATACTGAATATATACGAACACGTTTGTACTGGTACCCTAAGTAGCGGTGGAAGTTATTAGTCACATGGTTTGTTATAGTAAGCATAGGGAAGCATAGCAATTGTGTATTAAATGCTAGTACAGATTAACATTGTCCGCTAGCAAACGCGTTCTCATATTTAAGAGTTGTTGTAAACATGCTGGGCCAAACACACCAGGCATGCTGGGATTATGCTAACAGAAAGCATTTTCATTGGTCACTTTACCAGAGATTTTTCAAAGGGAGAATCATTCTCAGTTCCTGTAATGTGTCACAGTAGCCACACAAGACGCGGCGTTGGCACTTTTAAACCAGGTTTATATCTGCATAAGAAAGCGTTTCCAGAGGTTAGCAGAGGTTCGGCATTGCACTCAATCGATCCATTCAACAGGAAGCAATTTGCGACTAATTTCAAAATTAGATTAGATTAAAATGTATTGTTATTATACAGCACAGGTACAATACACCATCCAACCAGAGAGGATAAATAAATGCTCCAGAAATAAATATGCTTGGAGAAAGGCTTAGTAAGATGTGTATATGCTGCCGTTACCCAATAAAACAAGTCATTGTCACAGTGGATAAATAAATGCTCCAGAAATAAATATGCGTGGAGAAAGGCTAGTGAGGCAGTCTCAGCACGTGAGCGCACACACACAAAGACAGACACACACATACACACATACACACACACACACACACACACACACACACACACACACACACACACACACACATACTGTGTACGTGCGAAATTAATCGTTCCAGCAAAGTAGGCTTCTATTATTCTAATGACTTGTTTTATTGGGTATCGGCAGCTATACAGTAAGATTATCACTAAGCCTTTCTCCATGCATATTTATTTCTGGAGCATTTATTTATCCACTCTGGTTGGATGGTGTGTTGTACTTGTGCTGTATAATAACAATACATTGGAATGTAATCTCATTTTGAGATCAGTCGCAAATCGCTTCCTGTTGAATGGATCGATTGAGTGCAATGCCGAACCTCTGCTGTTCGCCCTTTTCGCTTAGCCTAGAATATGACACGGCCACTGATGATGTCACGGTTCGCAAGGAAAAACCAAAAGAATTCGGTTCCAGCTGAGCACAGACCTTTCACGTTCCGAAACAATTATTTCCGATGTGAACGCACTGGCCGGTTCGAGATTAGGTTGGGGAACCGGCTCCACATTCAACTGGCTCATCCTACGTGCCACCAGGCGATTCATTTTATATGTATAAATAGTATTTAATAATTATAATTGTGTAACATGAAAAGGTGGGAGGAGAGTAGTCTGAATTTGGTCCTTTTCATGTAACAGAATTACAATTATTAAATACTATTAATAAATATAAAATGAATTGATACATTTATTTAACAATTGTAATTGTGGTACATGAAAAGGTGGGAGGAGAGTAGTCTGAATTGGGTTCTGGAGCATTGCTCCACCTCATACATTGCACTCATTTGCCAGCCGTGAGCGATTCCAAGCCAGTGAGAACACATCCACCAGATACCTGGTTTCTCCTGTGGTCAACAACTCACTGTGGTCCATATTTTCTGAGCCGCTCACTCACCCATGTCAGGTGATACCCTGCAAGGGTAACTATTGGCTCTTCTCTCAGACCTTCCCCGAGGTGATTGGTTGAGTGACTAGCACTCTGCATGTGACCTCTACAATGAGCTTCCACCCACTGGATTATGAAGCCGTCTGATACTGAATATATACAAACACGTTTGTACTGGTACCCTAAGTAGCGGTGGAAGTTATTAGTCACGTGGTTTGTTATAGTAAGCATAGGGGAAGCATAGCAATTGTGTATTAAATGCTAGTACAGATTAACATTGTCCGCTAGCAAACGCTTTCTCATATTTAAGAGTTGTTGTAAACATGCTGGGCCAAACACACCAGGCATGCTGGGATTATGCTAACAGCAAGCATTTTCATTGGTCACTTTACCAGAGATTTTTCAAAGGAAGAATCATTCTCAGTTCCTGTATTGTGTCACAGTAGCCACAGAAGACGCAACGTTGGCACTTTTAAACCAGGTTTATATCTGCATAAGAAAGTGTTTCCAGAGGTTAGCAGAGGTTCGGCATTGCACTCAATCGATCCATTCAACAGGAAGCAATTTGCGACTAATCTCAAAATTAGATTAGATTAAAATGTATTGTTATTATACAGCACAGGTACAATACACCATCCAACCAGAGAGGATAAATAAATGCTCCAGAAATAAATATGCTTGGAGAAAGGCTTAGTAAGATGTGTATATGCTGCCGTTACCCAATAAAACAAGTCATTGTCACAGTGGATAAATAAATGCTCCAGAAATAAATATGCGTGGAGAAAGGCTAGTGAGGCAGTCTCAGCACGTGAGCGCACACACACAAAGACAGACACACACATACACACACACATACACACACACATAGCACACACATCCACACGCACACACTCACTTTAAACAGACACACTGTAGCACCCACTCCACACACTTTATAGCACACACCCACTTTAAACAAACACACTGTAGCACCCACTCCCCACACTTTATATTTATTGATGAAGGATTGCACTACAACTCGTACACCTTACTGTAAATTGTACCTAAATTGTACCTCATCCCATTTCTGCTTTGCACTATATAGTACTGTACATTAGTACACTGCATAGTATTGTATATTATATGGTAACTCAGAACATTGTACATATGTCTATACCGAACACTGTGACCTCATTTTCTTCTTCTAAATGACATGCTATACTATGTTATTTGATACTATCTTGTCTAGCACAGTCTCTGGAGCGTAACAGTAAGAAGCATTTTGTATGAAAGTATTCTGTACTTCTGTATGACAACTATTAAAGAAACTTGAAACTTGAACACACACACACACACACACACACACACACACACACACACACACATACTGTGTACGTGCGAAATTAATCGTTCCAGCAAAGTAGGCTTCTATTATTCTAATGACTTGTTTTATTGGGTATCGGCAGGCAGCTATACAGTAAGATTATCACTAAGCCTTTCTCCATGCATATTTATTTCTGGAGCATTTATTTATCCACTCTGGTTGGATGGAGTGTTGTACTTGTGCTGTATAATAACAATACATTGGAATCTAATCTCATTTTGAGATCAGTCGCAAATCGCTTCCTGTTGAATGGATCGATTGAGTGCAATGCCGAACCTCTGCTGTTCGCCGTTTTCGCTTAGCCTAGAATATGACACGGCCACTGATGATGTCACGGTTCGCAAGGAAAAACCAAAATAATTCGGTTCCAGCTGAGCACAGACCTTTCACGTTCCGAAACAATTATTTCCGATGTGAACGCACTGGCCGGTTCGAGATTAGGTTGGGGAACCGGCTCCACATTCAACTGGCTCATCCTACAGTACGTGCCACCAGGCGATTCATTTTATATGTATAAATAGTATTTAATAATTATAATTGTGTAACATGAAAAGGTGGGAGGAGAGTAGTCTGAATTTGGTCCTTTTCATGTTACAGAATTACAATTATTAAATACTATTAATAAATATAAAATTAATTGATACATTTATTTAACAATTGTAATTGTGGTACATGAAAAGGTGGGAGGAGAGTAGTCTGAATTGGGTTCTGGAGCATTGCTCCACCTCATACATTGCACTCATTTGCCAGCCGTGAGCGATTCCAAGCCAGTGAGAACACATCCACCAGATACCTGGTTTCTCCTGTGGTTAACAACTCACTGTGGTCCATATTTTCTGAGCCGCTCACTCACCCATGTCAGGTGATACCCTGCAAGGGTAACTATTGGCTCTTCTCTCAGACCTTCCCCGAGGTGATTGGTTGAGTGACTAGCACTCTGCATGTGACCTCTACAATGAGCTTCCACCCACTGAATTATGAAGCCGTCTGATACTGAATATATAGGAACACGTTTGTACTGGTACCCTAAGTAGCGGTGGAAGTTATTAGTCACGTGGTTTGTTATAGTAAGCATAGGGGAAGCATAGCAATTGTGTATTAAATGCTAGTACAGATTAACATTGTCCGCTAGCAAACGCTTTCTCATATTTAAGAGTTGTTGTAAACATGCTGGGCCAAACACACCAGGCATGCTGGGATTATGCTAACAGCAAGCATTTTCATTGGTCACTTTACCAGAGATTTTTCAAAGGGAGAATCATTCTCAGTTCCTGTATTGTGTCACAGTAGCCACAGAAGACGCGACGTTGGCACTTTTAAACCAGGTTTATATCTGCATAAGAAAGCGTTTCCAGAGGTTAGCAGAGGTTCGGCATTGCACTCAATCGATCCATTCAACAGGAAGCAATTTGTGACTGTTCTCAAAATGAGATTAGATTAAATGTATTGTTATTATACAGCACAAGTACAATACACCATCCAACCAGAGAGGATAAACAAATGCTCCAGAAATAAATATGCTTGGAGAAATGCTTAGTAAGATGTGTATATGCTGCCGATACCCAATAAAACAAGTCATTGTCACAGTGGATAAATAAATGCTCCAGAAATAAATATACCTGGAGAAAAGCTAGTGAGGCAGCCTCAGCGCGCGAGTGCACACAAACACACACACACACACACATACACACACACACACACACACACACACACACACACACACACACACACACACACACACACACACACACACACACACACACACACATACTGTGTACGTGCGAAATTAATCGTTCCAGCAAAGTAGGCTTCTATTATTCTAATGACTTGTTTTATTGGGTATCGGCAGCTATACAGTAAGATTATCACTAAGCCTTTCTCCATGCATATTTATTTCTGGAGCATTTATTTATCCACTCTGGTTGGATGGTGTGTTGTACTTGTGCTGTATAATAACAATACATTGGAATCTAATCTCATTTTCAGATCAGTCGCAAATCGCTTCCTGTTGAATGGATCGATTGAGTGCAATGCCGAACCTCTGCTGTTCGGCATTTTCGCTTAGCCTAGAATATGACACGGCCACTGATGATGTCACGGTTCGCAAGGAAAAACCAAAAAGAATTCGGTTCCAGCTGAGCACCGACCTTTCACGTTCCGAAACAATTATTTCCGGGGTGAACGCACTGGCCGGTTCGAGATTAGGTTGGGGAACCGGCTCCACATTCAACTGGCTCATCCTACAGTACGTGCCACCAGGCGGTTCATTTTATATGTATAAATAGTATTTAATAATTATAATTGTGTAACATGAAAAGGTGGGACGAGAGTAGTCTGAATTGGGTTCTGGAGCATTGCTCCACCTCATACATTGCACTCATTTGCCAGCCGTGAGCGATTCCAAGCCAGTGAGAACACATCCACCAGATACCTGGTTTCTCCTGTGGTCAACAACTCACTGTGGTCCATATTTTCTGAGCCGCTCACTCACCCATGTCAGGTGATACCCTGCAAGGGTAACTATTGGCTCTTCTCTCAGACCTTACCCGAGGTGGTTGGTTGAGTGACTAGCACTCTGCATGTGACCTCTACAATGAGCTTCCACCCACTGAATTATGAAGCCGTCTGATACTGAATATATACGAACACGTTTGTACTGGTACCCTAAGTAGCGGTGGAAGTTATTAGTCACATGGTTTGTTATAGTAAGCATAGGGAAGCATAGCAATTGTGTATTAAATGCTAGTACAGATTAACATTGTCCGCTAGCAAACGCGTTCTCATATTTAAGAGTTGTTGTAAACATGCTGGGCCAAACACACCAGGCATGCTGGGATTATGCTAACAGAAAGCATTTTCATTGGTCACTTTACCAGAGATTTTTCAAAGGGAGAATCATTCTCAGTTCCTGTAATGTGTCACAGTAGCCACACAAGACGCGGCGTTGGCACTTTTAAACCAGGTTTATATCTGCATAAGAAAGCGTTTCCAGAGGTTAGCAGAGGTTCGGCATTGCACTCAATCGATCCATTCAACGGGAAGCAATTTGCGACTAATTTCAAAATTAGATTAGATTAAAATGTATTGTTATTATACAGCACAGGTACAATACACCATCCAACCAGAGAGGATAAATAAATGCTCCAGAAATAAATATGCTTGGAGAAAGGCTTAGTAAGATGTGTATATGCTGCCGTTACCCAATAAAACAAGTCATTGTCACAGTGGATAAATAAATGCTCCAGAAATAAATATGCGTGGAGAAAGGCTAGTGAGGCAGTCTCAGCACGTGAGCGCACACACACAAAGACAGACACACACATACACACATACACACACACACACACACACATACTGTGTACGTGCGAAATTAATCGTTCCAGCAAAGTAGGCTTCTATTATTCTAATGACTTGTTTTATTGGGTATCGGCAGCTATACAGTAAGATTATCACTAAGCCTTTCTCCATGCATATTTATTTCTGGAGCATTTATTTATCCACTCTGGTTGGATGGTGTGTTGTACTTGTGCTGTATAATAACAATACATTGGAATGTAATCTCATTTTGAGATCAGTCGCAAATCGCTTCCTGTTGAATGGATCGATTGAGTGCAATGCCGAACCTCTGCTGTTCGCCCTTTTCGCTTAGCCTAGAATATGACACGGCCACTGATGATGTCACGGTTCGCAAGGAAAAACCAAAAGAATTCGGTTCCAGCTGAGCACAGACCTTTCACGTTCCGAAACAATTATTTCCGATGTGAACGCACTGGCCGGTTCGAGATTAGGTTGGGGAACCGGCTCCACATTCAACTGGCTCATCCTACGTGCCACCAGGCGATTCATTTTATATGTATAAATAGTATTTAATAATTATAATTGTGTAACATGAAAAGGTGGGAGGAGAGTAGTCTGAATTTGGTCCTTTTCATGTAACAGAATTACAATTATTAAATACTATTAATAAATATAAAATGAATTGATACATTTATTTAACAATTGTAATTGTGGTACATGAAAAGGTGGGAGGAGAGTAGTCTGAATTGGGTTCTGGAGCATTGCTCCACCTCATACATTGCACTCATTTGCCAGCCGTGAGCGATTCCAAGCCAGTGAGAACACATCCACCAGATACCTGGTTTCTCCTGTGGTCAACAACTCACTGTGGTCCATATTTTCTGAGCCGCTCACTCACCCATGTCAGGTGATACCCTGCAAGGGTAACTATTGGCTCTTCTCTCAGACCTTACCCGAGGTGGTTGGTTGAGTGACTAGCACTCTGCATGTGACCTCTACAATGAGCTTCCACCCACTGAATTATGAAGCCGTCTGATACTGAATATATACGAACACGTTTGTACTGGTACCCTAAGTAGCGGTGGAAGTTATTAGTCACATGGTTTGTTATAGTAAGCATAGGGAAGCATAGCAATTGTGTATTAAATGCTAGTACAGATTAACATTGTCCGCTAGCAAACGCGTTCTCATATTTAAGAGTTGTTGTAAACATGCTGGGCCAAACACACCAGGCATGCTGGGATTATGCTAACAGAAAGCATTTTCATTGGGCACTTTACCAGAGATTTTTCAAAGGGAGAATCATTCTCAGTTCCTGTAATGTGTCACAGTAGCCACACAAGACGCGGCGTTGGCACTTTTAAACCAGGTTTATATCTGCATAAGAAAGCGTTTCCAGAGGTTAGCAGAGGTTCGGCATTGCACTCAATCGATCCATTCAACGGGAAGCAATTTGCGACTAATTTCAAAATTAGATTAGATTAAAATGTATTGTTATTATACAGCACAGGTACAATACACCATCCAACCAGAGAGGATAAATAAATGCTCCAGAAATAAATATGCTTGGAGAAAGGCTTAGTAAGATGTGTATATGCTGCCGTTACCCAATAAAACAAGTCATTGTCACAGTGGATAAATAAATGCTCCAGAAATAAATATGCGTGGAGAAAGGCTAGTGAGGCAGTCTCAGCACGTGAGCGCACACACACAAAGACAGACACACACATACACACATACACACACACACACACACACATACTGTGTACGTGCGAAATTAATCGTTCCAGCAAAGTAGGCTTCTATTATTCTAATGACTTGTTTTATTGGGTATCGGCAGCTATACAGTAAGATTATCACTAAGCCTTTCTCCATGCATATTTATTTCTGGAGCATTTATTTATCCACTCTGGTTGGATGGTGTGTTGTACTTGTGCTGTATAATAACAATACATTGGAATGTAATCTCATTTTGAGATCAGTCGCAAATCGCTTCCTGTTGAATGGATCGATTGAGTGCAATGCCGAACCTCTGCTGTTCGCCCTTTTCGCTTAGCCTAGAATATGACACGGCCACTGATGATGTCACGGTTCGCAAGGAAAAACCAAAAGAATTCGGTTCCAGCTGAGCACAGACCTTTCACGTTCCGAAACAATTATTTCCGATGTGAACGCACTGGCCGGTTCGAGATTAGGTTGGGGAACCGGCTCCACATTCAACTGGCTCATCCTACGTGCCACCAGGCGATTCATTTTATATGTATAAATAGTATTTAATAATTATAATTGTGTAACATGAAAAGGTGGGAGGAGAGTAGTCTGAATTTGGTCCTTTTCATGTAACAGAATTACAATTATTAAATACTATTAATAAATATAAAATGAATTGATACATTTATTTAACAATTGTAATTGTGGTACATGAAAAGGTGGGAGGAGAGTAGTCTGAATTGGGTTCTGGAGCATTGCTCCACCTCATACATTGCACTCATTTGCCAGCCGTGAGCGATTCCAAGCCAGTGAGAACACATCCACCAGATACCTGGTTTCTCCTGTGGTCAACAACTCACTGTGGTCCATATTTTCTGAGCCGCTCACTCACCCATGTCAGGTGATACCCTGCAAGGGTAACTATTGGCTCTTCTCTCAGACCTTCCCCGAGGTGATTGGTTGAGTGACTAGCACTCTGCATGTGACGTCTACAATGAGCTTCCACCCACTGGATTATGAAGTCGTCTGATACTGAATATATACAAACACGTTTGTACTGGTACCCTAAGTAGCGGTGGAAGTTATTAGTCACGTGGTTTGTTATAGTAAGCATAGGGGAAGCATAGCAATTGTGTATTAAATGCTAGTACAGATTAACATTGTCCGCTAGCAAACGCTTTCTCATATTTAAGAGTTGTTGTAAACATGCTGGGCCAAACACACCAGGCATGCTGGGATTATGCTAACAGCAAGCATTTTCATTGGTCACTTTACCAGAGATTTTTCAAAGGAAGAATCATTCTCAGTTCCTGTATTGTGTCACAGTAGCCACAGAAGACGCAACGTTGGCACTTTTAAACCAGGTTTATATCTGCATAAGAAAGTGTTTCCAGAGGTTAGCAGAGGTTCGGCATTGCACTCAATCGATCCATTCAACAGGAAGCAATTTGCGACTAATCTCAAAATTAGATTAGATTAAAATGTATTGTTATTATACAGCACAGGTACAATACACCATCCAACCAGAGAGGATAAATAAATGCTCCAGAAATAAATATGCTTGGAGAAAGGCTTAGTAAGATGTGTATATGCTGCCGTTACCCAATAAAACAAGTCATTGTCACAGTGGATAAATAAATGCTCCAGAAATAAATATGCGTGGAGAAAGGCTAGTGAGGCAGTCTCAGCACGTGAGCGCACACACACAAAGACAGACACACACATACACACACACATACACACACACATAGCACACACATCCACACGCACACACTCACTTTAAACAGACACACTGTAGCACCCACTCCACACACTTTATAGCACACACCCACTTTAAACAAACACACTGTAGCACCCACTCCCCACACTTTATATTTATTGATGAAGGATTGCACTACAACTCGTACACCTTACTGTAAATTGTACCTAAATTGTACCTCATCCCATTTCTGCTTTGCACTATATAGTACTGTACATTAGTACACTGCATAGTATTGTATATTATATGGTAACTCAGAACATTGTACATATGTCTATACCGAACACTGTGACCTCATTTTCTTCTTCTAAATGACATGCTATACTATGTTATTTGATACTATCTTGTCTAGCACAGTCTCTGGAGCGTAACAGTAAGAAGCATTTTGTATGAAAGTATTCTGTACTTCTGTATGACAACTATTAAAGAAACTTGAAACTTGAACACACACACACACACACACACACACACACACACACACACATACTGTGTACGTGCGAAATTAATCGTTCCAGCAAAGTAGGCTTCTATTATTCTAATGACTTGTTTTATTGGGTATCGGCAGGCAGCTATACAGTAAGATTATCACTAAGCCTTTCTCCATGCATATTTATTTCTGGAGCATTTATTTATCCACTCTGGTTGGATGGAGTGTTGTACTTGTGCTGTATAATAACAATACATTGGAATCTAATCTCATTTTGAGATCAGTCGCAAATCGCTTCCTGTTGAATGGATCGATTGAGTGCAATGCCGAACCTCTGCTGTTCGCCGTTTTCGCTTAGCCTAGAATATGACACGGCCACTGATGATGTCACGGTTCGCAAGGAAAAACCAAAATAATTCGGTTCCAGCTGAGCACAGACCTTTCACGTTCCGAAACAATTATTTCCGATGTGAACGCACTGGCCGGTTCGAGATTAGGTTGGGGAACCGGCTCCACATTCAACTGGCTCATCCTACAGTACGTGCCACCAGGCGATTCATTTTATATGTATAAATAGTATTTAATAATTATAATTGTGTAACATGAAAAGGTGGGAGGAGAGTAGTCTGAATTTGGTCCTTTTCATGTTACAGAATTACAATTATTAAATACTATTAATAAATATAAAATTAATTGATACATTTATTTAACAATTGTAATTGTGGTACATGAAAAGGTGGGAGGAGAGTAGTCTGAATTGGGTTCTGGAGCATTGCTCCACCTCATACATTGCACTCATTTGCCAGCCGTGAGCGATTCCAAGCCAGTGAGAACACATCCACCAGATACCTGGTTTCTCCTGTGGTTAACAACTCACTGTGGTCCATATTTTCTGAGCCGCTCACTCACCCATGTCAGGTGATACCCTGCAAGGGTAACTATTGGCTCTTCTCTCAGACCTTCCCCGAGGTGATTGGTTGAGTGACTAGCACTCTGCATGTGACCTCTACAATGAGCTTCCACCCACTGATTTATGAAGCCGTCTGATACTGAATATATAGGAACACGTTTGTACTGGTACCCTAAGTAGCGGTGGAAGTTATTAGTCACGTGGTTTGTTATAGTAAGCATAGGGGAAGCATAGCAATTGTGTATTAAATGCTAGTACAGATTAACATTGTCCGCTAGCAAACGCTTTCTCATATTTAAGAGTTGTTGTAAACATGCTGGGCCAAACACACCAGGCATGCTGGGATTATGCTAACAGCAAGCATTTTCATTGGTCACTTTACCAGAGATTTTTCAAAGGGAGAATCATTCTCAGTTCCTGTATTGTGTCACAGTAGCCACAGAAGACGCGACGTTGGCACTTTTAAACCAGGTTTATATCTGCATAAGAAAGTGTTTCCAGAGGTTAGCAGAGGTTCGGCATTGCACTCAATCGATCCATTCAACAGGAAGCAATTTGCGACTATTTTCAAAATTAGATTAGATTAAAATGTATTGTTATTATACAGCACAGGTACAATACACCATCCAACCAGAGAGGATAAATAAATGCTCCAGAAATAAATATGCTTGGAGAAAGGCTTAGTAAGATGTGTATATGCTGCCGTTACCCAATAAAACAAGTCATTGTCACAGTGGATAAATAAATGCTCCAGAAATAAATATGCGTGGAGAAAGGCTAGTGAGGCAGTCTCAGCACGTGAGCGCACACACACAAAGACAGACACACACATACACACATACACACACACACACACACACACACACACACACACACACACACACACACACACACACACACACACACACACACACACACACACACACACACACACACACACGCACACACACACACATACTGTGTACGTGCGAAATTAATCGGTCCAGCAAAGTAGGCTTCTATTATTCTAATGACTTGTTTTATTGGGTATCGGCAGCTATACAGTAAGATTATCACTAAGCCTTTCTCCATGCATATTTATTTCTGGAGCATTTATTTATCCACTCTGGTTGGATGGTGTGTTGTACTTGTGCTGTATAATAACAATACATTGGAATCTAATCTCATTTTGAGATCAGTCGCAAATCGCTTCCTGTTGAATGGATCGATTGAGTGCAATGCCGAACCTCTGCTGTTCGCCGTTTTCGCTTAGCCTAGAATATGACACGGCCACTGATGATGTCACGGTTCGCAAGGAAAAACCAAAAGAATTCGGTTCCAGCTGAGCACAGACCTTTCACGTTCCGAAACAATTATTTCCGATGTGAACGCACTGGCCGGTTCGAGATTAGGTTGGGGAACCGGCTCCACATTCAACTGGCTCATCCTACGTGCCACCAGGCGATTCATTTTATATGTATAAATAGTATTTAATAATTATAATTGTGTAACATGAAAAGGTGGGAGGAGAGTAGTCTGAATTTGGTCCTTTTCATGTAACAGAATTACAATTATTAAATACTATTAATAAATATAAAATGAATTGATACATTTATTTAACAATTGTAATTGTGGTACATGAAAAGGTGGGAGGAGAGTAGTCTGAATTGGGTTCTGGAGCATTGCTCCACCTCATACATTGCACTCATTTGCCAGCCGTGAGCGATTCCAAGCCAGTGAGAACACATCCACCAGATACCTGGTTTCTCCTGTGGTTAACAACTCACTGTGGTCCATATTTTCTGAGCCGCTCACTCACCCATGTCAGGTGATACCCTGCAAGGGTAACTATTGGCTCTTCTCTCAGACCTTCCCCGAGGTGATTGGTTGAGTGACTAGCACTCTGCATGTGACCTCTACAATGAGCTTCCACCCACTGAATTATGAAGCCGTCTGATACTGAATATATAGGAACACGTTTGTACTGGTACCCTAAGTAGCGGTGGAAGTTATTAGTCACGTGGTTTGTTATAGTAAGCATAGGGGAAGCATAGCAATTGTGTATTAAATGCTAGTACAGATTAACATTGTCCGCTAGCAAACGCTTTCTCATATTTAAGAGTTGTTGTAAACATGCTGGGCCAAACACACCAGGCATGCTGGGATTATGCTAACAGCAAGCATTTTCATTGGTCACTTTACCAGAGATTTTTCAAAGGGAGAATCATTCTCAGTTCCTGTATTGTGTCACAGTAGCCACAGAAGACGCGACGTTGGCACTTTTAAACCAGGTTTATATCTGCATAAGAAAGCGTTTCCAGAGGTTAGCAGAGGTTCGGCATTGCACTCAATCGATCCATTCAACAGGAAGCAATTTGTGACTGTTCTCAAAATGAGATTAGATTAAATGTATTGTTATTATACAGCACAAGTACAATACACCATCCAACCAGAGAGGATAAATAAATGCTCCAGAAATAAATATGCTTGGAGAAATGCTTAGTAAGATGTGTATATGCTGCCGATACCCAATAAAACAAGTCATTGTCACAGTGGATAAATAAATGCTCCAGAAATAAATATACCTGGAGAAAAGCTAGTGAGGCAGCCTCAGCGCGCGAGTGCACACAAACACACACACACACACACACACATACACACACACACACACACACACACACACACACACACACACACACACACACACACACACACACACACACACACACACACATACTGTGTACGTGCGAAATTAATCGTTCCAGCAAAGTAGGCTTCTATTATTCTAATGACTTGTTTTATTGGGTATCGGCAGCTATACAGTAAGATTATCACTAAGCCTTTCTCCATGCATATTTATTTCTGGAGCATTTATTTATCCACTCTGGTTGGATGGTGTGTTGTACTTGTGCTGTATAATAACAATACATTGGAATCTAATCTCATTTTCAGATCAGTCGCAAATCGCTTCCTGTTGAATGGATCGATTGAGTGCAATGCCGAACCTCTGCTGTTCGGCATTTTCGCTTAGCCTAGAATATGACACGGCCACTGATGATGTCACGGTTCGCAAGGAAAAACCAAAAAGAATTCGGTTCCAGCTGAGCACCGACCTTTCACGTTCCGAAACAATTATTTCCGGGGTGAACGCACTGGCCGGTTCGAGATTAGGTTGGGGAACCGGCTCCACATTCAACTGGCTCATCCTACAGTACGTGCCACCAGGCGGTTCATTTTATATGTATAAATAGTATTTAATAATTATAATTGTGTAACATGAAAAGGTGGGACGAGAGTAGTCTGAATTGGGTTCTGGAGCATTGCTCCACCTCATACATTGCACTCATTTGCCAGCCGTGAGCGATTCCAAGCCAGTGAGAACACATCCACCAGATACCTGGTTTCTCCTGTGGTCAACAACTCACTGTGGTCCATATTTTCTGAGCCGCTCACTCACCCATGTCAGGTGATACCCTGCAAGGGTAACTATTGGCTCTTCTCTCAGACCTTACCCGAGGTGGTTGGTTGAGTGACTAGCACTCTGCATGTGACCTCTACAATGAGCTTCCACCCACTGAATTATGAAGCCGTCTGATACTGAATATATACGAACACGTTTGTACTGGTACCCTAAGTAGCGGTGGAAGTTATTAGTCACATGGTTTGTTATAGTAAGCATAGGGAAGCATAGCAATTGTGTATTAAATGCTAGTACAGATTAACATTGTCCGCTAGCAAACGCGTTCTCATATTTAAGAGTTGTTGTAAACATGCTGGGCCAAACACACCAGGCATGCTGGGATTATGCTAACAGAAAGCATTTTCATTGGTCACTTTACCAGAGATTTTTCAAAGGGAGAATCATTCTCAGTTCCTGTAATGTGTCACAGTAGCCACACAAGACGCGGCGTTGGCACTTTTAAACCAGGTTTATATCTGCATAAGAAAGCGTTTCCAGAGGTTAGCAGAGGTTCGGCATTGCACTCAATCGATCCATTCAACGGGAAGCAATTTGCGACTAATTTCAAAATTAGATTAGATTAAAATGTATTGTTATTATACAGCACAGGTACAATACACCATCCAACCAGAGAGGATAAATAAATGCTCCAGAAATAAATATGCTTGGAGAAAGGCTTAGTAAGATGTGTATATGCTGCCGTTACCCAATAAAACAAGTCATTGTCACAGTGGATAAATAAATGCTCCAGAAATAAATATGCGTGGAGAAAGGCTAGTGAGGCAGTCTCAGCACGTGAGCGCACACACACAAAGACAGACACACACATACACACATACACACACACACACACACACATACTGTGTACGTGCGAAATTAATCGTTCCAGCAAAGTAGGCTTCTATTATTCTAATGACTTGTTTTATTGGGTATCGGCAGCTATACAGTAAGATTATCACTAAGCCTTTCTCCATGCATATTTATTTCTGGAGCATTTATTTATCCACTCTGGTTGGATGGTGTGTTGTACTTGTGCTGTATAATAACAATACATTGGAATGTAATCTCATTTTGAGATCAGTCGCAAATCGCTTCCTGTTGAATGGATCGATTGAGTGCAATGCCGAACCTCTGCTGTTCGCCCTTTTCGCTTAGCCTAGAATATGACACGGCCACTGATGATGTCACGGTTCGCAAGGAAAAACCAAAAGAATTCGGTTCCAGCTGAGCACAGACCTTTCACGTTCCGAAACAATTATTTCCGATGTGAACGCACTGGCCGGTTCGAGATTAGGTTGGGGAACCGGCTCCACATTCAACTGGCTCATCCTACGTGCCACCAGGCGATTCATTTTATATGTATAAATAGTATTTAATAATTATAATTGTGTAACATGAAAAGGTGGGAGGAGAGTAGTCTGAATTTGGTCCTTTTCATGTAACAGAATTACAATTATTAAATACTATTAATAAATATAAAATGAATTGATACATTTATTTAACAATTGTAATTGTGGTACATGAAAAGGTGGGAGGAGAGTAGTCTGAATTGGGTTCTGGAGCATTGCTCCACCTCATACATTGCACTCATTTGCCAGCCGTGAGCGATTCCAAGCCAGTGAGAACACATCCACCAGATACCTGGTTTCTCCTGTGGTCAACAACTCACTGTGGTCCATATTTTCTGAGCCGCTCACTCACCCATGTCAGGTGATACCCTGCAAGGGTAACTATTGGCTCTTCTCTCAGACCTTACCCGAGGTGGTTGGTTGAGTGACTAGCACTCTGCATGTGACCTCTACAATGAGCTTCCACCCACTGAATTATGAAGCCGTCTGATACTGAATATATACGAACACGTTTGTACTGGTACCCTAAGTAGCGGTGGAAGTTATTAGTCACATGGTTTGTTATAGTAAGCATAGGGAAGCATAGCAATTGTGTATTAAATGCTAGTACAGATTAACATTGTCCGCTAGCAAACGCGTTCTCATATTTAAGAGTTGTTGTAAACATGCTGGGCCAAACACACCAGGCATGCTGGGATTATGCTAACAGAAAGCATTTTCATTGGGCACTTTACCAGAGATTTTTCAAAGGGAGAATCATTCTCAGTTCCTGTAATGTGTCACAGTAGCCACACAAGACGCGGCGTTGGCACTTTTAAACCAGGTTTATATCTGCATAAGAAAGCGTTTCCAGAGGTTAGCAGAGGTTCGGCATTGCACTCAATCGATCCATTCAACGGGAAGCAATTTGCAACTAATTTCAAAATTAGATTAGATTAAAATGTATTGTTATTATACAGCACAGGTACAATACACCATCCAACCAGAGAGGATAAATAAATGCTCCAGAAATAAATATGCTTGGAGAAAGGCTTAGTAAGATGTGTATATGCTGCCGTTACCCAATAAAACAAGTCATTGTCACAGTGGATAAATAAATGCTCCAGAAATAAATATGCGTGGAGAAAGGCTAGTGAGGCAGTCTCAGCATGTGAGCGCACACACACAAAGACAGACACACACATACACACATACACACACACACACACACACATACTGTGTACGTGCGAAATTAATCGTTCCAGCAAAGTAGGCTTCTATTATTCTAATGACTTGTTTTATTGGGTATCGGCAGCTATACAGTAAGATTATCACTAAGCCTTTCTCCATGCATATTTATTTCTGGAGCATTTATTTATCCACTCTGGTTGGATGGTGTGTTGTACTTGTGCTGTATAATAACAATACATTGGAATGTAATCTCATTTTGAGATCAGTCGCAAATCGCTTCCTGTTGAATGGATCGATTGAGTGCAATGCCGAACCTCTGCTGTTCGCCCTTTTCGCTTAGCCTAGAATATGACACGGCCACTGATGATGTCACGGTTCGCAAGGAAAAACCAAAAGAATTCGGTTCCAGCTGAGCACAGACCTTTCACGTTCCGAAACAATTATTTCCGATGTGAACGCACTGGCCGGTTCGAGATTAGGTTGGGGAACCGGCTCCACATTCAACTGGCTCATCCTACGTGCCACCAGGCGATTCATTTTATATGTATAAATAGTATTTAATAATTATAATTGTGTAACATGAAAAGGTGGGAGGAGAGTAGTCTGAATTTGGTCCTTTTCATGTAACAGAATTACAATTATTAAATACTATTAATAAATATAAAATGAATTGATACATTTATTTAACAATTGTAATTGTGGTACATGAAAAGGTGGGAGGAGAGTAGTCTGAATTGGGTTCTGGAGCATTGCTCCACCTCATACATTGCACTCATTTGCCAGCCGTGAGCGATTCCAAGCCAGTGAGAACACATCCACCAGATACCTGGTTTCTCCTGTGGTCAACAACTCACTGTGGTCCATATTTTCTGAGCCGCTCACTCACCCATGTCAGGTGATACCCTGCAAGGGTAACTATTGGCTCTTCTCTCAGACCTTCCCCGAGGTGATTGGTTGAGTGACTAGCACTCTGCATGTGACGTCTACAATGAGCTTCCACCCACTGGATTATGAAGTCGTCTGATACTGAATATATACAAACACGTTTGTACTGGTACCCTAAGTAGCGGTGGAAGTTATTAGTCACGTGGTTTGTTATAGTAAGCATAGGGGAAGCATAGCAATTGTGTATTAAATGCTAGTACAGATTAACATTGTCCGCTAGCAAACGCTTTCTCATATTTAAGAGTTGTTGTAAACATGCTGGGCCAAACACACCAGGCATGCTGGGATTATGCTAACAGCAAGCATTTTCATTGGTCACTTTACCAGAGATTTTTCAAAGGAAGAATCATTCTCAGTTCCTGTATTGTGTCACAGTAGCCACAGAAGACGCAACGTTGGCACTTTTAAACCAGGTTTATATCTGCATAAGAAAGTGTTTCCAGAGGTTAGCAGAGGTTCGGCATTGCACTCAATCGATCCATTCAACAGGAAGCAATTTGCGACTAATCTCAAAATTAGATTAGATTAAAATGTATTGTTATTATACAGCACAGGTACAATACACCATCCAACCAGAGAGGATAAATAAATGCTCCAGAAATAAATATGCTTGGAGAAAGGCTTAGTAAGATGTGTATATGCTGCCGTTACCCAATAAAACAAGTCATTGTCACAGTGGATAAATAAATGCTCCAGAAATAAATATGCGTGGAGAAAGGCTAGTGAGGCAGTCTCAGCACGTGAGCGCACACACACAAAGACAGACACACACATACACACACACATACACACACACATAGCACACACATCTACACGCACACACTCACTTTAAACAGACACACTGTAGCACCCACTCCACACACTTTATAGCACACACCCACTTTAAACAAACACACTGTAGCACCCACTCCCCACACTTTATATTTATTGATGAAGGATTGCACTACAACTCGTACACCTTACTGTAAATTGTACCTAAATTGTACCTCATCCCATTTCTGCTTTGCACTATATAGTACTGTACATTAGTACACTGCATAGTATTGTATATTATATGGTAACTCAGAACATTGTACATATGTCTATACCGAACACTGTGACCTCATTTTCTTCTTCTAAATGACATGCTATACTATGTTATTTGATACTATCTTGTCTAGCACAGTCTCTGGAGCGTAACAGTAAGAAGCATTTTGTATGAAAGTATTCTGTACTTCTGTATGACAACTATTAAAGAAACTTGAAACTTGAACACACACACACACACACACACACACACACACACACATACTGTGTACGTGCGAAATTAATCGTTCCAGCAAAGTAGGCTTCTATTATTCTAATGACTTGTTTTATTGGGTATCGGCAGGCAGCTATACAGTAAGATTATCACTAAGCCTTTCTCCATGCATATTTATTTCTGGAGCATTTATTTATCCACTCTGGTTGGATGGAGTGTTGTACTTGTGCTGTATAATAACAATACATTGGAATCTAATCTCATTTTGAGATCAGTCGCAAATCGCTTCCTGTTGAATGGATCGATTGAGTGCAATGCCGAACCTCTGCTGTTCGCCGTTTTCGCTTAGCCTAGAATATGACACGGCCACTGATGATGTCACGGTTCGCAAGGAAAAACCAAAATAATTCGGTTCCAGCTGAGCACAGACCTTTCACGTTCCGAAACAATTATTTCCGATGTGAACGCACTGGCCGGTTCGAGATTAGGTTGGGGAACCGGCTCCACATTCAACTGGCTCATCCTACAGTACGTGCCACCAGGCGATTCATTTTATATGTATAAATAGTATTTAATAATTATAATTGTGTAACATGAAAAGGTGGGAGGAGAGTAGTCTGAATTTGGTCCTTTTCATGTTACAGAATTACAATTATTAAATACTATTAATAAATATAAAATTAATTGATACATTTATTTAACAATTGTAATTGTGGTACATGAAAAGGTGGGAGGAGAGTAGTCTGAATTGGGTTCTGGAGCATTGCTCCACCTCATACATTGCACTCATTTGCCAGCCGTGAGCGATTCCAAGCCAGTGAGAACACATCCACCAGATACCTGGTTTCTCCTGTGGTTAACAACTCACTGTGGTCCATATTTTCTGAGCCGCTCACTCACCCATGTCAGGTGATACCCTGCAAGGGTAACTATTGGCTCTTCTCTCAGACCTTCCCCGAGGTGATTGGTTGAGTGACTAGCACTCTGCATGTGACCTCTACAATGAGCTTCCACCCACTGATTTATGAAGCCGTCTGATACTGAATATATAGGAACACGTTTGTACTGGTACCCTAAGTAGCGGTGGAAGTTATTAGTCACGTGGTTTGTTATAGTAAGCATAGGGGAAGCATAGCAATTGTGTATTAAATGCTAGTACAGATTAACATTGTCCGCTAGCAAACGCTTTCTCATATTTAAGAGTTGTTGTAAACATGCTGGGCCAAACACACCAGGCATGCTGGGATTATGCTAACAGCAAGCATTTTCATTGGTCACTTTACCAGAGATTTTTCAAAGGGAGAATCATTCTCAGTTCCTGTATTGTGTCACAGTAGCCACAGAAGACGCGACGTTGGCACTTTTAAACCAGGTTTATATCTGCATAAGAAAGTGTTTCCAGAGGTTAGCAGAGGTTCGGCATTGCACTCAATCGATCCATTCAACAGGAAGCAATTTGCGACTATTTTCAAAATTAGATTAGATTAAAATGTATTGTTATTATACAGCACAGGTACAATACACCATCCAACCAGAGAGGATAAATAAATGCTCCAGAAATAAATATGCTTGGAGAAAGGCTTAGTAAGATGTGTATATGCTGCCGTTACCCAATAAAACAAGTCATTGTCACAGTGGATAAATAAATGCTCCAGAAATAAATATGCGTGGAGAAAGGCTAGTGAGGCAGTCTCAGCACGTGAGCGCACACACACAAAGACAGACACACACATACACACATACACACACACACACACACACACACACACACACACACACACACACACACACACACACACACACACACACACACACACACACACACACACGCACACACACACACATACTGTGTACGTGCGAAATTAATCGGTCCAGCAAAGTAGGCTTCTATTATTCTAATGACTTGTTTTATTGGGTATCGGCAGCTATACAGTAAGATTATCACTAAGCCTTTCTCCATGCATATTTATTTCTGGAGCATTTATTTATCCACTCTGGTTGGATGGTGTGTTGTACTTGTGCTGTATAATAACAATACATTGGAATCTAATCTCATTTTGAGATCAGTCGCAAATCGCTTCCTGTTGAATGGATCGATTGAGTGCAATGCCGAACCTCTGCTGTTCGCCGTTTTCGCTTAGCCTAGAATATGACACGGCCACTGATGATGTCACGGTTCGCAAGGAAAAACCAAAAGAATTCGGTTCCAGCTGAGCACAGACCTTTCACGTTCCGAAACAATTATTTCCGATGTGAACGCACTGGCCGGTTCGAGATTAGGTTGGGGAACCGGCTCCACATTCAACTGGCTCATCCTACGTGCCACCAGGCGATTCATTTTATATGTATAAATAGTATTTAATAATTATAATTGTGTAACATGAAAAGGTGGGAGGAGAGTAGTCTGAATTTGGTCCTTTTCATGTAACAGAATTACAATTATTAAATACTATTAATAAATATAAAATGAATTGATACATTTATTTAACAATTGTAATTGTGGTACATGAAAAGGTGGGAGGAGAGTAGTCTGAATTGGGTTCTGGAGCATTGCTCCACCTCATACATTGCACTCATTTGCCAGCCGTGAGCGATTCCAAGCCAGTGAGAACACATCCACCAGATACCTGGTTTCTCCTGTGGTCAACAACTCACTGTGGTCCATATTTTCTGAGCCGCTCACTCACCCATGTCAGGTGATACCCTGCAAGGGTAACTATTGGCTCTTCTCTCAGACCTTCCCCGAGGTGATTGGTTGAGTGACTAGCACTCTGCATGTGACGTCTACAATGAGCTTCCACCCACTGGATTATGAAGTCGTCTGATACTGAATATATACAAACACGTTTGTACTGGTACCCTAAGTAGCGGTGGAAGTTATTAGTCACGTGGTTTGTTATAGTAAGCATAGGGGAAGCATAGCAATTGTGTATTAAATGCTAGTACAGATTAACATTGTCCGCTAGCAAACGCTTTCTCATATTTAAGAGTTGTTGTAAACATGCTGGGCCAAACACACCAGGCATGCTGGGATTATGCTAACAGCAAGCATTTTCATTGGTCACTTTACCAGAGATTTTTCAAAGGAAGAATCATTCTCAGTTCCTGTATTGTGTCACAGTAGCCACAGAAGACGCAACGTTGGCACTTTTAAACCAGGTTTATATCTGCATAAGAAAGTGTTTCCAGAGGTTAGCAGAGGTTCGGCATTGCACTCAATCGATCCATTCAACAGGAAGCAATTTGCGACTAATCTCAAAATTAGATTAGATTAAAATGTATTGTTATTATACAGCACAGGTACAATACACCATCCAACCAGAGAGGATAAATAAATGCTCCAGAAATAAATATGCTTGGAGAAAGGCTTAGTAAGATGTGTATATGCTGCCGTTACCCAATAAAACAAGTCATTGTCACAGTGGATAAATAAATGCTCCAGAAATAAATATGCGTGGAGAAAGGCTAGTGAGGCAGTCTCAGCACGTGAGCGCACACACACAAAGACAGACACACACATACACACACACATACACACACACATAGCACACACATCCACACGCACACACTCACTTTAAACAGACACACTGTAGCACCCACTCCACACACTTTATAGCACACACCCACTTTAAACAAACACACTGTAGCACCCACTCCCCACACTTTATATTTATTGATGAAGGATTGCACTACAACTCGTACACCTTACTGTAAATTGTACCTAAATTGTACCTCATCCCATTTCTGCTTTGCACTATATAGTACTGTACATTAGTACACTGCATAGTATTGTATATTATATGGTAACTCAGAACATTGTACATATGTCTATACCGAACACTGTGACCTCATTTTCTTCTTCTAAATGACATGCTATACTATGTTATTTGATACTATCTTGTCTAGCACAGTCTCTGGAGCGTAACAGTAAGAAGCATTTTGTATGAAAGTATTCTGTACTTCTGTATGACAACTATTAAAGAAACTTGAAACTTGAACACACACACACACACACACACACACACACACACACACACACACACATACTGTGTACGTGCGAAATTAATCGTTCCAGCAAAGTAGGCTTCTATTATTCTAATGACTTGTTTTATTGGGTATCGGCAGGCAGCTATACAGTAAGATTATCACTAAGCCTTTCTCCATGCATATTTATTTCTGGAGCATTTATTTATCCACTCTGGTTGGATGGAGTGTTGTACTTGTGCTGTATAATAACAATACATTGGAATCTAATCTCATTTTGAGATCAGTCGCAAATCGCTTCCTGTTGAATGGATCGATTGAGTGCAATGCCGAACCTCTGCTGTTCGCCGTTTTCGCTTAGCCTAGAATATGACACGGCCACTGATGATGTCACGGTTCGCAAGGAAAAACCAAAATAATTCGGTTCCAGCTGAGCACAGACCTTTCACGTTCCGAAACAATTATTTCCGATGTGAACGCACTGGCCGGTTCGAGATTAGGTTGGGGAACCGGCTCCACATTCAACTGGCTCATCCTACAGTACGTGCCACCAGGCGATTCATTTTATATGTATAAATAGTATTTAATAATTATAATTGTGTAACATGAAAAGGTGGGACGAGAGTAGTCTGAATTGGGTTCTGGAGCATTGCTCCACCTCATACATTGCACTCATTTGCCAGCCGTGAGCGATTCCAAGCCAGTGAGAACACATCCACCAGATACCTGGTTTCTCCTGTGGTCAACAACTCACTGTGGTCCATATTTTCTGAGCCGCTCACTCACCCATGTCAGGTGATACCCTGCAAGGGTAACTATTGGCTCTTCTCTCAGACCTTACCCGAGGTGGTTGGTTGAGTGACTAGCACTCTGCATGTGACCTCTACAATGAGCTTCCACCCACTGAATTATGAAGCCGTCTGATACTGAATATATACGAACACGTTTGTACTGGTACCCTAAGTAGCGGTGGAAGTTATTAGTCACATGGTTTGTTATAGTAAGCATAGGGAAGCATAGCAATTGTGTATTAAATGCTAGTACAGATTAACATTGTCCGCTAGCAAACGCGTTCTCATATTTAAGAGTTGTTGTAAACATGCTGGGCCAAACACACCAGGCATGCTGGGATTATGCTAACAGAAAGCATTTTCATTGGTCACTTTACCAGAGATTTTTCAAAGGGAGAATCATTCTCAGTTCCTGTAATGTGTCACAGTAGCCACACAAGACGCGGCGTTGGCACTTTTAAACCAGGTTTATATCTGCATAAGAAAGCGTTTCCAGAGGTTAGCAGAGGTTCGGCATTGCACTCAATCGATCCATTCAACGGGAAGCAATTTGCGACTAATTTCAAAATTAGATTAGATTAAAATGTATTGTTATTATACAGCACAGGTACAATACACCATCCAACCAGAGAGGATAAATAAATGCTCCAGAAATAAATATGCTTGGAGAAAGGCTTAGTAAGATGTGTATATGCTGCCGTTACCCAATAAAACAAGTCATTGTCACAGTGGATAAATAAATGCTCCAGAAATAAATATGCGTGGAGAAAGGCTAGTGAGGCAGTCTCAGCACGTGAGCGCACACACACAAAGACAGACACACACATACACACATACACACACACACACACACACATACTGTGTACGTGCGAAATTAATCGTTCCAGCAAAGTAGGCTTCTATTATTCTAATGACTTGTTTTATTGGGTATCGGCAGCTATACAGTAAGATTATCACTAAGCCTTTCTCCATGCATATTTATTTCTGGAGCATTTATTTATCCACTCTGGTTGGATGGTGTGTTGTACTTGTGCTGTATAATAACAATACATTGGAATGTAATCTCATTTTGAGATCAGTCGCAAATCGCTTCCTGTTGAATGGATCGATTGAGTGCAATGCCGAACCTCTGCTGTTCGCCCTTTTCGCTTAGCCTAGAATATGACACGGCCACTGATGATGTCACGGTTCGCAAGGAAAAACCAAAAGAATTCGGTTCCAGCTGAGCACAGACCTTTCACGTTCCGAAACAATTATTTCCGATGTGAACGCACTGGCCGGTTCGAGATTAGGTTGGGGAACCGGCTCCACATTCAACTGGCTCATCCTACGTGCCACCAGGCGATTCATTTTATATGTATAAATAGTATTTAATAATTATAATTGTGTAACATGAAAAGGTGGGAGGAGAGTAGTCTGAATTTGGTCCTTTTCATGTAACAGAATTACAATTATTAAATACTATTAATAAATATAAAATGAATTGATACATTTATTTAACAATTGTAATTGTGGTACATGAAAAGGTGGGAGGAGAGTAGTCTGAATTGGGTTCTGGAGCATTGCTCCACCTCATACATTGCACTCATTTGCCAGCCGTGAGCGATTCCAAGCCAGTGAGAACACATCCACCAGATACCTGGTTTCTCCTGTGGTCAACAACTCACTGTGGTCCATATTTTCTGAGCCGC
The DNA here is from genome assembly GCF_963971535.1 of Notolepis coatsorum. Classification (NCBI taxonomy): domain Eukaryota; kingdom Metazoa; phylum Chordata; class Actinopteri; order Aulopiformes; family Paralepididae; genus Notolepis; species Notolepis coatsorum. The sequence goes on along the minus strand of NC_140171.1, from coordinate 148,319,551 downwards.
TCACTCACCCATGTCAGGTGATACCCTGCAAGGGTAACTATTGGCTCTTCTCTCAGACCTTACCCGAGGTGGTTGGTTGAGTGACTAGCACTCTGCATGTGACCTCTACAATGAGCTTCCACCCACTGAATTATGAAGCCGTCTGATACTGAATATATACGAACACGTTTGTACTGGTACCCTAAGTAGCGGTGGAAGTTATTAGTCACATGGTTTGTTATAGTAAGCATAGGGAAGCATAGCAATTGTGTATTAAATGCTAGTACAGATTAACATTGTCCGCTAGCAAACGCGTTCTCATATTTAAGAGTTGTTGTAAACATGCTGGGCCAAACACACCAGGCATGCTGGGATTATGCTAACAGAAAGCATTTTCATTGGGCACTTTACCAGAGATTTTTCAAAGGGAGAATCATTCTCAGTTCCTGTAATGTGTCACAGTAGCCACACAAGACGCGGCGTTGGCACTTTTAAACCAGGTTTATATCTGCATAAGAAAGCGTTTCCAGAGGTTAGCAGAGGTTCGGCATTGCACTCAATCGATCCATTCAACGGGAAGCAATTTGCGACTAATTTCAAAATTAGATTAGATTAAAATGTATTGTTATTATACAGCACAGGTACAATACACCATCCAACCAGAGAGGATAAATAAATGCTCCAGAAATAAATATGCTTGGAGAAAGGCTTAGTAAGATGTGTATATGCTGCCGTTACCCAATAAAACAAGTCATTGTCACAGTGGATAAATAAATGCTCCAGAAATAAATATGCGTGGAGAAAGGCTAGTGAGGCAGTCTCAGCACGTGAGCGCACACACACAAAGACAGACACACACATACACACATACACACACACACACACACACATACTGTGTACGTGCGAAATTAATCGTTCCAGCAAAGTAGGCTTCTATTATTCTAATGACTTGTTTTATTGGGTATCGGCAGCTATACAGTAAGATTATCACTAAGCCTTTCTCCATGCATATTTATTTCTGGAGCATTTATTTATCCACTCTGGTTGGATGGTGTGTTGTACTTGTGCTGTATAATAACAATACATTGGAATGTAATCTCATTTTGAGATCAGTCGCAAATCGCTTCCTGTTGAATGGATCGATTGAGTGCAATGCCGAACCTCTGCTGTTCGCCCTTTTCGCTTAGCCTAGAATATGACACGGCCACTGATGATGTCACGGTTCGCAAGGAAAAACCAAAAGAATTCGGTTCCAGCTGAGCACAGACCTTTCACGTTCCGAAACAATTATTTCCGATGTGAACGCACTGGCCGGTTCGAGATTAGGTTGGGGAACCGGCTCCACATTCAACTGGCTCATCCTACGTGCCACCAGGCGATTCATTTTATATGTATAAATAGTATTTAATAATTATAATTGTGTAACATGAAAAGGTGGGAGGAGAGTAGTCTGAATTTGGTCCTTTTCATGTAACAGAATTACAATTATTAAATACTATTAATAAATATAAAATGAATTGATACATTTATTTAACAATTGTAATTGTGGTACATGAAAAGGTGGGAGGAGAGTAGTCTGAATTGGGTTCTGGAGCATTGCTCCACCTCATACATTGCACTCATTTGCCAGCCGTGAGCGATTCCAAGCCAGTGAGAACACATCCACCAGATACCTGGTTTCTCCTGTGGTCAACAACTCACTGTGGTCCATATTTTCTGAGCCGCTCACTCACCCATGTCAGGTGATACCCTGCAAGGGTAACTATTGGCTCTTCTCTCAGACCTTCCCCGAGGTGATTGGTTGAGTGACTAGCACTCTGCATGTGACGTCTACAATGAGCTTCCACCCACTGGATTATGAAGTCGTCTGATACTGAATATATACAAACACGTTTGTACTGGTACCCTAAGTAGCGGTGGAAGTTATTAGTCACGTGGTTTGTTATAGTAAGCATAGGGGAAGCATAGCAATTGTGTATTAAATGCTAGTACAGATTAACATTGTCCGCTAGCAAACGCTTTCTCATATTTAAGAGTTGTTGTAAACATGCTGGGCCAAACACACCAGGCATGCTGGGATTATGCTAACAGCAAGCATTTTCATTGGTCACTTTACCAGAGATTTTTCAAAGGAAGAATCATTCTCAGTTCCTGTATTGTGTCACAGTAGCCACAGAAGACGCAACGTTGGCACTTTTAAACCAGGTTTATATCTGCATAAGAAAGTGTTTCCAGAGGTTAGCAGAGGTTCGGCATTGCACTCAATCGATCCATTCAACAGGAAGCAATTTGCGACTAATCTCAAAATTAGATTAGATTAAAATGTATTGTTATTATACAGCACAGGTACAATACACCATCCAACCAGAGAGGATAAATAAATGCTCCAGAAATAAATATGCTTGGAGAAAGGCTTAGTAAGATGTGTATATGCTGCCGTTACCCAATAAAACAAGTCATTGTCACAGTGGATAAATAAATGCTCCAGAAATAAATATGCGTGGAGAAAGGCTAGTGAGGCAGTCTCAGCACGTGAGCGCACACACACAAAGACAGACACACACATACACACACACATACACACACACATAGCACACACATCCACACGCACACACTCACTTTAAACAGACACACTGTAGCACCCACTCCACACACTTTATAGCACACACCCACTTTAAACAAACACACTGTAGCACCCACTCCCCACACTTTATATTTATTGATGAAGGATTGCACTACAACTCGTACACCTTACTGTAAATTGTACCTAAATTGTACCTCATCCCATTTCTGCTTTGCACTATATAGTACTGTACATTAGTACACTGCATAGTATTGTATATTATATGGTAACTCAGAACATTGTACATATGTCTATACCGAACACTGTGACCTCATTTTCTTCTTCTAAATGACATGCTATACTATGTTATTTGATACTATCTTGTCTAGCACAGTCTCTGGAGCGTAACAGTAAGAAGCATTTTGTATGAAAGTATTCTGTACTTCTGTATGACAACTATTAAAGAAACTTGAAACTTGAACACACACACACACACACACACACACACACACACACACACACACATACTGTGTACGTGCGAAATTAATCGTTCCAGCAAAGTAGGCTTCTATTATTCTAATGACTTGTTTTATTGGGTATCGGCAGGCAGCTATACAGTAAGATTATCACTAAGCCTTTCTCCATGCATATTTATTTCTGGAGCATTTATTTATCCACTCTGGTTGGATGGAGTGTTGTACTTGTGCTGTATAATAACAATACATTGGAATCTAATCTCATTTTGAGATCAGTCGCAAATCGCTTCCTGTTGAATGGATCGATTGAGTGCAATGCCGAACCTCTGCTGTTCGCCGTTTTCGCTTAGCCTAGAATATGACACGGCCACTGATGATGTCACGGTTCGCAAGGAAAAACCAAAATAATTCGGTTCCAGCTGAGCACAGACCTTTCACGTTCCGAAACAATTATTTCCGATGTGAACGCACTGGCCGGTTCGAGATTAGGTTGGGGAACCGGCTCCACATTCAACTGGCTCATCCTACAGTACGTGCCACCAGGCGATTCATTTTATATGTATAAATAGTATTTAATAATTATAATTGTGTAACATGAAAAGGTGGGAGGAGAGTAGTCTGAATTTGGTCCTTTTCATGTTACAGAATTACAATTATTAAATACTATTAATAAATATAAAATTAATTGATACATTTATTTAACAATTGTAATTGTGGTACATGAAAAGGTGGGAGGAGAGTAGTCTGAATTGGGTTCTGGAGCATTGCTCCACCTCATACATTGCACTCATTTGCCAGCCGTGAGCGATTCCAAGCCAGTGAGAACACATCCACCAGATACCTGGTTTCTCCTGTGGTTAACAACTCACTGTGGTCCATATTTTCTGAGCCGCTCACTCACCCATGTCAGGTGATACCCTGCAAGGGTAACTATTGGCTCTTCTCTCAGACCTTCCCCGAGGTGATTGGTTGAGTGACTAGCACTCTGCATGTGACCTCTACAATGAGCTTCCACCCACTGATTTATGAAGCCGTCTGATACTGAATATATAGGAACACGTTTGTACTGGTACCCTAAGTAGCGGTGGAAGTTATTAGTCACGTGGTTTGTTATAGTAAGCATAGGGGAAGCATAGCAATTGTGTATTAAATGCTAGTACAGATTAACATTGTCCGCTAGCAAACGCTTTCTCATATTTAAGAGTTGTTGTAAACATGCTGGGCCAAACACACCAGGCATGCTGGGATTATGCTAACAGCAAGCATTTTCATTGGTCACTTTACCAGAGATTTTTCAAAGGGAGAATCATTCTCAGTTCCTGTATTGTGTCACAGTAGCCACAGAAGACGCGACGTTGGCACTTTTAAACCAGGTTTATATCTGCATAAGAAAGTGTTTCCAGAGGTTAGCAGAGGTTCGGCATTGCACTCAATCGATCCATTCAACAGGAAGCAATTTGCGACTATTTTCAAAATTAGATTAGATTAAAATGTATTGTTATTATACAGCACAGGTACAATACACCATCCAACCAGAGAGGATAAATAAATGCTCCAGAAATAAATATGCTTGGAGAAAGGCTTAGTAAGATGTGTATATGCTGCCGTTACCCAATAAAACAAGTCATTGTCACAGTGGATAAATAAATGCTCCAGAAATAAATATGCGTGGAGAAAGGCTAGTGAGGCAGTCTCAGCACGTGAGCGCACACACACAAAGACAGACACACACATACACACATACACACACACACACACACACACACACACACACACACACACACACACACACACACACACACACACACACACACACACACACACACACACACACACACACACACACACGCACACACACACACATACTGTGTACGTGCGAAATTAATCGGTCCAGCAAAGTAGGCTTCTATTATTCTAATGACTTGTTTTATTGGGTATCGGCAGCTATACAGTAAGATTATCACTAAGCCTTTCTCCATGCATATTTATTTCTGGAGCATTTATTTATCCACTCTGGTTGGATGGTGTGTTGTACTTGTGCTGTATAATAACAATACATTGGAATCTAATCTCATTTTGAGATCAGTCGCAAATCGCTTCCTGTTGAATGGATCGATTGAGTGCAATGCCGAACCTCTGCTGTTCGCCGTTTTCGCTTAGCCTAGAATATGACACGGCCACTGATGATGTCACGGTTCGCAAGGAAAAACCAAAAGAATTCGGTTCCAGCTGAGCACAGACCTTTCACGTTCCGAAACAATTATTTCCGATGTGAACGCACCGGCCGGTTCGAGATTAGGTTGGGGAACCGGCTCCACATTCAACTGGCTCATCCTACAGTACGTGCCACCAGGCGATTCATTTTATATGTATAAATAGTATTTAATAATTATAATTGTGTAACATGAAAAGGTGGGAGGAGAGTAGTCTGAATTTGGTCCTTTTCATGTTACAGAATTACAATTATTAAATACTATTAATAAATATAAAATTAATTGATACATTTATTTAACAATTGTAATTGTGGTGCATGAAAAGGTGGGAGGAGAGTAGTCTGAATTGGGTTCTGGAGCATTGCTCCACCTCATACATTGCACTCATTTGCCAGCCGTGAGCGATTCCAAGCCAGTGAGAACACATCCACCAGATACCTGGTTTCTCCTGTGGTTAACAACTCACTGTGGTCCATATTTTCTGAGCCGCTCACTCACCCATGTCAGGTGATACCCTGCAAGGGTAACTATTGGCTCTTCTCTCAGACCTTCCCCGAGGTGATTGGTTGAGTGACTAGCACTCTGCATGTGACCTCTACAATGAGCTTCCACCCACTGAATTATGAAGCCGTCTGATACTGAATATATACGAACACGTTTGTACTGGTACCCTAAGTAGCGGTGGAAGTTATTAGTCACGTGGTTTGTTATAGTAAGCATAGGGGAAGCATAGCAATTGTGTATTAAATGCTAGTACAGATTAACATTGTCCGCTAGCAAACGCTTTCTCATATTTAAGAGTTGTTGTAAACATGCTGGGCCAAACACACCAGGCATGCTGGGATTATGCTAACAGCAGTGGAGGTTTCTCTATGACAACACGTGAAACACAAATTCACTCATAATTCATAATTATTATTAATTTACATATACCTATATATAAAAAAAAAAAAAACTATATATATATATATTTTTTTTTAAATTATTATTATTATTATTTTTTTATTATAAATGTTTTCCTCTGTAAAAAAAATGCCAGTGATTTTTTTTTTCTTCAAAAATGGCCAAAATGTACAGCTCTGAGCAGGCCTGCACTGCAGTATTGCCTGCAGTAATTATTCGTGAAGAAAACTTCACAGGTGTGACCCATTGTTAAATAAATAATAAATAACAGCGAATCAAAATAGGCTATTAACTTCATCTAAGCACGGTCTGTGCAGTTAAACTCTTGCCATTGAATGGAGGATTGATTGATTGACAGCCCTTGACATCCAATACACGGAGGTTGAATATGATTGGCAGCCTTGCAAATCCAATCAGAGATTTCTGCATTGCAAAGTCAAAATGGGTCCAGCTGCATGTGAGGAGGATAGGTTTAGCTCGGGCCAATCTCAAGTTTCTCAAGTTTCTTTATTAGTTGTCATACAGAAGTACAGAATACTTTTATACAAAATGTAACATAAAGAAGCATTTTGTATAAAAGTATTCTGTACTTCTGTATGACACATAATAAAGAAACTTGAGAAACTTGAGATTGGCCCGAGCTAAACCTATCCTCCTCACATGCAGCTGGACCCATTTTGACTATGTGAAAGTTGAGACTATGAGAAAGTTGTTGTTTAGTAGTTAGTAAGCTGTACAGCTATAACAAGTCAGGCTAAATTAAACTTTGCACCAACATTAGGACCGAAGTATAAACCAGCAACTGAGCAACATGAAGAAGTGGATTTATGCATCTGGATCAGAAAAAACGTAAGTAGGCTACAGGGCTTGTATGCTAACAGTAGCTAGGCAGCTTAGCCTACATCACAATGATAATCACCAAGCTAACTTACTGTACACACTGTAGGGCTGGGCAATTAATCGAAACAGAATCGCGATATCGATTCATAGACCTATGCAATCTAATTTCTAAGTTATGACTATTTTCTTTTATTAAAAAAAAACGTTTTTTTTTTTTTTATTATTTTATCTGGGTTGAACATGATTTGTGGAACTCCCTCTGGTGTTGTGGTCGTGGTATTCACTGACCTTTGGGAAGTATTTCGACATGCACATGGGTATCTTAGTGGTGTAGTGTATCTTGTAGACCAGGCCCATTGCAAGTTGCTGTACTCTGTCGTCTACTCTAAGCCATCCTAGGTTATCAAAGTGGACAGGGGTGAGGTGGGTTTTAGGAGTAAGGTCAAGCAGTAGTCTGACCAGTTTGTTTTGTGATGTTTGTAATCTTGTTTTTAGTGCCTTTGAGGTGCTTTGGTACCATGAGGTGCAAGCATAGTCGTAGTACCCTTGAATGAGTGCTCCTGTTAGAGTCTTCAAGGTATTCTTGTTTACCAGAGAGGAGATCCGGTACAGGAATCTAGTTCGTTGGTTGACTTAGTTTTATTACATTGGATCCCATTTTGTCACAGGAAAGATTTGCCTCTATAGGATGGAACCCAGGTAGGTAATTTCATCTTTCCTTTTAAGATAAGATAAGATATTCCTTTATTGATCCCCTTGGGGAAATTCAGGCATCATAGCAGCATGGGGGAAGGGGGGGGGGGGTACAGGTAGTGAAAACAACACAAGCAGTGTAAACAAATAGGTCAATATAATTTACTATCTAACTAACTGAAATATACATTATTCATTATTCACAGTATCCACATAAGGTGCAGTATGCATAAGGTAGTGTTATTGTCCTACTTGGGTTCCTATTAGTTCTAGGTCGATGTCTGGCAGCAGTCGCTGCCCACTGTTGTGGAGCCTGATGGCCACTGGTATGAAGGACTGTCCGAGGCGGTTAGTTGAGTGTCGGGGGGGTATGAGTATGTGGCTTCCTTGTCACCTTCACCTAATTATGTTTTGATCTGGTCAGGTGCGCTGTCACCTAAAATGTTTTGATCTGATCAGGTGCGCTGTCACCTAATATGTTTTGATCTGGTCAGGTGCGCTGTCACCTAATATGATTTCATCTGGTCAGGTGCGCTGTCACCTAATATGTTTTCATCTGGTCAAGTCCGCTGTCACCTAATGTTAATATGTTTTCATCTGTGTCCACTGACACACAGTGGGGGATGTTTTAAAAATATTATTTAATATATAATATAATATAATAATTTGTGCTTCACCTAAAAATTTGGTCAGCAGCCTCCACTGGCTAACAGCAAGCATTTTCATTGGTCACTTTACCAGAGATTTTTCAAAGGAAGAATCATTCTCAGTTCCTGTATTGTGTCACAGTAGCCACAGAAGACGCAACGTTGGCACTTTTAAACCAGGTTTATATCTGCATAAGAAAGTGTTTCCAGAGGTTAGCAGAGGTTCGGCATTGCACTCAATCGATCCATTCAACAGGAAGCAATTTGCGACTAATCTCAAAATTAGATTAGATTAAAATGTATTGTTATTATACAGCACAGGTACAATACACCATCCAACCAGAGAGGATAAATAAATGCTCCAGAAATAAATATGCTTGGAGAAAGGCTTAGTAAGATGTGTATATGCTGCCGTTACCCAATAAAACAAGTCATTGTCACAGTGGATAAATAAATGCTCCAGAAATAAATATGCGTGGAGAAAGGCTAGTGAGGCAGTCTCAGCACGTGAGCGCACACACACAAAGACAGACACACACATACACACACACATACACACACACATAGCACACACATCCACACGCACACACTCACTTTAAACAGACACACTGTAGCACCCACTCCACACACTTTATAGCACACACCCACTTTAAACAAACACACTGTAGCACCCACTCCCCACACTTTATATTTATTGATGAAGGATTGCACTACAACTCGTACACCTTACTGTAAATTGTACCTAAATTGTACCTCATCCCATTTCTGCTTTGCACTATATAGTACTGTACATTAGTACACTGCATAGTATTGTATATTATATGGTAACTCAGAACATTGTACATATGTCTATACCGAACACTGTGACCTCATTTTCTTCTTCTAAATGACATGCTATACTATGTTATTTGATACTATCTTGTCTAGCACAGTCTCTGGAGCGTAACAGTAAGAAGCATTTTGTATGAAAGTATTCTGTACTTCTGTATGACAACTATTAAAGAAACTTGAAACTTGAACACACACACACACACACACACACACACACACACATACTGTGTACGTGCGAAATTAATCGTTCCAGCAAAGTAGGCTTCTATTATTCTAATGACTTGTTTTATTGGGTATCGGCAGGCAGCTATACAGTAAGATTATCACTAAGCCTTTCTCCATGCATATTTATTTCTGGAGCATTTATTTATCCACTCTGGTTGGATGGAGTGTTGTACTTGTGCTGTATAATAACAATACATTGGAATCTAATCTCATTTTGAGATCAGTCGCAAATCGCTTCCTGTTGAATGGATCGATTGAGTGCAATGCCGAACCTCTGCTGTTCGCCGTTTTCGCTTAGCCTAGAATATGACACGGCCACTGATGATGTCACGGTTCGCAAGGAAAAACCAAAATAATTCGGTTCCAGCTGAGCACAGACCTTTCACGTTCCGAAACAATTATTTCCGATGTGAACGCACTGGCCGGTTCGAGATTAGGTTGGGGAACCGGCTCCACATTCAACTGGCTCATCCTACAGTACGTGCCACCAGGCGATTCATTTTATATGTATAAATAGTATTTATTAATTATAATTGTGTAACATGAAAAGGTGGGAGGAGAGTAGTCTGAATTTGGTCCTTTTCATGTTACAGAATTACAATTATTAAATACTATTAATAAATATAAAATTAATTGATACATTTATTTAACAATTGTAATTGTGGTACATGAAAAGGTGGGAGGAGAGTAGTCTGAATTGGGTTCTGGAGCATTGCTCCACCTCATACATTGCACTCATTTGCCAGCCGTGAGCGATTCCAAGCCAGTGAGAACACATCCACCAGATACCTGGTTTCTCCTGTGGTTAACAACTCACTGTGGTCCATATTTTCTGAGCCGCTCACTCACCCATGTCAGGTGATACCCTGCAAGGGTAACTATTGGCTCTTCTCTCAGACCTTCCCCGAGGTGATTGGTTGAGTGACTAGCACTCTGCATGTGACCTCTACAATGAGCTTCCACCCACTGAATTATGAAGCCGTCTGATACTGAATATATAGGAACACGTTTGTACTGGTACCCTAAGTAGCGGTGGAAGTTATTAGTCACGTGGTTTGTTATAGTAAGCATAGGGGAAGCATAGCAATTGTGTATTAAATGCTAGTACAGATTAACATTGTCCGCTAGCAAACGCTTTCTCATATTTAAGAGTTGTTGTAAACATGCTGGGCCAAACACACCAGGCATGCTGGGATTATGCTAACAGCAAGCATTTTCATTGGTCACTTTACCAGAGATTTTTCAAAGGGAGAATCATTCTCAGTTCCTGTATTGTGTCACAGTAGCCACAGAAGACGCGACGTTGGCACTTTTAAACCAGGTTTATATCTGCATAAGAAAGCGTTTCCAGAGGTTAGCAGAGGTTCGGCATTGCACTCAATCGATCCATTCAACAGGAAGCAATTTGCGACTATTTTCAAAATTAGATTAGATTAAAATGTATTGTTATTATACAGCACAGGTACAATACACCATCCAACCAGAGAGGATAAATAAATGCTCCAGAAATAAATATGCTTGGAGAAAGGCTTAGTAAGATGTGTATATGCTGCCGTTACCCAATAAAACAAGTCATTGTCACAGTGGATAAATAAATGCTCCAGAAATAAATATGCGTGGAGAAAGGCTAGTGAGGCAGTCTCAGCACGTGAGCGCACACACACAAAGACAGACACACACATACACACACACATACACACACACACACACACACACACACACACACACACACACACACACACACACACACACACACACACACACACACACACACACACACACACACACACACACACACACACACACATACTGTGTACGTGCGAAATTAATCGGTCCAGCAAAGTAGGCTTCTATTATTCTAATGACTTGTTTTATTGGGTATCGGCAGCTATACAGTAAGATTATCACTAAGCCTTTCTCCATGCATATTTATTTCTGGAGCATTTATTTATCCACTCTGGTTGGATGGTGTGTTGTACTTGTGCTGTATAATAACAATACATTGGAATCTAATCTCATTTTGAGATCAGTCGCAAATCGCTTCCTGTTGAATGGATCGATTGAGTGCAATGCCGAACCTCTGCTGTTCGCCGTTTTCGCTTAGCCTAGAATATGACACGGCCACTGATGATGTCACGGTTCGCAAGGAAAAACCAAAAGAATTCGGTTCCAGCTGAGCACAGACCTTTCACGTTCCGAAACAATTATTTCCGATGTGAACGCACCGGCCGGTTCGAGATTAGGTTGGGGAACCGGCTCCACATTCAACTGGCTCATCCTACAGTACGTGCCACCAGGCGATTCATTTTATATGTATAAATAGTATTTAATAATTATAATTGTGTAACATGAAAAGGTGGGAGGAGAGTAGTCTGAATTTGGTCCTTTTCATGTTACAGAATTACAATTATTAAATACTATTAATAAATATAAAATTAATTGATACATTTATTTAACAATTGTAATTGTGGTACATGAAAAGGTGGGAGGAGAGTAGTCTGAATTGGGTTCTAGAGCATTGCTCCACCTCATACATTGCACTCATTTGCCAGCCGTGAGCGATTCCAAGCCAGTGAGAACACATCCACCAGATACCTGGTTTCTCCTGTGGTTAACAACTCACTGTGGTCCATATTTTCTGAGCCGCTCACTCACCCATGTCAGGTGATACCCTGCAAGGGTAACTATTGGCTCTTCTCTCAGACCTTCCCCGAGGTGGTTGGTTGAGTGACTAGCACTCTGCATGTGACCTCTACAATGAGCTTCCACCCACTGAATTATGAAGCCGTCTGATACTGAATATATACGAACACGTTTGTACTGGTACCCTAAGTAGCGGTGGAAGTTATTAGTCACGTGGTTTGTTATAGTAAGCATAGGGGAAGCATAGCAATTGTGTATTAAATGCTAGTACAGATTAACATTGTCCGCTAGCAAACGCTTTCTCATATTTAAGAGTTGTTGTAAACATGCTGGGCCAAACACACCAGGCATGCTGGGATTATGCTAACAGCAAGCATTTTCATTGGTCACTTTACCAGAGATTTTTCAAAGGGAGAATCATTCTCAGTTCCTGTATTGTGTCACAGTAGCCACAGAAGACGCGACGTTGGCACTTTTAAACCAGGTTTATATCTGCATAAGAAAGCGTTTCCAGAGGTTAGCAGAGGTTCGGCATTGCACTCAATCGATCCATTCAACAGGAAGCAATTTGCGACTATTTTCAAAATTAGATTAGATTAAAATGTATTGTTATTATACAGCACAGGTACAATACACCATCCAACCAGAGAGGATAAATAAATGCTCCAGAAATAAATATGCTTGGAGAAAGGCTTAGTAAGATGTGTATATGCTGCCGTTACCCAATAAAACAAGTCATTGTCACAGTGGATAAATAAATGCTCCAGAAATAAATATGCGTGGAGAAAGGCTAGTGAGGCAGTCTCAGCACGTGAGCGCACACACACAAAGACAGACACACACATACACACACACATACACACACACATAGCACACACATCCACACGCACACACTCACTTTAAACAGACACACTGTAGCACCCACTCCACACACTTTATAGCACACACCCACTTTAAACAAACACACTGTAGCACCCACTCCCCACACTTTATATTTATTGATGAAGGATTGCACTACAACTCGTACACCTTACTGTAAATTGTACCTAAATTGTACCTCATCCCATTTCTGCTTTGCACTATATAGTACTGTACATTAGTACACTGCATAGTATAATTAAGCATTACATCACGCGCAGGAGTGGTTTGTGACCAATAAACCATGCCTAGGGGTGGTCGTTAGACCCCCCTAGGCATGGTTTATTGGTCACAAACCACTCCTGCGCGTGATGTAAAGCTTTTATACAACTGCCAGATTCATCCAACCTTATTTCTATACAATAAACACACATTAATCGAAGATTTATTGAAAAAACCATCCGCCAGAAAAAGTAGTTCCCACAACTACAAAAAAGACAAGTTGCCTCCATGTGGAAGCAGCTTGAAGTGCATCCAACCAAACTAACACATCCAACTGTGTATTATTGGAATGATTGAGAGAAGTTGCCTCATGTGGAAGCAGCTTGAAGTGCATCCAACCAACTAACACATCCAACTGTGTATTATTGGAATGATTGATTGAAAATTTTATTACCAGATGCAGAATGGGTACAATACAGTATGGCTCAATACACACAATTGTTAAGGGAATGCAGACCTACTTTCCATAGAACTTCATTCTTAGATGCTTCTATATAAAGTAGGTAAAACAAATTAAAATGTTTTCTTTGCCCTATAGGGAAAAAAACGTTTTCTTCGCCCTATTTTTTTATTTATTTCCTTTAGCCTAAACTTAACCAGTTGGAAACCAGGGGTACAGTAATAAAATTAGCAATCAACCAATCAATCAATTCAATAGACCATGCTCACTTAAAACAGCGCTGCTTCTCTCTCAGTCTGACTCCCCCGCTGTTGCAGACAGGAGTGTGTGTGTGTGTGTGCGTGTGTGTGCGTGTGTGTGTGTGTGTGTGTGTGTGTGTGTGTGTTTGTGGGTACGCCAGCGTCAGACAGTGTGAGAGTGAACGCTGCAGTCAGTGGGAAGGAAGTAGAAATTTAAATCAATCAATTAATCTATCAATCAATCCGCGATTTTTCTTTTGTTCTAGATTGACTCAAGACCCATCAATTACATCATCCAACATTGTTTAAAGGACTAACACATTCCCCTTGACAGAATCGCTTCATATTTAGTCGTTATGGGCTTATGGCGCTATCAACATTCTGGCGCTATCAACATTCTCCCGGAGTGAGCCGGCGGAGTGATTATGTGATTCGGTTGTGGGCGGGTCCTGAGCCCAGGACCGTGGATTGTTGCCAATAAAGACGTGTAAATGGCCAATCAGAATCGAGAAATTTGCATGCCGTTGTATAATGTATATTATATGGTAACTCAGAACATTGTACATATGTCTATACCGAACACTGTGACCTCATTTTCTTCTTCTAAATGACATGCTATACTATGTTATTTGATACTATCTTGTCTAGCACAGTCTCTGGAGCGTAACAGTAAGAAGCATTTTGTATGAAAGTATTCTGTACTTCTGTATGACAACTATTAAAGAAACTTGAAACTTGAACACACACACACACACATACTGTGTACGTGCGAAATTAATCGTTCCAGCAAAGTAGGCTTCTATTATTCTAATGACTTGTTTTATTGGGTATCGGCAGGCAGCTATACAGTAAGATTATCACTAAGCCTTTCTCCATGCATATTTATTTCTGGAGCATTTATTTATCCACTCTGGTTGGATGGAGTGTTGTACTTGTGCTGTATAATAACAATACATTGGAATCTAATCTCATTTTGAGATCAGTCGCAAATCGCTTCCTGTTGAATGGATCGATTGAGTGCAATGCCGAACCTCTGCTGTTCGCCGTTTTCGCTTAGCCTAGAATATGACACGGCCACTGATGATGTCACGGTTCGCAAGGAAAAACCAAAATTATTCGGTTCCAGCTGAGCACAGACCTTTCACGTTCCGAAACAATTATTTCCGATGTGAACGCACTGGCCGGTTCGAGATTAGGTTGGGGAACCGGCTCCACATTCAACTGGCTCATCCTACAGTACGTGCCACCAGGCGATTCATTTTATATGTATAAATAGTATTTAATAATTATAATTGTGTAACATGAAAAGGTGGGAGGAGAGTAGTCTGAATTTGGTCCTTTTCATGTTACAGAATTACAATTATTAAATACTATTAATAAATATAAAATTAATTGATACATTTATTTAACAATTGTAATTGTGGTACATGAAAAGGTGGGAGGAGAGTAGTCTGAATTGGGTTCTGGAGCATTGCTCCACCTCATACATTGCACTCATTTGCCAGCCGTGAGCGATTCCAAGCCAGTGAGAACACATCCACCAGATACCTGGTTTCTCCTGTGGTTAACAACTCACTGTGGTCCATATTTTCTGAGCCGCTCACTCACCCATGTCAGGTGATACCCTGCAAGGGTAACTATTGGCTCTTCTCTCAGACCTTCCCCGAGGTGATTGGTTGAGTGACTAGCACTCTGCATGTGACCTCTACAATGAGCTTCCACCCACTGAATTATGAAGCCGTCTGATACTGAATATATAGGAACACGTTTGTACTGGTACCCTAAGTAGCGGTGAAAGTTATTAGTCACGTGGTTTGTTATAGTAAGCATAGGGGAAGCATAGCAATTGTGTATTAAATGCTAGTACAGATTAACATTGTCCGCTAGCAAACGCTTTCTCATATTTAAGAGTTGTTGTAAACATGCTGGGCCAAACACACCAGGCATGCTGGGATTATGCTAACAGCAAGCATTTTCATTGGTCACTTTACCAGAGATTTTTCAAAGGGAGAATCATTCTCAGTTCCTGTATTGTGTCACAGTAGCCACAGAAGACGCGACGTTGGCACTTTTAAACCAGGTTTATATCTGCATAAGAAAGCGTTTCCAGAGGTTAGCAGAGGTTCGGCATTGCACTCAATCGATCCATTCAACAGGAAGCAATTTGCGACTATTTTCAAAATTAGATTAGATTAAAATGTATTGTTATTATACAGCACAGGTACAATACACCATCCAACCAGAGAGGATAAATAAATGCTCCAGAAATAAATATGCTTGGAGAAAGGCTTAGTAAGATGTGTATATGCTGCCGTTACCCAATAAAACAAGTCATTGTCACAGTGGATAAATAAATGCTCCAGAAATAAATATGCGTGGAGAAAGGCTAGTGAGGCAGTCTCAGCACGTGAGCGCACACACACAAAGACAGACACACACATACACACATACACACACACACACACACACACACACACACACACACACACACACACACACACACACACACACACACACACACACACACACACACACACACACACACACACACACACACACACACACACATACTGTGTACGTGCGAAATTAATCGGTCCAGCAAAGTAGGCTTCTATTATTCTAATGACTTGTTTTATTGGGTATCGGCAGCTATACAGTAAGATTATCACTAAGCCTTTCTCCATGCATATTTATTTCTGGAGCATTTATTTATCCACTCTGGTTGGATGGTGTGTTGTACTTGTGCTGTATAATAACAATACATTGGAATCTAATCTCATTTTGAGATCAGTCGCAAATCGCTTCCTGTTGAATGGATCGATTGAGTGCAATGCCGAACCTCTGCTGTTCGCCGTTTTCGCTTAGCCTAGAATATGACACGGCCACTGATGATGTCACGGTTCGCAAGGAAAAACCAAAAGAATTCGGTTCCAGCTGAGCACAGACCTTTCACGTTCCGAAACAATTATTTCCGATGTGAACGCACCGGCCGGTTCGAGATTAGGTTGGGGAACCGGCTCCACATTCAACTGGCTCATCCTACGTGCCACCAGGCGATTCATTTTATATGTATAAATAGTATTTAATAATTATAATTGTGTAACATGAAAAGGTGGGAGGAGAGTAGTCTGAATTTGGTCCTTTTCATGTTACAGAATTACAATTATTAAATACTATTAATAAATATAAAATTAATTGATACATTTATTTAACAATTGTAATTGTGGTACATGAAAAGGTGGGAGGAGAGTAGTCTGAATTGGGTTCTGGAGCATTGCTCCACCTCATACATTGCACTCATTTGCCAGCCGTGAGCGATTCCAAGCCAGTGAGAACACATCCACCAGATACCTGGTTTCTCCTGTGGTTAACAACTCACTGTGGTCCATATTTTCTGAGCCGCTCACTCACCCATGTCAGGTGATACCCTGCAAGGGTAACTATTGGCTCTTCTCTCAGACCTTCCCCGAGGTGATTGGTTGAGTGAATAGCACTCTGCATGTGACCTCTACAATGAGCTTCCACCCACTGAATTATGAAGCCGTCTGATACTGAATATATAGGAACACGTTTGTACTGGTACCCTAAGTAGCGGTGGAAGTTATTAGTCACGTGGTTTGTTATAGTAAGCATAGGGGAAGCATAGCAATTGTGTATTAAATGCTAGTACAGATTAACATTGTCCGCTAGCAAACGCTTTCTCATATTTAAGAGTTGTTGTAAACATGCTGGGCCAAACACACCAGGCATGCTGGGATTATGCTAACAGCAAGCATTTTCATTGGTCACTTTACCAGAGATTTTTCAAAGGGAGAATCATTCTCAGTTCCTGTATTGTGTCACAGTAGCCACAGAAGACGCGACGTTGGCACTTTTAAACCAGGTTTATATCTGCATAAGAAAGCGTTTCCAGAGGTTAGCAGAGGTTCGGCATTGCACTCAATCGATCCATTCAACAGGAAGCAATTTGCGACTAATCTCAAAATTAGATTAGATTAAAATGTATTGTTATTATACAGCACAGGTACAATACACCATCCAACCAGAGAGGATACATAAATGCTCCAGAAATAAATATGCTTGGAGAAAGGCTTAGTAAGATGTGTATATGCTGCCGTTACCCAATAAAACAAGTCATTGTCACAGTGGATAAATAAATGCTCCAGAAATAAATATGCATGGAGAAAGGCTAGTGAGGCAGTCTCAGCACGTGAGCGCACACACACAAAGACAGACACACACATACACACATACACACACACACACACACACACACACACACACACACACACACACACACACACACACACACACACACACACACACACACACACACACACACATACTGTGTACTGTACGTGCGAAATTAATCGGTCTAGCAAAGTAGGCTTCTATTATTCTAATGACTTGTTTTATTGGGTATCGGCAGCTATACAGTAAGATTATCACTAAGCCTTTCTCCATGCATATTTATTTCTGGAGCATTTATTTATCCACTCTGGTTGGATGGTGTGTTGTACTTGTGCTGTATAATAACAATACATTGGAATCTAATCTCATTTTGAGATCAGTCGCAAATCGCTTCCTGTTGAATGGATCGATTGAGTGCAATGCCGAACCTCTGCTGTTCGCCGTTTTCGCTTAGCCTAGAATATGACACGGCCACTGATGATGTCACGGTTCGCAAGGAAAAACCAAAAGAATTCGGTTCCAGCTGAGCACAGACCTTTCACGTTCCGAAACAATTATTTCCGATGTGAACGCACCGGCCGGTTCGAGATTAGGTTGGGGAACCGGCTCCACATTCAACTGGCTCATCCTACAGTACGTGCCACCAGGCGATTAATTTTATATGTATAAATAGTATTTAATAATTATAATTGTGTAACATGAAAAGGTGGGAGGAGAGTAGTCTGAATTTGGTCCTTTTCATGTTACAGAATTACAATTATTAAATACTATTAATAAATATAAAATTAATTGATACATTTATTTAACAATTGTAATTGTGGTACATGAAAAGGTGGGAGGAGAGTAGTCTGAATTGGGTTCTGGAGCATTGCTCCACCTCATACATTGCACTCATTTGCCAGCCGTGAGCGATTCCAAGCCAGTGAGAACACATCCACCAGATACCTGGTTTCTCCTGTGGTTAACAACTCACTGTGGTCCATATTTTCTGAGCCGCTCACTCACCCATGTCAGGTGATACCCTGCAAGGGTAACTATTGGCTCTTCTCTCAGACCTTCCCCGAGGTGGTTGGTTGAGTGACTAGCACTCTGCATGTGACCTCTACAATGAGCTTCCACCCACTAAATTATGAAGCCGTCTGATACTGAATATATACGAACACGTTTGTACTGGTACCCTAAGTAGCGGTGGAAGTTATTAGTCACGTGGTTTGTTATAGTAAGCATAGGGGAAGCATAGCAATTGTGTATTAAATGCTAGTACAGATTAACATTGTCCGCTAGCAAACGCTTTCTCATATTTAAGAGTTGTTGTAAACATGCTGGGCCAAACACACCAGGCATGCTGGGATTATGCTAACAGAAAGCATTTTCATTGGTCACTTTACCAGAGATTTTTCAAAGGGAGAATCATTCTCAGTTCCTGTAATGTGTCACAGTAGCCACACAAGACGCGGCGTTGGCACTTTTAAACCAGGTTTATATCTGCATAAGAAAGCGTTTCCAGAGGTTAGCAGAGGTTCGGCATTGCACTCAATCAATCCATTCAACAGGAAGCAATTTGCGACTAATTTCAAAATTAGATTAGATTAAAATGTATTGTTATTATACAGCACAGGTACAATACACCATCCAACCAGAGAGGATAAATAAATGCTCCAGAAATAAATATGCTTGGAGAAAGGCTTAGTAAGATGTGTATATGCTGCCGTTACCCAATAAAACAAGTCATTGTCACAGTGGATAAATAAATGCTCCAGAAATAAATATGCGTGGAGAAAGGCTAGTGAGGCAGTCTCAGCACGTGAGCGCACACACACAAAGACAGACACACACATACACACACACATACACACACACATAGCACACACATCCACACGCACACACTCACTTTAAACAGACACACTGTAGCACCCACTCCACACACTTTATAGCACACACCCACTTTAAACAAACACACTGTAGCACCCACTCCCCACACTTTATATTTATTGATGAAGGATTGCACTACAACTCGTACACCTTACTGTAAATTGTACCTAAATTGTACCTCATCCCATTTCTGCTTTGCACTATATAGTACTGTACATTAGTACACTGCATAGTATTGTATATTATATGGTAACTCAGAACATTGTACATATGTCTATACCGAACACTGTGACCTCATTTTCTTCTTCTAAATGACATGCTATACTATGTTATTTGATACTATCTTGTCTAGCACAGTCTCTGGAGCGTAACAGTAAGAAGCATTTTGTATGAAAGTATTCTGTACTTCTGTATGACAACTATTAAAGAAACTTGAAACTTGAACACACACACACACACACACACACACACACACACACACACACACACATACTGTGTACGTGCTAAATTAATCGTTCCAGCAAAGTAGGCTTCTATTATTCTAATGACTTGTTTTATTGGGTATCGGCAGGCAGCTATACAGTAAGATTATCACTAAGCCTTTCTCCATGCATATTTATTTCTGGAGCATTTATTTATCCACTCTGGTTGGATGGAGTGTTGTACTTGTGCTGTATAATAACAATACATTGGAATCTAATCTCATTTTGAGATCAGTCGCAAATCGCTTCCTGTTGAATGGATCGATTGAGTGCAATGCCGAACCTCTGCTGTTCGCCGTTTTCGCTTAGCCTAGAATATGACACGGCCACTGATGATGTCACGGTTCGCAAGGAAAAACCAAAAGAATTCGGTTCCAGCTGAGCACAGACCTTTCACGTTCCGAAACAATTATTTCCGATGTGAACGCACTGGCCGGTTCGAGATTAGGTTGGGGAACCGGCTCCACATTCAACTGGCTCATCCTACAGTACGTGCCACCAGGCGATTCATTTTATATGTATAAATAGTATTTAATAATTATAATTGTGTAACATGAAAAGGTGGGAGGAGAGTAGTCTGAATTTGGTCCTTTTCATGTTACAGAATTACAATTATTAAATACTATTAATAAATATAAAATTAATTGATACATTTATTTAACAATTGTAATTGTGGTACATGAAAAGGTGGGAGGAGAGTAGTCTGAATTGGGTTCTGGAGCATTGCTCCACCTAATACATTGCACTCATTTGCCAGCCGTGAGCGATTCCAAGCCAGTGAGAACACATCCACCAGATACCTGGTTTCTCCTGTGGTTAACAACTCACTGTGGTCCATATTTTCTGAGCCGCTCACTCACCCATGTCAGGTGATACCCTGCAAGGGTAACTATTGGCTCTTCTCTCAGACCTTCCCCGAGGTGATTGGTTGAGTGACTAGCACTCTGCATGTGACCTCTACAATGAGCTTCCACCCACTGAATTATGAAGCCGTCTGATACTGAATATATAGGAACACGTTTGTACTGGTACCCTAAGTAGCGGTGGAAGTTATTAGTCACGTGGTTTGTTATAGTAAGCATAGGGGAAGCATAGCAATTGTGTATTAAATGCTAGTACAGATTAACATTGTCCGCTAGCAAACGCTTTCTCATATTTAAGAGTTGTTGTAAACATGCTGGGCCAAACACACCAGGCATGCTGGGATTATGCTAACAGCAAGCATTTTCATTGGTCACTTTACCAGAGATTTTTCAAAGGGAGAATCATTCTCAGTTCCTGTATTGTGTCACAGTAGCCACAGAAGACGCGACGTTGGCACTTTTAAACCAGGTTTATATCTGCATAAGAAAGCGTTTCCAGAGGTTAGCAGAGGTTCGGCATTGCACTCAATCGATCCATTCAACAGGAAGCAATTTGCGACTAATCTCAAAATTAGATTAGATTAAAATGTATTGTTATTATACAGCACAGGTACAATACACCATCCAACCAGAGAGGATAAATAAATGCTCCAGAAATAAATATGCTTGGAGAAAGGCTTAGTAAGATGTGTATATGCTGCCGTTACCCAATAAAACAAGTCATTGTCACAGTGGATAAATAAATGCTCCAGAAATAAATATGCGTGGAGAAAGGCTAGTGAGGCAGTCTCAGCACGTGAGCGCACACACACAAAGACAGACACACACATACACACACACATACACACACACATAGCACACACATCCACACGCACACACTCACTTTAAACAGACACACTGTAGCACCCACTCCACACACTTTATAGCACACACCCACTTTAAACAAACACACTGTAGCACCCACTCCCCACACTTTATATTTATTGATGAAGGATTGCACTACAACTCGTACACCTTACTGTAAATTGTACCTAAATTGTACCTCATCCCATTTCTGCTTTGCACTATATAGTACTGTACATTAGTACACTGCATAGTATTGTATATTATATGGTAACTCAGAACATTGTACATATGTCTATACCGAACACTGTGACCTCATTTTCTTCTTCTAAATGACATGCTATACTATGTTATTTGATACTATCTTGTCTAGCACAGTCTCTGGAGCGTAACAGTAAGAAGCATTTTGTATGAAAGTATTCTGTACTTCTGTATGACAACTATTAAAGAAACTTGAAACTTGAACACACACACACACACACACACACACACACACACACATACTGTGTACGTGCGAAATTAATCGTTCCAGCAAAGTAGGCTTCTATTATTCTAATGACTTGTTTTATTGGGTATCGGCAGGCAGCTATACAGTAAGATTATCACTAAGCCTTTCTCCATGCATATTTATTTCTGGAGCATTTATTTATCCACTCTGGTTGGATGGAGTGTTGTACTTGTGCTGTATAATAACAATACATTGGAATCTAATCTCATTTTGAGATCAGTCGCAAATCGCTTCCTGTTGAATGGATCGATTGAGTGCAATGCCGAACCTCTGCTGTTCGCCGTTTTCGCTTAGCCTAGAATATGACACGGCCACTGATGATGTCACGGTTCGCAAGGAAAAACCAAAATAATTCGGTTCCAGCTGAGCACAGACCTTTCACGTTCCGAAACAATTATTTCCGATGTGAACGCACTGGCCGGTTCGAGATTAGGTTGGGGAACCGGCTCCACATTCAACTGGCTCATCCTACAGTACGTGCCACCAGGCGATTCATTTTATATGTATAAATAGTATTTAATAATTATAATTGTGTAACATGAAAAGGTGGGAGGAGAGTAGTCTGAATTTGGTCCTTTTCATGTTACAGAATTACAATTATTAAATACTATTAATAAATATAAAATTAATTGATACATTTATTTAACAATTGTAATTGTGGTACATGAAAAGGTGGGAGGAGAGTAGTCTGAATTGGGTTCTGGAGCATTGCTCCACCTAATACATTGCACTCATTTGCCAGCCGTGAGCGATTCCAAGCCAGTGAGAACACATCCACCAGATACCTGGTTTCTCCTGTGGTTAACAACTCACTGTGGTCCATATTTTCTGAGCCGCTCACTCACCCATGTCAGGTGATACCCTGCAAGGGTAACTATTGGCTCTTCTCTCAGACCTTCCCCGAGGTGATTGGTTGAGTGACTAGCACTCTGCATGTGACCTCTACAATGAGCTTCCACCCACTGAATTATGAAGCCGTCTGATACTGAATATATAGGAACACGTTTGTACTGGTACCCTAAGTAGCGGTGGAAGTTATTAGTCACGTGGTTTGTTATAGTAAGCATAGGGGAAGCATAGCAATTGTGTATTAAATGCTAGTACAGATTAACATTGTCCGCTAGCAAACGCTTTCTCATATTTAAGAGTTGTTGTAAACATGCTGGGCCAAACACACCAGGCATGCTGGGATTATGCTAACAGCAAGCATTTTCATTGGTCACTTTACCAGAGATTTTTCAAAGGGAGAATCATTCTCAGTTCCTGTATTGTGTCACAGTAGCCACAGAAGACGCGACGTTGGCACTTTTAAACCAGGTTTATATCTGCATAAGAAAGCGTTTCCAGAGGTTAGCAGAGGTTCGGCATTGCACTCAATCGATCCATTCAACAGGAAGCAATTTGCGACTATTTTCAAAATTAGATTAGATTAAAATGTATTGTTATTATACAGCACAGGTACAATACACCATCCAACCAGAGAGGATAAATAAATGCTCCAGAAATAAATATGCTTGGAGAAAGGCTTAGTAAGATGTGTATATGCTGCCGTTACCCAATAAAACAAGTCATTGTCACAGTGGATAAATAAATGCTCCAGAAATAAATATGCGTGGAGAAAGGCTAGTGAGGCAGTCTCAGCACGTGAGCGCACACACACAAAGACAGACACACACATACACACACACATACACACACACATAGCACACACATCCACACGCACACACTCACTTTAAACAGACACACTGTAGCACCCACTCCACACACTTTATAGCACACACCCACTTTAAACAAACACACTGTAGCACCCACTCCCCACACTTTATATTTATTGATGAAGGATTGCACTACAACTCGTACACCTTACTGTAAATTGTACCTAAATTGTACCTCATCCCATTTCTGCTTTGCACTATATAGTACTGTACATTAGTACACTGCATAGTATAATTAAGCATTACATCACGCGCAGGAGTGGTTTGTGACCAATAAACCATGCCTAGGGGTGGTCGTTAGGCCCGAGGCGCAGCCGAGGGTCGTTAGACCCCCCTAGGCATGGTTTATTGGTCACAAACCACTCCTGCGCGTGATGTAAAGCTTTTATACAACTGCCAGATTCATCCAACCTTATTTCTATACAATAAACACACATTAATCGAAGATTTATTGAAAAAACCATCCGCCAGAAAAAGTAGTTCCCACAACTACAAAAAAGACAAGTTGCCTCCATGTGGAAGCAGCTTGAAGTGCATCCAACCAAACTAACACATCCAACTGTGTATTATTGGAATGATTGAGAGAAGTTGCCTCATGTGGAAGCAGCTTGAAGTGCATCCAACCAACTAACACATCCAACTGTGTATTATTGGAATGATTGATTGAAAATTTTATTACCAGATGCAGAATGGGTACAATACAGTACGGCTCAATACACACAATTGTTAAGGGAATGCAGACCTACTTTCCATAGAACTTCATTCTTAGATGCTTCTATATAAAGTAGGTAAAACAAATTAAAATGTTTTCTTTGCCCTATAGGGAAAAAAACGTTTTCTTCGCCCTATTTTTTTATTTCTTTCTTTTAGCCTAAACTTAACCAGTTGGAAACCAGGGGTACAGTAATAAAATTAGCAATCAACCAATCAATCAATTCAATAGACCATGCTCACTTAAAACAGCACTGCTTCTCTCTCAGTCTGACTCCCCCGCTGTTGCAGACAGGAGTGTGTGTGTGTGTGTGCGTGTGTGTGCGTGTGTGTGTGTGTGTGTGTGTGTGTGTGTGTGTGTGTGTGTGTGTGTGTGTGTGTGTGTGTGTTTGTGGGTACGCCAGCGTCAGACAGTGTGAGAGTGAACGCTGCAGTCAGTGGGAAGGAAGTAGAAATTTAAATCAATCAATTAATCTATCAATCAATCCGCGATTTTTCTTTTGTTCTAGATTGACTCAAGACCCATCAATTACATCATCCAACATTGTTTAAAGGACTAACACATTCCCCTTGACAGAATCGCTTCATATTTAGTCGTTATGGGCTTATGGCGCTATCAACATTCTGGCGCTATCAACATTCTCCCGGAGTGAGCCGGCGGAGTGATTATGTGATTCGGTTGTGGGCGGGTCCTGAGCCCAGGACCGTGGATTGTTGCCAATAAAGACGTGTAAATGGCCAATCAGAATCGAGAAATTTGCATGCCGTTGTATAATGTATATTATATGGTAACTCAGAACATTGTACATATGTCTATACCGAACACTGTGACCTCATTTTCTTCTTCTAAATGACATGCTATACTATGTTATTTGATACTATCTTGTCTAGCACAGTCTCTGGAGCGTAACAGTAAGAAGCATTTTGTATGAAAGTATTCTGTACTTCTGTATGACAACTATTAAAGAAACTTGAAACTTGAACACACACACACACACACACACACACACACACATACTGTGTACGTGCGAAATTAATCGTTCCAGCAAAGTAGGCTTCTATTATTCTAATGACTTGTTTTATTGGGTATCGGCAGGCAGCTATACAGTAAGATTATCACTAAGCCTTTCTCCATGCATATTTATTTCTGGAGCATTTATTTATCCACTCTGGTTGGATGGAGTGTTGTACTTGTGCTGTATAATAACAATACATTGGAATCTAATCTCATTTTGAGATCAGTCGCAAATCGCTTCCTGTTGAATGGATCGATTGAGTGCAATGCCGAACCTCTGCTGTTCGCCGTTTTCGCTTAGCCTAGAATATGACACGGCCACTGATGATGTCACGGTTCGCAAGGAAAAACCAAAATAATTCGGTTCCAGGTGAGCACAGACCTTTCACGTTCCGAAACAATTATTTCCGATGTGAACGCACTGGCCGGTTCGAGATTAGGTTGGGGAACCGGCTCCACATTCAACTGGCTCATCCTACAGTACGTGCCACCAGGCGATTCATTTTATATGTATAAATAGTATTTAATAATTATAATTGTGTAACATGAAAAGGTGGGAGGAGAGTAGTCTGAATTTGGTCCTTTTCATGTTACAGAATTACAATTATTAAATACTATTAATAAATATAAAATTAATTGATACATTTATTTAACAATTGTAATTGTGGTACATGAAAAGGTGGGAGGAGAGTAGTCTGAATTGAGTTCTGGAGCATTGCTCCACCTCATACATTGCACTCATTTGCCAGCCGTGAGCGATTCCAAGCCAGTGAGAACACATCCACCAGATACCTGGTTTCTCCTGTGGTTAACAACTCACTGTGGTCCATATTTTCTGAGCCGCTCACTCACCCATGTCAGGTGATAGCCTGCAAGGGTAACTATGGGCTCTTCTCTCAGACCTTCCCCGAGGTGATTGGTTGAGTGACTAGCACTCTGCATGTGACCTCTACAATGAGCTTCCACCCACTGAATTATGAAGCCGTCTGATACTGAATATATAGGAACACGTTTGTACTGGTACCCTAAGTAGCGGTGGAAGTTATTAGTCACGTGGTTTGTTATAGTAAGCATAGGGGAAGCATAGCAATTGTGTATTAAATGCTAGTACAGATTAACATTGTCCGCTAGCAAACGCTTTCTCATATTTAAGAGTTGTTGTAAACATGCTGGGCCAAACACACCAGGCATGCTGGGATTATGCTAACAGCAAGCATTTTCATTGGTCACTTTACCAGAGATTTTTCAAAGGGAGAATCATTCTCAGTTCCTGTATTGTGTCACAGTAGCCACAGAAGACGCGACGTTGGCACTTTTAAACCAGGTTTATATCTGCATAAGAAAGCGTTTCCAGAGGTTAGGAGAGGTTCGGCATTGCACTCAATCGATCCATTCAACAGGAAGCAATTTGCGACTATTTTCAAAATTAGATTAGATTAAAATGTATTGTTATTATACAGCACAGGTACAATACACCATCCAACCAGAGAGGATAAATAAATGCTCCAGAAATAAATATGCTTGGAGAAAGGCTTAGTAAGATGTGTATATGCTGCCGTTACCCAATAAAGCAAGTCATTGTCACAGTGGATAAATAAATGCTCCAGAAATAAATATGCGTGGAGAAAGGCTAGTGAGGCAGTCTCAGCACGTGAGCGCACACACACAAAGACAGACACACACATACACACATACACACACACACACACACACACACACACACACACACACACACACACACACACACACACACACACACACACACACACACACACACACACACACACACACACACACACATACTGTGTACGTGCGAAATTAATCGGTCCAGCAAAGTAGGCTTCTATTATTCTAATGACTTGTTTTATTGGGTATCGGCAGCTATACAGTAAGATTATCACTAAGCCTTTCTCCATGCATATTTATTTCTGGAGCATTTATTTATCCACTCTGGTTGGATGGTGTGTTGTACTTGTGCTGTATAATAACAATACATTGGAATCTAATCTCATTTTGAGATCAGTCGCAAATCGCTTCCTGTTGAATGGATCGATTGAGTGCAATGCCGAACCTCTGCTGTTCGCCGTTTTCGCTTAGCCTAGAATATGACACGGCCACTGATGATGTCACGGTTCGCAAGGAAAAACCAAAAGAATTCGGTTCCAGCTGAGCACAGACCTTTCACGTTCCGAAACAATTATTTCCGATGTGAACGCACCGGCCGGTTCGAGATTAGGTTGGGGAACCGGCTCCACATTCAACTGGCTCATCCTACGTGCCACCAGGCGATTCATTTTATATGTATAAATAGTATTTAATAATTATAATTGTGTAACATGAAAAGGTGGGAGGAGAGTAGTCTGAATTTGGTCCTTTTCATGTAACAGAATTACAATTATTAAATACTATTAATAAATATAAAATTAATTGATACATTTATTTAACAATTGTAATTGTGGTACATGAAAAGGTGGGAGGAGAGTAGTCTGAATTGGGTTCTGGAGCATTGCTCCACCTCATACATTGCACTCATTTGCCAGCCGTGAGCGATTCCAAGCCAGTGAGAACACATCCACCAGATACCTGGTTTCTCCTGTGGTTAACAACTCACTGTGGTCCATATTTTCTGAGCCGCTCACTCACCCATGTCAGGTGATACCCTGCAAGGGTAACTATTGGCTCTTCTCTCAGACCTTCCCCGAGGTGATTGGTTGAGTGACTAGCACTCTGCATGTGACCTCTACAATGAGCTTCCACCCACTGGATTATGAAGCCGTCTGATACTGAATATATACAAACACGTTTGTACTGGTACCCTAAGTAGCGGTGGAAGTTATTAGTCACGTGGTTTGTTATAGTAAGCATAGGGGAAGCATAGCAATTGTGTATTAAATGCTAGTACAGATTAACATTGTCCGCTAGCAAACGCTTTCTCATATTTAAGAGTTGTTGTAAACATGCTGGGCCAAACACACCAGGCATGCTGGGATTATGCTAACAGCAAGCATTTTCATTGGTCACTTTACCAGAGATTTTTCAAAGGGAGAATCATTCTCAGTTCCTGTATTGTGTCACAGTAGCCACAGAAGACGCGACGTTGGCACTTTTAAACCAGGTTTATATCTGCATAAGAAAGCGTTTCCAGAGGTTAGCAGAGGTTCGGCATTGCACTCAATCGATCCATTCAACAGGAAGCAATTTGCGACTATTTTCAAAATTAGATTAGATTAAAATGTATTGTTATTATACAGCACAGGTACAATACACCATCCAACCAGAGAGGATAAATAAATGCTCCAGAAATAAATATGCTTGGAGAAAGGCTTAGTAAGATGTGTATATGCTGCCGTTACCCAATAAAACAAGTCATTGTCACAGTGGATAAATAAATGCTCCAGAAATAAATATGCGTGGAGAAAGGCTAGTGA
This sequence comes from Notolepis coatsorum, assembly GCF_963971535.1. Classification (NCBI taxonomy): domain Eukaryota; kingdom Metazoa; phylum Chordata; class Actinopteri; order Aulopiformes; family Paralepididae; genus Notolepis; species Notolepis coatsorum. The sequence goes on along the minus strand of NC_140171.1, from coordinate 148,290,131 downwards.
GGCAGTCTCAGCACGTGAGCGCACACACGCAAAGACAGACACACACATACACACATACACACACACACACACACACACACACACACACACACACACACACACACACACACACACACACACACACACACACACACACACACACACATACTGTGTACGTGCGAAATTAATCGGTCCAGCAAAGTAGGCTTCTATTATTCTAATGACTTGTTTTATTGGGTATCGGCAGCTATACAGTAAGATTATCACTAAGCCTTTCTCCATGCATATTTATTTCTGGAGCATTTATTTATCCACTCTGGTTGGATGGTGTGTTGTACTTGTGCTGTATAATAACAATACATTGGAATCTAATCTCATTTTGAGATCAGTCGCAAATCGCTTCCTGTTGAATGGATCGATTGAGTGCAATGCCGAACCTCTGCTGTTCGCCGTTTTCGCTTAGCCTAGAATATGACACGGCCACTGATGATGTCACGGTTCGCAAGGAAAAACCAAAAGAATTCGGTTCCAGCTGAGCACAGACCTTTCACGTTCCGAAACAATTATTTCCGATGTGAACGCACCGGCCGGTTCGAGATTAGGTTGGGGAACCGGCTCCACATTCAACTGGCTCATCCTACAGTACGTGCCACCAGGCGATTCATTTTATATGTATAAATAGTATTTAATAATTATAATTGTGTAACATGAAAAGGTGGGAGGAGAGTAGTCTGAATTTGGTCCTTTTCATGTTACAGAATTACAATTATTAAATACTATTAATAAATATAAAATTAATTGATACATTTATTTAACAATTGTAATTGTGGTACATGAAAAGGTGGGAGGAGAGTAGTCTGAATTGGGTTCTGGAGCATTGCTCCACCTCATACATTGCACTCATTTGCCAGCCGTGAGCGATTCCAAGCCAGTGAGAACACATCCACCAGATACCTGGTTTCTCCTGTGGTTAACAACTCACTGTGGTCCATATTTTCTGAGCCGCTCGCTCACCCATGTCAGGTGATACCCTGCAAGGGTAACTATTGGCTCTTCTCTCAGACCTTCCCCTAGGTGGTTGGTTGAGTGACTAGCACTCTGCATGTGACCTCTACAATGAGCTTCCACCCACTGAATTATGAAGCCGTCTGATATTGAATATATAGGAACACGTTTGTACTGGTACCCTAAGTAGCGGTGGAAGTTATTAGTCACGTGGTTTGTTATAGTAAGCATAGGGGAAGCATAGCAATTGTGTATTAAATGCGTCACGTGGTTTGTTATAGTAAGCATAGGGGAAGCATAGCAATTGTGTATTAAATGCTAGTACAGATTAACATTGTCCGCTAGCAAACGCTTTCTCATATTTAAGAGTTGTTGTAAACATGCTGGGCCAAACACACCAGGCATGCTGGGATTATGCTAACAGCAAGCATTTTCATTGGTCACTTTACCAGAGATTTTTCAAAGGGAGAATCATTCTCAGTTCCTGTATTGTGTCACAGTAGCCACAGAAGACGCGACGTTGGCACTTTTAAACCAGGTTTATATCTGCATAAGAAAGCGTTTCCAGAGGTTAGCAGAGGTTCGGCATTGCACTCAATCGATCCATTCAACAGGAAGCAATTTGCGACTATTTTCAAAATTAGATTAGATTAAAATGTATTGTTATTATACAGCACAGGTACAATACACCATCCAACCAGAGAGGATAAATAAATGCTCCAGAAATAAATATGCTTGGAGAAAGGCTTAGTAAGATGTGTATATGCTGCCGTTACCCAATAAAACAAGTCATTGTCACAGTGGATAAATAAATGCTCCAGAAATAAATATGCGTGGAGAAAGGCTAGTGAGGCAGTCTCAGCGCGCGAGCGCACACACACAAAGACACACACACACACACACACACACACACACACACACACACACACACACACACACACACACACACACATACTGTGTACGTGCGAAATTAATCGGTCCAGCAAAGTAGGCTTCTATTATTCTAATGACTTGTTTTATTGGGTATCGGCAGCTATACAGTAAGATTATCACTAAGCCTTTCTCCATGCATATTTATTTCTGGAGCATTTATTTATCCACTCTGGTTGGATGGTGTGTTGTACTTGTGCTGTATAATAACAATACATTGGAATCTAATCTCATTTTGAGATCAGTCGCAAATCGCTTCCTGTTGAATGGATCGATTGAGTGCAATGCCGAACCTCTGCTGTTCGCCGTTTTCGCTTAGCCTAGAATATGACACGGCCACTGATGATGTCACGGTTCGCAAGGAAAAACCAAAAGAATTCGGTTCCAGCTGAGCACAGACCTTTCACGTTCCGAAACAATTATTTCCGATGTGAACGCACTGGCCGGTTCGAGATTAGGTTGGGGAACCGGCTCCACATTCAACTGGCTCATCCTACGTGCCACCAGGCTATTCATTTTATATGTATAAATAGTATTTAATAATTATAATTGTGTAACATGAAAAGGTGGGAGGAGAGTAGTCTGAATTTGGTCCTTTTCATGTTACAGAATTACAATTATTAAATACTATTAATAAATATAAAATGAATTGATACATTTATTTAACAATTGTAATTGTGGTACATGAAAAGGTGGGAGGAGAGTAGTCTGAATTGGGTTCTGGAGCATTGCTCCACCTCATACATTGCACTCATTTGCCAGCCGTGAGCGATTCCAAGCCAGTGAGAACACATCCACCAGATACCTGGTTTCTCCTGTGGTCAACAACTCACTGTGGTCCATATTTTCTGAGCCGCTCACTCACCCATGTCAGGTGATACCCTGCAAGGGTAACTATTGGCTCTTCTCTCAGACCTTCCCCGAGGTGATTGGTTGAGTGACTAGCACTCTGCATGTGACCTCTACAATGAGCTTCCACCCACTGGATTATGAAGCCGTCTGATACTGAATATATACGAGCATGTTTGTACCGGTACCCTAAGTAGCGGTGGAAGTTATTAGTCACGTGGTTTGTTATAGTAAGCATAGGGGAAGCATAGCAATTGTGTATTAAATGCTAGTACAGATTAACATTGTCCGCTAGCAAACGCTTTCTCATATTTAAGAGTTGTTGTAAACATGCTGGGCCAAACACACCAGGCATGCTGGGATTATGCTAACAGCAAGCATTTTCATTGGTCACTTTACCAGAGATTTTTCAAAGGAAGAATCATTCTCAGCTCCTGTATTGTGTCACAGTAGCCACAGAAGACGCAACGTTGGCACTTTTAAACCAGGTTTATATCTGCATAAGAAAGTGTTTCCAGAGGTTAGCAGAGGTTCGGCATTGCACTCAATCGATCCATTCAACAGGAAGCAATTTGCGACTAATCTCAAAATTAGATTAGATTAAAATGTATTGTTATTATACAGCACAGGTACAATACACCATCCAACCAGAGAGGATAAATAAATGCTCCAGAAATAAATATGCTTGGAGAAAGGCTTAGTAAGATGTGTATATGCTGCCGTTACCCAATAAAACAAGTCATTGTCACAGTGGATAAATAAATGCTCCAGAAATAAATATGCGTGGAGAAAGGCTAGTGAGGCAGTCTCAGCACGTGAGCGCACACACACAAAGACAGACACACACATACACACACACACACACACACACACACACACACACACACACACACACACACACACACACACACACACACACACACACACACACACACACACACACACACACACATACTGTGTACGTGCGAAATTAATCGTTCCAGCAAAGTAGGCTTCTATTATTCTAATGACTTGTTTTATTGGGTATCGGCAGCTATACAGTAAGATTATCACTAAGCCTTTCTCCATGCATATTTATTTCTGGAGCATTTATTTATCCACTCTGGTTGGATGGTGTGTTGTACTTGTGCTGTATAATAACAATACATTGGAATCTAATCTCATTTTGAGATCAGTCGCAAATCGCTTCCTGTTGAATGGATCGATTGAGTGCAATGCCGAACCTCTGCTGTTCGCCGTTTTCGCTTAGCCTAGAATATGACACGGCCACTGATGATGTCACGGTTCGCAAGGAAAAACCAAAAGAATTCGGTTCCAGCTGAGCACAGACCTTTCACGTTCCGAAACAATTATTTCCGATGTGAACGCACTGGCCGGTTCGAGATTAGGTTGGGGAACCGGCTCCACATTCAACTGGCTCATCCTACGTGCCACCAGGCTATTCATTTTATATGTATAAATAGTATTTAATAATTATAATTGTGTAACATGAAAAGGTGGGAGGAGAGTAGTCTGAATTTGGTCCTTTTCATGTTACAGAATTACAATTATTAAATACTATTAATAAATATAAAATGAATTGATACATTTATTTAACAATTGTAATTGTGGTACATGAAAAGGTGGGAGGAGAGTAGTCTGAATTGGGTTCTGGAGCATTGCTCCACCTCATACATTGCACTCATTTGCCAGCCGTGAGCGATTCCAAGCCAGTGAGAACACATCCACCAGATACCTGGTTTCTCCTGTGGTCAACAACTCACTGTGGTCCATATTTTCTGAGCCGCTCACTCACCCATGTCAGGTGATACCCTGCAAGGGTAACTATTGGCTCTTCTCTCAGACCTTCCCCGAGGTGATTGGTTGAGTGACTAGCACTCTGCATGTGACCTCTACAATGAGCTTCCACCCACTGGATTATGAAGCCGTCTGATACTGAATATATACAAACACGTTTGTACTGGTACCCTAAGTAGCGGTGGAAGTTATTAGTCACGTGGTTTGTTATAGTAAGCATAGGGGAAGCATAGCAATTGTGTATTAAATGCTAGTACAGATTAACATTGTCCGCTAGCAAACGCTTTCTCATATTTAAGAGTTGTTGTAAACATGCTGGGCCAAACACACCAGGCATGCTGGGATTATGCTAACAGCAAGCATTTTCATTGGTCACTTTACCAGAGATTTTTCAAAGGAAGAATCATTCTCAGCTCCTGTATTGTGTCACAGTAGCCACAGAAGACGCAACGTTGGCACTTTTAAACCAGGTTTATATCTGCATAAGAAAGTGTTTCCAGAGGTTAGCAGAGGTTCGGCATTGCACTCAATCGATCCATTCAACAGGAAGCAATTTGCGACTAATCTCAAAATTAGATTAGATTAAAATGTATTGTTATTATACAGCACAGGTACAATACACCATCCAACCAGAGAGGATAAATAAATGCTCCAGAAATAAATATGCTTGGAGAAAGGCTTAGTAAGATGTGTATATGCTGCCGTTACCCAATAAAACAAGTTATTGTCACAGTGGATAAATAAATGCTCCAGAAATAAATATGCGTGGAGAAAGGCTAGTGAGGCAGTCTCAGCACGTGAGCGCACACACACAAAGACAGACACACACATACACACATACACACACACACACACACACACACACACACACACACACACACACACACACACACACACACACACACACACACATACTGTGTACGTGCGAAATTAATCGTTCCAGCAAAGTAGGCTTCTATTATTCTAATGACTTGTTTTATTGGGTATCGGCAGCTAGTTTCAAGTTTCAAGTTCAAGTTTCTTTAATAGTAGTCATACAGAAGTACAGAATACTTTCATACAAAATGCTTCTTACTGTTACAGTACGCTCCAGAGACTGTGCTAGACAAGATAGTATCAAATAACATAGTATAGCATGTAATTTAGAAGTAGAAAATGAGGTCACAGTGTTCAGTATAGACATATGTACAATGTTCGATGCAGAATAGACGTAACTGAGTTACCATATAATATACAATACTATGCAGTGTACTAATGTACAGTACTATATAGTGCAAAGCAGAAATGGGATGAGGTACAATTTAGGTACAATTTACAGTAAGGTGTACGAGTTGTAGTGCAATCCTTCATCAATAAATATAAAGTGTGGGGAGTGGGTGCTACAGTGTGTTTGTTTAAAGTGGGTGTGTGCTATAAAGTGTGTGGAGTGGGTGCTACAGTGTGATTGTTTAAAGTGAGTGTGTGCGTGTGGATGTGTGTGCTATGTGCGTTTGGTGGTTGTTGTTGTGTAGTGTTCATTGTTCGTTTAGCAGCCTGATGGCCTGGGGATAGAAGCTTCTTCTGAGTCTTTCTGTGCTCGCCTTGAGACTCCGGTATCGCTTGCCTGACCGCAGCAGTTCAAAGAGGCAGTTGTTCGGGTGACTGGAGTCTTTAATGATTCTCTTAGCCTTGCCCTTGCAACGCTTGTTGTAAATGTTCTGGAGGGTGGGGAGCCCCCCTCCAATTGTGCGTTCGGCTGAACGTGTCACTCTTTGTAGTCTGCTTCGGTCTTGTGCAGTGCTATTCCCAAACCAGGAGGTGATGTTGCCAGTCAAGATGCTCTCTATTGTACATGAGTAGAAGTTCTTAAGGATCTTCTGACTGACTTGGAACTTCCTTAGGCGCCTGAGGAAGTAGAGGCATTGTCGTGCCTTCTTCACAACACTGTCAATGTGTGTGGTCCATGTCAAGTCCTCGGATATGTAGGCTCCGAGGTACTTAAAGCTGTTGACTCTCTCAACCGGTGCCCCGTCGATGCTGAGGGGGCTGTAGTCCTTGACCCCCGACCTCCTGAAGTCCACAATCATCTCCTTTGTTTTGCTGACGTTCAGGGAGAGGCTGTTTTCCTGGCACCATCCCGCCAGGACCTTGACCTCTTCCAGGTAGGCCCTCTCGTCGTTGGCAGAGATCAGGCCCACCACCACTGTGTCGTCAGCAAATTTGATGATTGTATTGCTACTCCGCTGAGCCACACAGCTATACAGTAAGATTATCACTAAGCCTTTCTCCATGCATATTTATTTCTGGAGCATTTATTTATCCACTCTGGTTGGATGGTGTGTTGTACTTGTGCTGTATAATAACAATACATTGGAATCTAATCTCATTTTGAGATCAGTCGCAAATCGCTTCCTGTTGAATGGATCGATTGAGTGCAATGCCGAACCTCTGCTGTTCGCCGTTTTCGCTTAGCCTAGAATATGACACGGCCACTGATGATGTCACGGTTCGCAAGGAAAAACCAAAAGAATTCGGTTCCAGCTGAGCACAGACCTTTCACGTTCCGAAACAATTATTTCCGATGTGAACGCACCGGCCGGTTCGAGATTAGGTTGCGGAACCGGCTCCACATTCAACTGGCTCATCCTACAGTACGTGCCACCAGGCGATTCATTTTATATTTATAAATAGTATTTAATAATTATAATTGTGTAACATGAAAAGGTGGGAGGAGAGTAGTCTGAATTTGGTCCTTTTCATGTTACAGAATTACAATTATTAAATACTATTAATAAATATAAAATGAATTGATACATTTATTTAATAATTGTAATTGTGGTACATGAAAAGGTGGGAGGAGAGTAGTCTGAATTGGGTTCTGGAGCATTGCTCCACCTCATACATTGCACTCATTTGCCAGCCGTGAGCGATTCCAAGCCAGTGAGAACACATCCACCAGATACCTGGTTTCTCCTGTGGTCAACAACTCACTGTGGTCCATATTTTCTGAGCCGCTCACTCACCCATGTCAGGTGATACCCTGCAAGGGTAACTATTGGCTCTTCTCTCAGACCTTACCCGAGGTGATTGGTTGAGTGACTAGCACTCTGCATGTGACCTCTACAATGAGCTTCCACCCACTGGATTATGAAGCCGTCTGATACTGAATATATACGAACATGTTTGTACTGGTACCCTAAGTAGCGGTGGAAGTTATTAGTCACGTGGTTTGTTATAGTAAGCATAGGGGAAGCATAGCAATTGTGTATTAAATGCTAGTACAGATTAACATTGTCCGCTAGCAAACGCTTTCTCATATTTAAGAGTTGTTGTAAACATGCTGGGCCAAACACACCAGGCATGCTGGGATTATGCTAACAGCAAGCATTTTCATTGGTCACTTTACCAGAGATTTTTCAAAGGAAGAATCATTCTCAGTTCCGGTATTGTGTCACAGTAGCCACAGAAGACGCGACGTTGGCACTTTTAAACCAGGTTTATATCTGCATAAGAAAGTGTTTCCAGAGGTTAGCAGAGGTTCGGCATTGCACTCAATCGATCCATTCAACAGGAAGCAATTTGCGACTAATCTCAAAATTAGATTAGATTAAAATGTATTGTTATTATACAGCACAGGTACAATACACCATCCAACCAGAGAGGATAAATAAATGCTCCAGAAATAAATATGCTTGGAGAAAGGCTTAGTAAGATGTGTATATGCTGCCGTTACCCAATAAAACAAGTTATTGTCACAGTGGATAAATAAATGCTCCAGAAATAAATATGCGTGGAGAAAGGCTAGTGAGGCAGTCTCAGCACGTGAGCGCACACACACAAAGACAGACACACACATACACACATACACACACACACACACACACACACACACACACACACACACACACACACACACACACACACACACACACACACACACACACACACACACATACTGTGTACGTGCGAAATTAATCGTTCCAGCAAAGTAGGCTTCTATTATTCTAATGACTTGTTTTATTGGGTATCGGCAGCTATACAGTAAGATTATCACTAAGCCTTTCTCCATGCAAATTTATTTCTGGAGCATTTATTTATCCACTCTGGTTGGATGGTGTGTTGTACTTGTGCTGTATAATAACAATACATTGGAATCTAATCTCATTTTGAGATCAGTCGCAAATCGCTTCCTGTTGAATGGATCGATTGAGTGCAATGCCGAACCTCTGCTGTTCGCCGTTTTCGCTTAGCCTAGAATATGACACGGCCACTGATGATGTCACGGTTCGCAAGGAAAAACCAAAAGAATTCGGTTCCAGCTGAGCACAGACCTTTCACGTTCCGAAACAATTATTTCCGGTGTGAACGCACTGGCCGGTTCGAGATTAGGTTGGGGAACCGGCTCCACATTCAACTGGCTCATCCTACGTGCCACCAGGCTATTCATTTTATATGTATAAATAGTATTTAATAATTATAATTGTGTAACATGAAAAGGTGGGAGGAGAGTAGTCTGAATTTGGTCCTTTTCATGTTACAGAATTACAATTATTAAATACTATTAATAAATATAAAATGAATTGATACATTTATTTAATAATTGTAATTGTGTTACATGAAAAGGTGGGAGGAGAGTAGTCTGAATTGGGTTCTGGAGCATTGCTCCACCTCATACATTGCACTCATTTGCCAGCCGTGAGCGATTCCAAGCCAGTGAGAACACATCCACCAGATACCTGGTTTCTCCTGTGGTCAACAACTCACTGTGGTCCATATTTTCTGAGCCGCTGACTCACCCATGTCAGGTGATACCCTGCAAGGGTAACTATTGGCTCTTCTCTCAGACCTTCCCCGAGGTGGTTGGTTGAGTGACTAGCACTCTGCATGTGACCTCTACAATGAGCTTCCACCCACTGAATTATGAAGCCGTCTGATACTGAATATATACAAACACGTTTGTACTGGTACCCTAAGTAGCGGTGGAAGTTATTAGTCACGTGGTTTGTTATAGTAAGCATAGGGGAAGCATAGCAATTGTGTATTAAATGCTAGTACCGATTAACATTGTCCGCTAGCAAAAGCTTTCTCATATTTAAGAGTTGTTGTAAACATGCTGGGCCAAACACACCAGGCATGCTGGGATTATGCTAACAGCAAGCATTTTCATTGGTCACTTTACCAGAGATTTTTCAAAGGGAGAATCATTCTCAGTTCCTGTAATGTGTCACAGTAGCCACACAAGACGCGGCGTTGGCACTTTTAAACCAGGTTTATATCTGCATAAGAAAGCGTTTCCAGAGGTTAGCAGAGGTTCGGCATTGCACTCAATCGATCCATTCAACAGGAAGCAATTTGCGACTAATTTCAAAATTAGATTAGATTAAAATGTATTGTTATTATACAGCACAGGTACAATACACCATCCAACCAGAGAGGATAAATAAATGCTCCAGAAATAAATATGCTTGGAGAAAGGCTTAGTAAGATGTGTATATGCTGCCGTTACCCAATAAAACAAGTCATTGTCACAGTGGATAAATAAATGCTCCAGAAATAAATATGCGTGGAGAAAGGCTAGTGAGGCAGTCTCAGCACGTGAGCGCACACACACAAAGACAGACACACACATACACACATACACACACACACACACACACACACACACACACACACACACACACACACACACACATACTGTGTACGTGCGAAATTAATCGTTCCAGCAAAGTAGGCTTCTATTATTCTAATGACTTGTTTTATTGGGTATCGGCAGCTATACAGTAAGATTATCACTAAGCCTTTCTCCATGCATATTTATTTCTGGAGCATTTATTGATCCACTCTGGTTGGATGGTGTGTTGTAGTTGTGCTGTATAATAACAATACATTGGAATCTAATCTCATTTTGAGATCAGTCGCAAATCGCTTCCTGTTGAATGGATCGATTGAGTGCAATGCCGAACCTCTGCTGTTCGCCATTTTTCGCTTAGCCTAGAATATGACACGGCCACTGATGATTGATTGATTGATTGAAAAGTTTATTAACAGATTGCAGAATGGGTACAGTACAGTACAGCTCAATACATACAATTGTTAAGGGGATGCAGACCAGAGAAAGACTTTCGTCTTGTTTACATCAGGGTCCCCCATTTTCAATTCATCATAACATATATGACATACATGACATACAGATAGACAGTACTGCTACATCTATACATTTAT